>NC_067163.1:51796262-52996262 GCF_903995435.1 Acomys russatus
CAACTGGCTATGCAGCAGGAATGACCGTGAACTTCTGCTTCCTTGAGAAGACCTCCAAAGTGCTGGGACTTGGACTATGTGATGTTGGGCATGGAATTCAGGAATATTGGGGACACCGGGAAGAGGGTGACTGATCTGATATCCAGTGTGGTTTCATATTAAGGTGGCCAGTTCCAGTTGGCAGACTTAGCAGGATTTTCAGTAACACTGGACAATAAAGAGGCCAACACGGTAGGCCAGTTTTCATTTTATTCATTTTTCCCTGTTTCTTATATTTTTTAATAGTAACTGTAGAATGTTCTAGAAGCTCAACAACTTGAAGTTAACAAGGAGATGGTAGAACAACTAATTCTCTGTTCTCCTCTTCCCTAGGATGAGAGGTCTTTGTTTTTGTTTTGTTTTTGCTTTTTGTTTTTTGTTTTTCAAGACAAGGTTTCTCTGTGTAACAGCTCTGGCTGTCTTGGAACTCGCTGTGTAGACCAGGCTAGCCTTGAACTCACAGAGATCCACCTGCCTCTTCCTCCCAAGTGGTGGGATTAAAGGTGTACACCACCACAGCCCGGCAGGATGGGAAGTCTTTAAAGATTCACTCAGTGTTTCAAGTGACCCTGTGATTTAAAAGCCTGGGTGGGGGCTGGCAGGATGGCTCAGCTGATCAAGATATTTGTTGCCAAGTCTGATGAGTTGAGTTTTTTTTTTTTTTTTTTTAAGATTTATTTATTATGTATTACAGTATTGCATGTACATCTGCAGACCAGAAGAGGACATCAGATCACATTGTAGATGGTTGTGAGCCACCATGTGGGTGCTGGGAATTGAACTCAGGACCTCTGGAAGAACAGTCAGTTCTCTGAACCTCTGAGCCATCTCTCCAGCCCCTGGTGAGTTGAGTTTGATCCCCAGAACCTATATGGTAGAAGGAAAGAAACCACTCCTGCTACTTGTCCTCTGACCTCTACATATAAATATGTTGTGTGTAAGTACACACAGAGTGAAAATTAATATATATCAATTATATATACATTAACATAATCTTAAGTATTAATACTTGTTCATTATAATATATTCTTAATTAATTATAACATGTGTATAATATATTATATATTTGTATTTATTTTCTGTGTATGTGTATCACTTGAGAGTATGTGTGTGTAGCAAGTGCTCATAACTGTTGAGCCATCTTTCTGGCCCTTGGAAAATCTTTTTTTTTTTTCTTCTTTCTTCTTCTTCTTCTTCTTCTTCTTCTTCTTCTTCTTCTTCTTCTTCTATTTTTGGTTTTTTTGAACAGGATTTCTCTTGGAACTCATTATGTAGACCAGGTTGGCTTCAAACTCAGAGATCTGCCTGCCTCTGCCTCTGGAGTCCTAGGATTAAAGGGGTACACCACACTCAGCTACAAGAAAACTCTTATAACAAGAAAGCAAGCAAAAGCCAGGGAGGGCTGCTCTCCCAGACTCCTCAGCTTGGTGCAGGTGGGACACACCAACACATTCCAGGCCCCGTCCCCGAACCCGGGGAGACTGGCTGTAGTGTACAGTCCGTCCATCTGCCCTGTGCTGTGGGTCTACAGAGACTCTGCTAATAAGGATTCTTCCTCAGATGAAATGAGCCAGTTCAAGTCAAACTAGAGTATTAAATGCAGGTTTACTGGGGGCCGATATGGAACAGGTTCACCAACCTTACCTCACAGGAGGGAATCAGTAAAGTCACCATGCAGAGGGAGATAGAAAAGGGGGGAGAGAGAGACAGAGACAGAGACAGAGAGACAGAGAGACACAGAAAGACAGAGAGAGAGAGACAGAGACAGAGAGAGACAGAGACGGGACAGAGACAGAGACAGACAGAGAGACAGACAGACAGACAGAGACAGAGACAGAGGAACTAAGATGAAAATGTTTGGGTTATATAGTGGACAGCCTCTAGGGGAGAGGAAGCCCCAGCCCTGGGCTGGAAAGTTGCTGAGGGGGGGGGATGGGGTAGGGTGGGTTGGGGTGCCGGGGGGGGGGGGGATGCTATGTTCTGTAACAGGTAGAGGCTGAGGGACAGGTTAGCAAGGGCTACCTAGAGAGACCCTGTCTTAAAAAAAAAAAAAGCTGGGCAGTGGTGGCGCACATCTTTAATCCCAGTGCTCTGGAGGCAGAGGCAGTGGCAGGCTGATCTCTGTGACTTTGAGGCCAGCCTGGTCTACAGATTGAGTTCCAGGACAGTCAAAGCTATACAAACCCTGTCTCAAAAAGCCAATTATATAAATACAAAATGAAGTAAAATAAAACAAACAAAAACAAACTTTTAAATTTGTTCCCCTTTAGCCAGGCAGTGAGTCAGAAAATGAGGGGGACATAGTTTGACCTCGATGGGTCTCAGGCCCCCTTTCTCTGTGCATTGTGGATAGAATCAGTGCATTGCGCAGGCTGAGGACCTTAGTGTCATCATCAAGTGACACTCCCCATCTCTGTAGGCCCTTCGTCTTGCCTGCTGGGTTATACATACCCTTTGGCCTCTGTTTTGAGGAATACTTGGTGACTCAGCATTACTATCGCCAATACTTTAATGCGCACAGGATGACTTCAATGGCAAGTTCTGCATGTGAAGTCACTGTCAGCTGTTCACTGGGAGAAAAGAGTCACTTCCAGCCCCCAGCCTGTGACTTTTCCCATCCTGCAAGGTGAGTGATGAGAGTGAAAGTGAGGAGAGAGGGAACTCTGAACCTGCACTAGCTTTCGTTCTCCATCTGGAATTTTGGTCCCAGCATAAAAACAAATGCCCCTTTCCAAATTTCCTTGAGCAAGAAGTGGGCTTGTAAAAGGCAGATCAGGTCTCAAAGGTACAAAGTGAGATACAATGGAGAAGACTGATTAAGGAGACTTCAGAAGGCTAATAAAAGATGAGCAGAGCAGAGGGAACTACCCCCCTCACAAGTCCATTGATAAGACTCCACCCACTGCCCCACCCCCACCGAGAAGCCCATTGTGAAAGCTGGTCCAGCTGAATGAGAAACATATGGCCAGTACTATTCATGTTTGCCGTGCTTATTTTGAAAAAACCAAAGTAATTTATTTGACAGTTTTAGGCAGGATTGTCATTCAAGGGGTGAAAAAAACAAAAAGAAAAGCTAAAATGTAGGCTCTTGGAGCAAGCCTCTCACTGAGTAGCCTGAAAGAAAAGGGACCAGGACAGAGTGGAATCTGCGAACCCTCATTTGCATAGCAAGCTGAAAGTGCAGTTTGCTGCAGAGCAACCTGGGGTTCACCCTAGCCAGGGCTCCTCAACAAATTGAGTGACATCCACCTCCGCACAACACACACAGGCTGACAGGGTTACCCAAGGAATCTTAAAGGGCTTGGAGATGTAGTTTCATTTTGGTGATAACATAGTCACATTTATGCCTTGTGTAATTAGACTGAAATGGGAGATTGGCCCATCAGCCAGAGCTTGGACCAGTTTGGGTGAAGATCCAGTAGATGTTGAGATAAAGACAGGTCTTTCCTTCCTACATATAAAATCTTCCTGGTGTCAAAAATAACTGCAAAGAGCCAAAGATCAAGACGTAGTTTTCTAGGTCAGCTTTTAATGCGGCACTGGGGAGCCAGAGACAGGCAGAAAGACTTAGTTTTCTATTGTAAGCTTATGCCAGAAACTGAGAGCCACCCACATTTCAGAACCAGGCACCTTCCCCCTCCCCCCCCCCCCCCCCCATGCCTCCAGCCTGCCTTCAGTGACTTAGTGCCACCAGCCACCATTTTCAACACATTTTCACTGTCACCACAGTATGGTATTCACCCTTTATAAAGTCCGAGACTCCTTGGCCTGGGCACCCCCACATGCCCTCAACCCACTTAGAGGCAGCCTGTACCACTCCCCCCTGCACCCCCATAAATTTCTTGTGTTGCATGGTGTGATTTTGTGGCATTCTTTACCCCCCCCCCCGCCCACCCCATAGCCACAAAACCACAGCAGAGCTGCCTCCTGAGAGATATAAAGAGTCATTTCATGAATTAGCATGTAGTGCTTGTCAGTAGCAACTATATCTGCTTTCTTGTTTAAAAAGCTTCATTTTTAATTACATGTATAGCATGTGACTGCAGGTACCTGAAAAGCCCTGAAGCATGGGGTCCCCTGGACTTGGAATTTTATAGGCCATCTGATATGGATGCTGGGGTGTGCAATGGCATGGTTATCAACTGAACCATCTCTCTAGCTCCATTAAAGATTTATTTACTTTACTTACTTACTGAACCCTTGTTCTCACATTTGCTGGGCAAACACTCCACCGCTGAGTTATATTCCCCAGCCCTTTGTTTTCTGACTAAGGTAGATTAGAGGTACCTTTTCTTTTCTTTTTCTTTTTCTCTTTTCATTTTCTTCTAAAACTTTGAATTCCAGCCATCAGAATACCATGGTGATTTCAGTCTGAGAGTCACTTCTAAAACTTAAGAAATGAACCATCTTACTCTTGTTGACTGGAAGACACTGACTAAATGACAAAGGATTTAAAAAGGGGTAATAATCCTGAGAAGAAGGCTGGAAAACAACCCAAAGTAAACAGAACTGTGGCCATGTCCTGTGTGACGCTCAATGATCACAGCTTCAATAAAACTACGTTCCAATAGTTTAGCAGGGGAGTTTCCAAACCTGTTACAAAGGCACATTGCTCCCTTCTCTTCCTGTCACGTGATGTGCAATTTTGCCATTGAACGGCTTCGAGCACCTTAGGTGGTTAAATAACAGTCCCCATTCCAGTTTCAAGTAGCTATTCTGTCTCACATTCTTGTCAATGAAATATGTGCAACGTGACTAAGATTGGCGTTGGTGCCTAGGGTTGTTAGGGTCATGGTCTACTTCCATCGTGCTCTTGCATGCTTCAATGTTTCCTGGTTGTAGACGTAATACCATTTCTTATCGCTCTGACTGCATAAGGATGAAAGGGGCTTGCCTTGTTTGCATTCAGACGATCCTCAGAAGTCCTTTTGTTTATCTACTATGCACACAGACATAAGTGGAAGAAAGTCTGTTTAACAGTAGAACGAGAAGAAATCGTTTTACAGAAGAAAAACAGTCATAAATTGGAACATATACAATGAGATACCAAGTGTGTTTATGTGCTTATAAATAGAAATGACGAATTTAAATAACAACTGCCACGGAAACTCAGTTTGACTAGAGAGAGACTATCAAGCTGCCTCATGAGATGGAACTGATGATGTGACCATTTACACATCTCTCCTCGTGAGCCAGTCTCTACGCTTTATACATCTTGGTTACAATTTTTGAGCTTTAGGACCATATTAGGGATACCTGTGGGTTGGGGTCTCTGTGCTTTCTAGGAAAGGAGAAACAAAGATAGATGAGGAGAGGTGCAATGGCTTGTCTGTGGTCTGGAAGGGAGTGGGCGGGTTGGCGTTGACTCAAGACTCTTGCCTGCACACTGCCCTGCTGACCACTGTACACTCCAGTAATACTGAGCACTCCAGTTATGCTCCAACTGAGGAAAGACGATGAACAGCTCCGAGTAAGAGTGGATCAGCATGTGACTATGTTACCATGTCTGATAAAGGAAGGAGCTTGATTTTCAGACTTCTTGGATTTTAGCACTGTGATAACGGATAAAAACAAATATTGTCTTTAAATACGGTATTAAAGATGGGGTCTTGTGAATGTTAACAGTCAGTCTTTGTTTTGTTTTTCTTTTCTTTTTCTTTCTTGGCAAGGCTAGGGATGGCACCTGTGGCCTATTGCCAACCTGAGTTAACACTCTGAAAAAGGCTGTTTTCCCAGGAGGGAAGCATCATTTGTAGACTCACCCCAAACATCTTATTGGGAAATAGCCACTTTTATAACAAGTATTTTAAAGGATAAGAAATAAACATAAATGAAACACTTATTTATTTTTATTGATGTGTACAGGCGTTTTGCCTGCATGTATATCTGTGCACTACTTTCATGGTTAGCGTTCATGACAGTCAGAAGATGCCATCAGATCCCCTGAGACTGGAGTTATAGATTACTGTGAACTACCATGGAGGTGCTGGGAATAGAACCCAGGTCTTCTGCAAGAGTCAGTGCTCTTAACCATTAAGCCATCTCTCCAGCCCCACTGTTTTAAGCTGTCTGACAAGGGTGCTGGGAACCAAATTTGGGTCTTGTACTGTTAAGCATGAAGATATCTCTCTACTCTCTATAATAGTTTTTTTTTTTTTTTTTTTTTTTTTTTTTAAATTTCTGAGACAAGATTTCTCTATGTAGCATTTGGTTGTCCATTGGTCTACAGGCTGTCCTTGAACTCACAGCTATCTGCCTGCCTCTTTTTCCCAGAATACTGGGATTACACATGTGTGCCACTGTACCCAGCTTATAAGAAGTATTTTTAAAAATCGATCAATCAGTCTCCCTCCCTCCCTCCTTTTCTTTTTTCCTTCCTTTCTTCTTTCTTTCTGACACAGGCCTCATGTAGCCCCAGCTAGCCTCAAATTTCCTATGTAGCTGAGGATAACCTTGAACTTTTGATCCTGTTGCCTCTAAATTTCTATTCTGGGTTTAAAGACCTAGACCACCTTGCTCTGTTTTTGTGTCATCCTGGGCATGAACCCAGGCCTTTGCACAAGCCATGCAAGCACTACCTTAGCTGACTACACCTCTAGACTCTTTTATATCTTCAGATTCTGATAAACCCTCTAGTCAAAAATTAGGCCTTTAGAAGAATTAGATTCATTCTTGTTTTTTCATGTCTTCAGGGGGGCAGTTTGAAGTCTCCTAGATAATCAGGCTGTTTTTCTTCTTCAAAGGCCAGGCTAGACATTATGTAGCTCTGACTTGCCCAGAATTAAAAAACGTAGACCACAGTGGGCTGCAACTTATGGCCATTCTCCTACCGCTGCCTCTGGAGTTCTGTAACTACAGGTCCAAGCTCTCACACCTAGGTAGATCCACTTTCAAAAGAACAACTTTCAGATTAAAAAGAATACCACTGTTTTGTTTGATAAACCACCAAAGCCTAGAAAAAAGAAATTGGAAACTGGAAAGAAAGACTTCTCTCATTGAGTTTTGATATGGAGTATAACCCAAAAACATTTGAGCATCTCCGTGACACAGACCTCTTTCACCTTATTTCAAAGTCCAAGCAGAATGTGTGTCTAGATCCAGAAAAAGAAACAAAAAACAAAACAAAAAAAACCCGCCAAAAAAACCCAAAAACCAAATTTCCAATGTTCACTCAGTTTTACTTATCCTGATTTTAAAGATAAATAAATCACGACAGTTCTTCCATCATTTAAATAAAAAGAACGTGAACATTTTGCCACAAAGTTCATTATTTGATATGATCCTTTGAAGTCTGACCCCAAAGTATGGCTCAAAACTCTCAATTAATATGCATGTCAGTTGACTTCTGGTCACTATGTGCTATCACTGACCTATCACTGAGATGTCTTTTAACCTACATTCTCAGCCCTCCTGCCACTCATGCTGGCGACACTGAAACAATGATGCGAGTTTATCTGGCAGTCCTCCCTCTCACCACCATTAACCAGCAGAGCCAAGTAAACACTGATAAGACATCAGAGGGCCTTCTGCAAGGTCTTAGCTCTTGGGAAAGCTTCATGCCCTCATTCTTCAGGTTAGGAAAAGAGAAAAAAAAAAAAAAAAAAAAAAAAAAAAAAAGCCTTGCCCGCCCCCTCCTCTCCCTCCGTCTGATCCCCAGTAGCACAGCTGATCGGCATGGTTCAGGTTAATGGTGGACTTGGTTTCTTTAGATAATTCAAGGTCCATTTCCTCTTTGGGACCCATTTAACTAATGCAGGAGGATCTTCCAATGCAGGGGGTTCAGATAAGCCCCCACATGCTTGCTGCTCAGTCAGCTCTTTTTTCCAGCACACGAATGGTGGACTTCCTCCAATCTTCCTGCCCCAAGCTCACTTTGTATTCATGTTTCTGTTTTCTTTTGATCATAAAGAGGTTCCTGAGGAGGGAAAGTTAGAGGCAGCATCTGCTTTGCTTTCCTCCAAAGTGGGTCTCGTGTCACGCTTTCAGAAACGGAACCAAAGAAAGCATTATTGAATGCAATTTTGTTTCCAAGCAGCTTCATAGGGAGCATTTGCGAGGTGGGTGGAAGTAAGGGATTTACTGGGCATGGTGGCACAGACCTATAAGCCCATGTAGAGATAGGAGGATCAAGACTTCAAGGCTAGTCTCAGTTACATAGGCATTCTGGGCCAGCCAAATTATATGAGAGAGAAGTTGGTGGGGGATGGGGTGTCGGGAGAGGGAGAGAAGTTCTTGAAGACAGACTTGTCAGCTGGAAATTGAAGGAGGTGAGGGCAGCATGATTCAGCGGTCGCGAAGATATATAGCATAGGCAAGATCCTAGGTTCAAACTATGGTACTGAAAAACAGCACACAAAAGAATCTGCGAGAGGTATATACAAAATGCAGGGCATCAGAGTCTGTGGAAAAGAGTATCAGATGAGCTGGCTCTGGGTGTGATGGCACACACTTACAGGCCCAGTACCTGCAGGAAGATTAGCTTGTGTTTTAGGCTAGTCTGTGTTAAATAATGAATTCAACGCCATCGTGGACTACATAGTGAGACCTGACGCCCCAAACCAAGCCAAGCCAAGAAAAGACAGAACATTTTAAAGAAAGACGCAGAAGCAGGCTTGGCCAGATGGCTCATCAGGTAGGAGTGCCTTCCCAGAATGGACTCAGCCTAATAGATTAATAGATATGAGTTATGTCTCTGGAAAGATCTCCCCAGACCTCCACACATGTGCTGCAGCATGCATCCATGCTCTCTCTCTCATACACACAACACAAATAAGAAAACATTAAAAAAAAAAAAAGTAAGAAGATGAATCATCCAGACAGGCAAGAACAGAACATTTCAGGTGTAAGAAAGTACGGCAGCCTGCCCAGCCTTTCCCTCTTTTTCTTAGATGCCCATATGCACGTGTTTTTGTAGAAACATGACAGTGTATGCATGTGGAGGCAAAGGACAACCTTGATTCCTGTCCTCAGAAATGCCGTTGACCTCTGAGATAGGCTCTCTCTTTGGCCTGGTTTTCCCTGATGTCCAGCCGTCTTGAGGGATCCTCCTGCCTCCACCTGCCCAGCAGTGAGATTGTGAGCGTGGCCCCTGTACCAGCCTTTGACAAGCCTGCTGAGGATTGAACCCAGGCCTCGTGCCTGAGCTTTAAGGACTCTACTGACTGAGATGTTTCCCAGGACCTTCGTGTTGGCAAAGGTCATGTTAAGAATCTGTGTGATGGGGCTGGAGAGATGGCTCAGCAGTTAAGAGTACTTACTGATCTTGCGGAGGAGCTGGGTTCGGTTCCTAGTGCTTGTATGGTGGCTCACAACCTTCTGCCACTACAGCTATAGGGAATTCCACATACCCCTTCTCACTTCCATGGACACCAGGCATATATACATGCAGGCAACACATACACACACACACACACACACACACACACACACACACACACACACACACACACGCATGTGCACACCTTAAAACAAAAGAGCAAAAACTCATGCAATCAAGTTACAAAACACAAACGTACACACAAAACAAAGCAACCACTAAGCCCCTAGTGTTATAAGTTCTCTGCTGGGCTGTATTCGCAGGAGTCCTCAAGTGTGGTTGCAGGACAGGCCTGTACAGTGTGAGGGATTTGAAGGTCAGTGGGGCCAGCCTGAGATGGATGCAGCAACCTCATGGCTGTCAGAGTTTTTCAGGATCTTGTTACTAGCTTTCAGGATTTTAACTTGAGCATCAAGGCAGAGAGGTACCTGGCGGGATATGGGGCATATGAGGGGATATGCAGTATATGAGGGGATATGGGGTATATGAGGGGATATGGGTATATGAGAGGATATGGGGTATATGAGGGGATATGGGGTATATGAGGGGATATGGGGTGTATGAGAGGATATGGAGTGTATAAGGGTATGTGGGGTGTATGAGAGGATATGGGGCATATGAGGGGATATGGGTATATGAGAGGATATGGGGTGTATGAGAGGATATGGAGTGTATAAGGGTATGTGGGGTGTATGAGAGGATATGGGCATAGGAGGGGATATGGGGTATATGAGGGGATATGGGGTATATGAGGGGATATGAGTATATGAGAGGATATGGGGTATATGAGAGGATATGGGGTGTATAAGGGTATGTGGGGTGTATGAGAGGATATGGGCATAGGAGGGGATATGGGGTATATGAGGGGATATGGGGTATATGAGGGGATATGGGGTATATGAGGGGATATGAGTATATGAGAGGATATGGGGTATATGAGAGGATATGGGGTGTATAAGGGTATGTGGGGTGTATGAGAGGATATGGGGCATAGGAGGGGATATGGGGTATATGAGGGGGTATGGGGTATATGAGGGGATATGGGGTGTATAAGGGTATGTGGGGTGTATGAGAGAATATGGGGCATAGGAGGGGATATGGGGTATATGAGAGGATATGGGGTGTATGAGAGAATATGGGGTGTATAAGGGTATGTGGGGTATATGAGAGGATATGGGGCATATGAGGGGATATGCAGTATATGAAAGGATATGAGGTATATGAGGTATATGAGGGGATATGGGGCATAGGAGGGGATGTGGGGTATATGAGGGGATATGAGGTATATGAGGGGATATGGGGCATATGAGGGGATATGCAGTATATGAGGGGATGTGGGGTATATGAGGTATATGAGGGGATATGGTGTGTGTGAGGGGATATGGGGTGACTGGAAGTTAGGTGAGTTCCAATCAGATTAAAAAGAAAAAGATGTATGTTTATTTTACATGTTTGCGTGTTTTGCCTGATTGTACGTCTGTGCCCCTTGTGTGTGCCTGATGCCTGCAAAGGACAGAGAAAGACCAGGGATTCCCTGGAACCCAGAGTAGCAGATGGTTGTGAACCACCAAGTGAATACTGGGAACTGAATCCTGGTCCTCCACAAGAACAAGTGCTCTCAACCTCTGAGCCAGCGCTCCAGGTTCAGGAGCAGAGGTTTGAAAAGTTCACTCTGGTTACACGGCAGACAACAAATGGAGTAAGGTGAGTTCAGACATGTGGATCACAGAGTGGAGGCTCCTCAGTTGTTTTCATGGGAGACAGCTTCGTAGGACTCACGTGGTGGAAGCGGCAAGACAAATGGATGGATTCAGTCTCTAAAACTCTCAGACGTTTCAAAAGTATGTGAAAAGGTCATGAAAAATAACTTAATGAGGAATGGAGGGAAGACTGGAGATAAGGAGGAACCATGGCTTATTTTGGAGTGTGGAATGGAGCCTGCTTCTCTGTTGTAGTTTTGGCTTTTGAGACAGTATCTCACCAGGTAGCTCCAGCTGACTTGGAACTGACTATGTAGAACAGGCTGGCCTCAAACTCACAGAGATCTGCTTCTGCTTCCTGAGCATTTATGAGATGAAAGGTACGAGCCACCATGCCTTGCTGATGCCTAGTCTGTAATATCACCCTTATATATTGTTAAAGGGATAAAATGTCATTCATTTTAGGAAGATGGGACATAATAGAAAAAAACATTTGTTTTGTTCTCTTTTCTTTTCCTCCCCCCCCCCCCTCTGTGTAGCCCTGGGTCTTGCTCTGTAGACTAGACAAGCCTCAAACTCATAGAAATCTGCCTGTCTCTGCCTTCTGAGTTCTGGGGTTAAAGATGAGAGCTACCACTACTCGACTTAAGAAATAGAAAATATTAACTCAAACTGTTTTTTACATGCAACAAAATATATCAAGAAATTAAGATTAAAAATTTCAGGTTTTTTTTTTCAATATTGATTTAAACTTCCTTGTGTGAATAGTGCACAGAAGACATAACCTGGTACTTAGGGTGATAAATTTAATTGGATATTTAATAAAAATTACCATATTTCACGCCAGGCATGGTAGCACATGCCTTTAATCCCACCTTTGGGAAAGCAAAGACAGGTGAGTCTGTGAGTTTAAGGGCAGCCTGGTCTACAGAATGAGTTCCAGAACGGCCCAGGCTACAATGGAGAAATCCTGTCTTGAAAACAAACAAAACAAATTACAGAAACCCCTCCCCACCATCCATTTCTCACAGGATGAAGCCGTGAGGAAATTGGTGACAAGCTGCCGTCTGACTCAGCGCTGAGTGGAAACACGTAGTGAAGAGAGTCTGACCGTGGCGTGCTGACATGTGTTTCCCATGTGGCTGCCATGGAGTAAAACCCCAGGAAAGCATGACAAAACCAAAGTGCCTGTGCAGCGTTCATCATTGAAGGGCATTTGTTATGGTTGTCGAGGCCTGGAGAGTTTTTTGGTCATCACTCAGTTTCGGCACGTTGGGCTTCCTGTATGGGAAGGGTTCCAGGACAAGAAAGCATGTTCTATTTCTTTCCAGAATACTGCAGGGCCATCCTGTCTTTTCTAGACTTTTACTTAAAATGCATCCTGAGAAGCATCTGTTAAAAACTTTATTGACCCAGGGCTAGGGAAGAGCTAGAAGGAGATTCAGTGGCTAACAGAGGTTGCTGTTCTTGCAGAGGACCTGAGTTCAGTTCCCAGCACTTATGTCAGGGGGCTCACAACTGCCTGTGACTCCAGAGAACATAACGCCCTCTTCCGACTCACATGTGCCCACTTCCAGACACACGCATATATACACACAGTTAAAAATAAATCTTTGAAAACATTATTTAATACTTTAAAATCATTTTTGTTTTCAAACAAAAAAAAAAATATCATTCCCTCTACTATCCCTATTCATTGACGATAATTACATCCAGTGCGGCAAGCTAGTATGAGGGCTTTAAGAAAAGAAATGAGAGCATGTGGTGTGTGTATGTGTATACGTGCCTGTGTGTTGTTAAATTTTTTCTAGCATAACATTTGCTTAACCTGTTTTTCTATTCTCCTTTTATCTTTTCCAAAGCCTCATAGACTCACTGTCCATGAGACATTATATATATATTCACCACAGAGCGTTTTGTGTTTATGAATATAGACTAGCGTTCTATGAGGGTAGAACATCTGTGTTTTTCACATGCACTGCTGTCAGTCTGCATTATTTCTAGTCCAATGTTGGGAGCAGTACTTTTTCTTTTTTAAGATTTATTTATTTATTATGTATACAGAGTTCTGCTTGCATTTGTGCCTGTCCACCAGGAGAGGGCACCAGATCTCATTATCGATGGTTATGAGCCACCATGTGGTGGCTAGGAATTGAACTCAGGACCTCTGGAAGAGCAGACAGTCCTCTTAACCTCTGAGCCATCTCTCCAGCCCCCAGGAGCAGTACCTTTTTAAATGGGTAAATGTATAACAAAGATGAATGTAATCTAATTTTAGTCATATTCTAAAATAAAATGTGATAAAAAAAAAAAAAAGGCACATATTGAATGTAACCTACAGAGCCAGGCATTTAAGTGGCTCCTGTAATCCCAGCCTCTAGGAAGTGGAGACAGGAGATGCAAAAGTCTGAGGTCATCCTTAGCCACATAGTAATTGAAAGCCATCATGAGCTACCTGAAGCCCAGTCTCAAGATAGAAATAACCAACAAAGGAGAGAAAGAGGAGGAAGAGGAAGAGAAACCTAAAAAGTTTTTTTTTTGAGATAGATATTAATAAATCTATCAGTGAGCTAATCTTAATTGCATGTTGGTTAGACACCAAGGAACTAAGTGCTATTGCAGGAAAGAAAACACAGTTTCATGAAGGACATTAGGCATACGCAGACAAAATGAACAGTCCAGCACAGCACAGCACATGCAAGTTTGCACAGGCATGAGCAACTGTGATGCATCATATTTCGTAATGCTTTTTCTACCTTTTAAAAGTGGTTTGGAGCCACGTATGGTGACAGTGGTCTGTAATCTCAACACTCGGGAGGCAGAGGCAGACCTCGGAGTTTGAGGCTAGCCTGGTCTACATACTGAGTTCTAGTATAGCTAGAGATCCTGTCTCAAACCAAGAACAAAGTGGTTTGTATTTGCATATCGGTTTCTCGAGGCCACATTTGGCTGCTATAAATGTAGGAGGCATATGGGAGGGATGGGCTTTGAAAACCCTACTTAAGTAAGCCGAGAAGAATGCTTCAGAAGAAAAAGAAATTCCAGGAGAAAGATACAACTTAGAATGACGTCACTGAACAACTTCAGAGAGCGCATAGGGGCACTCTGATAACAGTAAGAGACTGGAAAATCTTTCATGTCTCTGTCTGTGTGTGGGGTGGGAGACGGGGCATGGAGGTCGTGTGGAGGTCAGAAGACAACTTTCATGTGCCAGTTTTCTCCACCATATCTGAGTCTTTCTGGATCAGACCCAAGTCATCAGGCTTGGCAGCAAGCCCCTTTACCTGCTGAGCCATTTCATCAGGCCACAGCCTCTCGTGTTTCCTCTGTCTTCAGGTAGCACAAACAATGATCAGCCGGTTTCAGTGGCAGGCACCCGCGCCTCCGTTCTAACCACTGGACGACGTTCCCTGTGTTTGGGTGGGCACTGAAGAGGCAGTGTGGAAGCCTCTGCATATTTCAGGGTTTCCTTAGAGCTTGGAACACAAAGGATCCGTGTAAAAGGCTAACCTCTAAGCTCTGCTTTTGACCTTTCTTCCCAAGTGAGGGCAAACTCCTCGTCTTTACCAAGTTAAAACACTGACAGTGAGGAAGCGGCAGACCGCACAGCATTTTCTATGTATTGTAAAGCAAAGATGAAGTGTTTACCTACCGGGAACACTATACCTTCTTAGAGTCTGTCTCGTGCTCTTTCCTATCTTCTCGTTTCATTGTCTCCAGTGGAATCTTTCTCTTATCTGTGTAAACTTTTTTTTTTTTTTTGGTCTTTGATGCTTACTCTCTGTGTGGACAGGAGAGAGGCCTCTGTTTAAATACGATGCTTATCCATCGTATTTCTCTAATTGTTAGCTTTTGCTTACTGCCTCTTAAAGGCTTCACAAGACAGAGAGAGTAAGCACAGCTCATCCGCTAGGCGGTAGGAAGCCAAACCACACAATCAAGTCTCACAGTTACTCTTTGGGCATTTGAAACTTGCTGTTAAGTCTGGAGAACTTTTTTTAATTAACTGTGATTAAATTCAGAGAAGATGCCTATTTCTAACATCCTCGTATAGGGCAAAAATTCACATACTGGGTCTTGATGTTTATAAGCAAATTCAGGGGAGAAGCACACTGAAACTTGGAGTTTCTCACACAGTGAAACAGAAAGCATTTATGATGTAAAGTCCAAAAGGTCTGAGAGTTGCAAAAACCTCCAAACCCAGCAGTAATATTTTTTATTTATGTTTTTCTAGGAGTGAGTGTGTATGTATGCATGAATGAACGTATATATGCATGCATGCATGTATGTATGCATGTATGTGTGTATGTATGTATGTGTGTATGCATGTATGCATGTATGTATGTGTGTGTGTGTATGCATGTATGTATGTGTGTATGTATGTATGTGTGTATGTATGTATGTATGTGTGTATGTATGCATGCATGCATGTATGTGTGTATGTATGTATGTGTATGTATGTATGTGTATGTATGTATGTATGCATGCGTGTATGTATGTACGTGTGTACGTATGTATGCATGCATGTATGTATGTACGTGTGTATGTATGTACGTGTGTATGTATGTATGCATGCATGTATGTATGTGTGTGTATGTATGTGTGTATGTATGTGTGTGTATGTATGTATGTATGTGCGTATGTATGTATGTGTGTATGTATGTATGTGTGTATGTATGTGTATGTATGTATGCATGTATGTATGTATGTATGTGTGTGTGTGTGTGTATGTATGCTCTTTCTCCTGCGCTTCCTACCTCCACATCTAGAATGCTGGATGTCAGGAATGTTCTCCCATAACCAGCTTAGCTGGAGGGTTTAGCAGTCACCCCATAGAATGTTAGAGAGACCTCTTCTCACATCTCTCTTCACATCTGTCCTGATGGCATTCTTCGTTAAGAGCTTCCCATTTCAGTCAGCACAGGGTGAGGTAAGGGTGAGAACAGGAGAGGACTTGGTCAGCAGCTTAGGATTTGGTTTTAGGTTGTTCTGCTCCCCCAGAACATCACGTCTAACAGCCTGAAAGGGAACGCAGATGTCTTCAGATACGTGCAGTCTTGTCCAGCCACGTCCCCAGCACTGAATAACATGCTGTCTCTTACTCCTTTAACAACCCTGCGAGGGTCTCCCCTGTCCTGGCTTTTCAGGGAGAACACTGAAGCTAAGACGAATTAATCCTCCAGCAGTCAGGAAAGGTGGAAGCAGGCTGATGCCTGCTTGTCTGCTCTGTTTCTTATTTGGGATGGAGACTCACGTCACCTGGACTGGCCTCAAACTCGCTACGTCTGAAGGGTGAATTGAATTCCTGATCCTTCTGCCTCCTTCTTCTGAGCGCCAGGGTTATGGGTATGCACCACTGTGCTATTTTCTGCTTGTCTTAAACAACAACAACAACAACAATGCAATGCCTCCCCCATTTTTATGTAATGAATGCCTTTAGTTTTGATATTCTGACCTGGGAACTACTTTGTTAAGTATGCTAAGTATTGGTCCACAACTCTTTGGCTACCAATGTGTGGCAAGGTTGCATTTGTATTAAATTTTTCCTGAGTGCAAAAAGTATGGAGTAGGGTAGGACACGGGTAAGTGGGATCCCTTGCACTGCTGGGACTCAGTGGCCGGCAATGCACCTATGATTCTGACTTTCACATCTGGACAGTTGGCTATGGTTGGCAATACTACCCATTCCTTTTTGTCTCTGTGATACGATCAACACTGGCTGTAATGACTTAATATCCGCAATACAGAGATTTAAATTTCAGGAAGAAGAAGGAAAAGAGACAAGAGTTTCCCCTAGGTGCTTACATACTTATACAAGCACTAGAATCGTGGGTTTACAGAAACGTGCACAGGCTTGGTGAGAGGCTGAGCAGGTAGAGGTGTTAGCCACAAGCCTGCCACCTGAGTTCAGCAGGTAGAGGTGTCAGCCACAAGCCTGCCACCTGAGTTCAGTCTTCCACCCCAGCTATTTGTTCTCCAATCTCTCCATACGGCAGACTGAGTCACGCATGCATGCAGGCAGACATACAAAATAAATAAGGAAAACCATGTAATAAACATTAAAAAAATCCCTCCCTCTCCTCCCAAGACCCCCCATGTCTTTGTAAACTATATCTTTTAGGCCTTAAAAAAAATTTGAAACAATGGTAATGGTAATATAATATTTCTATTTGATAGGAACAGGTCACATTTCTACCTTAGGGGTCTGGAAATATAATTTTGCCTTTAGTGTTTATTTCAGAAATAGATGAAACAGTAACACGGTCAACTGTTAATTTATAACAGAAGACTCAAAGCTTTTCAGTTACGCTGGGCATACCCAACTGAAGACAAAATAGTTAAAATGTATTGTTCTTAGAGCTGGACAGGTGGCTTAGCATTAAAAGCTGTTTGCTGTTGCCCAGAACTTGAGTTCAGGTCTCAGCATCCTGGTGACTCAGGCTGTAGGATGTCACCGCCTCCTCTGGCCTCTGTGGGCATTTGTGAACATGCCGACTTACAGATACGCGCACATGTACATAGTTTTAAAAATATGATTGTTTGTTTATTTTGTCATTGCTGGGGATTGAACTCAGAACCTTAAACATGCTAAGCAAGCACTCTACCACTGAGTCACAGTCCCCGTTATTGTTATTTTCTCTGACTAGAGAAAATACATATCTTTTCTCTTCCTTAAGAGATCTGACTTTGTATTCCTTTATTGACAGCTAGTGCTCACAGTAGGCATTATAAATATATTTTCAATAAGGATGCATGACGGAATAAGAGTATGAATAGGATTATGAAGCTGGATCCTGTGTTGAGTCCTAGTGATTATTGTCATCCTGGAAGATCTGATGGCTTCTTTTATTGTCCTTGGTCTTGTGGCCTGTTAAGCGCTGCAGGAAAGCACCTCCCAGGGACCAACTTCCTTTGCATCCTTAGGGGCACCTCTGTGTGTTTTCTCGGGTGGCCTTGAGCTCACCGCTACATTGTTTCAATTCTGTGTTCTGAGCAATTTTTCTTCTTTTTAAACTCCTTCTTTTCTTTCTCCTTTCCTTTAGGTGGTGGTCATCTTCTGCAACAAACAAACAAAGTTAACCACTGAGAAAAAAAAAGTAGAAACTTAACTCTAGTTATTGAAGGGCTTGGTATAATGTGGATTTTTCCATTGACCAGGGGTAAGGTCAAATGCAGGAACAGACAACAGAGTGTGCTGTGGTAGTGAGCCCCTGTACAGCCTGCCTGCATTCAACAGACAGAGGCCAGGGGATCAAGGTCAGGCTGGTGACCAATCCCAGTTCTTGGGAAGATGAGGACAGAGGATTTTTATTACTTTGAAGCCAGCCTGACCTACATAGTGAGTTGCAGGACAGCACGGGCTGCAAAGGATGCCTCAGTCATGATGCTCTTCTTTCTTTTTTTTTTTTTTTTTCTTCAGAGACAGGGTTTCTCTGGGTAGCCTTGGCTATCCTAGACTCACTTTGTAGACCAGGATGGTCTCGAACTCACAATGATCCACCTGCTTCTGCCTCCCGAGTGTTGGGATTAAAGGCGTGCACCACCACGCCTAACCAGTCATGATGCTCTTATGCGCTCTCTCTCTCTCTCTCTCTCTCTCTCTCTCTCTCTCTCTCTCTCTCTCTCTCTCTCTCTCTCTCTCTCATATCAATAGAAATAATTACACTAAAATGTAGACTTTCGCCTAGTGAAAACCATTGACTGGGCTGGAACGAAGACTGAGTGATTAAGAGTGCTTGCTCTCTAACAATGAAGATTAGAGTTCATATACCAAGACCCATGTAATAAGCCAGATATGGTAATGTGCACACCGGTGACAATGGCACCAAAGGTTTACTGAGGTTCCCTGGCTGCCCACTTTGCTGCAAGGAGACTTAAAGAAATAAGATGGATAGTGACAGAGTGGGATGCTGGACAATCTTCTTGGGCCTCCACATACATGTGCACACAGGAACATGTGCCATGCACCAGCATCACTCCTGTATAACACACACACACACACACACACACACACACACACACACACACACACTCACACACACACACCAAACCAATGAATAAAGTTATTTCTTATTTGACTGGAAAAATGTTAGCCCTAAGCATTTTAATTTTTCTTGTTAAAGCTGACTTTGTTCTCTTTGAGGTTTTCTTTTATTTTTCAGGAACCATGGTTACGGGTGTAATAAGAGTCAAAACTGATGCTAATTAGTTTTATTTGTAGTCTTAAGAATTTACAAGTTCATGCGAAGTTACTTAAAGCAACTTACTCACATGGCACAATTTATTAGATTACTTTAATAGGGATTTTGCCATCTGTAAAACGTGTAAATAATTCAGTTTTAGAGTTTGGTTTATTACTCGAAGAGTAATCCATTTAAGAAGAATTTTTAAATATGAAGCCATTTGGAGCAAGGCCAGGTGTAGAGTTTGCTTAGCTCATACGTTTTCAGATTTCCCATTTGTTGTTTCGATCGTCATAGCATTTCATATTTCATTTATTTATTTTTATGTGTATGAGTGTTGCTCCTGAGTGCGTGTCTGTGCACCACTTGTGTGCCTGTTGCCCAAGGAGGGCACAAGGTGTGGGAGCCCCTGGAGCTGGGCAGAGTTGTGAGCCGCCACGTGTGTACAGGGAGTAGAGCCCAGGTCTTCAGGAACAGCAGCCTGTGCTCTCAGCTGCTGAGCCATCTCTCCAGCCTGTGCAGCTATGTCTGTGAGAAATTCTCAAACTATCATTCTTATTGTCATCATTGAGACAGTTTCACGTAGCCTGAGCTGGTTTGCTAACTTACTGTGTATGATCTTGAACTCCAGATCCTCTGCCTCTGCCTCCAAAGTGCTAGGATTATAGGCATGTGCTACCATACCTGGCAGATTAAAAAGATTTTAAAATTCTATATCCCTGGCCTGACCTGATGGTACAGGCCTTTAATCCAATCCTTGCGAGGCAGAGGAAGGTGGATCTTGGAGTTTGAGCTTAACCTGGTCTACGTAGTGCATTCTGGGCTGGCCAAGACTACTTAGTAGACCCTGTCTTAAAAAACAAAAACCAAACCAAACCAAACCAAACTCCCCCAAAACATAACTGGGCTTGAGAAATGGCTCAGCAGTTAACACAGACTGCTTCTGTCCCGGACCCAGTTTCAGTTTCCAACCATCCCGCACTGTGGTCCCTGCAGCCTCTGGTGCCCTCTTCTGGTCTCTGTGGGCTCCTACACATACATGGTACACAAAAATTTCCCAGGCGCACATACATACAAGATTTAAATTTTATATATTTTTTTTATTTTTTGGTTTTTCGAGACAGGGTTCCTCTGTGTAGCCTTGACTGTCCTGGACTCACTTTGTAGACCAGGCTGACCTCGAACTCTCAGCGATCTGCCTGCTTCTGCCTCCCGAGTGCTGGGATTAAAGGCGTGAGACACCATGCCCGGCTAAGATTTAAAATTTTTGAGAAAAAGCATATTTATTTTATGCAATAAATAAATATTTAAATTTATACAAATAAAACAATGTGTCCTGATTACACTCATCATAATACATGCCCACTATTCCCCATTCTCTTCTTTTTTTTCTTTTTGCATCTCATTTTGTAGTTCAGGCTGGCCTAGAGCTCATTGCAATTTTCCTGTCTCAGTTTCCCCTTATCTACTGAAGTTACAGGTGTGTGCCCCAAATAGTTTAGGACTTGACACTAATAGTTGATTTGAAAAATTTTCTCCATCAGCAGCACCTTCTTGGAATTAGTTTCTGTGATTCTGTTTATTCTTTTCTATATGGCTATGGCTTTAATATATAAGAAAACAAAAGTGTGTGTATGTGTGAGTGTGTGTGTGAGTGTGTGTGTGAGTGTGTGTGTGAGTGTGTGTGTGTGTTTGGGGAAAGAGTATGTTCCTAAAACATTTATTTATTTTTTATTTTATGCATACAAGTGCTTTGCTTTCATGTATGTCTGTGTACCTTGTGTGTGCAATGCCCTCGGAGGCCAACCAAGGGCAGGGATTCCCTGGCACTGGAGTTACAGATGGTTGTGAGTGGCCATGTGGATTCTGGGGAGCTGATCTTGGGTCCTCTGAAAGAGTAGCTAGTGCTTTCATCTGCTCAGCCATTCCTTTAGACTCTAAATATATATTTAAAAATTTAAATGACATTGCATTCATTTATTTTATGAGAGTATGTGTGCATATAGAAGGCAGAAGATAACCCGTGGGAATTTTTTCTCTTCTTCCAGCATGTGGGTCCCACAGGGACTGAACTCAGGTCATCAGACTTGGCCACACGTGCCTTTTTCTACTGAGTCATCTCAGTGACCCCGCTTTCTAAAATATTGTTAATCATCAGAAGAATTAGCTCTTGTGAGCAAAAGCGGAGCAGTTAGATTGATCGATGAGTCGGTCCCTGAAACACACCCAGCACCACATCTATTATATGGTGTTAAAAATCTTCTTCCAAGCCAGGAGCATGAAGTTCAGAGCACACCAGTGTTGCTTGTATCATTTCCCGGTGAAAGCAAGGAGTTCAAAGGGCGTCTGCATAGTACTGCGGTCATGCTAAGCTTTCCTGAAAGTAAATGACCAAGATTCTGGGAAGAGTATTTGAAGAGGAGTGAACCAATAGCTAAGTGTGTAGCCCTGGGTGAGCCTGGTGTTACAGTTCTAAAGATCTGGCCATAACACAAGGTCCCAAGATAATGCAATTGTACACAAGTACTCTACCAAATAGGTTAAGCTATGTGTCTAAACCAAAAGGCAAGGCTGCGTTCTAAGTCTCTCCTTTGAAAGGTTGACTTGTTCAAACACTGGAGTGATTAAGCTAGGGCTGAGTGAGGCACATTTGTATCCTCAAGCAGGCAACAGTGTGCACATGTTTATATAAATCCCCCTTTTCTGGAAAGATAGGGATTCGGAGGTTGAGGTTAAAAAGATCTAGAAGTCCCGTTTTCTAAGTCAAGTAAATTCTTGTTCTTTTGAGATGGACTGTCAAGGAAGAGAGATCCCAGTGAGCACCGGGGCTGTCTCCACTGGCTTTAGTTTAAAATTTTTTAAAAGCCAGGATTCATATTTTTAACGTGGAACAAAAGAAATAGGAAAAGGGGGAAAAAGTGAGAGAACAGGAAAGATGAGGAAAGAAGGAAATAAAAGAAAAGGAAGGGCATCAACAGATAGAAACACAAGAGCAATAATGTGTTCACTATTTGGAGACTGAGTCTCATTCTCTCTTGATATGTAATATATATATATATATATATATATATGCGGGGGAGGAATGTGTGACTTTTTTGAGATAGGCTTCTGCTCTGTAGTCCTGGCTGACCATGCAGTTCAGTCCTCCTGTTTGCGGGGATTGTAGACAGGAGGCACCACAAGTGACTTGCATTCTTTCTCTAAACCCCTCTTGGTAATTGCAAGAATCTTGGTAGTGGATTTAACATCTTCCCAAGTGTCCCTAGGGATTAGTAGCTTTAATTCCAGCTTACCATGATCCCCAATAAATATATTATTTTTCTTTCTTTTTCTCTATTCTTTTTGGTTTTTCTAGACAGGGTTTCTCTGTGTAGCCTTGGCTGTCCCGGAACTTGCTCTGTAGACCAGGATGGCCTCGAACTCAGAGATCCATCTGCTTCTTCCTCCATAGTGCTGGGACTAAAAGAGTGTGCTGCCACTGCTTGGCATACTATTTTTCTAAAAAGCCCAAAACAAACAGAACCCCGGCAAACTGATAACACAGATGTGGTCGGGTACTGCCGCAGGGCACAATCAGGAGAGAAGGCGGAAGGAAGCTCCTGACATCTGTCCTCTGACCTCACAGTGTTACTGTGGTATGTGTACACACACACACACACACACACACACACACACACACACACACACACACACACACACACTCACCCCTAAATGCAAATGTATACCAGACATGGTGGTGTATGCCTTTTCACCTCAGCATTTGGGAGGCAGATTTCCCTGAGTTCCAGGCCAGCCAGAGCTACATAGTGAGACTCTAACTCAAAAAAATTTAAAATGCATTTGAACTTTACAGAGGGTTAAAAACAATTCCAAAGTCCCCGGCTGGGCAATACCTACAACCGCAGCTGATGATAGCGGAGACAGCGTCATGCTGGGCATGGCTCTTCCAAACACCAAGGTCTCCGAAGGTATAAGCCATCAATCCTGTGATGTCAGCTGTGGCACACCCCTTCTCAGCAGTTCCACAGTGACTCTCATTACGGTACCCACGTGGTTAAGGGGCACATGAGACTGCCAAGCTAGATTTCCTTGCGCCTCAGTGCTCTCTGAAGGGAGACATGGGCGGCGGCGTCCATCCTGCGCATGCGTTGTTCTTCTGCCCTTTGGCCTCGTAGCTGTTCGCTATTCCTATGAAATTCATTATCAAGTATCTAACTCCCTGTTTACAGCCATTATGTTACATTTCCAAAGTTTCCCTACGCTCATCAAATGGTCCTTTCTGAGTCAAAAGGAATACTTTATCTGGACATGTAGCATGTTTTTCGGAAATATCAAGATCCAGCGGCGTTTAATGGTTGCATTTACGAAAGATAAATTAAACTGCTCGGTGTTCTGAAGTTTGGATAGAGCGTGCCAAAGGAGGAGACCTTAGTCTGTGACTTAAAGGCGGGTGGTCTTGGTTTCCAGCTTGGAATGTCTTTTGTCCTCCAGCCATATATCTTACCTCTCCCCAGGGAACAGTGAGAACATTCAGCCTGGTTACAACTCCTGCAGTCTTAGGCCCACTTCCCAGGGGCCTTCTCTCCCGACCCCAGCTCTCTTCGTAGCTGGTGTGGATTTCCTGGCTTGGTTTTAGGGCCATCATTCTTTGCCTTTCACCAGACAGTGGGCAGAACGGTTTGCTATGCACGACCGGGGATGGGGGGCCGGGGGCGGGTGAAGCCTGGAATTCTGTCACTAAAGCTGCACTTTGAGGGTTAATTATTAAGACTTTTTTTTTTTTTTTTAAATTCTGGCACGCGAACTTGGGCCTTTCCCCCAAGTTAAAGCAATAGGCTGTAGTCCTAGCTCCCCTAAAGTCAAGAAAGCTGCTTCTCTGTTTTACAGTTTTGATGTTTTTCTGTAGGTTCATATAAATAAAAGGAAAATGTTTGTACACATTAATTTTTTCACATCAGAAAGATGTATATCATCTTTCTTAAAACATCTGATGGATGTTTTCTATTCACATGCAGTCTCATATTAGATATTAAGCTCTCCTGTGGCACACACCTATAACCCAAGCACTCAGGAGGCAGAAGCAGGTGGATCTCTGTGAGTTCGAGGCCAACTTGGTCTACAAAGTGAGTCCAGGGCAGTCAAGGCTACACAGTGAAACCTTGTCTCAAAAAACCAAAAGAGAAAATTTTTTTTCTATAAATTCATTAGGCAGTGGTAGAAATTACCTTTAACCCCAGTATTCAGGAAGCAGAGCAGGTGGATCTCTGAGTTCAAAACTAGCCTGGTCTACAGAGCAAGTTCCAGGACAACCAGGGCTACACAGAGAAACCCTGTCTTGAAAATGCAAAAACAAAACAAAGGTCTCTAAATTTCTTTCATTGAAATATTTACTATAAGAGTACCCTCTGGAATGGTAAGGGTGGTGCACACCTTTAATCCCAGTGCTTGTGTGGCAGTGGCAGGTGGATCTCTGAGTTCTAGGCTAGCTTGGTCTACAGAGGACAGCCAGCGTTACACAGAGAAACCCTCTATGTACTGATACCCATGTTTGTTCATAGATAATTCAGTTAAACTTTGTTTACAGATAAATTCAATTTAAACCATATATGTGTGTGTGTATGTATGTGTGTGTGTGTTTGTGTGTGTGCATGTATATATGTATATGGTTTCACTGTATGTGGTGTGTGTGTGTGTGTGTGTGTGTGTGTATCTCCTCCCAGCTCTTATGTAGAGTTCAGAGTACAGCTTGGGGAGTTGAGTCTTTTCTTCCGCAGTGTTGGTCCTGGTAATTAAACAGTGGCAGCAGGCCTATGGGACATTGACTGCGGAGCCATCTCACTGGCCCCTGTTTATATGTTTTATGGTCATTTTATGTTAACTTATTTGAAATTGATACAAGAATGTAGAACTTCCCCAGTTAATGTGGGGGTTGGATGGCAGTCCTTTGAAGCTGCACATCTCAACCTCAGCATTTGCATTATAGTGTTCCAGAGAGAGTGTTCTGTGTGCTTTAAAAAGTTTCTTTTCCATAAGGTAAAGCTGACTTTGTAGGTAGAAGGGCCCATGGGTCCCAAGGCATGCACAGGGAGGAACCCACTACTAGCATCCAGACAGGAACAAGACCCTCTCCCCAGAAACTCCTCTGCTTTTTGGTGGTTAACCTTCCCGCTTCCCTTTGTGCTTGGCAGCTGCCGGCCAGTCTCTACAGTTTGTCTTGCACAGAACGGCATGGAAAGAGAATTATCCACAACACTGAGCACAGCACTTCTCACCAGAAGTAACTGGTCCCAGCAGGGGTATTTGACAGCATCTTAAGTTGTTTGTTTGATGATGGGAGGGGGTGGAGGTATGGGGGAGGGTCTCCTTAATTAGCCCAGGCTAGCCTCTAACTTGCAATCTTCTCTTTTAGTATCCAAATGCTGGAGTTGCAGACACATACCACCACCTGGCCTTTCAGGAGATTGTCAGTTGTCGAATGGGGAGGACCGAGGGGAGTTCAGAGTACTGCATAGTGGCAGATGCCTGTAATCCTAGCACTTGAGCACTTGGAAGGCTGGGTGGGAGAATCATTGTGAGTTCAAGGACAGCCTGGGCTGTGTAGTGCAGCTGTCTTAAAATGACAACAACCAAGAACGACTGTATCTTAGTCCCTTACCTGTGACTATCTATGTGCCTCGTGAAAGGTATTTGTCTTGTTTCTTGTCTTTGTTTGTTTGTCTTTTTTAAAAGATTTATTTATTTAGTCATTTATTTATTAAGTATAGTGTTTTGCCTGCATATATGCCTGCATCCCAGAAGAGGGCACCAGATCTCATTATAGGTGATTATGAGCTATCATGTGGTTGCTGAGAATTGAACTCAGGACCTTTAGAAGTGCTGGCAGTGCTCTTAACCTCTGAGCCATCTCTTCAGCTGGTTTCTTGTCTTAAGGTATGTTTTATATCTCACAGAGACTGAGGCAGCATGCACCATCCCTGCAGAGGTCTGCATCAGGCCTGCACTACAGCGACTGCACTGCCTTTCACTTTAGTGTTTTTACAGGGCTCCTGGGTGAAAGAATGATGGGGCTTCGAGTCTTGTGCTTTTTCTTGGTCTCTTTTCTGTCTGATGGTTTGTCTTTTCCAATATCGATGTGATGGTTTTTGTTTTGTCTTATATTTTCTTTTGCCACATTTGGCTGTTATCTCTTAGAAGCCTGTTCTTTTCTGATGACAGATAGAAAGGGAGTGGATCTGGAGGGGAGGGGAGGGAGGGAGGAACTAAGAGGAATATAGGGAGGGAAGGCTGTAATCAGGATATATTGTATGAGGAAAGAATCTATTTTCAATAAAAGGGAAAATGAGAGAGAAATGTTTTATATAAGAAAATGTAAACTGCACATAATTTCATTATGTATTTTAAAAATATCTGCATAAAGTATTTGGATCATATTCACCCAGCCCAGTTATCATTTCTGTTTTGCTTTGTTTGTTTGCTTGTTTGTTTTTGTTTGTCTTTTGGTGGCTATGAATAATGCTATAAACAGCTATATACATGTTTTGTGTGACTATAACTACTGGGTATACAGAATTCTTTAGTTATAAGTTAATAATTTACTTTTAAAAAATCTCAAGGTGGGGTCTTATTATGCTGCCCAAGCTGGCTTTAAACTGAGGTTCTTCTTGCTTTCTCCTAAGTGTTGGAATTATGTCCCAATGTCTCACTGTAAAATTGTATTTTAAGAAGTGTGTGTGTGTAGCTCAGAGGACAACACAGCTTTGGGAGTTGGTTTGCCTCTTCCATTATGCTGCCTGGACACTAATTCAGGCCACCAGGATTGGTAGCAAGGGCCTTCACTTACCACCATCTCACCAGCAGCATGTGAGATTTTAAAGTAGTAGTGTATAACAAATTTAATAAATCTATTAGTCCTATGTGAGCCTGCACCATGAGAGTTTTATGCTAGGCAAGAGCTCACAAATGAACCACATTCTTAAATTTTTTTAAAAAAGACTATTTAAAACACTTAAGTGAGGTGTGTTCTTAGCCTAGATTAAGAAGTGGCCTAGATTTCCTTGAATACACTCCATAACCCTAGTAGACCTTGAATTAATGACCTTCCTTTGTCACCTGCCCCACTAGCCAACAGGCCCAGCAGCTTTTATCCCCTCAGGAGCTTCAAGCATCTTTTCCTAACTCTACAGTTACTGACCTTTAACAACTTCTGTTTAAGTGAACCCAGGTTGTCAGCGACATCATTTAACCTCCTGACTTAGGACACACCTTATTCAGCCCCCAGACTACTCTCCAGATTTTGAATAAAGAATGAAATTATCTGCATTATACATATTCTGGGAGACAGTGTGTGTATGTGGTGTCTCCGGGGCTAGCATGCTGCTTGCTGGGACCTACAACTGTGAACAAAGAAGGTTCAACGAACACCACAGAAATGGCTTGTTTTCCTCGGATTCCATTTGAAGACATTTCTGTTGACTGGTTTACCAGCTGGCTGCTGCAGTTATGCCCTGGAGTCTATGCAGAGGGACTCTTTCTCACCAGCTTTCAAAATGTGCTGTGTGCTGTGTCCGCACATCTACCAGCCTGCGATTAAGTGTGTTGATAATTCTGTCTCAGGACAACTTTACTGATGCCCCTGCCTCCCTAATACAGGCATGCCAGGAGTGTTGATGTTTTGATTTCATCTAAAACAAACTGGAAACTTGGCCTCAGAGATAACCCAAGGCGGCCTTGTGCTTTATCTCTTTTCTGTTAAGTTAATGGCTTCTTGATACGATGACCTTGATCCCATTTATAGCCTTGCCTTCATAACTTTGCTCATAAAGGCAGGAGGTGTGTCAGGTGCAGTGAAAAGCAGAAACACTGCAGGAAAACACAACTAGTCTTAACAGTGGGCATATAAATAGGAAATACTACAAATTGGCCCAGTCAGGGCCATTTAGCCTTTTCCTTAGACAAAGTTTTCTTCTTCTTCTTCTTCTTCTTCTTCTTTTTTTTTTTTTTTATATGAAGCAAATTTGGGAACTCCCCTATTTGGAAGCCAGGCAGTTTGATGTTTTACTTCCAACAGCTTCACTGGAAACCACTGAGCCTGTGGTCTCTGGACGCTGCAGGCCTGTGCTTCCAAGCATTCACGCAGAAAACCCAGGAGTCACTACAGTGTGGAAACAGCCTGCAGTGACAGAAGCCCAAAGCTTCTAGGTACTCACAATGGGAGAAGAACACGTCCTTGAGATCATGCCATTTTAATTGTACTTTTTCTTAGTGATGATTTCCTCTGCTACCAAAAATGTGTAATCAAACCTAGTTCATGATAAATACCACACGGAGGCAGAGAAGAGGTGGGCTGGTGTGATGGCTCACTGGGTAAAGGTGCTTGCTGTCAAGGCCAACAGTCTGAATTCAAATTTTGGTCTCCCATAGTGGAAGAAGAAAATGGACTCTCAAAAATCGTCCTTTGACATTCACAGGTATTCCTTGGCATTCTCTCCTACACACACACACACACACACACACACACACACACACACACACACACTCCTGAACATAGTGTACCTACATACTTACACACTCACTCCATCCTTCACAGCCACTAAATAAAATGTAATGAAACAACACAAGATTGAAGACGCCTTCTGTTGTAAGTAATGTTCTTCATATTTGGGTTCTCCCCGACCCACCATACACACATCCTGGGTTTTCACGCATACCTCTCATTCTCATCAGTATTTTTTCTTGCTCAGAGCAGGACACTACTTTTCATCCACAAAGAGTTTGTTGCTATGGAAAACATTAAACAGCTTTTGGACACTATATCACTGTTATAAGAAGTCCCGTTATCTCTTAGGGGTCCGCACTCAGGTAAAGCTAGCTTCTTACCTTGGCCCCAGAAAAGACCTTCAGGAGGAGTCAGTATGAGGCAGAGCTGCAGCTTTTCTGAAGACAGTTTTGGGGCCAGAGGGGTGCCCAGCTCACAAACTGCTAATCACGTAACCGGCAGGACTTGAGTTCTGCCCCTAGAACCCGGGTAAAATAGCCAGGCTTGGGGCACATGCTTGCAATACCAGTGCAGGGAGAATTAGAGGCAGGATGCAGCCTAGACAATAGGCCAGCTTGAGGCAAATTGGGAGACCCTGTCTTAAAAAGCAAGGTCGTGGGGCTGGAGAGATGGCTTAGCACTTAAAATCACTTGCTGCTCTTCCAGAGGTCCTGAGTTCAATTCTCAACACCCATATTGGCTCACAGCTGTCTGTAACTGTAGTCCTATAGGATCAAATGCCCTGTTCTGGTGTGCAGATGTACATGCAGATAAAGCTACATATACATAACGTAAAAAAGAAAGAAAAAAAGAAAAGTGTGGGGAAACCCAAAACTAACCAACCAACCAACACTATAACATAAAATACAGAGTAACTGAGGAAGATACCGGAAGTTGACCTATAGCTTCCATATGGATGTACATACATATGCACCTATATACACACATGTGAGCCTAAATACAAGATATTTACATCTTAAAAATTTTATGTGTATGTCTGGGTGTGCCTACATGAGTTCATTTGCACTGTGTACATGCAGTACCCATGGAGGTCAGAAGAGAGCGCTGGACCCACAGGAACTGGAGTTGCAGATGGTTGTGAGCTCCAACATGGGTGCTGGAAACCAAACCTGTGTGCTCTGCAATAGCAGTAACTGCTGGGCCATCCCTACAGCACCCACCCTTTTGTTTCTTTTGAAATAAGGCCTTTTATGTAATTCCCTGTCCTCAAACATCTTATGTAGGGATTGAGGAGATGGCTAAGGGGGAAAAAGTGACTGCCACAGGAGTGTGACAGCCTGAGTTCAAATCCCTAGAGCCTACATAGAAACATCTGCACACATCTGGAATCCTAGGGTGCATACCAGAAATAGGAAGCAATGCTAGGAGATTCCAGAAGCTCTTGGGCCAGCTACAGAGGATTAAGAAGCCATGTCCTTTTCATGTGTGAGACAGAACACACAACTCACACCAGTGCACACTCATATTCGCCTCTAACCTCTGTCTTTTTTCCAGGTTTCTCTCTCTCTTAGAACACACACACACACACACACACACACACACACACACACACACACACACTAAGGCATTAAAAAATAGGTTATAATCACAAAGATTGGAAGAAAGGCAGACACTAGAGAATTAGAGTGTTGGCTTCTGGCAAGTGAATCATGCGCAGGTGTCTTTAGTAGCCATATACGCTGGCTTTGGATGGTTTTTGAAGGTCTGAGGGTTGCTAAGGAACCTAAAGGCAGCCACAAAATGTCTCTTATGCATTGGCATTGGATAGGATTACAGCTGATAAGGTAAAACCTTGGGTCAGCAGTGCTGAGGAAAAGTTAAGATGTTTTTACTGTAAACAAAAATTTAGTCTTGTTTTTGGGAATCCCAGGAAATGTCTGGAAAATGAGTAAGGTCACTGAGGTGTGGTTCGCTATTTTTGAGACAGTTCAATAATAACGTCTTCACAGCAAATGCTAATGCCACAGAATTCTTGCTCTGCAGCTCACCAGAGGCTTCAGTTAGACTCCTCTACACTTCCCAGGTCCCCAGTTTGTCCTGTTTCCTGTCTAGTAGACAGAGGTAGATTGTGAGTCTGTATCTGTCCTTGTTCATTGATTCCTGGATGTGTATATCAAATTATGTTTTGGTGTCTACAGAGATGCCTCAGTAGTTCAGAGCACTTGCTGTTCTGGCAGAGGCTATAGGGTTGGTTCCCAACATCCACATATCTATCTGTCACAGCCATCTGTAACTGCAGCTTCAGAGAATTTGACACCATCTTTGGGCCTCCAGGGACACCAGGCAGGCACACTGTGTGCACGTGTGCGCGCGCGCGCACACACACACACATTCATATAAAATAAAAGTAAATGAAACTTTAATTAAAAAAAATATTTCCTCTGTGCATTGCCATTAATTGTTTTCTTTGCTCCTGGGATAAAATCCAAAATCCTGACCTGGCTTCTGGCTTCCTTACTTTCTTTGCTCAGCCACACTGCCTGACCCATGCTCAAACCACATTTGTCATCCTTTAATTTTTGTCCCTCTTCCAAAGAAGGATATTGGCATTGAGCTTGCCATCATGGGAGGGTTGGAGCTTTCTACTTCCCCTTACATTAAACTCACCTCCATTAGTGGGTTTTCAGCTTGGCACTGGCAGACCAAGGATCTTCCTCCCTGTGGTATTTTGAATGAGAATAGGCCCATAGGCTCAGAAGTTTCCAGTTGGTGGAGCTGTTTGGGAAGGATTAGGAGGTGTGGCCTTGTTAGAGGAATTGTGTCACTAGGCATGGGCTTTGGGGTTTCAAAGGTCCATGCTAGGTCTAGTTATTGCTCTCTCTGCCTTATGCTTACAGATAAGGGTGTGACCCCTCGGCTACTGCTCCAGTATCACACCTGCCTGCCTCCGTGCCTCCTGCCATGATGGTCATGGACTTCAACCCTCTGCAGCTGTTTTCTGCAAATGTTGCAAATGCTTTCTTTTGTAAGATGCCTAAGTCATAGTGTCTCATCATGGAAATAGAAAAGTAACCAAGACATACCCCAAGGAGTGTCACAAGTTGTCAAGAGTGCACATTGTGAACTCTGAACAGCAATGTATGCATTACTATTGAGCATGGAGGTAAATCATAACATCTTCCTGGTAAAATAGTTCTTTGTCAATAACTTTTGAAGGGTATAAGCTTTGTCTCCCACTTTGGTCTCCAGAGTTACCTACTCCGTATGTTTCTATTTGTCTAGGAATGACTGATAAATTGATTTGTGAATAAACCATACAAATTCACACACACACACACACATACACACACACACACACACATATATGGGCTGGAGAGTTGGCTTAGTTGTTAAGAACATTTGGTGCTCCTGCTGAAGACCCAGTTTCAAGTCCTAGCACCCACATGGCAGCTGACAACCACATATGATTCTAGTGCCAGAAAATCTGATGCTCTCTTTTGACCCTTGTAAGCATCAGGTATGCATATGGTATACATACATGGATTCAGACAAAATACTCATGCATGTAAAATAAATGAATCTAAAAAATTTAAAAATGTAAATATATAAAACTAAAATTAACAAAATTATTATTTAGAGTATATTTTAAACATTTTAGTTATTTATTTTTATGATATGTGTGTATACCTGTGAGTTTATGTGTACCAAGTGTGTGCATAAGAGCCTGTGGCCAGATGGCTCCATGACTAAAAGTTGTTGCCCTTACAGAAGACTGGAATTCAGTTCCCAGCACTCAACAGGTGGTTCACGACCACCTGTGACACCAGTGCCAGGGGATCCAGTACCCTCTTCTGGCCTCAGTGGGCACTTGTGTATGCACATTATGTACACACACACACGCGCGCACACACACACACACACACACACACACACACCACATACCTAAATTTTAAAGAAAAGTTTAGAAAAAACAACACAAGGGTAGCTGGACATAATGGTATGCACCTCTAACTGTAATTCTTGGAGGCCCAGGCAAGTGGATCTCCGAGACTGAGGCCAGGCTGATCTAAAGAGGGAGTTCTAGGACAGCCAGGGAAACATAAAGAGACCCTGTTTCAACAACAAAAAATATTCCCCCATCCACACAACTCAGCTATATTGCCCCTTCTTACAATAATGGATATAATGGGTATGGAGTTTATTCAATAGACATTTTTTGATGCTATTAAACTATTGTTGAATTGTTACCATGACCACCAAACTAACCAGAAATAAATGCAGATAGAAATATTCTGCAAGGTCTCTGCCCTCCCTCCCTCCCTCCCTCTCTTTGTCCCTCCCTCCCACTTCTCACTCTCTTTCTTTAGATTAAAGTGCATTACCACCCTATCCGTGCAAAAGTTTTCTTTACTGATTCTTCATTTATCAATAATAACAATAAAAATGAACAACAAATGATAGGGAGGACAATGGCACAATGATTCCAGAAATGTTACCTCTAGATAGGGATCACTATAACAAAAGTTTGCAGGGGGTCAGGGGTAGTGCACACCTTTAATCTTGAAACAGGTAGATCTCTTGCAAGTTTGTGGCCAACCTGATCCACTTAGTGAGGTCTACAACAGTCAGAGCTACACAGTGAGACCATGTCTCAAACAAAACAAAACAAGTGGCTTGTACTACACTGGAGTGTACATGGTAGTCTACAATGAAGGCTGTCAGAGGGCATAGGCATTGGAGAGGGTATTGTGACACGGTTCAAGTGGCATAAAATCTGCCCTTAGGAGAGGCTAACGTGAATGCTGAGCACCGGTTCAGCATGGAAAGATGATGTGTTCACTGGAATGTGTGGGAGTTTCTGCCTTATGAATATTTAAAAGTTCGTGGTCAGGGCAGTGAACCCGTCAGTAAACAGAGGGACACGGTGACCAGCTGTTGAGTGAAAAATAAGTATGCAGGTATTTATGGGCCTTGTAGGAAGATAGCCTGAGTCAGTCATGGTGCAGGCAGAATAATTGTTGTTTGTTCAATGCTGTTCTGCTTTTGTCAATATTCCTTTAAGAATATGGCCACTCAGATTTCAGAATTCATACTTGTGTTTTGGAGCATTTTTTTTTGAGTGTGTGTGTGTGTGTGTGTGTGTGTGTGTGTGTGTGTGTGTGTGTGTGTGTGTGTGTTTATTAGCCATCCTTCCAGAATAAAGCAAGTGTCATTTTTTTAGAAGAGCTATAATATCTAATACAGGTTCCCAACAAATATTTGAACTGTAATACCTATGAGCAGGCTCTCACCAAATATCTCTTGCCATCAAGCTACATTTGGTGTCACACACACACACACACAAACCAAAACCAAAACCAAAAAAAACCCAAAGCTGGATATCATATCCCCTTCAGAACACCACCACCACCAGCCCCACACAAAACCCTGACCCCTAAACCTAACAAAACCAAGCCAGGTATAGTTTAGAAAAACTGCAGATATGACACTCATTTCAACCAACTCAATGTGTTTGGAGTTGAGTGTGTGTGTGTGTGTGTGTGTGTGTGTGTGTGTGTGTGTGTGTGTAAGATAAATGCGCAAAGAAAATGCAATTGAAAACACCGACGATGGCTCTTTAACACAGTGGCAGAGATGTAGACAAGAGCACACTACAGAACAGATCACAGGCAACCAATGACCTGAGCAAGAAGAGCAGACAACACGGAAGTAAGGTAACTTGAGAAAGGAAATGCTATGTTCTAAACATATGACGGCATTTTACTGGTCACATTTCAAATTCACACGACAGCTCCGTGTGGGTAATTTATCTGCACTAATTTATAGGTGAAGCAAGGCAGCCTCGTGGCCCTTATGAAATTTCCTCTAGTCATACTGCGAGTGGTAGGCTTGGGAGCCTGCCTGACTCTGATCTATTTCCTACCATCCCTTCTATGTAGGCTCTTTTGTTAGAAAGTGCTGTAATATGTCTTGGTTATATTGACACAGTATAACAAGAGCAGTTGAAACACCTAAATAACTTGTTTGGCCCCATCCTTCAGGTATGGTAGCCTAGGTTGGCCATGTGGCCCCATCCTTCAGGTATGGTAGCCTAGGTTGGCCATGATCCAATTGCCTTCATCTCGCAAACACTAGAAATAAATTCTTTTCTTAAAGGTCTATATTTATTCATATTCATATTCATATTCTTCTTCTTATTATTGTACGTGCAAGTAGTGCCAGAGACATTATGTACCTCTAGTGCTGGAGTTACAGGCAGTTTGTAAGCTGCTTGATGATGGTGCAGGGAATTGAACTCGGGGCTTCTGGGAGAGCAATATGTAGTGCTATTAACTGCTGAGCCATCTCCACAGGCCTATAAGTCAATTCGTTGGAGATGTAGTTATTTTATGCATAAGATATTTTGCCTACATGTATCCTATAAGTCAAATGTGTGTGCCTGGCACCTGCTGAGGTGGGAGAGAGTGCTGGAACTGGAACTGTGAGCTGCCTTGTGGGTATTGTACATCAAAACCTGGGTCTTCCGGAAGAGCCGCCAGTGTTCTTAACCATTGAGCCATCTCTCTAGCCCTATAAATTATTATTATTGTTGTTGTTGTTATAGAGACAGGGTGTCTTTTTAAAGCCTTAAGTATCCTGGAATTCTCCATGTGGACCAGGCTGTCTCTGCCTCCCAAGTGCTGGGACTAAAGATGTGCACCATTATGGTAAATTTTAAATGAGTTCTTAATGTATGTAAAGCTTTCAATTGTAGCTAAAGAATTCTAAAATAGTTTCATTTTTCTTTTAATCTGACTTGGTGACCCAGAATCATCAGCCTCTGGTGTCCCGAGGCTCATGGGTGAAGTCACAAAGGCTCTCCACCTGGTAGTTCCCACAGCTTCCCTGGAAGGGAGTGTCTGGCCTGGGGATGTGGGCGGCTCCTGTTTGTCAGGAGGCTGTGCACACACCTTTGATGAAGGATCATTACCTACCTAGAATATCCTTATAATTTCCTACTGGGTCACTTACATTTTATCACTTCCTCCTGCTCTTTAGACAAGACAGCTTTCAAAGGCAGGTGGATGACAATATAACCCAGGCAGGAAATGATTCCTGCCTGCTACCTTGTGGCTTAGTAGTCTCTGAATGAGACATGGGCTGTGACTGATGCTGTAGCTTTGCAGTGGGAGGGTTAGAAAACCAAGTACAATGAAACAGGTGGAAATGATTCTTTATAGTTCAAGAAAGTAAAAAGACACAGTGGTCTGGACCATACCAAGAACGGAAATAGATGACCCTAGCTGTGCATAGATGCTTTTCCTGGTGTGTGGGGGAGTGGAGGGAGTGGGGGGAGCGGCGGGTGGGTCAGGGGAAGGGGAGAACTACAGGGTCCTGTGCACACCAGGTGGATACTTTATTACGTCATTAGATCTCACTTCCAAATATATCTGTATCTGACTCTGGCATTCGTTACATATTTTCTTCTGTCAAGCACATACATTCATGCTAGTTACATTTTATTTGAGATTAGAAATATAGCTCATGAGCATATTGAATGTGAATGCTATAGATGGGTGATCAATATACATTGAGAACCAGCAATCAGAGCTTATCTACACAGACATGCGCTGTTCTGAATTAATGTGCTCTGTGTAACACAGTTTAATGGAGGTTGTTTATAGGCAATTCAGATACTATCTTCTTAAATTTTATTTATTTATTATCATCATTATTTTTGAGCCAGGGTTTCTCTGTATGGCCCTGGCTGTCCTGGAAGTTGCTCTGAAGACCAGCCTGACCTTGAACTAACAGACCCTCAAGCCCTGCCTCCTGAGTGTTGGGATTAAAGGCATATACCATCATGCTCAGCTATTATTATTATTATTATTATTATTATTATTATTATTATTATTATATTTGTTTTTATTTATGTGTATGAGTTTTTGCCTGCATGTACGTACATGTGCCATGTATGTGTCTAGTGACTGAGGAGGCCAGGAGAGGGTGTCAGAGCCTCTGGAGTTAGAGTCACAGGTGACAGTGAGCCACCATTTGAGTACTGGGAACCAAACTGGGCCCCCTTGCACACAGCACATGCTCTTAGCCATGGTGTCATCTCTCCAGCCCCACTCCTCTTTTGACATAGGGTCTTATGTAGCCTAGGCTGGCTCAGACTCCTTATCCTCTTGTTTTCACCTCTTTAGAGCCAGGACCACAGGGGTAAGCCACCAGCCTGGCTCCTATTGGGTGATGTGTTTGTGTACACAGCAGCAGCCTATGATGGCGTTTCTGCTCCTTCACAAGGGCATGGCATTTTATGTAAAGGATAACAGGGGGTATGTTTGTGGATTTTCTACATATAGCAATATCTGCTTCACAGCTTTAGACAGGCTTAAATGTTGATGGAGCTTTGAAGTATTGTATTATTATGGAGGAGTTAGGAGAAAGAACTAGGAGTGAGAGAGGCAGAATGCATCATGCTAATGAATTTGAAAAGCACACAGTGAGATTGCCTAAAGAAATAAGCTGGGTGTATTAGCTATGGCATCCAGTTATGAGTTCTTCAGAAACACCTATGTCCCAGGTAGTGTTCCGAAAGCTGGCTAGAGCACACACCCAAACCAGCCAAATCTGCAAAGAAGAGACCATTCTACGTGGTGTGCACAGTGCTTTCTTATTTTTCATAAAATATTGCTTTACCTGGTTTATTTATTTGTTTTTTTTTTTTAATTTTCAAGGGAATCATTCAGTGGAGATAAAGCATTTAATTTTAAAAAGTGTTATTACATTTATTTACATATCTAAGTGTGTGGCATATGCATATGGTGGCCACCAAACAACTCGTAGGATTTTTTTTTTTTTTTTCTTTTAGCATGAGGATCCTGGGGTTTGAATCCAAGTCATCAGGCTTGGTAGAAAGTGCTTGTGACTGATGAGCCACCTTATTGTGCCACTAATTTTATTTTTACATCGATGTGACTCCGTGTTTTGTTCTTTTCTACCCGTTTTCTCTCTCTCAGAAGACACAAGTGATGGTGAATGAATTGTGAACAGCAGGATCTAGTGGTGGATTTTTCTTCCTAAATTCTGTTCTTGCTAAATTATAGTTTTTAGGGAGATTACTTTTTAAAATCACATTTTAACTGATTGATTAGTGTGTATCTGTGTGACAGACACAGTGCATGAATGCTTGCATTTGCCGTGGGAGTAGCTCTTTCCTTCCTTGTAGGATGTGGGCCCCACGGGACTCATGTCTTCAAGCCCGATGGCTGGAGCCTTTAGCCTTTTCACTGGCCTCCTAGTGAGATTTTTATGCTGAACAGTGGTCTCTTTCACGCAGAAAATAAGTTGTAATCCAACTAGGAAACTATGTGATCCTTCATTATACTCATCTGAGATGATCACACATAGGAGTCATACACGGTTTTTTGTGAGAAAAAAAGGAGGGAGAGGAGGAGGAGGGAGGGAAGGGAGGAGGAGGAGAGAAGAAGAAGGAGGAGAAGAGAAGAAGAAAGAAGAAGAGAGAAGAAGAAGAAGAAGAAAGAAGAAAAAAAAGAAAGAAGAAGAAGAAGAAGAAGAGAGAACAAATAAAGAGATTGGTTTGAGTCAAACTAGTGCCATGTTGGCTGCATGGCAAATCCAGAGCTGTTGGGCCTCAGCTGGTTGGTTTTTCTTTAGCTGCAATCAGGAGGATGCTCCTTCCATCAGCCTTACAGGAAGCACTTATCTTTGTCTCCAGTTAGCTTCAGAGGGACAAACAGTTCTAATCTCAGTAAAAACAACTGTAAGACAAAGAGGCGGAGTGTGTGGTGTGTGTCAACTGCTTGAGACAAGGTGGAGGGGGGCCTCTATTTACCCTGCATCAGGCAAACTCAGGAGCCCATAATAGAAGTTGACAGTGGCTCTTATCTATGAGAGGGACACACAGTTCTTCCTGATAAAGCAGTGCTGTGAAACATATGAGAGAGAGGGGGGGAGGGGGAGGGGGGAGGGAGGGGAGGGGAGAGAGAGGAGAGGAGGGAGGGGGAGGGGGAGGAGGGAGAGGAGAGAGAGGGAGGGAGGGAGAGAGGAGAGGGGGAGGAGAGGAGGAGAGAGGAGAGAGAGAGAGAGAGAGAGAGAGAGAGAGAGAGAGAGATGGTGGTGGTGGTGGTGGTGGTGGTGGTGGTGGTTTCAGAAAACAAAAGGCTGAGGGAAGCATCTACGGTGCAACTGGTTTTCAGAACTTGTCCACCTTTCCTGGGTTAGGTGTAAAGATGTCAGAGTGTGTAGGTTTACACACATGTCTGCAGACTTCTCAGATGGTAAATGATCATTGGCTATATACTTCTGTAACAGGAAGCTTACTTTCTTTTTCTATTTTATTTTTATTATTATTATTTTATTTTTTGAGGCAGGATCTTTAGCCCAGGCTGGTCTCAAATTCTGGGTAAGGCTAAGGGTAACCTTGGTCTTTCTACCTCCACTTACTTTGTAGTGATGTCCACCAACACACCTGGGTTATGCGGTACTGGAGATTGCATCTAGAGCTCTGTGCTTCCCAGGCAAGCACTCTACCAACTGAGTGGCATCATCAGCCTAATAATGTATTTTTGAAAATTAAATTTAAAACGAATGAACCATACAAAATGATGAGTTTTGCTCTGGCTCTTAAGGCCCCACCCACCCCTAGCTGAAACACTCTTGACAGCCAGTGGTGGCTGGGAACAAGGAGATGGTTTTTTTTTCTTTTAGGGTGTGCTACTGGTAGTTGAACATGCACTATTGGATACAGGCAGTACCAACTAGACTCAGTGGTGTAAAAAAAAAAAAAGGCAGAAAGACAAAGACATAAATTTGGGAGAGATCTGTTGGAGAGAAGTCTGCGGGGATTTGAAGGGGAGAGAGTGACCTTTGCTATGAGCAAAAGATGTATGCACACATGAAATTCCCAAATTAAGAAATATTATTTTGAAAACAAATAAATAGGCTGGAAGTGGGGCACTTCTTTAATCCCAGTAGCTAGAAGTCAGAAGAAGGCAGATCTCTATGAGTTCAAGACTAGCCTGGTCTATGTAGTGAGTTCCAAGCCTGGCAGGGCTATATCACAAGACCCTGATGCAACAAATAAATCAATAAATAATTAAATATGTGTACATGTATGTGCATGCATGTACTCACACACTCACACATATACAGTTCTAAAGGTCAAGTAATTTAAATATTCTTTCTGGCTTGAGTCTTCCCTAACTTAATGCCATCAGCTCCTTGATGATGGCATGGTTAGTCAAGGTGCGCGAGCGCGCGTGCGCACACACACACACACACATACATGCACAATATATATATATATATTTGTGTGTATATATATACACATATATGTATATATATAGATGCATACACATATAATATATACATGTATGGATATATATAGATACACATACATTTGTGTGTGTGTGTGTATGTAACAGGCATTATTGGTTTTACCTTTCTTGCTTTCCAAATGCAAACTCAAAATTTTGGCTAGCTGTTTGACTTCTGAGAGCAAAGATTTGATTTCCAATCTTCTGGATTGGCCCGTAACATGGAGCATGAGGTTACTGACGGCAAGGAACCAATGTAGAAACAGTCTTGGTTCAAGATACCAGGGAAGGTCATGCCAGCCCCAAATTCACTACCATGGGAAGGAAATACATTATCCAGCTAGATAAAGTGCTGCATTGGTTTAATCCTGCCAGCCAAATCCATCTGAAACAGTACAGTCTAAACAAGTTGTGAAACAGGAACCAGGCTTTATAGACCCCAATTAGGTCAGTGGGAATCCGAGGATGCACTTGCTGGGGCTGGTGTGTTCTAATAGCCTTCTATTGTGCTTCCAGTTGGCTAGGTAAGTGTTGCATGCCTCTGAGGCATAATCTATTTAAGACAGTGTGTTTTCAAGACAAGAATCTATGAAAAAGGCTTGATTAAAAAAAAACCATAAACAGAGGAAGGAGTAGGATAGATGGCTCAGTGCTGAAGAGCATTTGCTGCTCTTGCAGGGTATGGGGATTGGTTCCTAGCTCCCATTCAGGGTCTTAGAACCATCGGTAACTATAGTTACAGGGGGTCCAATGCCTCTTTGGACCTTGTTAGGTACATGGTCTTCATATGTAATACATACCTACATATGTGCATACACATAGGCAAAACATACACATGAAAAGTAAAAATTCAAAACAAATCACCAAAAACCCAGCCAGGCATGTTGGCACATGCCTTTAATCTCAGCCCTTGGGAGGTAAAAAATCCTGTGGGGTCAAAGCCATCCTGGACAACAAAGGCTACTTAGTGAGTCATTGTCTCAAAAACAAACAAACAAACAAATAAACAAACATTTAAAGGAACAACTTGTTTATGATTTTGTCTTATTTTCTATAAATATATATGATGTTTTTGGCAGATGCTTATTCATACATGTATATTTTTTTGGTCTCAAAATGCTCCCTGAGTTATGTATTCTGCATAGATCTTGGAGGGACTTGGAATGCTTAGCACATTCATTTAGATCATATGCTTCCTTTTTTAATACTTGCTGATATTGTCAAGAGCATGGTATTGGGTTTTATAATATATATTCATTTTTTGTATGTTTGAAGCCTTGATAGAAATTTATTATTATTTTTGTTATTTATTAGTTAATTTATTTATTTTGGTTTGAGGGCTTCCTGTGTGCGAGGCAAGCACTATATCAGCTGACCTTGTAGTCCTAACCCAAACTGAGCTGCCTTTCCAGAGCTGGACAAAACTCCAATTCTAAGCCTTCCCATGTATATGTAAACGAAGCCACATATGCATGCCACCCATAAAACCAAACTTATTCTCATAAAGAACAGAAATGAAACCAAATCCAAATACACAGAAAGGTGATTGTGGAAGACAAGACAGAGAGTGGCCGGGAAGGGCTTGCTCTCTCTTTTCTGTGTTACCTTCGGTCCTTTCATTAGGGCTGGTGTAGATGGAAGCCAGAGTAAACAGGGAAAAGATGAAGAAAGCCAGTAAAATGAATGCCACCTCCAGGTTGGTGAATGGAAGCTCCATGAACGACCAAAGGTGTTCTCACCTACAGTAGGAAACAGACAGTGGCTTAGGACAATGTAATCCAGAGAATTGCTTAGCAATTATTTGTTTTAGAATCAAACACATGTGTGATAAAGCCTAATGAAATACCCACGTGCCCAGGACAATATAATTGCCCTTGGTGAAAATAAAGTATATCTTGGTGTGGTGACCTACGGCTGCCATTTCAGTATTAGGGAGGCCAGAGTAGGGTAAGTGTGAGTGGAGACCAGTCTAGTCTGTAGGTCCAAATTTTTGTCTAAAAAGACAACTTGACCCAAACCATAAACAAGCATACAGACAAAAACCAAGAAAAGGGGGGCAGGAGAGATGGCTCAGTGGTTACAGCACTTGCTTCTCCTATAGAGGACCTGGGTTTGGTTCCCAGCATCCACATGGTTACTCACAACTGTCTGTAATTTCATTCTGAGGCATCTGAGGCCTCTTCTGGCCTTCTCAGGCACCAGGCTTGCACATTGTACATATGTAGACAGGAAGGCAAAATAGCCATATACCTAAAATCAAAATAAATAAATCTTTAAAAAACAAGAAAATGTATGTGTTTTTAATTTTAATTTGGCATGACTAACTCAAACTGGCTTCACATAAATAGGAAAGTGACATAGGGACCCGAAGGGATCACACATTTGTTTTATGAGATTTTTTTTTGTTTTGTTGTTTTTTAAACCTTAGGAGTAAAAACAGGTATGTCTCCCTTCTTATTACTTACTATCTTGTGTGTATGATGTGTATGTGGGGTGCTGTGGCAGCATGTAGAGATCAGAGGACAACTTTGGGGAGTCAGTTCTCCCCTGAAACCTTTATGCGCGTTGTGGGGATTGAACTCTGGTTGTCAGGTTGTGTTGCAAGTGCCTTTACTGCAGGGCATCGCATTCATCCTATTTAATTTTATTATTATTTTTCAATAAAAGATTCTGTCTGTCTGTCTATCTATCTATCTATCTATCTATCTATCTATCTACCTACCTACCTACCTATGTGTATGTGTACACTGCATGTGTTAAGGTGTCTTAGAGGCCAGAAGAGGGTGTTGGATCTCCTAGAGTTGGCAATCATCTGCTAGCAGATGATGAATATACAATTACAGTCTCTCTCTCTTCTCTCTCTCTCTCTCTCTCTCTCTCTCTCTCTCTCTCTCTCTCTAACCCAAGACTTTGGAACTTATTATTAATATTTTTTAGCAACATTTGCTAGATTAAATTACAAATCAAAAGCATAAAGATTAGATGTTAACAGTTCAACCAGAAAAATGGTAACCTGAGACTCCAATGCAGGACAGCTATAGAGACAGGAAATAGTAGTTCCTGGGGCGGGGGGTGGGGTGGGAATTGTAGCACTGGGTCTAGAGAGATGGCTCAGTAGGTAAAAGGAGATGAAGATGTGAGTTTTGATCCCAGCACACTTGCAAAAAGCCAAGAGTTGGAGTGAGGGGTTAGAGAGATGGCTCACTGGTTAGAGAGATGTCTCATTGGTTAGGGAGATGGCTCAGTGGTTAGAGAGATGGCTTAGTGGTTAGAGAGATGGCTCAGTGCTTAAGAATATACATTGTACTGCCAGAGGTCTCAAGTTCCATTCCCAGCAGCCACAAGAGGTGGCCCTCAATTGCCTGTGACTTCCTTTTCTGGCACCACCTGCACTCTAATACACAGACTCCCATATATACATGCAATTAAAAATGATAAAAAAAATCTTCACAAAAAGAAAGAAGCCTAGTCTGGTTGTGCATGCACCTACAACTCTGGCACTGTTGGGGATGGAGACAGGAGTGTCATTGGAATTTTCTGGTTAACAGTCTACCTTCAGGTCCTGTGACCTAAATGGAATAAGGTGGCAAATGACAGAGGAGGACTCAGTGTCCTCTGTCTCTATGGGAACTCAGCACACACTGGTTTACATATAGTGCATACACTTGTTTACACACAGACACACACACAGCTACACACACACAGCTGCAGCATTATCTTGCTTGAAAAAACTGCTTACCTTTCTGTGTCTTTTAGACAAATTCCAACTATTTAAAACACTGCCAAGAGCCTAGGAGAATTCTGAAAACACCTAAGAGAAAAGAGTGGTCACATCTTCCCAGAATACCACTTCAAATTCTTCAGATACTATTTAAGGAAGTAATGTATTAGTCTCTTCCCTAATGCCACAGGTTCCTTTTCATGTGGCATTCAAATAATGATCTCAACATACTCCCTCTCTCTCTCTCTCTCTCTCTCTCTCTCCATGTCTCACTTTGTAGCCTTGGCTGGCCTGAACTCTTATGTGACCTTGAACTCACAGAAATCTACTTGTTTCTGCTTTCCTACGGCTAGGATTATTGTAGCCATGCCCATAGGCCCTTCCCACTTCTAAAAGCTGGAGTGCATGCATGAACAAAATTAAAACAACAGGACTTTAAAATGGTTTTTAGAATAAGACAGAAAATGTGGTAGCGCATGCCTATGATCTCAGCCTTTGAGAGACTGAGGCAGGAAGACAGGGGCTCAGGTCAGCTGCAGCTACATAGAGAGCTGGCAGCCACTCCATGAGACCCAGCTTAAAAAAAAAAGGCCTAGAATAATGGTGGTGATGGTCATGGTGGCAGCAGGGGCAGCATGCGGTGCATGAGTGTGTGTGTGTGTGTGTGTGTGTGTGTGTGTGTGTGTGTGTGTGTAGGTCCTAGGACAACTTTGTAGAGTCTGTTCTTATTTTCCACCTTTACCTGGGTTCCGGGGATTGAACTCAGGTCAAGAGCCTTGTGCAGTGTTTTCCTGCTGAGTCATTTTATTGGTTCGAAGAAAGGGAACACAGATCTTCAGAAGGATAAGACAGACTGAAGCAGATTTTGATAATAAATCCGTATGCAAAACAGATGGAAGGAAAAGCAGTAACGGAGAAAGATCTCAGGTGAGTGTTTTTTGTTGTGTTTTGTTCTTTTAGCTCTGTCCTAACATTTGAGCACTAGGGAAGATTTAACGAAAAGGAAAAGAGGGAAGGAATGAATCCAGGATTCAGTTTGGAATGTGGGCATCCTATTGGCTATATAGGGAAGCAGAGGTGACTCCCAAGATTAATTCAAGAAAAAAGGAAATGAGGCTCACCAGCAAAACCAACTCACAGGATTGTGTGAATGGAACGTGGAGAATTTCAGTGCCACAGTTAGTATAGAAACATGGCCACACACATCTTGTAACTTAGCAATATTTTGAAATTGGATGGACCACACCTGTTTCTTCAAGGACTGTGAAAATTATTAAATCTGTTAAGAAGTCACAGAAACCAGAACATATTTTCATTGTCACTACGGGAGAAGAAAAGAGACCAGAAAAGAGATCTGTGGTGCCACCTACTGGCATGTGCATGCTGAAGGACGGAAGAGGATGAAGGACTGAATTCAGGGATGCTGCGCTGTGCCTCTGTGGTACCATACGCTGGTATAAAATGGCCTTCCATACCCTCCAGCTTCCTCTGCTTGAAATTAACACTCTTGCTTGCTGAGAATGGAGGTGCATGGCTTTAACCCCAGCTCTCAGGAGACAAACGCTGACGAATCTCTGAGTTCCAGGCCAGCTTGGGCTACGAAGTAAGACCATGTCTTAAAGTAATCAAACAAAAAAGTGTTAACAAGCAACACAAAACAAAAGCCACTGTTGCCTTCTTCTTGAGACAGGGTCATGCTGTATAGCCCAGTCAGGCCTTGAGCTTGCCCTGTTTCTCCTGCCCTAGCCTCCCCAGAGCTAGGATTATAGGCATATTTCTCCATGGCTGGCTTTACATAACTTTTATTTGTCTATTTGTCTACTTAGTGTTGGGTGTGTTGAGCCTTGCATCTGCCAGGCAGGTGCTTTACAGCTGAGCCGTATCTTTGTTGGTGTAGGTGTTTTGGGCAGAGATAGCACTCATGGACACGGGTCACATATAGAGAGATCTCTACCCCAGCATCCCCCAGATGGTCATTCTAGTAATGAACAAAGCACAGTAGCATCTTTTTCTTTTTCAGTCAAGAGCTGGGTGAAAAGACCCCATAGGTGACACTGTCCGACACTTCTGACTTCTGAATGAGGAACCTAATTACCTCTGATTGAGTGTCAGGGCCAAGAGCCCACGAGCAGGCAGGCACTCTCTACCACCATGGCCCTAATTCCACAAAAGATGCTCTTATCACCATCATGTGGGTGTGAAAGTTACTCAGTATGTATTGTCTTCAGGCTTGGGGGTGTAGTTCAGTGGTAGGATGTATGCCTAGCATATGTGATGTCCTGAGTTCAGTTTCTAGTGTGTAAATACACACACACACACACACACACACACACACCAAATACACATGCATAAACACATACTACACACACATACACTCACACACACCAAATGAACATTCCATATATAATAAACACACACCACACACTTATAAACCACACACATACACTCAGAAACCATATACACCACACACACCATACCATACCCCCCACATACACAAACACATACCACACACAGACACACACACACACACTACATACACATTTCACATACACACAATAAACACATACCACACACATACACTCAGAAGTCATATATACCACACACACCATACCATACACACCCCACATACACAAACACATACCACACACACACAGTACATACACATTTCATATACACACAATAAATACATACCACACATTCACACCACACACACATACATATACATGCTACAAGCCATCACATTCCCTATATTCACACACTATACACACATAAGCACATAGCACACCACACACTTATATGTATTACACTCAAACATACCACATACACATACATATACACACCCGCCACACACACATAAACACATACCACACACACACATACTGCACACACTGCACAAACACACACTCCACACGCACCACACACCACTTACCACATATACCATACATACACACATAAACGTACCACACATACACCACACAGACAAAACACACTACACACACACGCACACACACACACACATGTACACACACACAGATAATATTTTATATTTCTTGAAATTCTTTCAGGAATATCTGAAAAATAGTTATTTTTTTTCTTGGCTTGTATACCCCACATATTGGTTCTCCGGATACTTTATTTTTATGTTTTCTGTTTTGCAGAGCACCAAGGAAACTTCATGCAAACACAAAATGGTATTATGTGTCAGACACACCACAGAGGAGAGCAGCAGCTCTTAGGAGCTCAGGGACCTGGGTGCATGTGTCGCTCCCTGCAGGGCTCCTCAGTTAGTGGAGAAGCATGTGCTCCGCAGTATGCTGATCAGGTGGTTGATTCATAAACAACCACGAGTCCCTGCAGCTTCTCTCGGGGTGAGGATTACCTGTAAGTCCTATCTAGTAATAGGAGACCAGCTTAGGCTACAAGAAAGCCTGATAGACATACAAACAGAACTGAACCAAAGTAAACCAAACAAACCAAGGCTAGCTTTCTCCACCATTCTATTTTTCTAGCCTTTAGAAATGACACTCATCCTCACAAATGTAATTTCCACACCCTACCTGAACTCTCTCTAGAGTTTACCCCAGGGCCTCAGGGTTGACACTAACACTCAAGTTCTGATTGTGCCTCCCCTATGGTGATTGGCGAATGGCTTTCCAATCCTTCCTTAGAAAAGCCGGTGTCACCAGCCCATGTCATCTATGACTCTGGCTCTTATACTGGCCTTGTTTCTTGTCCTAGACATGTGGGGCTCACACCTGGCCATCCCTTTGCTAGATTCTTTTCTTGCCTGGAAGCCTGAATGTGTTCTGGGCATAGTTTATGGGTATCTTTCCTTCAGTTAAAACACCATTTCTGCACAGCTGATTTTCTTGAGCTCCAATGGAAGCTAGGTCTGATGCTGTTTAATTTTTCTTATGGTCCTTATGATCTGCTGGATTCTGTTGTTTGTTTGTTCTGTTAAAGCTCCATGACATAGCCCTTTATTGTTTACTTTTGTGTTGGGAGAGTTTGAAAAATGACTTCTGTGTAGTAAAAAATTTCCTCTCTCTCTCTCTCTCTCTCTCTCTCTCTCTCTCTGCACTCCCATCTCCTTTTGTCTCTCTGTCTATGTCTATCTGTCTTCCTTTCTCTCTCTCTCTCTCTCTCTCTCTCTCTCTCTCTCTGAGACAGTGTCTCATGTAGCCCAGGCTGGCCTCAAGCTTTCTACGTAGTGAGTATGACCTTGAACTTCTGATTCTCCTGCCTCTATTCCCTGCATTCTGGGATTAGAGATCTGCACAGACATACCTGGTGTGTGAGGCTCTGGGGCTCAAACTCTGGGCTTGATGCATGTTCCCCACTGAGCTACATCCCCAGCCTGTAACAAAAATGTCTGGGAGCCATGAATGAGAGAAGAACATGAACAACCTAGTCAGTGTACAAATCTGAACTTCATGGGGATGGACAATGTGTGCTGCAGATAAAGCCAGAAGTGCCAGTGTGACCAGGCACTAGTCTGTGGCATGTTAATGTCTCAAGCAGAGGACAATACATACACATTGGAAATAGCCTTACAGTACTGGTAGTGTGATGGGAGGGGTGGCTCTCCTTCCTGCCCGTGTCCTCTCTCCAGAGGGCTAGGCCCTCTCCTTTGTCACTTTCCTTTTCTCTCTGCCTCTATGCACCCTGTTCTTCTGTGATGTGGCACTATTGAGTGGCACCATTAGGATGGCTTGGGGACTGAGAGGAGCAAACAAGCCCTCCTTGTCCCATCTTCTTCCTTGTGTAAATGCTGTGTGTATACACTGAGACCCGAAGTCCCTGGTAAAACGAATGCCGGAACCCAAAGGAAACATCTGCCAGAGTTCAAATAAAGGGCTCATTCACAACTCAGAGTGAATAAGTAAACTTTCTGGTTTCCAAGGAATAGTTGTGGTATTTGAATTCTAATGGCTGGCTACATCAGAAAATGACAGACATCCCCCACCCTCCCACCCCCACCCAGGCCAAAAATCCCATGTGACACCTCCACTTTCTCTCTGTTTCTTTTCTTTCCTTCCTTCCCTCCTTTCTCTCTCTCTCTCTCTCCTCCTCTCTCTCCCTCTCCCTCTTCCTTCCCCCTCTCTTTCTTTGAGACAGGGTTTCTCTGTGTAGTCCTGGCTGTCTTTTGTCTGCCTCTGCCTCCCAAGTGCTGGGATTAAAGGTGTGTGCCACCACTGCCTGGCTCTCTTCGTTATTTTCAAGGATCATGGGAAGGAAGGAAGGAACGTTGTACCATGCACAGATATGCTCACAGCCTCCAGTTAAAGCACAGGCGGACAGACTAGCCCCTATTCATTCATTACACATGCTGTTGCCTATTTCTGCTGGACCCTTCCTCTGCCCTCTGTCTGGGACAAATGTCTCAAGAACACACCTGCTGCATGAACATTTACTGCAGTTAAACCGTCGTCCTTCTATTATGTCTGGGAGAGTGTAGACATTGTCCGTGGGCTCTGTTATGGTATGGCCACTGTCTGCCAAACAAGGCTTTGAACCATAGTCCTTTTGTTTTTAAAAGGAAGGATTAATTTGGGCTCAGCGTTTGAAGGAATACAGTCCATTATGGCAGACAGCGTACCACCTGGTCATGTGCCCACAGTCAGAGAGTGAGGAGAATATAATCTTTGCCGTCTCTGAAAAACCACCACTTATTCATCTGCACACAGGTATTCTAGACTCATCTATTCATTGTATGGGCTCATGTAGGCAGACAATGGTTTTATTAGTTTATTTCCTGTCACCAACTTTCAATTTAGGAATGGAAATAACTATTGCTTCCACTTCACACTAATATATATATATATATATATATATATATATATATATATATATATTTTTTTTTTTTTTTTTTTTTTTTTTTTTTTTTTTACTATTATGTGTATGGGTGTTTTGCCTGATGCCTGTAGAAGCCTGAAGATGACAGTAGATCACCCAGAACTGGAGTTACATGATTGAGAGCTCCCATAGGAGTTTTGGGAATCGAACCTGAGTCCCCTGGAGCAGCAACAAGTGCTCTTAACCCCTGAGCCACTAGTCCCTACTTCCCACCATTTTAACTTAACTATCTCTCTCTCCCTCTCTCCTTATAGCCCTCCCCCACAGGGTCTCACATTGCCTAGGCTGGCCTCGAACTCACTGTATTTGCTGAGGCTAGCCTCCTCATCTCTCTGCTTACACCTCCTGAGTTCTGGGATTGCAGGCACGTGTCATTGCTCCTGATTTATTTGCTACTGGAGGGGTACTTGTGCACACGAGGAAAGCACTTTACCAACTTGGATAAAATATGTGGCCAGCCCCAAATGCTCACTACTTTTCATGGTCTTTCTTTTGGCTGTCCATGGAGTTGCCTCCCTTTTTCTTGGACAACTCCATACAAGCCTTCGTTATCCACTTAAATGGCATTTCCTGCCTGAGCACTTTCCTGTAAATATAATTTCAGGTGCTAGGTGGGGTGCGGATATTAAAATTTACTGTTGTGTATTTTATGTTATACGTCCATCATAGGCTCATACGTTTAGACATCTGGTTCCCGGCTGGTGAAGCGGCTCGGAAAGGTTATGGGACCTTTAGAATGTGGAACCTTGCTGGAGGAAGCACTTCACTGGGGGCGGGGCCTTGAGTCTTTATAGCCCTGTCCTTCTTCCTGTTCTCGCTGCATGTGACTCAGATGCGGTGTGACCTGCTGACATTATACTCCTGTCACCAAGCTTGTTATGAACTGAATCCACGCTGGAGCTCTAGGCCAAAACAAACCTCTTCACCGTGAAGTTGCTTTTGTGAGGGTGTTTCATCACAGTAACTGCCACAAAACCAAACCAGTTATCCCCCATACCATGCAGTCATTGAATTCCCCCTCTAAGGTTTTATCAAATCAATATCCTGGCTGCATTTTGGATGTTTCTAGTGAGCAGAGTCGCATGCTGGTTTGGCAGAAAAAAATCAGTAATATCCAAGTGGTCCTGCTTGTCAGGAACTTTCTTCAGATGACCGGAAATTCTCCTCCGCCCAGCCATTTGGTTCCCCAGGATGGAGATGGAACCCTACTTTCTCACGAACACAGTGAATTTAACAAGCTACTGGGGTTTCTTTTGTCTAAACCAACATTTCCCACACGATGTAATTCTGTAGTTTCTTCCTGTGCTTTCTCTTTGCTCCCTGCTCCATCTAAAGTGAAGTAATGGATTGAAAACAGGAAAGAGAATCGTTTGGCTTGGATTGACCAGATTTTAAAGGATCCCAGGTGAGGAGCCCTTGCATTTTAGTTTCTCTCTCTGCCCATAACCTGATTCCCAATAAAGCCTCATATATATCCATTTCTTATGTTTTTTTCATTTTTTTGTATTGTTTTGTTTCTTAAAATTTTTATTATTTCATTTTGTGTGTCAGGGGTGTTTTGCCTGCATGCAAACCATGCACTTTCCTGGTGCCTGCAGAGACCAGAAAGGGGCATCTGATCCCTTGGAACTGGAGGTACAAATGGTTGTGAGCTGCTATTATAGGTGCTGGGAATTGCACCCATGTCCTCTAGAAAAGTAGCCAGTGCTCTTAACCATGGAGATATCTCTCTAGCCCCTACTTTACTTTTTTTTTTTTTTTTTTAGATGTAGTCACAGGCTGGCCTTGAACTTGGCTGTGTGTCTGTGGACAGCCTCAATCTTCTGATTCTCCTGTTTCACCTCTGGAGTGATTATAGGCATGCTCCACAGTGCCTGCTTTATGCAGTGTTGGGACTTAAACCCTAAGCTTTGTCCACACTAAGCAAGTACTTATTAAAGGTTATTTTTTATAAAACTGTGTTTCTCTTAGTTTCTCTGTTGACATGGCTTTCACACGAATAATTTAGACTCTTTATATTTGTTTATAAAGCTTTACAACACAATCTTGAGCAGTTTAAGTTTGTTCTTAACCCTCCATGTTACCCTGACTTCACCTTTCCGAAATCCCCAAGTTACTTGCTTTTTGGTTCTTTCTTTGCTCCAGCTGAATCTTCTTGATCTCTCCTGCACCACTGCCTGTGGCTGAATGCCCTTGCTGAATCCCCTACTTCCTCTTCTAATTCCTCCTCCCCTGGCTGGCAGGAAGTCCAGCCCTCTTTTCTCCCCTGCTCAGGGACTGTCTGTAAACTGCTTTATTGGCATACAAGGGGACAACTGGGGAGCAGAGTTTGTACAACATTGAGACAGGAGATTCTCAGACAAGGCTTGCAACCAGATATGAGGGATACAGAAATCAGCATTTGAATTACACAATAACCTTATGCTAATAAGTACTATACCGATTATACTATACCTAAGCCTACATTATTTTCTAATATTTTTTTTTTTAACCTTAGTTATACATATGAGTGTTTTGCCTGCTCAAATGTATATATAGTGTCCATGGAAACTAGTTCTGGATAGGGTATGTCAGCTTGATATACACTAAAGACATCTGCGAGGAGGAAATCTTAGTTAAGGAAATGCCTCTATAAGATTGGTCAGTAGGCAAGACTAGAGCACATTTTCTTAATTAGGGATTGATGGCGAACTGCCCAGCCCATTGCGGGTGGTGCCATCCCTGGGCTGGTGGTCCCTGGGTTCTATGAGGAAGCAGGCTGAGCAAGCCATGAGAGCAAGCCTGTCAACAGCACTCATTCATGGCCTCTGCATCAGCTCCTGCCTCCAGATGCACCCTGATGTACTTTGATGATGAGCAGTGATAGGGAAGCCTAAACCAAACCAACTCTTTTCTCTCCAAGTTGATTTTGGTCATGGTGCTTCATTATAGCAATAGCATCAGATCCTTGGGAACCGAAGTTGCTTGTGTCCTGGTTAGTTTTATTGTTAGTTTGACACTCCTAGGAAGACTATTAACTACTGTGGAATTATCTTTGTTAGGTTAGCCTGCGGGTATATCTATATGGGTATTTTATTTTTCTCTCTTTTTCTTTTTTAACAAGTCTCACTGCATAGATTTGGTTGGCCTTGAACTAAGAGATCCTTCCGGCTCTGGGATTAATACTATGGGCCACCATGCCCAGAGGGTGGGCTAATTATTATTAATTAACGAGGAAGGGGCTAGCTTACTGTAAGCAGTGCCGTCGTCCCTGGGAAGGAGGGCTTGGCAATATAAGAAAGGCAGCTGAGCAATCCAAGGGAAACAAGGCAGCAGGCAGCATTCCTGAATGCTTCCCTGACTTTGCACTGTGATATGGAAGCGGAAGGGAAATAAACTCTTTCCTTCCCAAGTTGTTTGTGCTCATGGTGTTTTACCACAGCAATGGTAATGCTAACTAAGATGCGTGTGTATTTGCTCGTGGCTGTGTGTGGGTGTGCCCAGGCACTGTTTAAGGTCAGAGGGTCAGATTCCCCCAGCAGTTACCAGCACGAGTTATGGGAATCAAACCTGAGTCCTCTATAAGAGCAGTAGGCTCTCTTTTTGCCAGTCCATCTCTCCAACCTCTAGAATCTTTTCGTTTGTTTGTTTGCTTCTGAGACAAGAGTTTCTGTGTGTGGCCCTGACTGTCTTGGAACTTGTTCTGTAGACCTGGCTGGCTTGGAACACAGCCTGCCTCCGGAGTGCTGGAATTAGAGGCGTGTGTCGCCACCACCCAGCATCTCTATACGTATTTAGTTTCATATCTTTAGGCTGGAAAATATCCTACCCATCTAAGATCTTTCTAGATCATTCTTTTATTATCCCATAGCTTCAGAAATTCTTTGAAATTTATGCCACCCACAAGATTTTTTTCTTGGCTCTTGCATGTAAAAATCGCATATATTTAAGGGGCACCCTTGATGTTTTTCCTATACATACACAGCCACATGCTTAGTGAACAAACAATCTTTGCCTCCATTTCACTTGTGCTGAAAACTTTGCCAGGAACAAGATTCTTTGTCCTATAGGAGCGACGCACCCCATTATTAGTGGGCTTGTTTACTTGGGAAGTTTTAAAAGTCAACTTTTGGAGTTCTGGGGAGGATCATAGGAAATGAGACATGGTGAGTGCTGCAAGACACTTGGTAGGTCTCAGTAAACATAGACATTGTGATTAATTTCTTTTCCTGTGCCTGCCAAGAATTGCCTTTGCAGATTTGCACGTTAAAAGATTCTCTTAAATTTCGTCTCAATTTGTATCTGGTCCCTTGGCACGAGTGTGTTTAGTTTGCATGTGTGTGTGTGTGTGTGTGTGTGTGTGTGTTATGTATTTTTCTAAAGACAGTGTGTCTTGCAGTTTGGGCTGGCCTTTAGCCTACTATAATACCAAGCAAGGATGAGCTGGAATTCCTAATCTTGCCTCTGTCTTCTGAGTGCTGGGGCCATAAGTTTGTCATCACATTTAGTCTACATAATTAATTAAGTAGTTAACTAATTAGTGTGTTGGGGGGTGCATGTGTGTTTATTCATGTACATATGTTAGGGTATGTATGTGTGTCTCCACCGGTGCCACAGAGTCTAGAAGAGAGAACTGAGTCCCCTGTGGGGAGTATAGCATGAAGGTCCTTATGCCCACAGGTCTCCAGAGAAACCAGAGCCCACAGATCTCTAGAGAAATAAGGAATGTTAAGCACTCAGGATTTTCTTTCCAATGAGAAAGATGGAAAACCTGTTTTCCCATGCAGAAAGCTGAGAATTGGAGGGGATTACTAGCCTGGTGTTCTGTGTTATCTGTTGGGCTAGGCCATATCAAGCCCTTGCCACCAAACCAGGACAGGAGATACCTAGTAATCTAAATGACTCTTATAGTCAGAAACTACAACAAATTCCACAACCAGGACCGGCGGTAAAGTCTACACTCTCTATAATGGAGACCAGACCAGACCCTGTGGCACTTAGGTTAGTACAGGCAGCCTATCTCTAGAACACATCTTCTTGGAAAAAAAAAAAGACATGTACACTGAGTTGAGTTTCAGTGTAATTACACTTCATGTGTATCAGGAATTGTATTATACCAGGAAACTGTTTCCCAGTATACTGGCCTTCCTTAAATAAACTAGGAATACACCTCCTGGCATTAGACTCTCTGAAGTCTGATCCAGGCTGAAGAAGTCAGTCTGCACTGGGTTTTCATTCTAATTTCTTCGCAGATCAGTCACTGCCTGCATTGACACCTGTGAGGCTCCCTAGAGCTGAAATTACAGGCAATTATGAGTCACCCGACAGGGGTTCCAGGAATCAAACTAGGGTCTTTGGCAAGATCCACACATGTTCTTAATCACTGCGTGATCTCTTCAGCTCTTTCTACTTGAATTTTAAAGAAATATATTTTACTTTATGTGTGTGTGTGTGTGTGTGTGTGTGTGTGTGTGTGTGTGTGTGTGTGAATGTATGCACTTGGTTGTGAGTGTCCTAAGAGGCTGGAAGAGGGTGGAGTCAGAGGGAGTTGTGGTAGATCTGAACTCAGGTCCTCCGCAAGAGCAACAAGCTGTTCTAATGACTGTGTCATCTCTCCAGACTCCACATGCAGATTTGAAAACTGATAGATCAGGTTTGGTGGCACAAACTTTTAGTCCCAGACTTGGGAGACAAAGGCAGAAGGATTGCTATAAGTTTGAGACTAGCCTGGTCTATACATTGAATTCTAGCCTGGCTAGAGCTACAATGTGAGTCCCTATCTCAAAAATAAAGTAAAAATGAAAAAAAAAAATAAAGTGACTATTTTCAGCTGTGTGTGTGTATATACATATATATATACATATATGTATATGTATGTTACATTTTTATGCTAACATTTTATATTTATTTATTGAGACAGGATTTCACACTCCATACTAGGTTGGCCTGGAACTGACTGGATTCACACTTATCTCAATTTTTCTGCTTCATCCTCCCAAATGCTGTATTACAGGGATGAGCGACCATACTTGTCAATCTCTCTGTCTTTGTCTTTCTGTCTCTGTCATGTAGCCTTGTCCAGAACTTGCCATCCTCCTGCCTCTGCCTCTTAAGTACTGGGACTACAGGCCTGCAGTACCTGGCTCAGCAAACCCTTTACAAAGTGTGCTTACTTTTCAGTTTATTTACTTACTCATAGATTTTTATTTTGAGACAGAGTCTTGATATGTATCTCTGGGTGGCCTAGAATTTCAGTGACCCTGAGTGATGGGATTAAAGGCTTGTGCCATCAAACTTGTCTGATTGTTTAGTATTACTTCCTGTATCTCTGTAGGTTTTTGTTTTGCTTTGTTTTTCTGATTTCAACCCGTTTTTTCAAATTATTTGTGATTATAATAGACCTAATAATTGCTGGAGAATCTTGGCAAGTAAAAACTTGGATGCATTAAAAGTCATGGAAGGGTTTGTGCTTTTTGCTTGCTATTCTCACAAAAGCCTTCAGGCTGTAGACATGTATATTGTTGGAAGAACCACTGCAGCTCACAGCTCTCTGAGGTGTGCATTCCTAGACTTTTCTGGTTTTGTGCACAGCACTCAGGTCCAAGCTGGGAATACGAACTTTACTTTTTTTTTTTTTTTTTTAAACCTCCTGTTCACTTTAGGTAGTCAGTCAGACTCTAGACTCTAAGCAAAATAATCAGAATCCTTCTATGACTGAAAAATAATTGATCTCCATGGTCTTTTCAACTTTGAGCGATAACCTGCAGAAGTCCTTTGTAGGTTTTTCAAGTGGTCATTTAAAAACTACTAATTAATTTTATGTATATGGGTATTTTGTCTGCATGTACATCTACATCCAAGTGTGAGCTGCCATGTGGGCACTGGGAATCGAACTCAGGACCCTCGGAAGAGCAGTTGAGTGTTTCTAACTGTTGAGCCACCTCTCCAACCCCCGAAGTGATCATGCTGTTGAGAGGTTAGAATCATAGCTCTCTATAGCCTAGTGGGTCCTATGCTTCAGTCTGGTAGGATCCAATTGTGTGCCCCACATGAAGAAACGCTTTTTATCTTGTAGCCCAGGCTAGCCTTGGACTTGTATGTAAAATGATCTTGGACTTCTGGTCCTCCTGCCTCTACCTCCTGGGCAGGTTTTGTTTGTTTTGAGGCCGGCTGACATTAAACTCAAAGAAATCCTCCTGCTGTGGTGCCTACAGTGCTAGGATTCAGAGTGGGGGCTACCTGGCCTGGCTCTCTATACGTATTGTTGAAATCGTGTTTTTAGTCTTTTTGATGAATTTAGACATTCATTCAATTATCTTATTTGAATGAGACAACTGTAAAAGACAGGAGGCATACGTGCCCACACCTCACTCAGAATCACTGTTTATTTAGGATGTTAGACCTGTGTCTTGGAGTCCAGGTTGATGCTGGAGCCCCCTACACTTTTTTTTCACTTGTAGGCAAGGTCTCACTGTGTAGACCTGGCTGATTTGTAACATGCTGTGTAGATCAACCTGGCCTCCAAGTCACAGAGATCTACTTGCCTCTCTGCCTTCTGAGCGTTTTGGAGTTTCTCATTTCATGACTTCCTGGCTCTGTGTGGAACTCTCTGTGACAGAAGGGAGTGGTGCAAGGTCCGAAGAAGTGTTGTAGTTTAATTGTTCTTGTTACTTCCGTACACGCTTCCTTCTAGAACCCTGGAAGTGGTGGCATGGGGTGGGGGTGGGGTGAGGTTGTGGGGAGGAGCCAAGGCAAAGGAGAAGAGGCCTCATTAAACTGAGTCTTGAGTTTGATGTGCAGGCAACCTCCTGTACTTCAGGTACTTCTGCCAGAGGCCATCTTCACTGACCCACCTCCTTGTAATTATAAATCATATAGCTATGAGAATTATCCACGGCTTCTTAGAGTGTGGGTATCAGTGTCTTAAGACTGGATTGCTAGATTCCAAAGGGCATCCATATTTTGACCAGCTTTGTAAATTGACATGATAAGCCCTGCTAAAGTTCAAAAGTGGATTGCAAGTAGTTATTTCATGGTAACGATGACGGCTTAATGAAGGAACTACTGGAAAAGAGAAATCCATTAAGGGAACTGTTCTGTTTGTTACCTGTAGCTTCTAAAGTGAAATTGTTTGTTTATATTTTTTGTAATAATTTTGGTGACAGGAATATTTTACTTATACTATGTCATGAAGTCCAATTACTAGTTGTTGTTGTTGTTATTATTGTTATTATTAAAATTGTTTTTTTTTTTTTTTTTTTTTTTTTTTGACAGGGCTTAACTACGTAGCCCTCACTGGACTGAAACTCACTATAGGTAAGGGTAGCTTCACAGTCACGGATATCAGCCTGCCTGATTAAAGACGTGCTACCATGCTCAGCTTCAAACAGTGTTTTTGAGGATGTTAAAATTATATGAAATGTTTTGTATAATCAAAATGACAGCTAACTAGAGCCTAGCAATTCTATTCCTATATTTTACACAAGAGGCTGAAAACACGTCTAGAGAAATATTTGCATAGATTCATAACAGCCATTATTATGCATAATAGCCAAAACTGGACTAGGCTCAGACGGCCTCAAATCCGCTGTGACTGCTGACTTCTGCCTCTTGAGTACTGGAATTAAAGATGTACACCACTATGCCAGGCTAGGCATGAATTTTTTGAAGGGCCGTTTAAATTTTCTTCCTTGAGAATTTCACATACCCACCCACCCCCCACTCCAAGTGCTTCCAGGCGCCCTCACCATGTTGTTCCTAACGTCGTGGGGCATGCAGTTTTATTGCAGGAAACTCTCATGATATACCTTCTGAAGTGCTGAGACATAAGGTTAATGAGGTCTTTATCTTGATAATACATCATAGAAATAACAAAGATAAACGGATATATAGATAATATAGATAGATGGAGCGCAGGCAACAAGGGCGGCCACTAACATAACAGGATGCTAATCACAAGGCCCACATACTAGGATTCAGACATTCTTGGTGCAGTCGTTCTAGTTTTTCCATGTTTGAATAATTTTTAAAAGGAGACCACACAAAGGCATTGCTACTGAAGGTCGACATAACTCACCCTAGGCTAGACTTCTAGGAACAAAAAAATATAACATTATATATATATATATATATATATATATACATTTATATATATTTTCTGTAAGTATTGTATCCCAACAAGCCTTAAAATTGTTATTAATTAATCTTTTTTTCTGCTCTCTGTCCTGATGCAAGTATAATTTCCAATTTATCACACTATGTACATATCTGATACGTCAGTTTGAAGTTCAGAGACACGTGCGTGCCTTCACATCTTCTCTAAAACTTTTAAGTTGAATATGTAGAAAAAAATAATGTTGGCCACAGATTTTTTTATCAGACATTTGCTATATAAAAGTAATATATGTGCAAAAGGGAATGCTATCATCTATCTGCTTCTAATTGTAATATTAAAATAAGAAGGGCCTTATTTAGAGATGTTCCTGGGCTTTTTTTTCCTGGTAATTTTTTTTTTAATTTCATTGCATAATATTTTCCAGAATGCACAAGAACTGAATAAAGACGTGTGGTTTAATTTAGATAGCTTAAATGCTCACGAGTTAAATAAAAACACGTATTTTCTAACTTGTGGGAAGAAAAATCAGGATGAACAAGAGAAACTTAGCAAAGGAGAAGGGAAGTCCTTTCAGAAGGCGTTTTTTAACAAAGCAGACACTGTCCTGCTTCCTCTTGAGCCATATACATACTTTTTTTTTAACAGTTAAAAATATATTCAGCAGTGAGTGAGCAGGAGCTTCATGTATCTGGGTAAGGGAAACATCTTAGCAGTCAATATGAATAAATAAAGAAGAAAAGTTCCATTTTGAGTCGAAGAAAATACTGGAATCTTATAAATACTTACCAGAAACATTCCTGTCCTGAGAGAAGCCAGGAAGGGGCCGGCAAGGCTGCTTTAGACAGAGTCTTCAGTGTGTTGGGTCCGGAGTAGGCTGCGCCCGTTGGTACATGTTCTCATTTGCTCCATTACAGACCAGAAAACGCGGACTTCTGGTGCTAGTTCATTGGGCGAAGCTCACTAATCTAGCTGCCTTTTAATCAGGACTCCTTCAAGGCGAATCTGTATACTCAAGGCCAAGAATAAATAAACGAAAGCGTACTTCCTTGAGAATAATTGACGAGGAAACAGGAAATGGCTGTGGACATTCGGCTATTTACTTTTCTCTCACACACCTATCTGCAAACACCACTAATATATAGGATCCAGAGCAAGCGAACACTACCCGTGGGCGGGCGCACACGTGGCTTGTGGGTGTGACAGATATGACTGTGATCAACTTTTTAACTAAGGGTACAGCCAGGCTGGAGTGACAGAGTTTAAACGTAAAGGTACCGGTAGCTTTTCAGACTTAGTAGCTACTTGCTGAGCCGCATTTGTGTTCACGCCGGTATTTTCAGAGCTTTCTGCTGTCACCCCACAGCAAGGAGCTCCCTGGCTGACCTTCTTATATTATTTTCTGTTAGTGAAAATTCCAGGATATATAAAGTATTTGGATGGATCTGGAAAGTGTTATATTAATTGAGGTGACCCAAATTCAGAAAGCCAAAATAAATAAAAATTAATAGATAAATAAAAAATAAAAAAGCATATCTTGTTCATACGTGAATCTTGACTTGTAGTGTGTACATGTGTGTATATAAGTGAGTGTAAATCTGGCTAAGCCTAAGTGAGAAAGGAAGGAAGGAAGGAAGGAAGGAAGGAAGGAAGGAAGGAAGGGAAAAACACTTGTGAAATAACAGGCAGATCTTATGAAATAAAAATTATTATTGCAATGAAGAGAGTTGCAGATGTCACACAGGAACTCCAAGCTAACCTTAGAATAAAGTGACAATAAATAAAGACTGGCTGATGAGGTGGGTCAAGAGGTGAAGTACTTGCTGTTAGGCCTGATGACTTGAGTAGTTTGATCTCTGGGATTCCCCATGGCAAGAGGACAGAACTAACGTCTTCATGTTGAACTTTGCCCTCTACATGTACATACTCATGCATGCACGTGCACACACGTGCACACACACACACGTACAATTTAAAAGAAAAAACAAAGAGTTTCAGAAAGACTAGGTAGGACCTCAAAGAATTCAAATACATAACCTGTTCCAGTGTGTCTTTCTTGATGGCACTGGAAGCAGCTAGAACAAGAACAGCGGCATTGTGGGATGAGAGGCACAGGCTGCCACACCCAGCTTTGAGAGGAGTGTGCTGTATGTGACCTCAATCAGTTTGAGGGTTGGGTTTCGCCCCCTCAGATACCAAGGAGAAGCAGCATCAGGTGTTTTGTTGTTGTTGTTTTTCCCAGAGTAAATTTTTTAAGGAGAAAAAAGGGCAGTCTGTGCTAGGGTGAGTTGGTAAGTCCTGGTTGGCGACGTTAGCCAAATGATACATTTTGATGATTGGACCTTGGTGTTTTGTCTCAGGACTAAGTCAGTGGCCAAATAAGGGAGTGGACCTTGGGGGATAGCTTTAGGAATATAACCTAAGGGTTAGGAAGGGAAAGAGAAGGGTAAAGAGCAAAACCTGTTGGTGGTATGTTTGCCATGCTTGGGCCTGCTAGAGGGCTTCATTGATAGAATCATATTTGTCACCTGAAAGTTTACATCTTTAACGAAATCTTAGTCTAATACCTTTTGTGTCTTCAGACAATGTCGGAATTGACATGCTTTTAACCTTTTCCTCTGGGCACACTTCTTCTAGACTGTAGAGGACACTGTCTCTATATGATTCAGAGAAACAGAAAACTCGATCTGTTTCTGGGAGCAGGCAAAGGCTAAGCGCATGCTCTAAGAGCAAGCTGCACTCCTAAGCCTTACGAGTAGGACATTTTGTCATTCTTTCTTTCTTTTACTGTGCAAGAATTTTTGTTAGAATTACAGAACTTTCAAAAGATTCTCTGTGTGTCTTCCATGTCTCGGAGTAAAGCCAATATATAGAGAGAATCAAATGAGGTCTCAGAAGAGGTAAGAAAAACTTCTAAGGAATTTCCTCAAGACTCATTGTCAGAATAACTCTGTAGGCAGGATGGATAGTTGCTAAGTGATCCTGATCTCTGTGGAGTGGCAGTCTCCAATATGCCTTCTGAAATTCCATCATCAATACTGTATATGAATACAGTAAGTTCTTCTATCCACTTGGCTAGGCTGGGGGCTCATATGGAAATAGGGGATTGTCACAAGAGTCTTTCTCCCTTTGACTGCAATTATTTGGTGGCCCCGTGTACTTCTGCCATGATATTATTTGGTCAGTTTTGACATTCAATTTTCAAATGCCATTTGGTTTGTGTACTCCTTGATGTTTGAACTTCTGTGGCTTTAATTCATGAATGCTGAGATGACTCTTCTTGATTTTCAACTCAAGTACATATGAAATTAACTAAAACCCAAATGGCTGGGCACTCGTGATCTTCCTGCCTCCATCTCCTGAATGCTGGCTTAAAAGCCATGATCCACTACAACTGGCAAAATTTCTGGTTCTTGTCATTTTCAAAGTATTCTAGTAATGTGAGACCATTCTAAGATATTCTAGAATGTTCAGTGTCTACTGAGAATGTACAGTGTCCAGAAGAATGTCTGGAATCCACAGGGCCTGGGCTCAGCACATGGGAGAAGTGCAGGGCTGCCTCTCACGTGGGGATTACTGCAGTGCACCCTTAGTGCCCGTTAATGCTCCCCTCTCTACTCTAGAGGGTGCCTTTCATTTATTTTTAAATCAAATAGTTTACGAAGTTTATTACTGAATCCTCACTTGCTGAAGCTGGGCCCCTGATACTTCCTATGGTCCTCAGATGCAAAGACCCTGACTGGACTTTTTTTTGTAGAAACTTTCCCTTGATGTAATATTTTATTAGTTAACAATTATATATCTTAGGTTAAATATATCTCAGGAATGTAATCATGATAGAAAACTAAAAAAAAAAAAAAAAAAAAAAAAAAAAAAAAAAAAAAAAAAAATAGAAACTAACATTTCCAAATACTTGTGCTGTTCATTTTATTTTCATTAGTTGTCAAAATAGACCTTAACCACATAATGTTCTTATGAGGGACAATCTAGCAAGAGCATGTTCCAAGAAGTCAAAACAAAGAACAAAATTCCTTTTGTGCTGTCACTAAGAAAGCAAGTTAAAGAATAGGACTCAAGTCAAAGCACTTGGCACCATAAAGAAAAAAAACATGCACGCCAGCAAACAAACAAACAAACAAAAATACATTCAGATGCTTGAAGAATAGAGTGCGTATGGTTTTTGTTGTTGTGGTTTGGTTTGGTGTGTCACACCAGCTGAAATACAGACTCAGGGACATATGTTTTGGATAACATACAAAATAATTTTTTTTTTTTTTTGGTTTGCTGAAATAATCCACTCTATCCAGGGCAAGAATGTAGCAGTGTAAGATGGTGACAGGATAGAGCCCTAATGGGGAAGTCTCTGTCAATATGAAGTCAGTCAAAGGTATCTTGAACTCATCTGTGAGGCCTTGGCATTTAAATGAAGTAGCATGCCCTTTCACTGGTAAACATGCTTCCTACAGTCAGATGTGTACTACTACTATTATTATTATTATTACCGTTTTCACTACTATTATTACAGTTTTGAAGCAATGCTTTAAGGTAGCTTAGGAAAATGGTCCATGAAACTGTGGTGTCTGAGAAATCCTGAAGCTACCAAAAAATTTAGTAGCCTCTGGTGACAAATTATCAGAGGCATGGAATATAATTTTTAGCAGATATATTATGTAATTTAGTCCGGGAGTGTATTTAAATCTTTAATTCATGTATACAATGACTTATTGTGATGGTTAACACTGTCAACTTCGTTAGATCTGAAATCACTTAGGAGGCAAACGTTGGGGTCTAACTGTGAGGATTATCCCGCTGCTTGGGCTAATTGAGGAGGGAGACCCAGCCATAAAGTGGGCTGCACCTTTCCGTGGGCTTGTGTCCTAGTCTGCATTAAAAGGGAAAAGCTGGCTAGGCACTAACCTTTGTTGCTGTCTGCTTCTTGACTGGGCATGTAAATGTGAGTGGCTCTCCCAGCTCCTGCCTCCTGGACTACTTTGCCAAAATGGAGTGCACCCTCCAGAGTAAGCTTTCCTCTCTTGACTTGCTTATTGTCAGGGTATTATTTATCATAGCAACAGGAAAACTAATAAAGACAATGAACATTTCCAATCTCTTCTACTCCTGCTGCAGGCAACCCAGGCATTCTTTGACCTTTGCACCGCATAAAGCAGATAGAGTGCTGTACACCTGTGATCTCAGCACATGGGTGGGGGAAGCCAGAGCATCATGAGTTCCAGATCATCCTCCATAACATGGAGACTCCAACCTGCGCTACACAAAGACCATGTCAAAAAACCAATTAAACAAAAATACAACGTTAGAAATCTACAACCTACCAGGAGTGGTGGTGCACACTTTTAATCCCAGCACTCGGGAAGCAGAGATTGGTGAATCTCCCTGAGTTCAAGGCCATCCTGGTCTACAAAGTGAGTTCCAGGACAGCCAAACAAACAAATCTACAACTTTACTTAAATTTTTTGATCATCACTCCTCTTGGTTGTATTGTCAAGACAACTTCTAGTCCTTGCATGGGCATTGCCATCTATTGATGCGTCTCTGACTACATCCTGATGAGGGCTTAATGACAGTGAGGTATGCTATTTCACTAGTCACTCCGTGATGGGTGGATGGTTCTTCTAATGGCATTGGCGTTGTTATTGTACAGTCTGTGATCTCAGCTTCTCTTTCTAGGGCTCATGTCTGTCCCTGCAGTAAGTCCTCTCTCTGGCTGAGACAACATTGGCTGTTGGCTAGGGAACCAGGAATCCCTGGGCCTCTTAGACTGAAGTGAGGTTGCAGAGTGGGAAAGTATGGCAATATTTTTGTTGTGGTTGTTTTTGTAGTAGAGAACTTTTCGTTTGGTTTATCCCAGGGTATTTGAGATAGTTTCTGGACTGGCACTTTGATGAGATAATCTCATTCTGCGTCTCTCGGAGCCCCCTCTCCCCCGCCAAGAAAAATCCTACTTTAACCTGTGGTCAGATACATCATCTGAAGAACAGGAAACATATAACACAAGGCACTGACAGCATATTTCCTATATTTACAGTTTCCATTTTTTTGTATCTTGTAGATTATTCTAGGCCACAAACCCTTTACATAGTTATGAAGGTCTGTTATTTTAAAATCTTTGTTTATTTACATATTTTTTGAGACAGGTTCTTACTATATAGCCCGTTTTATTCTAGAATTCATGGAAATCCTTATTATGCCTCAGCTTCTGAAGTCCTCAGAGTACACGTTTGAGCTGCTATGCAGTGGCACGTTCTTTTAAATGCTGTACTTTACATGACCCTCCCTCACCCCACCCTGACTGTGGTGGCTTGCCTTTGTCATAATACTAAAAAATTGAGAGCCACATTTTTATTTTTATATTGCTTGAATATTCATTTTAGAGATTATAATTACATCATTTCACCTCTTTCAGTTTCTCCCTTCCAAACCCTCCTTTGGACTGCCCCCTTGATCTCTTTCAAATTCATGGCCTCTTTTTCTCTTATTTTTAATTTTTAACTTGCTCAGTGTGTATCATGATACTTGTATGCATGTCTTCAGTGGGGGCCACTTGATAATGATAGCCAGGTGCTGTACTGTCCTCTGCAGAAGACTCTTCCTCTCCTAGCACCCCATAATTGTCTGTAGTTCCTTTTTTGTTTGCTTGGTTTTGTTTTGTTTTTCGAGATAGGGTTTCTCTATGTAGCCTTGCCTGTCCTAGACTCGGTTTGTAGACTGCCTCTGCCTCCTGGAGTGCTGGGATTACAGGCGTGTGCCACCGCACCCAGATATCTGTAGCTGTTTGTGTAGGGTTGAGGCCTTGTGGGACTTCCCCATCCACGTTGTCATGCCTACAGATGTCATCCTTGTTCAGATCATGTTTATGCAGCCATACTGGTGAGCTTTGTCAGTGTAATTTCTGACGTTCCTAGGAGACATAGTCTCACAGAAGATTCTCTGATCCTCTTACAGTCTTTCTTGATCCTTTTCTGCAATGATCCCTGAGTCTTAGGTTCAGGAGTTGTACTGTAGATGTAACCATTGGGACTGGGCTCTACAACTCTGTTTTTTTTTTTCCATGATTTTAGAGACATTTTTTATTTTTGTTTTTTTTTTTATATACTTTTATTTTCTTACACATGTGTAAAACAAACTACATACAGCAGGGAGAACCATGTGACAATCATGCGAATACTGAGTACTATATATGTTACATTCATAGTGACTTGGCCATCTGCATTTGTCTCCTTTGAAGTAAGTGTTTTTCCTGTCTTGTTGGGTCTAGATCTCCGAATGAGATTCAATATCTATCCTATCTCAACTCTAATAGCTTAACTTCTTTATCTTGATCTAAAACGATCTTGTCCCCTAACCAGCTAAACTTGGTTATAGAACTATCTTCTCAAGTCTGAGGGGCATTGAAGTCAACTCTGTATTTTGATCAGTTAGGAGAATCACATTTTAAAGTTAAAGAAAATACATTAAAAAGTTAAGCTAGTATGCAGATATAAGTGAGTATATACCATTTGATTCTTTCTGCTTCTGGGTTAACTCACTCATTATGATCATTTCTAGCTCAATCCATTTATCCACAAATTTCGGGAATTCCTTGTTTTTAATAGCTGAGTAGTATTCCATAGTGTATATGTACCACAGTTTCCTTATCCATTCTTCTACTGAGGGACACTTAGGCTGTTTCCATGTTCTGGCTATTATGAATAAGGCTGCTATGAACATGGTTGAGCAAATTTTCTTGTTGTGTGCTGGAGCATCTTCTGGGTATATTCCAAGGAGTGGAATAGCTGGGTCTTGAGGAAGCCCTATTCCCATTTTTCTGAGATAGCACCAGATAGTCCCACGAAAGCCTTCACTTACCAGGAAACTGGGACAGAGGGGAAGGCATCCTATTGGGACTCTAAATGAGAGACGCATGGGAGAATAGCAAAATAAAAGGATACAGAGGGTCCTAGAAATCTACAAGTAGAACAATATGATAGGCAGATTTGGGCCCAGGGGTCCTGCTCAAACTAAGGCACCAGCCAAGGACAATACAGGAGGTAAACTTTAAACCCCTTCCCAGATCTAGCCAATGGTCAGAATATTCTCCACAGTTGAGTGGAGAGTGTGATACGACTTTCTCACGTACTCTGGTGCCTCACATTTGACCATGTCCCCTGGAGGGGGAGACCTGGTGGCACTCAGAGGAAGGACAGCAAGTAGCCAAGAAGAGACTTGATACCCTATGAGAATATATAGGGGGACGTAATCCCCCTCAGGAACAGTCATAGGGGAGGGGAATAATGGGAAAATGGGGGAGGGGGGAGGAATGGGAGGATACAAGGGATGGGATAAACATTGAGATGTAACAAGAATAAATTAATAAAAAAAATGAAAAAAAAAGTTAAGCTAACATAGACCACTAGATGGTGCTGCTACCACAGACAAGTAAAGCAGTGCATCCTTTTCTCTATGTCTCTATGTCTTTGTCTCAGTCTCTTTCTCCCTCCCTCCCCACCTCTCTCCAGGCCTTTTCACATGCTAGGTAGGTGCTGTGCCACTGAGCTACACACATCTCCAGACTAAACAATTTTCACACATTAAGGGAAAAACCAACCTTGGCAGAACTTTACTGTTCAAAGTGAAAAAAAGCAGAGCTTTTAGGCATTGTTTTCCAAAGATGACAATAATCATCGACATAGAAGCTTTTCTCTTTCCAGGTATTTGGTCTATATTGCTTATGTGTTCATATATGTACCCTTTTATAAAAACTTCATTTATACTGTGAATTACTATCTAGGATTTTTAAAAACAGGATTTTTGGAGGCAGAGGCAGGTGGATCTTTGAGTTTGAGGCTAGTCTTGTCTACAGAGCAAGTTCCAGAACATCCAGGGCCACACAAAGAAGCCCTGTCTCAAAACAAAAGAGTAGCAATAACAATTAAAAAAAAAAAAGCCAAAACCACCACCATCAAAAGCAACAACCATAACCCAGGATATTATGTAGCACAGGCTGGCCATAAACTCACTGTTAGCCAAGGATAACTCTGGTCCTCCTGCTTTCACACCCCCCAAAGTGCTAGAGTTACAGGTGTATGCCACCATGCCCAGCTTAATGCAGTTCACAGGTGGAACTTAGGGCTTTATACATGCTAGGCAAACATTTTACTAACTAAATTATAGCCTGCCTGACTCAGAATTTGAAAAAAAATATAATATGTAGTGTAGCACACAGTATTCACTATTCATAACATTTATTAAGTGAGTTGTTTTAAATTGTTAGGAGGGCCAGGCATGGTGGTGACTCCTTTAATTGCACAACCTGGGTGGCAGAGGCATCTCCCTTCGTGAGTTCAAGACCAGCCTGGAATTCATAGTGAGTTCCAGGACAGCACGAGCTACTTGAACAACAATCAGGGGCTATTGGGAGCATGGACTTTTTGGAAGAAATGTGTTACTGTGGAGGCAGGCTTTGAGGTTTCACATATGCTTAAGCTGCACTCAGTGTGGCACACAGTCTCCTGCTGCCTGCAGACTACGATGTAGAACTCTCAGCTCCTTCTCCAGCACCATGTCTGCCTAGGTGCTGCCATGCTTCTCACCATGACGATAATGGACTAAACCTCTGAAGCTGTAAGCCAGCCCCAATTAAATGTTTTCCCTTTAGAAGAGTTGACATGATCATGGCGTCTCTTCATAGCAATAAAACTGTAACTAAGACAGTTCCCAAACATACACAGATCAGTAACCTCTTATTATTTTTTGCTATGTGTTCGAGGCAGGGACTCATGTAGGTCAGGCTGGATCGACCTTGGACTCCTGATCACTTGCCTCCACACAAGTGATTGTATTACAGATCTCAGTCATCACACATAGCCGACCCCTTCTTGAAAAGCTATTGATCAGCCTGAATATAGAACTTGGCCATGGCCACAACTTCTGGCCATGTGTCTGTGAGCTACTAAAGCAATACTGCTTTATGCAGCCATGCTTCTGGCAATTTCTACCTAGCAATAGGAAATACAGAAGAATTTTTGCTTTGTTAACAAAAATAAACATTTTCTGGTGACACAGTTCACGGGCCACTTAACAAATGTGCCTTCAAGGAGGGAAGACTGAGTGGAGGAATGATTCCATCTCCAGCTGTGCACAGCTGGGTTGGGGATGCAGATCTCCAAGCAAGGAGCAAGCCTACATGCAGAGCTTCAGGCGATGGGGCACAGGCTCTGGACAACTTGAAGGCAGCTTTGCTCACATTATTGGCTTAAATGTTTACACATTTAGGATGCATGTGTCTTTTTTCATATTTGGTCGTTTGGGCATAAGTCAATTTTGAAGTTGACTTAGCAGCTGGTCCTATTTGGAGTGGATGTGTGTGTGTGTGTGTGTGTGTGTGTGTGTGTGTGTGTGTGTGTGTGTGTATCTATCCAAATTTCCAGTGTGCCTGGGTTTTTCAGTAAGAGTTTCTCATGTACTTCAGATTTGAAATGTGCTTTAGATTTGGGGGAGATGGCTTAGTGCTAAGTGCTTGTCACTCCACCTGAGTTGGGATCCACATTAGAAACCAGACAACTGTCTCTGACTCCTGGGCTTCAGGCTAGAGACAGGAAGATGGGGGTTTGCTGCTCAGTCAGCCCTTCTGGACCAATTAGTGAGCTCTCTGTTCAGTGGGAGGTGGAGCAGAATGCAGAAAGACACTTGGGGATTGATCTCTGGCCTCTCCACAGGCATGCAGCATAGGTGAGCACACACTAAGGAATGTCTTAAATCATCCATGCTTTAAGTCATCAGCATGACTGGGTAAAGCCTATATGCTCTGAGAAGAGGCACGTGAACCTCACCTTTGTGTTAAAGCAATAGCTGTATCAGTCTGAACTGTTGATACATTCTGAGGCTATTGCCAGAGACTTAGCATGTCATTAGTGCACATGTACTAATGTGTAAGTTATGCAAGGCAACGGATTTCATCCTGCCATATCCACATGTCATTATACTGTGTTCTCATCTGTCCCCAGCCCCACTGCTGCCGTGTATCCTCCCTTGTTCTGCCAGTTTCTCTGGATGTCTCTCTCTTCTTTCATTGTGTACATGTGTCCCATAATGCAGCTGTGGAGGTCAGTGAACAAATGTTGGGAATCAGTTCTCCTTCTACTGTGTGTGTCCTGGGTTTTGAACTCAGGCCCTCAGACTTGGTGGCAAGTGCCTTTACTGGCTAAACCATTTCTCTTGCCCGACTTCTGCTTTATTATTACATGTATTTCTTTACATTTTTATTTCCACTTCCTTTAAGAACTTTTTCTCTCTTCTCTCATGACTTCCTTTCCAGTTTCATGACTAAGATATTTAAACACACACACATACACACACGCGCGTGCGCACGCACACACAGAGGAAGGAGGAGAGGTTTTTGTTGGTTTGTTTTTTGTTTTTTTGAGACAGGATTTCTCTGTATAGCCTTGGCTGTCCTGGACTTGCTTTGTAGACCAGGTTGGTCTTGAACTCACAGCAATCCACCTGCCTCTGCCCCCAGAGTGCTGGGATTAAAGGCGTGTGCCACCAGGCCTGGCTGCGAGAGACTTGTTTTTATTAGTTGGGGCGGGGGGAAGAAGACTATAGGTATTCTAAGCTTTCTTTACAGTAGTATTTCACTTGATCATTTCCTTCTTTGAATTTTATTTACTACAATTCATTGATTTTGTTGTTATCACTGATGATGATGATGATGATGATGTCTTACCTAAAACATTGTACTAGTAGGATAAAGCGATTTGTAGAATCTGGGAGAAGCTTCTAGTAGATTCATTTATTTCTCTCTTTCTCCACTGTAACATGTGGGAGAATAAAACCTGTTTTGTTTTATTTATTTACTTTTTATTTTTTCAGGCAGGGTCTGATACATGGCAGGTAGAGTCCCATCTCATAAGTATACAAACCTTCTGCTTCCTTTTCCTCAGGTGCTGAATTACAGGAGCACACCACCACAAACAACCAGGTCCTGCCTTATTTTTTCTGTTGGATTTACTTAATTTATCTGGTGTGTGTGTGTATGTTTGTGTATGTGTGTGTTTGTGTGTGTGTGTGTGTGTGTGTGTGTGTGTGTGTGTATGTGTGTGTGTGTAGGTCAGAGGACAGATTGTAGTAGTCAGTTCTCTCCTTTCATTGTGGGTTCCTAGGAGTCAGACTCAAGTTGGCAAGGGTTGTGGCAAATACCCTTTCCTGCTGGGCCATCTTGCAGGTCCTCGGCTTTTTGACCTTATACATTGTACTGTGGAATGAAAGACACTTCCAGCCACTCTTGCAGCTCTGCTGGCATAGCCTTATGTGTAATGTTCGGTCAATAAAATGATTAAAAAGTACCTTGAAAGGGGTGCAGACATTTTTAGAGGCGTCCCTTTTGCACATCTTTCTCTTCCCCTCTTTTTCTAATGTGGCCATCCTGTGGTTGTGCAGGGGAGTATGCAGTCTGGACAGATAGAAATGTTCTTTCCCCAAAGGCCTGCATACTGAAGACGTATTCTCTACATGGTGGTGCTATTTGCAGAGGTACTGGAGGTGAGGCGTATTAGAAGATCACCGGGTGTGTGCGGGAAGGTCCCTGAGAATGTCTTGTCCTCACACCCCCTTCTCTCTGTCAGTCATGTGATGGGTTGCCTCTTCTAAATGGTACCCTCCTTCAACATGGGCCAGAATCAACAGACGAAAGAGGGCTATGCTTTGAAATCTTTGAAAGCATCAAGCAAAATAAACCCTCTCTTAAGTTGTTTATGTCGTGCATTTTGTGACAATGACACAGTTTGTAGAACTTTAAGGGATCTCCTTAGACTTGGGGTCTTAAGCTTTGGTGTTGGAACAGTATGCTGGGAATCTGACTCCCTTCCTTACTTCTTTCCTCCCTCCCTCCCTCTCTTCCTCTTTCTGTCTGTATATCTTTCTGTCTTTTAACAGAATTTCACAATGTAGCCATATCTGGAACTCTCTATGTAGAGCAGGATGACCTGGAACTCATACAGATCTGATTGTCTCTGTCTCCCAGTGGGATTAGAGGCATGTGCCTTCACACTTCCCAGGAGATTTCTAATAATGTAGATTCCATTAATTGTCCTGTATTATTGATAGCTGGATTTCTGATATGTAACTTTTCATTAATTATTTTTAGGTAGCATGAAAAAAACAATGAGTTTCATTATGACATTTCATGCATTCGAGTAATTATGCTTTGTTCTTACTTGCCCCTAGAAAAAGAAACTTGTACACCTTAAAAAAAAAAAATATATATATATATATATATATATATATATATATATATATATATATATGCTTTTTAGTTCACCTATTCCTATTCTTAATTCTAGTTCTAGATTTTTATTTCTCTCTGCCCCCGTGCCCCATGTATATGTTTTTCTCTTAAGGCCAGAGGAGGCTGTTAGTGCCTTTGGGGCTGAACTTTTGGCTAGTTTTGCATAGCTGAGTGTGGGTGCTGGGACATAAACCCATGAATTACAATTCAGTTATGCGAGTAATATGAAGCTGGAGTTTGGTCTGAGAAAGGAGCATCTTTTCCTCCTTCTGCTCCTATGGTGACTTCTCGTGCTTTACACACAAGTGCTGGTATCATGCCCATGAGAAAACATCTTCTGAGTCATGGGCTTCCAAGCTCTGGTCTGCTTGTCAGTCACCAGAACATGCTGAGATTTTTGTTTGTTCTTGTTTTTTTTTTTTTTTTTTTTTTTTGAGACAGGGTTTCTCTGTGTAGCCTTGGCTGTCCTGGAACTCGCTCTGTAGACCAGGCTGGCCTCAAACTCACAGAGATCTGCCTGCCCCTGCCGCTAGTGTCCTGGGATTAAAGGTGTGCTCCAACACCACCCAGCATAATCCTGAGACTTTGGTTTGCTGGCTTCCACTCATTTATTCTCTTGGAGACTGGCTCTTATCCTGGAACTCACTGTGTAGGCAAGGAGTGATCACGTGTGTGCTCCGGTGCCTCTAGAGTGATGAGCTCTTGAGGACAGCATACATATGTTTATACACACATATGTTTGCCTGTTATTCATTGAATTCCAGCTTTATCATTTACTAGTTTCTTGAATTTTGATTTTCCTTTCGCCAAGTCCCAGTTTCCTCCCATGCAAAATGCAGTCAATGTTCAGTCAATAGTATCAAACTGAGTGTGGTGGTGTTTGCTTCAGCGCTCTGAAGTCTGAGGTGTGAGGATCTCTTGAGCCCAGAAATTTTAGGCCAGTCTGAGCTAACACAATAAGACCTGGTTTCTTCATATGCCCCTCCCCAGTCTGTAATTAAATTACATTAAAAACCTCCTGTAATGTTCATTGCCTTGGACCCAGTGGGCTTTTTCTCATCATTCATTTTTTTTTAAAGGTAGAAATCTGAATTATTAAACAAATAAATATCAAATCAAAATACGACTTTAAAAACTTCTGCCTCCTAACAAAGGTGTGACATGTCTACAAAGGGAAACATCACCAAATCAGTACCATAAGGCAATTTCTGATCATTTTTCTGGTTAGCTAAGAGAATCATCATCAGAGACTCCCACCCTGGAGAGCTCTTTACACACAAATGAGGAACAGCAGAATCCAGCCACATTTACTCAGGGCTAAAAAAACAAAAACACAAACAAACAAAAAACAAAAAGCAAAAAAAACAAAAAAAAAACACAAACAAACAAACGAAAAGCCAACAAACAAAAAACAGAAAAAAAAAAAAAAAAAAACCTTCTAAGCCAGTGGTTCTCAACCTGTGGGTCACAGACCCTTTGTGTGGGCATGGGTGGGAAGACCCCTTCACAGGGGTCGCCTAAGAACATCTTTCATATCAGATGTTGACATTAAGATTTATAACAGTAGAAAAATTACAGTTATGAAGTAGCAATGAGGACAAGTTTTTGGTTGGGGCGGCGGGGGGGGGGGGTCACTACACCATGAGGAACTCCTGTATTAAAAGCTCGCATTAGGAAGGTTGAGAACCACTGCAACCCACAAAGTATCGTCTGGGAGACGTCTGGACAGAACATCCTCAAGAGGGCGCCATGGCAATTTCTATTACCTGGGTGACACACAAGGTGCTTGAAATGTCAGCTGGTTTCTCTGAGACACACCTAGCTTCTGAGGGAAAGACTCTTCAGGAAAATGTCTCAAAAATCATAGCTGGCTTTCCCTGTGGGACACTTATGGCAACAAATCTCCAGAGTTCAGCACAAAAACACGTTTTCTTTGCAATAGTTTCTCATCAAATGCCCAGATTCTGCTGTCAATATGATATTAAACACACAAGAAGGAAGTTGATGAACATTTCCCTGGACGAGAGCAGTTCAACTCAGGCTATTCAGTATCTCCAAAAGCAACGAAAGTCATTTGTTAGCAACGGCCCCATTTTGTCTTACAGTATTTTCTAAAGTGCCTTATGTATTAATTTTATGCAATTTAAGAAATAGATTATGCAGTTATTACTTAACCCTGTGATACAGGAAACTTACCCAATATATCAAATGTGTCTATCTCCTTGTTTTTCTCTATTTTCCTGTTTCTGTTTGTCTGTCTCTCTTTCTCTGTGTGAGTTGAATCTAGGGCTTTGTGACTGCTAAGCACACAGTCTACCACTGAACTATATTGGACCCACCCCCTTTTACTTAATATTTGAAAAAGCATTTCAGTAAGTTTCCCAGATTACCCTTGAATTCGTCCTCTGTAGACTAGGTAGAATTTAAAGCTATGAGACTCCTGTTTCAGCCTCCCAAATAGTTGGAATTATTTCTCACAGGCAAACCGTGAAGAGACTTTACTTATTTATTCATGTATTTGTTTATTTAGTGTGTACAGACATGTGAGTATTGCAGAGTGTATGTGAGGGCCATGGACCACTTGGAAGAGTCAGTTCTCTCTTTCTACTTTGTCTCTCTAGCGGGATGGACTTAGCTATTCAGGCTTGCGGCAGGTACTTTGACCCACTCAGCCACCTCACCAGTCAGGGCACAGTTTAATATTACTCCTCATGGATATTACCATAAATGCATAAAAGCAATATAATTTTATTATAAATTACTCTGTACCAATTTGGAGCAGCATAAAAGAGTAGCTTTCTGTGGCCTTAAAGAAAAGACTGAATCGCAGGTTGTGGCGGTGCACACCTTTAATCCCAGCACTCCAGAGGCAGAGGCTGGTGGATCGCTGTGAGTGCCAGGCCAGCCTGGTCTACAAAGTGAGTCCAGGACAGCCAAGGCTACACAGAGAAAGCCTTCCTCAAAAAATAAAAAAAGAAAATAATAAAATAAGAGGGGAAAAAAAGGAAAGAAAGAAAGAAAGAAAGAAAGAAAGAAAGAAAGAAAGAAAGAAAATGGTGAATGAAGAAGCAGAGCTTGATCCCAGAACACTGCCCACTTACAAAACAGAGACATCTGTGCGGACCTTCTTGGCAGTGAAGCTCACAGCTGAGGATCACAAGGCCCATCCAGATTATACTCTGAAGCTATGCCAGCAGCTGCAATGCCAATGGCTTCTAGGAACTAGACATACACACTGAGGGTGTAAGGCGAGCGGAGCATCCGTGGACAGCTCCATCCTTCAGCAGCTTTCATTTTCTGACTCCCAACTGACTCCCAAAGGAGGGAGCAGTGTGTGAGAGATTCCATTTTTCCCCTTAGTTCTTCTTCAAGAAGAGCGACCACACAGTCGCGGAGACAGTGGAAACATCAGTGTGGAGGGTAGAGCTCGGAACGTGGGCCTCGTGAGGACTGACTGAGAATATTTCACCTAAGGGACCATTCGTATCACACTCACATTTTGCTCTTGACTAGCTTGAGAGATTATGGGGTTCATCTAGGTGGATCCCCAATTGTCATGAGAAGCCGAGCCCCCTCCTTTTTAAAATGTGGTATCCTCTCATTTGGAAAGGTTTTCAGCTAAACCAAAAAGTTAAAAAATTCCCCCTGTTGGATGAAAATGTCCTGAGGGCAGGATTTGGCTCCTGGATTGTCAATCCATAACCCCCACCTTCATTTCTAGGAACAGCTTCTCCTTAGCCCCTTACATTGATAAGCAGCTACCCACTAGACATCTGTGCTGATACCATGGTTCTTTATAGCCATCAGCACACAGAAAACTGCATGTACACCCTTTCTTGTGAAAGCCACTCTTGTGTGATCAATGACTTGACCACCCATTGTGTTGCTGTAACCCTCTCAGCTTTGCCATCTGCACCGTGTGCAAAACCACATCTTACCAGCTTTCCCTGGAAAACTTTTGTGAAATCAGCCTTTCATCCTCCCAACCCTGGGCCTGCTAGTCCAGGCCGAACTGTTGTCGTATTTTTTGCAGACATGAGACAAGCTTTGTATTCTCTCATCATTATATTTCCTTATTCTGCCACCAGATGGGCTTTTAAAGCAAATCTAATCATACGCCTTTCTGGTTTAAAGCCTTGTAATGACTTCTGATTAATAGTAGGACAGACTCCCAAACTTAACCTGATTTTGAGTACTTCTAGCATTTTGCTCCATTTAATAATGTACTCAGAACTATTTACTGGGACTTGGCACACTCTCTCTAAGCTCTACCGTATGACAATGAACAACGCCAGCCAACAACTCTGCCGCCAGCACTGGATTTTGTATATAATTCAAAACCTGGCTTGTTGTATACATTCACCTGTTTACTGATTTTGCTTTTGATTCAGGGCCTCATGTAACTCCAGCTGGCCTTGAACTCACTTTGTAGTCAAGGACAGCCTTGGACTCGAGATCTTCCTGCCCCTGTTGCCTAGGTGCTGTGGTCACAGGCAGAAGCCGTCATGCCCAGCTTCTACTGATATTTTAGAATGTTTGTTTCCTAGTTGCCTTTAAGACTTACCATGTTTCAGGCAGTCTGGATGTAGAGGAAGCAAAAGTTTATTTCACACACACACACACACACCACACATACACACACACTCACACATATACATACACACATACACACACACTTACACTCACACATACACACATAAGCTATATTTTGGGAGGGGCAGTGAGATGTCTCCTCAGGTAGGGTTGCTTCCTATCAAGCCTGATGGCTGAGTTTGACACCTGAGATTCACATGGTGGAAGAAGAGAAACAGCCTCTTCAAGTTGTCCTTTGATTGCCACGTACAAACTGTACAAGTGCACGCACATGCACAGACCAAATAGACTTAATAAGAAATAAAAAAAGAACTATAGCTTTTTACTGTCAAAGATTGGGAGCACATTTTGTTTAGACTTTTAAAAGATGGCTTCAATTTACCAAAGGGGTTGGCTAGCTAGTGGAATAACTGGAATGAGAAACCGATGGGCAATATCGGGGTGGGACAGGCCAGGGTATGATAGTCATACAGCTGTCGTTTGGCTGCCTTAGAACACAGCCATGCACACATTCTCTGCCTTTGTACTGAGCGTGACCTGCTCTGTTGATTCACTCATTGTCAGGGTTGGAAGGCGAGGGGCAGGTGACACAAGGATGAAGGATGGTCAGGATCTTCTGATGTTGAGAGGGAGGCAAAGAAGGAAAAAGGACCAAGTTTGCAGAGGGTAGAAAGAGAGCTAATTGAGACCAGGACATGTGTGCAGGACTTAGCCCTTCATAGATGTTCCAGCAACTGGAGAAATGACTCAGTGGTGGGGACACTCCTTCCTCTATAGAAGAGCAAAGCCCAGTTCCCAGAACCCACAGCAGGTGGCTCACTACTATCACTAATTCCAATCTCAGAGGTGAAACCCTGTTGTGATCTCAGTGGGTGGTGGCCTCATTGCACCCACATGCACACATATACACATCACACACACACACACACACACACACACACACACACACACACACACACACACCAACTACACTTTAAAGGAGTAAAATATGTTTTAAAAAGATTTCTTTTATTTTTGTTTTGCTTATTTGTTTCTGAGACAGGGTTTCACTATGTAGCCTTGGCTGTCCTGGAACTCACTCTGTAGGCCAGGCTGACATTGAACTGAAAGATCCACCTGCCTCTGCCTCCCAAGTGTTTGGATTAAAGGTGTGTGCCACCACTGGCTGACTAAGATTTACTTTCTTATCTATTTATGTGTTCATCTGTGTGAGTATTTGCCACATGTGTGTGGATATCTAATGGAGGATGGAAGAAGGCATCAGATCACCCAAAGATAAAGTTATAGGTGATTGTGAGATGCCTGATATGTGTGTTGTGTTTACTCACTTAGGTCCTCTCAAAGAGCAGCAAGTGCTTTTAACCACGAAGACATCTCTTCAGCTTTTCCACCCCAAATAAAATAAATCTCAATAAAAAAGACTTTCTGAAGGCTGAAAAGAAGCTAGAAATGATCATAATGAGTGAGTTAACCCAGAAGCAGAAAGAATCAAATGGTATATACTCACTTATATCTGCATACTAGCCCAAGGGGCATGTCCCACAAAAGCCTTCACTTACCAGGAAACTGGGATAGAGGGGAGGACATCCTATTGGGACTCTAGATGAGAAGAACATGGGAGAATAGCAAAGTAGAAGGATCCAGAGGGTCCTAGAAACCTACAAGTAGAACATTATGATAGGCAAATTTGGGCCCAGGGTTTTCGCTCAAACTAATGCACCAGCCAAGGACAATACAGGCAGTAAACTTTAAACCCCTACCCAGATCTAGCCAATGGACAGAACATTCTCCACAGTTGAGTGGAGAGTGGGGTATGACTTTCACATGAACTCTGGTGCCTCATATTTGACCATGTCCCCTGGAAGAGGAGACCTGGTGGCACTCAGAGGAAGGATAGCAGGTTACCAAGAAGAGACATGATACCCTATGAGCATATACAGGGGGAGGAAATCCCCCTCAGGAACAGTCATAGGGGAGGGGAACAAGGGGAAAATGGGAGGGAGAGAAGAATGGAAGGATGCAAGGAATAGGATAACCATTGAGATGTAACAAGGATAAATTAATAAAAAATAAAAAAAGAAGATAAAGAGAATAAATTATAATATTCAGACTCAAAAGGTATAATGATATCTTAAAAAAGTATGCCCCTCTGTGTTCAGGGGTTATCAATGATTGGGGAGGCGGCCTGTGCAAGGGGTCCTAAGTGGTGAGCAGGAGACAGGCAATGGGGGAATACAGTCCAGAATAGGCCTATGTTACAACAAGGTGGAAGAGACCAGAACAAGAATGGCAGCAGAAGGCATATGGTTGGCATTCCTGTGTAAACAATTTCAAGCAATCCGAAGTAGCTATGGCATGTTTGTAAGACCAGCACCTCCACCAGTGTTGCCTGGCCTGCAGATCTTAGACATGCTGTTCTCTCCATTTTGAGCTGCAGCATGTTGCGAAGTATGAATCTAGATAACATAAACAGAAAAATCATTGAGGTGTCTTGAATTGTAGGCCAGTTCCCCCCACATGCTGCTCATGGAATGTCCTCTTGGTATGACTGACTGGCTGAGGGACTACACTGAGCATCAAGGACAAGAAGTTAATTTGTTCTCAGAGGACTGCAGGAGCGCAGGCATTGACAGGCTTTAAAATAAAAATTTACAGCTTTAATAAAGCCGATAAAAGTCTCTCTAACTTTTATGTGGTGGAATGTGATTTGATATTCACTGGAGATAAAGTAACAGAGTTGAGCATCTCCCCAGGGCTCCTGCTGGGAATGAAATGGCACCATTTGAAATGAACCCAAGGGATCATTGTGGATTAGGACCTGGGGCAGTTTGGGGGAAGAGGAACATGCCAAGAGTTCAAGTGTGAAGGGAATAGATATGAAGAAGAGTTAAATGGTGTTAGGTATTTATTATTATTATTGTTATTATTATTATTATCATTATTATTATTTATTTATTTATTTTTGGCCACAGCTATATACCTGAAAAAGCCAGAGCAAAGCACAAACAGCCAGAGGCCTTAGAGGGTTTTAGCAGGCTCATTGCACCAACCCACTGGCTCTGCTGAGTCCCTTGATGTCTCAAAGAAGGCTGCATGTTCCCTTAGGTAAAACAAGGCATAAAATAATGTGTGATTTTTATCTTCTTTATTTTTCCCAGTCCCAGTGAGGAGGGAATTTTCACATAATGATGGATCACAGGCATCTAGCTGGCCCCAAATGGAGCATCTAGTTGTGATCCATCATTGTGACATTTTAGTTTTAGCCAACATGGCTGCTCACAGGGGGACACAGAACATGAGTGAAATGGGAAGGGGCAAGTTTTTAGGAGCCATATATCAATGTGAGAAGGGTTGAGCATGGGTACTGGTGGTCTACCTCCCCCTCCATCTAGCTGATTGTGGGTCTTGCCTTAAACACATTCCAAGTTCTTTTCTGTTGGTGTATTCCCCAATCATATATCCTTGTCACGGGGGAGCTATGTAGACACTCTCAAATCAGATGAAATCCAAGTTAGTGGCTGTGTTTTTTTGTTTGTTTGTTTGTTTTTTTTATATCAAGATTGGTATATCTTTCTTGGGAGATAAATCAGGCAAATGCAAACAAAAGTTTAATTTTGATTTGGTTGGCTATAAAAATCACACCCAATTTTCATTTTTTGGTAAGTGTGATTTTTTTTTTCTTGAAATGAGTGATTGGCGTGTGTTTCAGTCAAATTTGAGGTCAGGACATGAAAAGAGGTTGAAGTTTTGTTTCTTTGTTTGTTTTGTTTTTGTTTTTCAAGACAGGGTTTGACTGTCCTGGACTTTCTATGTAGACTAGGCTGGCCTCAAACCTGTGTCTCCCTCCTTGAGTGCTGCGATAAAAGACATACTCCACCAAGCCTGGCTTGAGACTGGAATTTTTCATCTCTTTTTTTAGATGGTTAAAGTTTACTGTTTCATAGAAAGTGAAGGGCTTTATGAAATTCTGAACAAATCGGGCTAGGAATATGGATCACTCATATACTTGGTAAAAGTAAAGTGCTTGCTGTGCATGTATGGAGTCCTCAGCTTCACCCCTAGAGCCCAGCTTTAAAAAAAAGCTTTGAGTGCCACCGGGCCTCCCCATCCAGGGGACGTGGTTAAATATGGGGCACCAGAGTTCGTGTGAAAGTCAGTCCCCACAGTCCTGTCCATTGGCTAGATCTGGGTAGGGGTTTGAAGTTTACTGCACGTATTGTCCTTGGCTGGTGCCATAGTTTGAGCAAAACCCCTGAGCCCAGATCTGCCCAGATCCATCCACCATAAGGTTCTTCCTGTGGGTTTCTAAGACCCCCTGGATCCTTCTATTTTCCCATTCTCCAATGCTTCTCTCACCTAGAGTCCCAATAGTATGTCCTTCTCTCTGTCCCACTTTCCTGGTAAGTGAAGACTTTCATTGGACATGCCCCTTGGGCTAGTGTGCAGATATAAGTGAGTATATACCACTTGACTTTTTCTGCTTCTGGGTTAACTCACTCATTATGATCATTTCTAGTTCAATCCATTTGTCCACAAATTTTGGTAATTCCTTGTTTTTAATAGCAGAGGAAGGATAGCAGACTACCTAGAAGAGACTTGATACCCTGTGAGCATATACAGGGGGAGGAAATCCTCGTCAGTTACAGTCATAGGGGAAGGGAGAGTAGGGGAAAAGCGGGAAGGAGGGAGGAATGGGAGGATACAAAGGATGGGGTAACAATTGAGATGTAACATAAATAAAATATATATATATAATATATAATTATATAATTATACACACATACATATTTATATATCTGTGGCTAGAAGGTGGCTCATAGATTAAGAGCACTGCTTTTCCAGAGGACCAGAGTTTGGTTTCCAGCACTCACATGGCAGCTCACAACCATCAGTAATTCTAGCCCCTGGGTATCTATTTTCCTCTTCTGGCCTTCCTGGGAGGTGTACACACATGATGCACAGTTGTACATGCAGCCCAAACACAAACATGAGAGAGAGAGAGAGGGAGAGGGAGAGAGGGAGAGAGAGACAGAGAGAGAAAGACAGAGAGAGAGAAGGGAGAGAAGAAAGAGAGGAAGAGAGGGAGGGAGGGAGGGAGGGAGGGGTGGGTGGGGAGGAAGGAGGAGAGGGAGAATAGAGACAGGTGGATTTCTTGGGCTTGCTGGCTAGCTCAGTTTAGTCAAATTAGCAAGCTTCTGGTTGAGTTAGAGTCCTTTTCTAAAAACAAACAAACAAACAAACACTAAATGGAAAGTAACTGAGAAAAACATCAGACATTGACTGACTGCCACATGCATGTGCACACATGCACAAGCACACACACCCGAACATGTACACACACACACACACACACACACATACACACACACACATACACACACACACACACACAGATGCACACACAGAGAGTTTAATAATAGCTATATAGTGGTTGGAAGAGAGGCTCAGTGGTTAAGAGGGCATGCTGCTCTTATGGTGGACTTTTTGGTTTTTAGCACCTGCCAGGCAGCTTGCAACACCCTGTAACTCCAATTCCAAGCTGATCTGAGGCCTCTTGCCTACATAGGCACCTGAACTCAATTGCATACACCTCTCCTTCACAATTAAAAATAAATATATATGTGCTAGAGAATTAAGATTGATATCTAGATTTGAAAAAAGAAAGATAAATGCATCAAGGACTAGAGAGAATAGTAAGTGATGGGTAAAAGCACTAAAAAGATATTTGGTCTAGCCAGCACTATGAATGGCAGGGCAGTTCAGATTATAGGTACTCAATTATTTAGGCCTGTAATATTTAACATTTACTGAGTTTTAGTTATTCCCATCTTAGCTTGAGCTGCTCAGATAACCACTGGGTCCTTTAGATATTTGTCACGGAGTTAGGGGAATGACAGTGTCAAACATGGATTTGATACTGGTGGGAATTGTCAGACATGGGAGAAGATGATGTTACACCATCCAGGGACTTGCCTGCATTTCTTCTTTAAGATGCATCATTCTGATGGATCAGTTGTGCTGGACATAGTTATAAATATGATTTATAATTAAATTTTATTACATAATAAAGACAAATAACTTTATGGTGGGCACATTTATACGTGTTAGTTCATGTACTGTGGTGTCCACATGGAATTCAGAGGACAGTTTGTGGGAGTTGGTTCTCTCTTTCCACTTTGTGGGTCCCAGGACTGGTCATCAGGTCACTGGACTGGGCAACAAGTGCCTTTATCTTCTGAGCCTTCTTTCCAGTCCTACTTTGTCATTTTGCTGAAATAATAAAACGAAGTAAATATAGTGAAAGAACGTGCTGTAACTGAAGCCCAATCACCATGGGGCTTTCACTTTTTACTTTTAGCCATAAAAATCACCTAACAAGAGTCATGATGTTTGAAGGGCAATCTGATTTGCATCTATCTGAGTTAACGGAGAAGGGTGCTAGGGTGAGCAAGGAGTCTTCATTGGCTCTCGAGGAGTCATGTGGAGGGGACCAGACAGAACGGATAGGCAACATTCCCCTACTGTGAGTCTCTTTTACTTTTCTGGCTATGGATCACTTATCTTTATTTCCAACTTCAAAGGATAGATTTGAATATGCAAATGTAGCCTGAGAATAACCAGCAATGGTTGGGTTGGGGATACTTCTAATAGATGGATGAAGTCAAGGGAGAAGTCTGGAGGTCAGTGAGTGTATATATAACCCCTGATAAGTCTATGAGTCTCTACCGGAAGACCACACAGCCAAGAATATTTAGGCAGCACAAATTGCTCTTGAAGGCTTAAGAAATTATACAAAACTGGGTGAGTGGGGAAATAAGAGTAAATATGGGAAGAACTGAAGGAGGAGAGTGAATATGATCAAAACACACTGTATGATATTCTCAAAACTAATAAAAAATAAGTAAAACCCAAAAGAACAGTCAGGATGAATTCGGTTGCTCTAGATTTACAATAGCAATGGCAGAAGGTAACCACACAAGTTGGAGATGGCCAGGGAAAGGTAATGTGTATATTAACCCATCTTTATCATTTAATGTACACTTCCATTGGAAAAGTTTAAGAGGGACATTTGTTCCCCAGGAAAAAATAAAGCTTTCCCAGTAGTGAGAAAGCCGAGTGACTGTTTTTTTTGGGGTGGGATGGGGAGGGTGGCTGTTGTTCATAATTCTGAGATGGGAGGATCAGTCAGAAAGCATGTAGAGTTTGTGCAACAATACAAAGAAACACAAGAGAGAACCACTTATGGCAGATGTTTCTTTCTTATCAAACTTGAATTTAGTTTTTTTTTTTTTTTAATTTAGGGAAGTTGAAATTTATTATAAGAGGGGGAAAAAAAGCAGGTGTGAATTTTGTTTCTGGAAATGATAATTAAAAAACACATATATTCTCTACTAGTTCTGAAATTTTGGGGGATGGTATGGTGGGCACTTGCTTCCAAAACTGCTGACCTGACTTTGGGAATCCGTATGGTAGGAAGAGAGAACCCTTCACCTCTACATATACATCCTGGCATACACACTCACACACACACACACACACACACACACACAAGATGAATAAGTGATTAAAACAATTTAATAAGGAAGGTGCTGATTACAAGTCCCTGCCATTCGGCCCCATTATTGTTTAATTCTTGCTGATTATTTCATCCAAAAGGCACATAGGAGTGTTCTGTACAGTGTTGCAGGTGTCAGCATCACACAGCGCAAGGCTCAGCATTATCAAGAGCACTGAGGATTGCCCTAAATGTTTCATCCAGATTAATCTGTGTGCTTTGCACATGCACTCAGCGACATGAACACTGTTATTTCCCCATTTCTTTCTGGGGAAGAAAGTAAGAAAGAGAGGGATTTAACAACCCGCCCTATATCATATGGACAGTGGGTGGAATGTGATTCTCAGTATGCAGTCGCTTTGACTTTCTCAACTCATTTATCGTCTCCCAAAGCAGCACATGTAAGCGTCCACTTCCAGCAGCATCTTGTGACAACCAGGGAGTAGTAGGCGGAAGGGGGACGACGCCATGGCTGATTTCCAGGAATTTGAGCTGCCTCTCAAATGAGATGGGTTGTGCGTGGTGACACAAACCTGTAACCCTAGGACTCAGGAAGTTGAAGCCAGAGGATTCCTGAATTCCAGGCCAGACTGGGCTGTATAGCAAGACCTGGTTCAAAAACCCTGTGTACAAGTCCTGATTGAGGACTTTGGATGTTGAATGTAACTATGGACCACACAGTATCCATTAGAATATAAGGATTTTGATAAAGGAAAGTTACCATGGTGATATTTCACTCATGGTGATTATTTGGCTACCCAATGAAGGATGATTGAGAGGAAGGAGGAGTAGGTAGAAGTTAGGGTGCTAGGACCAAGGTAGGAGACCAACTAGGACTAATCTTGTAATTGGTCTAGGAATGAAATGACGTGTGCTTGTTGTTCCGATAAAAGTAGCCTCCCTTATGCCTCCATCTCCCTCAGTTTTTCTTCTTTGTTTCAAGTACACTTCCTTCTCTTCTGTTGCCTTTCCCAGGGGCTCCCTCCCCCCAAACGCAAGACAGCATGCTTTTCCCTTTGACATTTGAATGCTAATCAGGTTATGTCCCACCGTTTAGAACTTGAAAGGTGGCCAGCTGGGATATCTGATAGTGTGCTCCTCTGTCTACGCCCTTGATTCGGTGGATCTTGTACAGTAGCGTCAGTGGCTTCTGTGATGTGTGACATGCTCCTGATATTTAAACATAAGCAAAGCCTTTGGAAAGCCTTGTCTATGTTGATTCATTTCCAGAAGATGACAGACATAGCTCCCAAGGAACGAGATCACAGGGAAGATGTATCCTAAGCTCTTTATGTTTTCACCTTTTTTTTTTTTTAGTTAGAAGATATCCCCTTTTATCATTTGCTATACATTTAGACTTGTAGTAGTTGACTTTTGTTAGTAATTCCAAATATGATAAATTGTATAGTATAGCTTGCTCTTTCTCCCTCCCTCCTTCCCTTTCCTTCCCATCCCTTTCCTTCCTTCCTTCCTTCCTTCCTTCCTTTTCATGTGCCTCTCTGGCCATTAAACCCATGAGACACCCCAAAAGCATGATGCTAAGCAAAAGAAACCAGGCACAAAGCACAAAAGCTGCATGACTTAATTACATGGGAGTTGACTTCACAGTGACCATGAGGAAGAATTAAATCTATTGTTTCATAAGTACACGGTTGTAGATAGGAACGATTGAAAAGGCCTGTTCTGGTCTTGAACTTGCTATACAGCTGAGGATGACCTTGGGTCCTCGATCCTCCTGCCTCCATCTCCCAAGTTCTGAGAATATAGGCATATTCCCAGATAACCAGTAACACAGTGCTTGCTGAAGTATTTCTTTAATTTGAAATTAATTTAATATTAAATACTATAGAAGGTTGTGAGTGCTCTGACATTCTTCCTGCTCGATTTGGAAGAGATGATTGGTCTGAATTATAGGTTGAAAATGTAGCTTTCCCTCAGATTAGTGGAATGAGCAAAAATGTTGGGCTTTTCCTTCACTAGCACACTGCTTTAGATGGTCGCTGCCTACTTCTGTGATGAGCCACCATTTAATTATCAAAGAGCTGTGTGTGAATTCTCTCTCTGTTAAATGCTACTCATCTACCATGCAATGCTGAACTTCCAGTCTCATGAGCTGATGCCATGAAGTGTCGGATGCCAGCGCCTCAGTGGGGACGGTGCAGAAATGACAAAAGACATAATGAAGTTATCTCATTTTCCAATTAGCCAGGGTCTATCAGCCCCATGTTGGTCGTGATGAACAGTTGTTATATTCATCATTAACTTAATATAAAGCTTCATGCCAGGCTTACACCAAAGACATGTGACAAAAATGTCCATAGGCTTCTTTACTTTGTCAGAATAATTATATAATTTTGACTTTTAATATTCTGAGAAGTGTTCACAGGTTTTGCGTTATGGAAGCCTTAAGAAATGATTGTTACACAAGTGACTGATGGCTGCTCCTTCTTTGTTTCAATTTCTTGGCCTTTGACGGTGTGGGCATTACTGTCACTGCAGGCAAGGGGGAAGGGATTTGTGGTGATTGTCAGTGTGCCACAGGCAATATTGTTACGGGACAGACTTTTTTTTTTTTTTTTTTTTTTGCCAGCGGCACTGATGAAATGTCATAAGGAAAATTGCTGAAGGAAATTAAGGTGCCCAGTTGGGTGAATTGCATCACAGAAGTTTTAGGATCCCTTCGGGCCGATGGAAGAGGTACACAGCGTCATACAGGCCGGTAACTGCCCATTGCCAGGTCCCCAAACTGCGCATGCGGCTCCGTTATGAAATGGAAGTCCAGGTCTGCTTGTGGGTGTGAACATTAGGACAAGATAAGGCCAGATGCCCTTACCAAATACAAACCACAGGCATTTCGTGTCACAAGAGTGCCTACCTCTCTTCAGTGGGATGTTGGGTTTTTCCTTTTAACTGAATACAGCAAGGAAGGCACTTTGCAAGCAGCAGAGCAATTCCCAACAGCAATGGGTAATGTTTTATGCGTTATGACACACCATCAACACTCCATTATACATGTGAATGCTCTTATTTTCATTATTTAAGGCACCTTATTGTGGTGGAATTTATATCTGGTTGGCATTTTGGTTGTCAAACGATTTCTTTTGCTCTTTGATACGATGATGGGAGGGAAGATACCGATGGAAGTGTGTGCAAGATAAAGCATTGCGTCTGGATTTTGTCCTTAAATATTATGCTGGGAAGTTAATGCTATTTTTCTTATTGTAACATTTGGTGATCTGGATGGGGCCTGTCAGTGTGGTGTGGCTCATTTCTAGTTTCTTACCTCGTGGTGGACTATGGGCCTTAGCTGCCTTTTCCTGCCACAGCACACCCCCAACTTCCATCTGTGCCATTGGTTGCAATACTCCCTCTCAGAAGAGGAAAGAAGCTTAACGTGAAATGCACTGCAGGGTTGCAGCCGTTAAGAATGACGCATTTTGTACAATGACTGTCTAGCCTGTTGGTTGATTTCATTAATCTTTGTTCAAGTTTTGCTTTTTTGAAGACATACTGAAAGACATCTTCCATTCTCTGGGGTACAGCTCACTGAATATTTGGAACAGTTAGTTATATCGTCAGATTAAAACACACCTAGTGCATTTATTCTGTATCTGTTTAGTAATGTTTAAAACATTCACTGTTTCACCTAAAAAGAGAAATGTATTTATCTTATTCATATTTAGAGTGGCTGCCTTGGTAGGTGTTGGTGAGAGAAAGCTTATGCCTAATTCATGCTCTGACTTGAGAAATTATCACCAGCGTTCTAGCTTTTGCCCTTCTCAGAGGCTTGAGGTTTCCATATGCAAAACTCGAGTGAAATACCTACCCTGCAGGGCGACAAGGGCTAAATTAAAAAGCATGTCAGACCTCAAAGCACTTAGCACAGTGTCTGACACATACAGGACCTGGAAAATTTTAGTTTTCTTCTTAGACATAAAAGAAGATGTTTCTAGGGCTACTTAACATATATTAACTGCATAACAGGTCAGAAACTAGAATAAAAAATGTACTGCACCTATTGAATGGCCACACATCTTTATCCTGGAGACCTACCCAAGGGCTCTCGGTCTAACATCCTGATTCTATTGAACTCCTGAGAAAGGTCTTTGGTTGCTCCATTGACAGGAATGAAATAGAAAGCAGGTGATACCTTTTACAGGATCATTCATGAATCTTCTTTTACATGAGCTAGACTCATGCCTGCCAGCTAGCCCTCACATACAGCTGGCCAGAACCATCAATCAGCATATAGCTGACGCCTCACAAAGGAAGAAAGTGTTTTCAGTGAGAGAATCAGTCCAGATACCACAAACTTGAATAAACAACAACAACGAACAACAAAACAGATATGCCTCTATTATGCTCATGCACTTCTTTGATTTCAGAACCAATGAGGCGAATATAGGAGAAGCTACTATTTGGTGGTCTAGAGGGAGCTAAATAGAGCTCATGCTCTTTCCAAAATAATGTAGAAATCAAGTGGGAGTCAGCATGGTGAAGCATGCCGGTGATCTCAGCACTTGAGAGTCAGAGGCAGGAAGATCATGGCTTTGAGGCCTGGGATACACAGAAAGACCCAGTCTTGGAAACGAAATTAAACACACTAACAAAAACTCACATAGGAGTTGCTAGTACACATCAGGGTGCCTTGGGGCTCAACAATAGTACTGTGGCATATGCTTTTGTTTTTTCTTTCTACTCAATTTAGGTTATCTTTTTTTTTTTTTTTTTTATCACCTGCTACTTACTTGAGTGAGTGTGTGTATGTGCGTGTGTGTGTGTTTCCTCAGGTGCTTTATACTATTTATTTATTTTTGCGGTAAGTCTCTCACTGGCCCAGAACTCACAAAGTAGGCTAAGCAAGGCCGCTTGGGCAGACAGTTCCAGAGATATGCCTGTTTGTTTCCACTTCCTAAGCATTGGGATTAAGCCCACAAATAACCATGCCTGGGTTTAAAATATATATACATATAAGATTAAAAAAACTAACATGTTGGAATTGGAAAAAAGAAATATATAGGAGGAAAAGAGCCCAAGAGAAGGCTCTTGAATCAGAGATACATTGTTCACACACTCAGAAATCCCATTAAAAACACTAAACTGGAAGGCATAACACATACACAGAGGACTGGTGCAGACCAGGGCAGGCCCTGTACATGCTGCCTCAGTGTCTGTGAGTTCATGTGTGCCTTGATCTTGTTGCTTTAGAGGACCTTGGTTTCTTTGGTGTCCTCCAACCCCTCTGGCTCTTACACCGTCCACCTCCTTTTCCCCAGAGTTCCCTGTGGGGAAGGGTTTGGTGGAGATATTCCTTTTAGGACTAAGTGTCCCAAGGTTTCCCACTCTCTGAATATGTCTGGCTGTGGATCTTTGCATTTGTTTTCTGCAGGAGGAAGCTTCTAATGATGGAGCAAGGTACTAATCTATGTGTATAGCAGAATGTCATTAGGAGTCATTTCATTGCTAACTTCTTTGAGTGAAAAAGTAGTATTTGGTTTTACGTTGGGCTATCTAGGCTCAGGTTCTTGGTCACTCAAAAGTATTGGTTATTGATTCCATCTCATGGAGTGGGCCTTAAAGTCAAATCAGGTATTAGCTGGTTATTTCCATAAGTGTTGAGCCACCATTGCCTTAGCGTATCTTGCAGGCAGGTCACTATCGTGGATCAAAGGTTTTGTGGCTGGCTTGGTATCTATGCTTCCCTTTTGGTAGCATACAGAGTACCTGCCTGTACCAAAGACACTAGAACATAGGCATGAAGGCTCTGTGTAGATACCAGCTGGACTTCTCCATGTTTATTGAGTTGTATAGGTGTTATCTTAAGCAAAGGAGTTTTGCTGGAAGTTTGTGGAGAGCAACTGTTTTGGCAATAGCCTGGGTTGTTTCGGTTTCCTATGGCACTCATTTGACCAACAGCTCAATTAGATATAACTAATCCTAGTACTGGCAGCATCATTTGGTGACAAGGGATGGCCAGTTGAAACTCTGTCTCCTCCATTATTTGGTCATTTTATTTAGATCACCTTCATATATGTATATATTTTAGGAAGCTTCTACTCTATAAGGTTTCCATACTACCCCTCAAATGGCTCTTAATTTTAGCTGTCTTTCCCCATAACCCTTCCTCATCCCCAGGCACACATTTTTAATCCCAGGTGGATTAAATCTTTAAACTGCGAGGCAGAGGCAGGTGGAGCTCTATAAGTTCAAGGCCAGCCTGGTTTTACAGAGAGATCCAAGACAGCTAGGACTACACAGAGAAACTCTATCTAAAAAAAAAAAAAAAAAAAAAAAAAAAAAAAAAAAAAAAAAAAAAGTAAGACCTATAGTTGCCTTATTTGATTCATTAGAAAACTTTTATTAATTGTTTTTGAGATTTTTGCAGAGTTATTATGGGTATGTAGTAAGGATAATTTTATTTAAAGTCTTAGATCTATCATTTCTATTATTATTGCTGATGAAAATAAATTGTTCTTAGATTCCAGTTTTGTAAAAGATTACTAACATTACTGAGTTTCTGTTAACATGAACTGTTCCACCCCAAGAAAGCAATGGGAGGGCAAAAACCTTGTAAGATAAATGTAGCTTGATGTCTTTGTCAGCTTTATGTTGCTATAACAGAATTGTTAGGTTTGAAATTTTATAAAGAAAATAGACATATTTTTAGAGACCAGCAAGTCCATGATGGAAGGACAAAATCAGATGCTGCATCCTAGCATGGTAAAATTTTTAAAAAGGAGGGGATAGGGGGAGAGAGAGAGAGAGAGAGAGAGAGAGAGAGAGAGAGAGAGAGAGAGAGAGAGAGAGAGAGAGAGAGAGAATGCAATGGGGAGGGGAGGAGGAAGAAAATAGAGGGAGGGCAGGAAGAAGGAAAGAAGAGGAGAAAGGAAAGGAGGACGTGTAGGAGGGAGGGAAAGAGGGAGAGATAGTGTTTTCCTTTTTACTCCAAGGCCCACTCCCATGATGTTGGAATAATCCCCTTCCTCACATAATAATCACCTCTTAAGGGCCCCATCTCACAGCACCGCATTGGAGATTATGTTTCTAATACATGAACTTTGCAACACACACTCAAACTTCAGCACTTGGTTATCTGTGTTTGATGAGATAGAAATATTTAAATCCTAATACGGGAAGCTCAATACATGTGAAAATGCCCTAGGGGCACCATTCTTTTGTACAGTGAACACATACTAATAAAAAAAAAATCCCGATAAACTTTTTTTTTTTGTGAAGGATTTCTCACAGCATCTCATTCTCCCTCCCATCTCTGATTTGCCTTGGCTCATGCATCCATGAGGCACAGGGACCAGAATTTTTGTTACTGTTTTTTTGTTTGTTTTGTTTTTTTGTTTTGTTTTTTTGATGGGAAGCGTAAAGCCTTGGGAAATAAAAAGCCTGGCATTGGCAGTAGTTTTCTAAGTCTTCTTTCTGAATCTTTTTCTGGAAATGAAGACTTCAAGCTTTCGAAGATATTTCAGGTACTTTGTTCATCCAAGGCGAGGAAGGGTGTGCCTGGTCACTGTGCTGCCAAGTTAACCACACACCTGCTCATCACCATTGTGAGTATGCCTCTCCAGGAAAGAAGGGCTCAACATTTACGGATCTTGTAAAGTGCATGAGAACCAGTTCATTTCCTTGAGTAAAAATGTAGACGCTTATTGAAAAATTTTATGTATAGAAAAAATATGGAATAACTTTTTTTTGAAAATGAAAGCTGAAATATTCTTAAGATTTTTGGGAATATCACTGATGTTTTCCTGGTATTCTCTAAAAATAGCATAATTAAGCTTACTTATATATTATTATATGATTATTCTCTCAGTTAATCTGTTTGTGTTAAGATAACAAATTATTATAGCGACATTTAGGAGAACTGGTCTACCAGTTACTAACTACAGCTGTTACAATATTTCCTTTATATTTTATGGGATTGTTTGTGTTCAGGATGTTATGACTGTAGACTATTTCCTTTGAATTTGAATTTTGATGATGATGTAAATTATATTTCCTTTATTCCTTGGTGTTACAAAAATGAAACAGCTTTTTCATAAAAACTAGCTTTCTATATTGTAGTAGAGGAAAGTTTATAAGGTAGAGGAAGACATAATGCTCTCAACATTTTTGCTGAAGAGTCTGAAAATACTTGTCTTAATATTCAAGTGTATTTAGGGATCTGTTTTATTTTGTATAAAATAAAATTTTTACCGCAGAGGAATGGATTAGGGCAATATAACAGGAATGAAAAAGAAATTGTGATTATTTTCCTTTGAAGCATCAAATTTAAATTTTTGACTTTTATTGTTCTCAATATGCTAAGCTCTCCCCTGTCATCCACATATCTTTTATTCCCCTACAAAGTAGCTAAGGCTTCCATCATGCATATTGAAGAAATAGAGGAGTAGAAATGCTAACCAGGCCAGGGCCAGAGGCGGGTGGGAATTAGCCTGGCTCCACATTTCCTCTTACTGAACTTTACTAGATGAGCAATGCTGACCTTTGCTCCTGTGAATTCATTGGGCCCATATTATTCCACGAAACATTGCTTAAGGAATTTTAATGTGACACCTTGAAGATATTATATAACGCTCAATAGCAAACCATACCATTATTCTTCCTCTAACATTTATGCTTCCTTGCAGTTTTTAAGCTTTTGTCTGTCAGCACAATGTTCATTGAGTTCCTTCCATTGCAAGCAGCTCTGTGAATCTGAAGTGAAATAAAGATGCATAAGATATGGTTCTTGCTTTGAGGAGAGTTGGGGGTCGTGGGGGAAGACGTAAGACCCACAGGATATTAATCTCTATTTGATCAAACACCACACAGGTGATATAGAAACTTCACAGTATTGTCGAACCCTCAGGGGAATGTTACATATTGAATATTAGAAAAAGATGACATATGGACTAAAGGATATTGAAACTGATTGGGCAGATTGAGAAGATGGCTTCATCAGGAAAGTTCTTGGTGCACAAGCATGAAGCCCTGAGTTTGTTCTTCAGAACCTACACTGAAAAAGCCAGGCATGATGGAATGCACTTGCACAAGGTGGAATGCACTAGTACAACGTGGAATGTACTAGTACAAGGTAGAATGCACTTGCACAAGGTGGAATGCACTTGCACAAGGTGGAATGCACTAGTACAACGTGGAATGTAATAGTACAAGGTAGAATGCACTTGCACAAGGTGGAATGCACTTGCACAAGGTGGAATGCATTGCACAAGGTGGAATGCACTTGTACAAGGTGGAATGCATGTGCACAAGGTGAAGTGCACTTGTACAAGGTGGAATGCACTTGCACAAGGTGAAGTGCACTTGTACAAGGTGGAATGCACTTGTACAAGGTAGAATGCACTTGCACAAGGTGGAATGCACTTGTACAAGGTGGAATGCACTTGCACAAGGTGAAGTGCACTTGTACAAGGTGAAGTGCACTTGTACAAGGTGGAATGCACTTGTACAAGGTAGAATGCACTTGCACAAGGTGGAATGCACTTGCACAAGGTGGAATGCACTTGCACAAGGTGGAATGCACTTGCACAAGGTGAAGTGCACTTGTACAAGGTGAAGTGCACTTGTACAAGGTGGAATGCACTTGTACAAGGTGAAGTGCACTTGTACAAGGTGGAATGCACTTGCACAAGGTGGAATGCACTTGCACAAGGTGGAATGCACTTGCACAAGGTGGAATGCACTTGCACAAGGTGAAGTGCACTTGTACAAGGTGAAGTGCACTTGTACAAGGTGGAATGCACTTGTACAAGGTGAAGTGCACTTGTACAAGATGGAATGCATTTGCACAAGGTGGAATGCACTTGCACAAGGTGGAATGCACTTGCACAAGGTGAAGTGCACTTGTACAAGGTGGAATGCACTTGCACAAGGTGAAGTGCACTTGCACAAGGTGGAATGCACTTGCACAAGGTGGAATGCACTTGCACAAGGTGAAGTGCACTTGCACAAGGTGGAATGCACTTGCACAAGGTGAAGTGCACTAGTACAAGGTGGAATGCACTTGCACAAGGTGGAATGTGATTGTTCATGGTGGAATGCACTCGTAATCCCAGAACTGATGAGCAAGAGACAAGAGATACCTGAGACTCACTGGCTACCTGGGCTAGACTGCTCAGTGAGCTCCAAGGTAATGAAAGACATTGTCTCAAAGGTGCATGGCAATTGTGAGAAATAAAGCCTAAGGATATCCTCTGGCCTCCATCTGCACATCCACACAGAATACTGAAGCCATGGTCAGAAGTTCATGATTCTCAACATAAACGTTTGGGTGAGAAAGTAGTTATTCTGAGTCTGTTTCTTCATCTGTCTGTTGAGAAGCTTTCACAGTTTCAGAGTCTAGCTAGATCTAAGTGGTTTTCTTTGAGCATATAGGCAGCCTCTCACATACCTCTCTGCAATCACTGCCTCTTTTTATTCATAGCGGCATTGAGAAAATTGTTACTTTCATCATCAGATTATAAAATATTGATACCTTTCTTTCCTAGTTTATATGCTTGGTTTTCTTCACTTCTACATGTTGATAAAGCAAGACACTAAGTTGGAGAGTCTATAAAATATGAAGCAAAAGGCTGCCTCTAAGTGAAACCTTCACTCTAGGAGCCCACAGAGAACAGAGTGCTTCCAGTGACCACAGAGTGACTGAGGAAACCCATGGAACCCCGGGCAAGACTTTGGATGAGAACACAAGTTTATTGCAAACACTTTGATTATAGCCTCATAAGAGATGATGAGACAGAGGCCCAACATAAGTTGTGTCCAAATTCTTGCCCTATAGAAAATGTGAGGTGGTGAACGTTATGTCATCATACCGTGTTTTGGGGGATGGAGGGATGGCTCTGCTGTTAAGAGCAGTTGTTACTCTTGCAGAAGACCTATGTTTGGTTCGCAACACCCACATGGTGGTTCAATTATTCAAACTCCAGTTCCAGGGAATCCAACTCTCCTCTTCTGACCTCCGTGGGCACCTGGCACACATGTAGTACACATACACACATGCAAGCAAAACACTCATACAATAAAAGAAAATGAAGCTAAAAAGTTTAAGAAATAGCAGATAAGCAAGATTCTTAGAGTAAACAAACTAAGTTATTTAAAGTAAAATTTTGAGTGGACAACAAAGGCAGCACAGGTTGAGGGGAATCATGGGGTGGGTAACTAAGGAACGAGCTCGATCAGAGTTTGATAAATAGTACATAAGAGACTCAGAAAACAGTCATGTGTCTTGAGTCTTCATGTGGCTTATTTATGAACTCTGAGTTTTGAAATGTATCATATAAATCTTGATAATAGAAAATGTTGTCAGGGCTCTGCTAGGCATAAGAGTTTTGCTCTGGAAATGATCACAGTGGGTACCCCTAGTGACTCAGAGTTGGCTGTTCCATATGATGGCTTACATCAGTAAATCTCATGTTTTAGTGTCTGGGGAGTCAGAATCACATGGGATCTTGCATTCAGGATCAATGGCCCTGCCTCTGGAGTTTATCACTCTGGGACATGACTGTTTGCAGCTCTTAATAGGTGATTAGTGCAGTCAACAACTTGATCTGAAAAGCACCTGTGGCTTAGACCTGGCATTGGGCAGGTCATCCATGGAGTCATTACTGCTCTGTAAAGGAATGGCATTGGTAGAATGAATGACCATACATTTTAGGGTTTATTGGAGTAGTTTATAGGCTGTGGTCTGGGGAGTTCAGTAATGACTGTCTGCTGATGGAAAAGCCAAGAATCCTATAGTTGTCCATTCCATGAGACTGGAAGTCTCAGCAGTCCCGATATGCTGTTGGAGTCATGGAGGACTGCATTGGAATCCTGAAGAAGTATGTTCCAACACAAGCACAGGAATGCATCTGCACCAGGATAGATGAACTTGCCAGCCACAGTGAGAGCAAACAGACAAAAAGAAAAAGCTTCCTTCTTCCATGCCCTTTAATGTTGGCTGCCCCCAAGAAGATTTAGCATGAGTCTTCCCAACTCAAATGATCCGATAGGAAATATCTCTCATCAGCATGCCAGATGTTTGGGTTTTAATTGACTCCAGATATAGTCAAGTTGGCAACCAAGATTGGCCATCACAACCTGTAAGAGCAGGGCTCCATTCAAAGCAGTTTTGACTAAATAGTATAGACTTAGAGAATGCTGTAATTGGAAGAAATTGGTTCTGTGGTTTCTGGAGCATGTTGTGTTCTCCTGTGGGGTGGGTATCTGAGAGGACATAGACACTGTCTAATGGCATGTTACCTTAACTGTAATTGCAATATGTTTATAATTGAGATGTACTAGGAAATGATTCACCAGACCTGAGACATTATTGATTAAGATGCAGGTCAATGTGAGTGAGTAAAAAGGATCGAGTCATGGGGCTGGAAATATGGCTCAGTGATGAGGACCTGGGTTCAGCTCCAAGCAACCACATTGGGTGCCCCACAATCATATGTACCTCGAGTTCAAGGAGATTTCGGGCTTTCTTCTGGATTTTGAGGGTAAACATACAGTTATGCAGGTGGATTCTCATACACAATAAGTAAATATGTCTTTTAAAACGATTGAGTCAATCATATTATGGAGCTTTCTTAGACTGTGATGGAGAAACAGAGACAGAATCATGAAATTGTAAAACCTCTGGTGTATACTCTGATTTTTAAAAGGTTATTATTGTTTGTTTGTATGTTTATTTTTTTTTTTTGTGTTGTTATTTACCAGTGTGGGCATGTAGATATCATGATACACATGTAGAAGTCAGAGGACAATTTGTAGGAGTTGGTTCCCTCCTTCCACCATGTGCATCCTGGAGTTTCAACTCCAGTCATCAGGGCATGGGGAAAGTGCCATTACCAGCTGAGCCATGAGATTAGCCCACAGTGTAAATTGTAAAGAATCTGCCTAAACTGAGCTTTGTGGTACACATCAGTAATCCTAGTACATTCTTTCCAGCAGAGTCCCTTTCTTTAGGGAGACATCAGTGGAAGAGTGTGATTTTCCTGTCTCCAAGGTTCTTTAGAAATAAGATAGGAAATCTTCATTTTGTGCTTTTGAGTATGATGTATGTATTGTTTCCCAGCAAAATGTTAGTAACTGCTGTTTAATATACTGTATTTTAAAAATTATTCTTTATTTTATGTGCATTTACCTGCATATATGTCTGTGTGTGCCTGGTGCCCACTGAGGCCAAAGAGGGAGTCTTGATCCCCTGAAACTAAAGTTACAGGCACTTGTGAGCCATCATGTGGGTGTTAGAAACCAAACCCACGTTCTCTGGAAGAGCAGTCAGTGCTCTTAACTTCTGAGCCCTCCAGTCCCAGTCTATATTTTATTTTTGTTTTTAAAAAAGAGTCTCATGTAACCTGGGCTGCTCTCAAACTCTAAAATGAGGCTGGACTTGATCTTATCTTCCCATCTCTACCTTTTGAGTGCTGGAGTTATAGGAGTGGACCACTATTTTCTCCTATTATCATTGTATTTGTTTATTTGTATAACTATTTCTACTCCATATTAATGCACCTCTTTTGGTCATTGTGGCCTTTTGTGTTAATCTGTTGGAGACATTCCTTGATTCTTTCTTTCTTTGTTTTTTGATGGGAGTTTCTCTGTGTATCAGCTCTGGTTGCCCTGGTCTCTCTTTGTAGACCAGGCTGGTCTCGAACTCACAATGATCTGCCTACCTCTGCCTTGGGAGTGCTGGGATTACAGGCGTGAGCCACCACTCCCAGCTCATTTCCTTGGTTCTCATATTTGATGAGAGGCCAGCATCTTTTAACAACATGTTTGCATATAATCTTCCCAGCCACAGTGTGAACTCAGAAGGGCAGAATTACACATTCCTTGTGAAGGGGGAAGTTGAGGCTCTGAGGAAGTTCCAACTGAGTATTGTCATGAAATACGGACTGTGCCATGTCCTGCACTGTCCCTTGCTTGACTTCTCACTATGGTGTCCCACCAGACACACTTGAAATCTCTGTGTCTTCACTTTCTTTGAAGAAAAAAATAAGACTTTCTTTGGATGATACAATTCATAACAGCTTATATCTTATTAATAGTGACTTGTGCCACCTTTTGCACAGTTACTTATATAGGATTTTATGAATTAATCTAAATGAGAATCATGGCAGGACTTGATGGAGAAATTATTTTTAATTATAGTAGAGTTAGCATACCTTAGTCACTTTTATATAGATGATCTCTAATTTGTGTGATATCTGTTGCTTCTCTCTTAAAAGGACACAATTAGCTAGAACATATATTTTCTTTTTTATTAAAGTTTTTATATTTAATTATATGTATATGTATGTGTCTATGTGTGAGTTTATGCATGCGAATACAGTGTCTGCAGATGTCAGATGAGGGTAACAGATTCCCTAGTGCTGGAGTTACATACAGTGCCAGGGCATCTAACAACATCCACAAAGAAGGTGCTGGGATCTGAACTTGGTTCCTTTTCAAGAGCAGTATAGATCCTTAATCCTAGCTCCAAACTTGTTTTTTATTTTATTTCTTGGATGTTTTCTGCTTTATTTTTTTCAGCATTTTCTCTCTGTCCCATTGTGGTGGTTTGAATAGGTTTGGGCCTCTTAGACTCATGTGTTTGGATGCTTGCCCCATAGGGAGTGGCACTATTAGGAGATGTAGCCTTGTTGGAATAGGTGGAGCTTTGTTGGAGGAAGTGCGTAACTGTGGAGGCGGGCTTTGAGGTCTCCTAAGCTCAAGCTACACCCAGTGTAGAGAAGCTAGTCTCCTCCTGGCTGCTTTCAGATCAAGATGTAGGACTCTCGGCTCCTTGTCCAGCACCATATCTACCTGCATAGTTCCATGCTTCTCACCATGAAGATAACGGACTACACCTCTGAAACTATAAGCCAGCTCCAACGAAATGGTTTCCTTTATAAGAGTTGCTGGGCTCATGGTGACTCTTCACAGCAATAATACCCTAACTAAGCCACCCATGATGGTTGTTTGAATGAAAATGGCTCGCAGGTTTGAATGCTTGGTCCCCGGTTTGTGGGACTGTTTGGGAAGGATTTGAAGATGTGGCATTCTTGAAGGAGGTGTGTCATGGGCAGGGTTGGATTTGGACATTTTCAGTTAATTCTGTCTCCTACAAGATATGAGCTCTCAGCTATTGCTCCAGTCTCATGCCTGCCGGCCAGTTGCCATGTTCCCTTTCCTGATGATGGTCATGGACTCCATCCTTCTGTGACTATGAGCATCAAATTAAACCCTTTTGTCTGTAAGTTGTCTTGGTTATAGTTTGTTATCCCAGCAAAAGAAAAGTAACTAAGACACCGATCCAGTTCCATGTTTTAAGTAACCATCTAAAGAAATAAAAATATTTTCTAGGTTCTTTGGAAGGTTTTCTTCAAAATAGCTTAAGAAACTTCTGTTGGTATTTATATTTAAAAATAACTCATTGTGACAATGGCCAAGATATTTTTAGCAAGCAGACTCCTGGGACCTTTTACTATGCAATTTTCACCTGGCTCCAGAGATCTCAGTTTAATTCCGTGGATCTGAGATACTTATTGCTAACACAATGAATGAAAAAAAAATTAATAGCTATTTCCTTAGGGGTCTCTGAGTTCCTTAGGGACCATTTATTGTTTCAGGGAGAGATATTTGTCTTGGAGTGTGAATGTTATTGTTTAAAAGACAATGTAGACCCAAAGAGAAATAGAATTTGTCCCTTGCTGAAGCTTTGCCTTCTGTTTCTTAGATCTGCAGGAAAACATGATTTTTTTTTCAAGGAGGATATTAGTACAGACCTCTCTTATCTTTATTCAGAAATATGACTGTTTTGAACAAAGAACTAAGCTGCATTTCTATCAGCCCAATTTTTCTCATCCCTGTGGTGTTTTTAAAACTATGTAGAAAGATGGTTGGTGGCTGTGAGGGAGGCTATGCAGTGCCCTGATGGGAGGGAAGGAAGGTCAGTACCATCTGCCCTGTGACTAGGGGAGTGGAGCCACAGGGAATGGAAGAAAGGCCCGGGGCAAACTAATTAATGCATCAGAGGACACTAGGAAATAGAGCTGGCTTGTTGTACATTAGATTTGATGAAGTTTGAAAAACAAACAAAAAAGAACATAGTAGAAGTCATTAGAGGTATGTCTTCTTCTTCCTCTGCTATTTCATTCTGCGAACCAATCCCTCCTCAAACAATTTATCTTAGGCTAGCATTACTAACCACAGCGAGGACAATTACTTATGGAACACCACAAGGAGTCAGGGTCTGTGTTGTATGCCTAATGCTTTTCAGATACTCCTTCCTTCCAGACCTTCATGCTGCCTTTGAGGTGGACACTCTGGTTCTCTCTTTGCAGGTATGAGCACTGAGAACCCCAGTGTAGCTGTCACCACAGGTGGGTCTGGCTCCACACCTTCTTTACTGTTGATGCTCTTGGATTTTCCAAACCTGTAGTCAGAGCGGCCACAATTTGAACATGGAATAAGACGACTAGAAAGCTGAAAGGGCTAAAGAAGGACCCTCTGGATCCTGCTGTGATAAAACACTTTGCAGTACAAACAACACTTGCAGTAGAATAAACATCCCAGAGAGAGCAGTTTGCTTTATACTTTTCCTTTTCTGTGGTGCTTGGGGTCAAATTTCAGGCCCTGTACATGCTAGAGAAGCATTCTACTATTGAGTTACATCCCTACAAAGACAGTTTACTATTTTAAATGTGTGTGTGTGTGTGTGTGTGTGTGTGTGTGTGTATGTGTGTGTGTGTGTGTACATATACACTCTTGATCACTTAGTCAACCAAATTTAACAGACATCACTTTGTAAAATTCAGTTGAGTGTGATTAAATATTCCTGCCTGACCTCTGGGAAGTTGTATTGAGATTCTGTCCGTGGTTAGTTTTTGTTGTCAACTTGAAACAGCCTACAGTCACCTGGGAAAAGGGAAGCTCAATTGAAAAGCTGCCTCCATAAGACTGGCCTTGGTGTTGGCTATAGGCTTGCTGTATATTGTCTTTACTAAATTTACGTATGTGCCTTGTATCCCTGATCTCTCCAGGCCTTTACACATGAGTGGGTGTTCGATTTTGTCAAATGCTTTTTTCAGCATCTAAGGAGATGATCATGTGTTTTTTTTTCTTTCAGTTTGTTTATATGGTCAATTACATCGATGGATTTGTGTATATTGAACCATCCCTGCATGCCTGGGATGAAGCCTACTTGGTCATGGTGGATGATATTTTGTATGTGTTCTTGGATTCAGTTCGCACATATTTTATTGAATATTTTTGCATCAGTGTTCATAAGGGGAATTGGTCTGAGATTTTCTTTCTTTATTGGGTCTTTGTGTGGTTTAGGTATCAAAATGACTGTGACCTCATAGAGTGAATTTGGAAATGTTCCCTCTTTTGATTGTTTGTGGAATAGTTCAAAGAGAATTGATATTAGCTCTTCATTGAAGGTCTGGTAGAATTCTGAGCTGAATCCATCTGGTCCTGGACTTTTTTTTTTTTTTTTTTTGATTGGGAGACTTTTGATGACTGCTTATATTTCCTTAGGGCATATAGGACTATTTAATTTGTTCACCTAATCTTGATTTAACTTTGGTAAGTTGAATTTATCAAGAAAATTGTCCATTTCATTTAGATTTGCAAATTTTGTGGCATATAGGTTTTTGAATTGAGACTTAATGATTCCTTGGACTTCCTCAGTGTCTGTCTGTCCTTACTTTCACTTCTTATTTTGTGGATTTGGATTCTCTTTCATTGTCTTTTAATTAGTTTGGCTAAGGGTTTGTCTATCTTGTTCATTTTCTCAAAGAACCAGCTCTTGGTTTCATTTATTCTTTGAATTGTTCTCTTTGTTTCTAATTTATTGATTTCAGCCCTGAGTTTGATTATTTCCAGTTGTCTACTCCTTTGGTGTGTCTGCTTCTTTTTTCTAGGGGTTTCAGGTGTTTTAAGTTGCTTGTATGAGATGTTTCCAATTTATTTATGAAGGCACTTAGTACTGTGAACTTTCCTCTTAGCACTGCTTTCATTGTGTCCCATAGGTTTGGGTATGTTGTGCCTTCATTTTCTTTTCTTTTCTTTAAATGTGTATTTTATTTATTATAGTTTATTCACATTACATCCTGATTTCTAGCCGCTCCCTCTTATCTTCCCATTCCCACCGTCCTCCCTCTTCTGCCTATTCCCCTCCCCTAGACCTCTGATGGGGAGCCCTACCCCAACTGTCTGAAAACAGCCTATTAGGTTTCATCAGGAGACCCTGCATCCCCTTCCTCTGTGTGCCCACTAGGCTGTCTTGTCAAGGAACAATGACCAAATCATGGGCACCAGAGTGCTAGTCAGAGGGTCAGCAGCAGTGCCCCCATTTTCCACATGGAGAACTAGCAGTCCCTTGGTTACATCTGCACATGGCGTCTTGGTTCTCTGCATATATTGTCCTTGGCTGGTGCACCAGTTTGTGCAGGCCTCCTTGTTTCCAGATCCCCAGGCCTTGATGTTTTCCCTGTGGAGCTCCTGCTCACTCTTGGACCTTCCATCTCTCTACACTTCCCTACAACTCTCAGCGCTTCGCCCGGAGTCCCCGAGTCCCAGTATCTGTCCTGATCGCCCACTGGGTGGAGTCTCTCAGAGGACATCTGTGCTGGCGTGCCTTCATTTTCATTGAATTCTAGGAAGTCCTTAATTTATTTAATCCCTGACCCTGTTGTTATTGAGTAGAGTATTGTTCAGTGGCCATGTGTATATAGACACATACGGTATATCCTCATTTATAAGTGGATATTAGCCCAACAGAGATGCCCTCTGAGGAGACTCCTCCCAAGTGGGGGATTGGAACAGATACTGGGACTCAAAGCCAGACTGAAGGCAGAGTGCTGAGAGTTGTACTAAAGAGTGGGGGGATGGAATGACTGGAAGGGGTCAGCAGTGAACATCAAGAATGGTGGGTCTGACCCAGGGGCCTACAAAAATGGATGCACCAGCCAAGAAGAACACATGCAGAGAACCTAGACCCCCTGTTCAGATATCTGCTGGACAGCTATTCGTCCATGTGGTGAGTGGGGATTGGGGACTGCCTCAGACATGAACTCTGATGTCTTCAATTTGATCCCTGCCCCTTGGTGGCGTTGGCCTTGTGGGGTGCACAGTGGGAAGGGATGCAGGATATCCAGACAGTGGGGGAGGAGAGACCCTTGTCAGAGGTCTAGGGGAGGGGAATAGTGTGGAAGAGAGAGGGGGAAGGAGTGTGAGAATGGAGAGATAAGAGCAAGGGGATAACAATTGAGATGAAATGTGAATAAATAATAATGATGATGATGAGATGATGACGATGATGATGATGATGACGATGACGACGATGACTGGCCTTGGCCATCTCTGTGAGAGAGTGTCTCCACTGGTGGTTGATGTGCGAGGGCCCAGCTTGCTGTGAGCATCTCCATCTGTTGGCAGATGGGCCTGGGCTGTGTATGGGAGAGCCAGAGAGTATGCATTTCATTTCTCCGTGGTTTCTGCTTGAGTTCTTGCTCTGATTTACCTCAGTGATGGGCTGTGACCTGGAAATCTAAGCCAAATAAACCATTACCTCTGAGAAGCTGCTTTTTTGTCAGAGTGCTTTTTCATGGTAACAGAGAAGCAAGCTAGAATAGATGGCCATGATGGGTATGGGAGCAGGAAGAGGTTGGTAATAATGTAGAAAGACAAAATGGCTTCTTCCTTAACATTTACTTCGTAGACCAATTGAATCCTCTGAACGATTAGCACTGCACAAGGCAAAGCAAATGTGGTCATGTCTGCTGATTTTGCCACCACAAGTAAACTCACTGAAAATAATGCATATCACAGAGGCTAGTTTGTGATTTGACTTATTTTGTGACTCCCTAAAGACCTCCCCTTGCACACCCTCCCTCCCCAACTCTGGTAGCTCACTACTCCTTTGATTTTTTGCTCTGACTGGAAGAATGCAATGCTAAACAAGGGACAGTGAACCGTGCCCTCAGTTTGGTATACTGACTGTGTGACCTTAACAGAGGCTTGTGAGGGATGCAATGGGATGCAAAGATGGTCAAAGATTCATCACCCAACATTCACATGCTCTGGTTGTTCTCAGCCTTCTTGATTTGGGGATGGATGCCATAGCTGGCTTTGATCAAAATGTCTAGCTAATATAACAGTAGCAGAGAATTGGGCACGCCTTGCATATTCAGTTTGCCTTGTTTATGGGTGCATTGTGAGTGCCATGTGAGTCTGAAGGTTTTCAGTGATGGGTGCCTGTGAACTATTTGCTCAGTCCCTTCACCATTCAAGGTTATCTAGATGTTACCAGTGAGTCCTCCTCTTCATCCTCCCCACTTTCTGCTTCCTCCTTCTTTTTTTCCCTTGACCCTTTCTGATTGGGGTTCACTATGTAGCACTGCCTGCCTTCAAACATATGATCCTCTTTCTCAACTTGTAAATGTTGGGCATAGAGAGATGTGCCACAGAGCAAGCAAAATGGCTGCTTCGTTAAGCCCCTAAAATTTGGGGTGGGTTGTTCAGAGCTAAAGATAATTAATGCAAAGTCCAATTAAAAGGGAATAAATCACCACATATCCAGTCTGTCTCCCATGGAGCTGTTCAAAGGGGATGTGAAATAAGATAACCATGCTTGGTCTGAGATTTTCCATTTGAAAATGGTGCCCAGCACTCTATCTACTTTTGGTCAGTAACTGAGTATTGTGACTGGTGCACATGATTAAGCTCTTGGCTGCAGAAATAAAACACTCTCTCTCTTTTTGGTAACCTGCTATCCTTCCTCTGAGTGCCACCAGGTCTCCCCCTCCAGGGGACATGGTCAAATATAAGGCACCAGGGTACGTGAGAAAGTCATAGAGGAGGGGAATAAGGGGGAAATGGGAGGGAGGGAAGAAGGGGAGGATACAAGGAATGGGATAACCATTGAGATGTAACAAGAATAAATTAATTAAAAAATAAAAAAATAAAAAGTTTTACTAAAACAAAAAACCTCTCTCTCTCTCTCTCTCTCTCTCTCTCTCTCTCTCTCACACACACACACACACACACACACACACACACACACACACACACAGACCAGACACACACACACACACACACACACACACACACAACACACACAGGCCCTCAAGTAAGATACTTCATTTTTTAATTAAAAAATACTTTATGGTATCAGATAGGGTAGAAAATCATAAGCTGAAGCAGAAGCTGCCATCTCAGTCACTTGGGCTGGTGCCGGAAGGTGACAGGACCAGAGGATTCTCACACACACTCATTCCAGCCACAGCAGCAGGCAGTCCCTGTTTGGTTCAGAAAGACAGTGCATTAGTGTTTACCTCCTTGATATTGAACTTTTCCCAGTTATTGGATTTTTCATGTTTAAAAAAATATTCAGAATGTCTGAATTCTACCTGAATATAATTTCCCATAGAAATAGTCCCACAACGAAAACATTTTCAGGGCTGCAATTAGGGCTAGGGGAAAAGATTGGGTCTGGGACAATACAAACACTTGCAAGGTCATTAAGTGAGAATGTTTTAAAGGGGAGTCAGTCTTCTCTGCTGAAAACATACTCCACCCAATCAGACCTATCAGACTGATCCAATGTGTTCCAAAGGGGGCTTCATGCCCACGAATGTGGACTGGGTCAAAGGCCCTTGACTCTAGAGTGGCACAAATGATGACAGACTGCTTTTTTTTCTAAATGGACATGTTGTCAAACTGCCTCTTAAATATAGTGTGATCCTCAGGTGCGACCAAAGAACTTTCTTTTACATCAAACAGTGGTTAAGGAAGAAAATCATTGTAGAAGTAATTTTTATTCTTCTGCTTGAACCGTCATACTGGAGGTTTACTGCCTCCAACTGCTAGCATAGTCCTGGAAGCTTTCTCCATACAATCCAATCTAGGCGTAGAATGTTTTCAACCTCTGAGAATTACTGCTGAATAACCTCACCCTTTCTAGTGCTTCCTGAACTCTGGTTGGTTAAACTCAGCTGTTCTGGTTTAAACTCCTCTGCAAGGTGATTTATTCAATCTGGCTTCTTTCTCGATTTCTGACTCAACTGTTCAGCTTGGCCTCAAGCTAAGTCTAGCAGTCTGTTCTCATCTTCTGGCTCCTTCTCATTCTTTTGTTCATTCTGGCTTCATCCCTGTCTGGCTTGTTCTCTCTGCAACCCGCCTTTCTATGACTATCCTAGTAAGACTGTCTCCTTTCTCTCCTCAGTTGCTTCCCTTTCCTCTCTTCTCTCATGAGAGTTGGAGATATCCTTTCTCTGGCTTCTCTGATTCATCACTTTGTCTGCCCCTCAATTAGACATCACTTTCAAACATCGGTGCTTCCTTTTACACACTAACTTTATCTTCATTGTTTGGGAATAAAGGTGAGTGCTAAGGGCTTGTCTATTCCAGCCAGAGTAGCCAGGTTGCTGGATTAATTGAAATTACTCTAACAAATCATGCCTGGTCAAAGTGCTAAGAACAAATTACTGTTAATGGGACATCTATACTACCCTCGAAAGTTTGGAGAACATCTCAGAAATAAGGTGAAAAAAATGATGATGAGGAGAGTGGTGAAACCTTCTCTTATTGATATGACACAGTCACATGATCTCACAACAGCTGTGGGTGCCTGTATGGGTCTAGACAAGATTAAATGGTAAACATCAATTTAAAGATAGGGGAAGGGCTCATTCCTCCCTCCATCCCTGACATCTTAGTGAGGCTAGAGTGATATTTGCCACACTCAGAGCTTTGCTATGGCATCTAAGTACAAGGATGACAAGAAGAAGATGCTGGAAAGTCAGCCAAGAAAGACAAAGACCCAGTAAACAAGTCAGGGACAAAAACCAAAAAGAAGAAGTGGTCCAAAGGTAAAGTTAAGACCAGTTCAACCGTCTGGTCCAGTCACATGCAACAAACTCTGTAAGGGAGTTCCTAACTGTAAGCTTATTACTCCAGCTGTGGTCTCTGTGAGACTGAAGATTTGAGATTCCTTGGCCAGGGTAGTCCTTCTGAAGCACTTAGCTGAGGATTTATCAAGCTGGTTTCAAAGCATAGAGCCCAAGTAATTCATGGCAGAAATGCAAAGGGTGGAGATTCCCAGTTGCTGATGTATGAACAGGTTGAATGAGCTGTACATTTGGAAAACTAGAACTTTATTAAATTAAAGAAAAGATAGTGGAGGAATGGAGCCCTAAGCTGTTGGAGGCTGGTCTGATATACTTTGATGCTAATTACTGCTTCCTGTCTCTGTGCGCCAAGGTTGCTGTGTAACCTTGCCTAAGGGACTTCCTAATTGATGAATACAAAGTCATCACATCTGGACAGGGCAAATGGGGTACATGTGGCTAAGGTTCGTAGGGGAAAGGAGAGAGAGGAAGAGAAGAAAGAAGGAGGTGGGACCGTTATGTGAAGAAGAAGCACATGGCTAGTGTGGATAGAGACTTGGTCTAGATGTAGAAGATTAGCAAGCATTTGGGATTAAGGATGGAAGGTAGCTTGATAGAAATTATTAGGATGGCATGGGATTGGGACAGGGTATGGGATACCTGCCCCAGTATGGGATGTAGTTTAGAAGATTAATATCTTTTCTGCCCCAGGTTAACTGAGGCTATTTTAAAATACAACATGTGTCTGTGTCTTGATTGATTGCTAGCAGACTAGAAAATATCACCATAATAATAATTATAGGTCTGATAAACATTATTAGGCCATACTGATAAATTAACCACAACACTAAGTATTCAGTTAAGGATAGGGGAGGGGCTCACAGGCTCTGCCCATGAGAGCTAATAATAGTATAAGGCTGCTAAGGAAGAGGTAGTCCTTGTCCTCAGTGAGCAATTCTTGCTCCAGTGGGATAGCTCAAGTACAGGGATGGGAGTGGTCCAGGCTAACTCAGTTGGTCACAAAGCAAAAACCAAACCAAACCAAAAAGACATGAAAGTGAATTGGGGACTTAGCATTGAGGGTGGGGTGAGGGGGGTCAGTAGAATGGATAGGAAGATAAGAGGGGCAAAGGAATGAGTGTAAGCAGAATGTATTAGTATGCATTTGAACTTGTCAAAGGATAACAATAAAATTGGTTCAGTGTTGAAGAGAAGGTGGAAAGAATGTTAAGAGATGGAGGAAGGAAAATCATTCCATAAAATGCTGTCTTCTCGTCCTGCACTCATGACTGCACAACTGTTGTAGTTACCTGTTCAAGGTCAAAATTCCAGTAAAGGTGGGGGAGGGGATCATGAGGCATCACTCTTGGCTGGGGAACTATTGGCTGTTCTGGTTACAGAGAAAAGGGTAATCATTTGTCTTCAGTGGTGCTAAAGCCATTTGTGAGTTTGCTCCTGTAAATAACCTCCCCCGCCCCATGTATGTGCATGCAAGCAATTCTAAAGTCATCAGATCATTAAAATAAGAAATACATGAATGTAGGGCAGTGTCTTAGGGATTCTACTGCTGTGATAAAGCACCAAGATGAAGGAAAGATGGGGAGGTTTATTTGGCTTATACTTCCACATCACTGTTCAACATTGAAAGGAGTCAAGACAAGAATTCAAACAAGCCAGGAGCATAGAGGCAGGAGCTGATGCAGAGGCCCTGGAGGGGGTGTTGCTTACTTGCTTGCTTCTCTTGCCTTGTTCAGCCTCCTTCCTTCCTCCTTTCCTGCCTTCCTTCCTCCCTCCCACCTTTCTTCTTTCCTCCCTCCCTCCCTTCCTTCCTCTCTTCTTTCCTTCCTCCCTCCCTCTCTTTCTTCCTTCCTTCCTTCCTTCCTTCCTCCATCTTTCCTTCCTTCCTTCCTTCCTTACATCGTCCCTTCCATCCCACCTCCATTGGTCTCCTTGTGGAGCTCTTGTCCCCTCCAGGTCCTTCTATCCCCCAACTCTTCCTTTTTTCTTTTAAGTTTCTTTTTTCTTTTTATCTACTCTTCTCTCATTCAATATACCTCTACCACAGTTTCCCCTTCCTTCTCTTCCCCCAAGACCCCTCTATCTCACCTCTCCTCCAGATTTGTACCACCATGAATGTGCCCAATCTCCTCTGATCAAGTTTTTAAAAAAATATTTGTATCTATTACTCATTTTTTATTTTTTTAAAATTTAAATTGAAAACTTAATTTATTCACTTTACATGCCAATTTTAGCCCATCTTTTGTCTCCTCCCGGTCCCACCCTCCCTCCTCCCCTAGTCCTCAGAAAGGGGGAGCCCTTCTCCCCTTTCATCTGACTCCAGCCTATCAAGTCTCATCTGGACTGCCTGCATGTTTTTCCTCTGTGGCTTTGGGAAGCCTGTCCCACCAGGAAGAAGAGATCAACAAGTAGACACCAGAGTCTATGTCAGAGGTAGCCATGACTCTCCATATTATGGGATCTACAAGGAGACTGTGCTGCCTATAGAGTTCATCTGAACAGGTGATCTAGGTTGTCACCATGCTTGGTGCATCAGTCTCTACAGGCCCTGCCCCCATCCCTACCCCAGCCCAGATTTGTTGGCTCCTTTGGTTTCCTTGTGGAGCTCCTGTCCCCTCTAGGTCCTTCTATCCCCAACTCTTCCATAAGATAACCTGTGCTCTACTCCAAAGTTTTCAGGCCGCTTTCCTATAGAACCAAGGACTACCTGCTGAAGGATGGCACTACCCAAGGTGGGTTGGGCCCTCTTGCATGAATCACTAAATAAGAAAATGCCCTACAGGCTTGCCTACAGCTCAGTCTTATGGAGACATTTTTCTCAATTGAGGTTCTTGTCTCTCAGATGATTTTAGTTTGTGTCAAGTTGACCGAGAACTGTCCAGCACAAAGGAGGATACATTAAGAAGAAGGGGGTACAGAGTGAGTGAGAAGGGGTAAGAGAGATAACAAGGAGATTTAGTCTGAATGAAATCCATTATATACATGTACCAATTATCAAAGAATAAATAAAATAGTGGATACATTCTACAAAAATATGACTCTGAGCCAGGTGTGGTGGTATATTCCTGTAATCCCAGTACCTGCAGAAGAAGTCGAATCTGTGAGTTCAAGGCCAGCCTGGTCTACATAGCAAGTTCCAGGCCAGCCAGGGCTACATAGTGAGGCCCTGTCACAAAAACAAAAGAAAAGAAAACAAAACAAAACAAAACAAAACTCTGGTTTGGAGAGATGGCTCTGTGGTTAAGAGCCCTGGGTGTTCTTCCAGAGGACCCGGGTTCAGTCCTTAGCATCTACACGGCAGCTTACAACCCTTTGTAACTGCAGGTGCAGGGCATCTGACGCCCCTTTCTGGCCTCCTCAGGCACTGCATGCATGTGGTATACACACAAGCGAAACACTCATACAGATAAGAATAAGTAAACACTAAAAAAAGAAAAGCTGACTGTGAAGTACAGCACATGCATAGAATAAGTCACACAGCATAAAATGGTATTTGTTGAGCGTTGTTAGGGTGACACCCAGGAACGCAACACCGCAAAAAGTGACAGACTATCTCCTACGCAGATGATGTTCATTCCCACCCATGCCCCTTGTGGGAAGCTGAAGCTATCGCCCTCGCTAAGATGGCGCCTGGCAGCCTGCCAGGCAGGATGACTTGCAATTCTGCTCCTGGTAAACAAGTTCTTATTTGGGTTGTGGGCCGTGCTTTGCTCTGACGTTCGCATCCCGCCTTGTCGGGAACCAATTGGAGCTACCAACGTAAAGGCTGCTGATTGGTTGAGGCAGAGGATATAAAGGGGCGCAGAGGTGTTGGGGGAGGAGAAGCGCGCAAGCGGGAGAAGAAGAAGCTTGCTGAAAAGGTTCCTGAATAAACTGCCTGGAGAAGAACGTTCGGGTTGCGTCCTTATTTTCTGCTGGTCGGAAGGGACATGACAGCCCCTCTCCTACATTTCGGGACATTGCAGTCCTTTCTCAGTTATCTAGTGTCACCACCTCTGTACTTTAGCCAGCTAGGCGTACTTCCGCAAACACAGCAGCTTGGTTTCCCCTGCTGGTTTTGTGGAAAGGAGGCCAGTCCATGTAGGTTCATCTGCAGTTTCGTCTTCTGCACCTCACTGCTCCTTCTTGCTTTGTGTGTCTCACTTGTGGGCTCATTTCTACTGCTATGCAGTAAGTACAAGTGGACAAACTGCTTTACTTCAGCGCCAGGACAATATTTTGGTGTCACAAACAGTATTTGGGTGTCCACAACGTATTGTGTCCCCAATTATTATCATCTTTTTAAAATTTGGCAACTGGATGGGTATGTAGCAGATCACCTTATTGTTTATCTTATATTTTCTGAGGTTGAACAACTTGCATACTTTTGAGCTGCTAGGCTTTTATTTTTTATTTATTTATTTATTTATTTATTTATTTAGCAGACTCCTGCAGTGTGGTCCAAGCTGGCCGTGAGCTCATGGTGACCCTCTGTCTCAGCATGACCAGTGCTGGGAATATAGACATGTGGTATCATACTCCTGTTGGATTCCTTTTTATATAGCCCCCATTTAAGTCTTCTGTCTTTTTGTTTTTATATTGTGCGTCTTTTCCCATTGATTTGTAGAAATCTTTTAAAATATGTCTCGAATAGGGAATAAGAATACTTTTGGCTGTGATTGTAGAATTTCCCACTCTGGGGTTTGCTTTGTTTTGATTTTTTGCTTTTATATTATATGCCTTTTGATGAATTGTAAATTACTAATTTCAATTTACAAGAACATGTCAAATCTTATTTTCTGGTTCATTTTCATGAGAAGATTTTTCTTACCTGAAGCCCATGTCACATCCTAACAGCTTTCCAGATCTATTTCTGTCTGTCTGTTTGTCTCTGTCTCTGTCTGTTTGTCTCTGTCTCTGTCTCTGTCTCTGTCTCTGTCTCTCTCTCTGTATGTGTGTGTCTGTTTAGGACACATCAGATGTTGATTCCTTAATAATACGAAATGAAGATTCAGCTTCATTACTTTCCATATGGAGACAACTTATTCCAGAACTATTAACTGAAAAGAATATAGTCTTTTCACTAGCCTGATGACATCTCAGTTAAAAATCAAGTTTGCCAAAAATAAGACAGAGAAGAAGAGGAAGAAGGGGAGGGTGAGGAGGAGGAGGAGGAGGAGGAGGAGGAGGAGGAGGAGGAGGAAGAAGAAGAAGAAGAAGAAGAAGAAGAAGAAGAAGAAGAAGAAGAAGAAGAAGAAGAAAGGCAAGGCAATATCTGGACGTGTGTGGGTCCACTGACCTCTTTTCCACTGAATTTTAAAAAATTTTTTATTATTACTTTATTCTTGTTACATCTCAATGGTTATCCCATCCCTTTTGTCCTCCCATTCTTCCCTCCCTCCCATTTTCCCATTATTCCCCTCCCCTATGACTGTTCCTGAGGGAGATTACCTCCCCCTGTATATGCTCATAGGGTATCAAGTCTCTTCTCGGTAACCTGCTGTCCTTCCTTTGAGTGCCACCAGGTCTCCCCCTCCAGGGGACATGGTCAAATGTGAGGCACCAGAGTATGTGAGAAAGTCATATCCCACTCTCTAGTCAGGTGTGGAGACTGTTCTGACCATTGGCTAGATCTGGGTAGGAGTTTAAAGTTTACCACCTGTATTGTCTTTGGCTGGTGCCTTAGTTTGAGCAGGACCCCTGGGCCCACATCTGCCTATCATAATGTTCTACTTGTAGGTTTCTAGGACCCTCTGGATCCTTCTACTTTGCCATTTTCCCATGCTTCTCTCCACTCCATTTTTTGTCTTTGTACCAGGGCTATATTCTGTATAATCATGCATGAGAGTATGTATGATGTCATTAGTCTTGATATCTGGAAGAGCAAATTCTCCCAACTAGTTCTTCTGAAAGAGAAAATGTTCTGTCCCCTGGCCCCCTTTCCATACAAATCTTAGATGCAGATGTGGCATGGCATGCTGGCTCCTAACTGCAGTTCTATCCTTCAGGAGGCTGAAGCAGGGCAATCTAGATCAGTTTGCACTATACTTCGAGTTCCAGATCAGGCCAGAGTACAGAGTGAGAGCCCATCACAAACAACAAACAGCCTTTGGACATTTAAATTTCTGCTTATACATGTGCACTGACAAATACAAACATTAACAGTTAATTGCTACACATTGGTTTAAAAGATGTTTAGCAGAAAATCAGTCTGACTGATATGTTTTATAAAAGCGACTCTGAACGAACTGAGGAGCTAGGGCACTCAGCTAAAGTGCTTGCCTTGCTAGCATGAGGACTTGACTTTAGTACCCAGCATCCAAGAAGAAAAGCTAGGCGTTGGGGGCCCTGTGAGATGTTCATCAGAGTAAGACACTTGCCACCAAGCCTGATGACTTATGGCTCTGGGATGGACATGGTGGATAGATACAACCAACTCCTGACCTTCTCATGTACCCTGTGGCATACACATACTGCCAAACTCACACAAAAGAATAAAAATGTAATTAAAAAAGAGCTGGTGTGGTGGCCTGTATAGTTCTAATTCTTAAAATTATGTGTACATCTGCATGGCTGCCTGTCTACAGGGGGCCTTGTGTACATGAGTATAGTGCCAGTGAATGTCAAGAGAGAATGCTGGGTCCCCTGGAGCTAGAGTTATAGGTGATGGCACTAGAAACTCAGGTCCTCTGTAACACCATGTCCTTTTAGCTGCTAAACCCTCTCTCCCGCATCCCTGCCCCTCCCCATCCCTGCCCCTCCCCACCTCATAACTTTATGGCTAGTACATAAGGAAATCCCAGAGGCTAAGCAGATTCACTAGAACTGTCCAGGTCAAAGATGGCCAAGAGCTGTGTTGATCCCAGTAGTTACTGTAATGGGCTGGGGGTGGGGCACCTAAGAGCAGTTTAGGAGGAAAGAATGCAAAGCCATTGATTCAAAAAGACACACAAAAAACAGGACTTGTTCAGGTTGGGCTAGAAGATATCAGTGGAAGGGAAGCTCAGCAGACTTCCCACAGCTTATAGTGTTTCTCTCAGAACAGCGAAGCTAAAGCAAAAATTTAACAGAAAGTTAAAAAAAAATCTGAGTGAGAAAGTTGAGAGAACACAGGACGTACAGTTGGGTCAGAAATGGGGAGATGGGTGGTAAACATATTAGCTTGGCATTATGCATGGCTCTGCTTTGTTTAGTGCTCTTTCTCAGCTTTCAACACTCGTAACAATAGGCTTTTCAGTTTCTCCATCTGGCACCTCAGGTGGCGTGGTTGCCCTTTGTACCAGCGAAAGTCTTGCTGAAAAAATATCCAGATGCTCGCCAATTGGCAGCACCTCCGAGGCTCTGACCCAGCCTGTGCTTTTGAAGGAACTCACTTATTTTCTCTTTCCCTTGCCAAAATTTCCCCTGGACTTTTCTCTCCTGAATTCAAAAAAAGCAGATCGGGCAATGATTTTACAAGTAGGGTTCAGGTGTCGTTGCTATCTTCCCTTGAAGATATTAATGGGAGGATGAAATGCTTGAATATGTAATGCAGTAATTGCACAGGCAGAGATTTCACAGTCAAGATCATACCTCCTGCCACCCATGGTTGGCCTTCCCAGTTTTGCACTCTCGAAAGTAATGGAGCCTCTGGAGCATGGCAAATTCAAATTGAAGAAATCTGTAACAGGGTGATACTTTTCGTGCCAAAAGCTAATGTAACCTGTTGTTTTAATTCTTAAGTCAGGACTCATGGGTTTAGCAAATGACTAATGTAAATTCTAGTCTTAGGCATATGGTATGGCAAAAATGAAAGAAGAAGAAGAAGAAGAAGAAGAAGAAGAAGAAGAAGAAGAAGAAGAAGAAGAAGAAGAAGAAGAAGAAGGAAAAGCTTAACTAAGTACTGAGGAAAATGTATGAAGGAAGCTGCAAGAAACCCCAAATGCGACATTTTTGAGTCTAGCAAATTATAACTTGATTGTCTAAAAGAACACTACAGGAGTAGTGTTTAAATATGAGAGGGATGCATACAGGTAGCTGCTAGATAGACAGAGGTGAGTGAGTCAGCTTGGGGGTCCTTTTCTGTGTTCAGTGTCATGGTATGGGCAGCAACTTTAGCTTTCAGTTTTTATAGCAGTAGTGGCAGGATGTATAAAGAAGAAAATCCAGTCCCCAACAGCTGTCCCTGAGAGCTGCCTAAGACCATGGGACGTGTTAATAACTACTGTAGGTGCTATTGACCTCCAGGGCTCAAAACAGCCAGAGCTCAGGACTTTTGCTGAAAGCTTCTCTGTCACTATCTCTTGGGTATGTCAGTGTATCTGTTTTACTTTGCCACAGCAAGGTCATCCATGTCACTATAACTCACTCTGTTTGCTCAGCCATTTGAGGAGGAAAATTTTGTTCATCTCATAGGCCTACTACACACAGTATCTCTTCAATGCATCATTATATATCACAACAGATATTCTTCAACCAAAGAATAGAAAAATAAATTATTATGTATCTATACAAGGGAATACTACTCAGCTATTAAAAAGAAGGACCATCATGCAATTTGCAGGCAAATGGATGGAGCTAGAAAATATCATCCTGAGTTACTTAACCTAGACACAGAAAGACATGCATGGTATGTATTCACTTAAGTGCATATTAGCTGTTAAATAAAAATAATCATGCTACAATCCACAGACCCACAGAGACTAAGTAACTGGGAGGGATCAAGGAGGGATGCATAGATGCCCCTGAGATTGGGATAGAACACGAATTTTGCAGATGGACTGTGGGTAGGCATGAAAACAGGAGGGATTAGATATGTGTGATGGAGGGATAGAGTGCTTGGAGAGAAGACTGGAATTTTGGGGCATTTGGAGGGTGGTGATCTGGAAACCTAGTGCACTGGAAACTCCCTGTAATCTATGGGTGACTCCAGAAAGGTCTTCTAGTAATGGGGAATACAGATCCTGAACTGGCCATCTTCTGTCCCCAGGAAAGGGGACACCAGACACAAAACCTTCCACCTACAATTTGTCCTGCCTGCAAGATTTGCTGGGAAAATGGTGACACAGAACTTGTCGGAGTGGCCAACCGATGACTGGTCCAACTTGAGGCCCACTCCATGGGAGGAAGCCCATGTCTCATACTGCCTGGAGGGACAGGAACCTTTGGCTGGCATAGCCTAAGACCTTGTATAGCCAAAGGTGACTGGCTTTAAAAAAAAAACCAATGAACGATTCCTAATGATATTTTGCCTAGTCCAATCCTCATCAGAGAAGCTTCCTCCAGCAGCTGGTGGAAGCAGATAGAGAGACCCACAGTTGAACATTAGGTGGAGCTCAGGGAACCCCTTGGAAGAGGTGGGGGGAGGAAGGATTGTAGAAGCCAGAGGGGTTGAGGTCACCATGATAACATGGCCCACAGATTCAGTAAGCATGGGCTCACAGGAGCTCACAAAGGCTGAAGCAGCAATCATGAAACCTGTTTCTGTCTGAACTAGGTTCTCTGTGGATATGTTATGGTCGTGTGGTTTAGGTGTTCTCGTGGGACACAGCATTGGAAGTGGTGGGGTGTCTCTGACCCTTTTATTTGCTTCTGAGACTCTTTACCTCCCTTTGGGTTGCCTTGTTCAATCTTGACATGAGAGTTTGTGCCTAGTCTTATTGTAACTTGATATGCCATGTTTGGTTGACGTCACTGGGAGGCCTGTCCTTTTCTGATGGGCAATGGAGGAGCAGTGGGTCTGTGGGAGAGTGGCTGTGGGTGGACTGGGATGGGTGGAGTGAGGGGAAACTGTGGTTCGGATATGATGTATGAGAGAAGAATAAATAAAACAAAAAGAAATTAGAAATTTTGTCCCTTTCACCCTTTCTCCTCATCAATCAATCTCAGCTCCTGTTAAAGATATGAGACATTCAATATTAAAACTTCCATTTCCAAGTTCTGGAAATTTACAGTCTAAAGCCACCTTCTTTCTCTTTATTAGGCTGTGTATATTTTTGATTGGCTCCTTGAGAAATGCGGTCAGATGGAGCAGGAACAGATACATGCACACATACGTGTGCTCCCTCTAGAGCAATCTTGAATATCTAAGTTGTTATCTAAAGCCTTTGCTTTCCAGCATCTCTGCTTCATATAACTTGCAAGTAATTGTGCTGTTTGTGTAGCTGCATTAACAGCTCTCTCCTGCGCGTAGACAGACATCTGTAGACTGGCAGTTTGAAGCTTACGTGAGTGTGTGCATGTGCCTGTGTGTGCTCGCGTGTGCACACGTGTGTGTGTGTGTGTGTGTGTGTGTGTGTTTGTGTGCATGCGCTTCAGTGTGTGTGAAGGTGCGTGGATATCCATGCATGCTCATGAAGAGGACAGAGCAGGATGTATGGTATTTTTCTCTATTGTCTTCCACTTTGTTTTTTTTGAGACAAGGTTCTTCAATGAAGTTTGCCATTGTGGCTAGGGTGGCCTGACCAATGAGCTCCTGACATAGCCATGCTTGTCTTCTTCTCATGGTTGCCAGGCGATTGCACTCAGGTCTTCCTGCTTTCACAGTGAGTGCTCTAATCCAGGGCGCCCTTTCCCCAACATCTCATTGTTCTTTAAAGGAGGATATAGGGTTTGGGGGGGGGAGCTGAAGAGATAACTCAGGATTAAGAGCATCTATAACTGTTGCAGAGGACCTAAACTTGATTCCCTGCACCCACATAGTGGTTCCCACCTTATGTAACCCCACTCCGAGGGGATCAGATGCCTTGTCTAGGCTCCCTAGGTAACAGGATTGCATGTAGTCCATAGACATATATAAAGATAAAATACTCATACACATTAAATAAAAAATAAATTAATGAGTACATAAGATTTTAATGCTTTATAGGACATCAGCAAAGTTTTTATTTGTTTTTCTTTCTTTATCATTAAATATTGATTTTACTGTACAGAAGCTTTTCAGTTTCATGAGGCCCTATTTATTAACTGTGGATCTTAGAGCCTGAGCTGTTGACATTCTGTGCGGGAAGTTGTCTCCTGTGCCAATGAGTTCAAGGCTCTTCCTCATGTTTTCTTCTAGCAGATTGAATGTGTCTGATTTTATGTTGAGGTCTTTAATCCACTTGCACTTTTATTTTGTGCGGGGTGATAAAAATGTATCTATTTTCATTTTTCTACATGTATACATCCAGTTAGAGCAGCACCATTTGATGACGATGCTATCTTTGTTTCTGATTGTATGGTTTCTTTGTCAAAAATCAAGTGTCCACAGGTGTGTGGGTTTATTTCTGAGTTTTCAATTCCATTGAACAATCAGCCTATTTCTATGTCAGTACCATGCCACTTTTTAAAAAAATTACTGTTGCTCTATAGTATAGCTTGAGATAGCTTTCTCCAGAAGATCTGTTATTGTACAGGGCTGTTTTAATTATTCTGTTTTTTAAATATTAAAATTGATCTTTTAAGGTTCGTAAAGAGCATTATCCAGTTCGTGAGGCAGGGCAGGGGTGTGGGGAGTGCCTCTGACATGGACTCTGGTGGCCAAAATTTGTTCACATCCCTTGGTAGGGGTGTGTCTTGCAGGCACACAGAAGGGGATTCAGGTGTCCTGATGAGACCTGATGGGCTGCAGCCAGGCAGTGGGGATGGATGCCCGCCCTTCAGAGGGCTAGGGGAGGGGAAGAGGGAGGGAGGGTGAGAACAGGAAAATACAATGAGCGATAACAATTAGGATGTAATGTCAATAAATTATAACAAATAAAAAATTTGAAAAGAATAACAATAAATTAAAAATAAATATATAACATTACCAAAATGTTGATTTTAATTGCTACTTATGTCAGAAGTCCATTTTATGTGTGTATATTCTGCATGTATTTATTTGACTAAGTTTTCAACCAGGGAAGATAACAGATTTGTAATTTACAATGTAGATAATTAAGTTAAGAAGACTGGAATCATATCATGAACACAATATTCACTAGTGAGGTGGCCTTCAATCTTTTATTGTTTAATTCTATTATCTATAAAATAGACAAGCTGCTAATTACATAGCCTTATTGAAGCACTTTTTAAATTAACTTGTTAGAGTTATAAATATTAAACACAGAGTAAATGCATAACCAATAAATAGAAGTATTTTCCCCCTTAACTGAAAATGGATTTTTTTCTCATATAATGTATCTTTGATTACAGTTTACCCTCTCTCTACTCTTACCAGTCACCTTCCCACAGCCTCCCTTCTCAACCAGGTCGATTCCCATCGGTGCCATTAAAAAGGAATTGGTTTCTAAGAGGTAATACTACTACTACTAAAATATAACAGAATAAAGTGTAACAAAATAAAATAAAAACTAGCACATTAGAGTTGGACAAGACAAACAGGCAGAAAGAAGAGTCTAAGAATCAGACACTCATTTGTGTGCACAGTCAAGATTCTCATTGAAACACTACACTGGAAGCCATAATTTACACACAGAGCTGTGCAGACTTGTACAGGCCCTGTGCATGCTGCTTCAAGGACTGTGAGTTCACGTTAGCTTTGGGCATGTTGATTCAGAGGGCTTTGTTCTCCTGGGGTTCTCCTCCCCCTTTGGCTCTTATACTGTCTTTCTTTTCTTCTGCTGGGTTTCCTGAGCTCTGAGGGGGAGGGATTTGATGGAAACATTTCATTTAGAGATGAATGCTCCCCTGGACTCTTTCTCTCTCTCACATACACACTGTATAATGTCGGGCTGTGGGTCTCTGTTTGTTCTCATCTGTGGCAGGAAGAAGCTTTGATGATGTCTGAGCAAGGCATTGGTCTATGAGTATAGCAGAATGTCACTGAGTCATGCTCTCTCTATTTTTCTTTTAGATCGTAGTGTTTGCTTTTGCCCTAGGTCCCTGGAATATCTTGTCTTAGGTTCTTGGCCACCCAAGTAGCGATGGGTAAGCATTCCTTCTCGAGAGTGTCCCATGTGTTCTTAGGGAGTGCATGCTGGAGTTGGGGGTCTAGGTTAGATCTATGCATGGGGGAGAGAAGTTAGGAAAGGAAGATCTGTGGGATCCCTGAGGGATGGGAGTGGGGGAAGGGAGGCCACAGCAGGTTTTCTGTTGCAGAGTAAGGACTACACTAGGGGACTGGATTTGGAGGAGCAGAAGGAGAGACTAAGATATGCCCTTAGCCTAACTGCTTCTCTCACCAGAGTCAAAAAATTTGCTTTCTTTATGTGGTGAATGATGAAATATATAATTTTTTTTCCTCTTCCAGATGCTTAGAAAGGTTGTTTTCAGTGGTATAGCTTTAATTACTGAGAGCTCTTTTTTTTTTTTTTTTTAATGCATGGAATCTGACCACATTGGAGGGCATTGGCTCCTTACTTTAGTCCCAGAGACTGAAGGCACAATGTAGAAAGCTGTGCCCCTGTGAAGATCTTGGCTTACCCAAGAAAAACACAGTTCTGTTTTCTGAGTCATTCAGGGTGGAGACTGTTAGCATAACATGGCTCATCCTGACTGTCTCGCTTGGTCCTAATGACTAATCTTTCTATCTCTGTAGCTGTATCTATATATTTTACAGAATCTCACTACATAGCTCTATCTATTTTGGAACTCCCTATGTAGACCAAGCTGGTCTCGAACCTACAGAAATCTACTTGCCTCTGCCTCCTGAGTGCTGGGATTAAAAGCATTTACCACCATGCTCAGCTCCTTTCTGCTATTTTAAAATGGAGTATTTGTAAAACTATGTAAATGACATTATTGTTATTATAAAGATCCCTCTGTATCTGTAACTATGACTCTATTACATAAAATTACTCCGAAGGGAGAGTTTCTATTAACACAGATCTTAATTTGATTTTAGAATTAACTTCCAGATGATTTGCTGTTCTGCCCATTAATTTGTTCATTCATACACTTATGATTTTGCTCAGTAAGGTATATTGAATGCCAGATCATAGGCATGGCTGGATTCAGTATGAGTAAGAGTAACTGTCTTTTGTTCTTTAAAAAGAAATTGAGCTGGGCATGGTGCCACATCTCTTTAATCCCATCACTTGGGGAAGCAGAGACTGTTGGATCTTTGTGAGTTCGAGGTCAGCATGGTCTACAAAGTGAGTCCAGGATAGCCAAATAGCCAAGGCTACACAGGAAAACCCTGCCTTGAAAAAAAAAACCCAAAACTAATTGTGTGTGTGTGTGTGTGTGTGTGTGTGTGTGTGTGTGTGTGTGTGTGTGTGCAGGTGCATAAGTGCACAGTTGCCACAGCTTGTATGTGAAGGTCAGAGCACAACTCTAAGGAGTTTCTGTAGGAGTGGTTGACCCCACATGGTGGAAGGAAAGAAGTTACTCTTATGGGTCCTATAGCTGTTTTGACACCTTATGGGATCCAATGATGGAACTCAGCTCGTCAAATGCGTGCAGGTGGCTCCACCTGCTGAGCCATCTTGCCTGCCCTACCACTATTCATTTAATTACATTAATGGCTAATTTTGTATTCAGGAAGACAAAGGATAGTTGCATGTAAAATGAGAGATCACTTATAAATAATTTGTATTTAAACACATGCAAAGGCTGTGCATTGTAGACTGTAGACTGCTTCAAGTCACTAAGAAATGTATGTTAGAGTAGGTGCGAAGCTTCTTGTTGGCTCTATTGGCCTTTAGTCTCTCACAAGTTTATTGTATGAAACATTAATTTGAATGGCTATTTAGTCTAATTGAAATAACTAATTTTGAGATATTGGTGAATTGACAGGGCTGATGAAATGGCTCAATAGATGAAGGCACTTGATGACAAACTTGATGATCTGAATTCAATCCCCAGAACACACATCATGGAAGGCATAGTGAGAATTGTGGTGTGTTAAAAAAAAAAAAAACCCAGTTATGATACATAAACAAGTTTTTGTTTCAATCCCAGGTGTGGGGTATGGGGTGGCTTCAGCAGCAGACCATTTCCCTCATGTGTGCTCTAGCAGGGGTGTGATTCTGCCAGCTGAAGATAGTTTAATTCTGGGGACTCTAGAGAGGATATAAGAAGTCCAGAGCCTCAAGAGAGGAGGCATGGCTGTTCCTCCTGCTGATTCCTGGTTTGTCAAGTGGTCGAGAGAAAAGAGACGATAAGAAGACATTGGAGCTATCCTGAGAGGATGAAGATTAGCCTCTCAATACCTTGAATCAGCAGGAAGTAGCCTAAAAAGATCCCAGTGTCCCCATTCTCCAGGAACCTTCTGTCTCTCTGGTGTTGGGGTATTAGAAGGGATTGGGGTGGAGAAGGGAGGTAGAGGTATAAGAACTCAGTAAAACAGATGAAAAAACATATACCAACAGGAAGGAGAGAACTGACTCCTATAGGTTGTCCTGTAACCTCCACAAGTATGTCATCACACACACACACACACAGTAATTAAATATCAAATGAAAGGAATCTGGTACTTTGAGGAAGTGGATGTCTTTGCTTTATAAACTTGCTTTATTTGATGATATCAAATGCGTAGATGTTACTTTTTTGTATGTGGTGGTGTTTAATTTAAGAAGTTATTTATTTTACTTACGTGTATGGGTGTTTGTCTGTGTGTATGTCTGTACATCAGGGGTGTGCAGTGCCCAAGGAGGCAGGAAGAGGGCATCAGATTCACAAGGCTGGAATTACAGAAGCTTGTGAGCTACCATGTGAGTTTTCGGGAAGAGTAGCCAGCACTCTTTAAGCACTGAGTTACCTCTTCAGCCCTGGTACTCAGGTGACAATCTGGATCTAGGGTAGGACATTGCCAACACCTAAGGAGTAGTTGACCTTGAGATGTCTGCTGTCCACGTGGATGGGCTGACCAAGCTCTTCTCCGTCTCCAGCTCTCCCCTCATGCTCAGGCCTGCCTGGGCTCAAATAGCTAGTCCAGAGGTTCATGAAGAATTTAATGAGTTAGAATTCTAATCTGGCTGTGGTCATGCACACTTGAAACAGGTATCTGAGAGGCTGAGGTAGATGGATCTTGAGTTCAAGGCTAGTCTGGACCAGAGTAGGGGAGAAAGAGAGAGGAGACGAGAAGAGAGGAGACTGTAGACGGTGGAGTAGGTGCACTTTGTGGCATACTGCCTTGTGTGCACACACTCCGAGCATCCTCAGATGTCTTTGAGATTGAAGGCTCTCCATATATCAGTAATGTCTATGTGCCTCACTGATCCGTGTTCACTGACTGCCAGAAGCAGGCCAGGCACACTAAGGAGCAAAGAGATAAATTCCCGAGGCAGTGCCTTTCCTTTTGCTGGAAAGCCGCCTGCTTCATCATACATATTCAGTGACATGTCAAGGCAAGTTCAAGTTCCTACCTTCCTTACGAAACTTTTGCTCCCTGATGCTTCTGAAATGACTTCCACCAGCACACAGGTATTTAATTATATACTGCCTCTGCTTTCTCGGCTTCTCCTGCTCCCCCTGGCACAGCGCCAGCCATGCAAATGCTGAAAACTGTTGCTGATTGGGTGCTTTCTGTTCTGCACAGTGTTATTATTATATTAACAAATGGACAGAGAAAGATAAGATAGTGTCACCACACACAACCAGAAAGTGCAGTTAAAAGATCTAACAGCTGCTAAGGGAACTCAGATGTACTGTCCAGGAAGGAAAAGGATCCAGTTCTTTTGTCAAAGCAAAGGAACGAGGGCTCAGAAATCATTCCATTCTTGTAAGAAAGATAATAGCTCTCTCACATTTGGTATAAGAAGACTCTAGCTCTATCAGAACTGTGTTTAGTGTCGTAGTCAGGCAGGATCTCTCAGCCTCATTTGGCCGTGTTTGACTCTTCTTTTCTGGAGAAATGGAGACAGAAGAAAAGAAGTTCAAGGTCATCCTTGGTTATATAGCACGTTTGAGGCCAGCCTGGGCTACATAAGACCCTGTTGCAAAAGAAAAAAAAAAACATTATTCTCTATAAAGTGTTGCCTGTCAATATAGAATATTAAGAGACATATATTATCATAGTAGGTCCAGATATTTCTATCAGCATTCTGAAATTAGTTTCCACATCTGAAATAAAAAAAGATAATTTTCACACTTTTGTGACTAATTTTACTGACGATGTGACTGGGTCTTGTTTTTGTTTTTGAGTCTTTTACTAAATCTGTGCAGCAGCATGCAAATAGGTCGTCTATGCTCAAAGCAATAGCAGAGTGTATTAAAAAGATGCACTTGCCACAGGGCCTGGCTTGGGAGTCTACACACAAGTTAGTTCCTCTGAAATGTGGCTATCTTCTAGCTTGCTTTAGGGGTGCTCCAGGTTGCTGTTGCTGTGGTCTTGGGGGTGGGTGAGTGAGTCATGTGGCCATCATGCCACTGAATAGTTGTTTTGTCATGGACCCCAGGAGAAGGGGGCAGATGATGATGTTCCATCATTAGACAGTCATGTAGAGGATAGTTTTTTCTCCTAAACAAATTGAGGTGACAACTCCTAGTTTGTTTCCATTTCTCCATCAGCATCTTGGAAATTCCCCGAGATGGGTCTAACAGTGAATCTGTAGTGTATTCTTATCTAATTTGCAACAGCAACAAAGAAAGATAAAGGAAGAGGAAAGGGATTTTTGGGAGAGGGCTTACAGGTTCTCAGTGCTTTTTCTGCTTTCCCGTGGGGGTGTGGCTGAACCCCAGTGCTCAGCAGCACCACCCTTGCAGAGACTCACCAGCCATCTGAAGACTAGACAACTGAAGTCTCTGACTGATGACAACCACTAGATTCACAAAGACAAGCCAATCTCTTTGAGCCAGGATGAAAAATTTATTAAATTGTCAGAGTTGTCCACTAGTATTTAAACCAATTGTCCTACGGTAACTGGATCATTGTAATTAAAAGAGACCAGGACCAGAGAGGAGGAGGCGGAGGGTTCAGTGTTTTCTGAATGAAGCAAGCCACTTTTCAAACAGTGAGCAGCGTTCATATTGAATGGTTTTCACCTTCATGTGTTTTAACCATGCCTTACAGGTATGACATGCTGGGTGCTTATTATGTTTCCCAAATAATGAATATTTTCACTGAATTACCATCAAACTTGGCAGAGAGTAGTTAAAAATCGTGCTGTGATGAGGAACAGGTATTCTGAGGTCAGAGAGCTGGAGTCTGACCCTTGTTACCTGCACAGATATTATTGAACTTCTTTGGTGGGCTAACAGTGATGCTTCAAAAGGCATGTACATGTCTTAACACTCAGAACCTATAGTTGCAGTATTATTTTCAAGAGACATAGGAGGTATAATTAAATTAGAGACTGTGGGAGGATAGTACTGTGGCATTCAAGTGGGCTCTGAGTCCTTTTGTTTCAGGACACGAGATTTGTCATAACTAATGACAGAAGCATTTGAAAACCAACACAATGGCCCTAGACTGCTGTACACAGCAGAGGTAGTAATGGAAACCTGGAAGCATTGCCGTGAGGACTGAGTTGTGTAAAGATGTGACAAACCTAGACAATATGACCCACAGTAAATATCATGACTCTTACAAACTGCTGTCACTGTGGCTGCACTAAAGTATTTCATAATAACTAAGTTGAGTGATTAAAAAATATATGGCTATGGTCTTATTCTTGTTAATACATATTAAGAACTTATTGGCCTCCATATTTGGCAGAAGGTGTCACTCCACTTCTATCTATTGTTTATACATGAACAGTATCATTATTATTCATTGCTGATGCTGTTTGTTATTAAGATCTAATTCATCACAACCAGTAATATTTTTCATTTTTTATTAATTAATTGATTCAGATTACAACTCAATTGTTCTCCTATCACTTGTATCCTCCCGTTCCTCTCTCCTTCCTGCCCTCACCCTATTCCCCTCCCCTAGGTCCATGATTGAGTGGGAACTCCTCCCCTGCTTTATGGTCACAGGCTGTCAAGTTTCATCCTGGTAGCCTGTCTATTCTTTCTTTGAGTGCCATCAGGCCTCCCCACCAAGGGGAAGTTGTCAAGTATGGGGGACCAGAGTTCATGTCAGAGTTAGTCCCTGCTCTGCACATAATTGTGGAGAATGTCCTGTCCATTGGCTAGATCAGAGTAGGGCTTCGGTGTTTACTATTTGTATTGTCCTTGGTTAGTATAATAGTTTGAGCAGACACCCCTGGGCCACGATCCACCCGTTGCGATGTTCTTCGTGTAGGTTTCTAGGACCCTCTGGATCCTTCTATTTCCCCATCTTCTCATACTTTTCTCACCTAGAGTCCCATTAAGATGTCCTCACATCTATCTCAATCTCCTGGTAAGTGAAGACTTTCATGGGACATGCCTTTTGGGCTAGTGTACAATTATAAGTGAGTATATACCATGTGAATCTTTCTGCTTCTGGGTTAACTCACTCAGCATGATCGTTTCTAATTCCATCCATTTGTCCATAAATTTCTGGATTTCCTTGCTTTTTATAGCTGAGTAGTATTCTATAGTGTAAATGTACCACAATTTCTTTATCCATTCTTCAACTGAGGGACATTTAGGTTGGTTCCAGGTTCTGGCTATTATGAATAAGGCCGCTATGAACATGGTTGAGCATATGTCCTTGTTGTGTGATGGAGCATTTTCTGGGTATATTCCAAGGAGTGGAATAGCTAGGTCTTGAGGAAGCCTTATCCCCAGTTTTCTGAGAACATGCCAGATAGATTTCCAAAGTGGTTGTACAAGTTTGCATTCCCACCAGCAACGAAGGAGTATTCCTCTTTCTCCACATCCTCACCAGCATGTACAACCAGTAAATTTTATAATAACTCAGTGGGTGTTTTCATATTTCCTACTTCTTGACATAACGAGTTTTTGAACCTGTTGGAATATATTTATATCTATATCTATCTATATGTATATCTATCTATATCTATATCTATCTTCTTTTTAAAGAAGCTATATTTTAAAGAACTCTCACAGCCACCATACTGCACATTTGCTGGCATTTAATTACTTACCAGAAATATAATTCTCTAGCATCATCTTCATCTGGGTTCCTGACTAGGAATATTCTAGTATCATACTATCCTGTTGAGAACTATGCCATCTGAGTATTCCTTCTTCTTCCTTTCTTTTCTTTCTTTCTTTCTTTCTTTCTTCCTTTCTTTCTTTCTTTCTTTCTTCTTCTTCCTTTCTTTCTTTCTTTCTTTCTTCTTGAGACAGGGTTTCACTGTGTAGCCTTGGCTGTTCTGGACTCACTTTTTAGACCTGGCTGGCCTTGAACTCACAGTAATCCACCTGCCTCTGCCTTCCCAGTGCTGGGATTAAAGGCGTGCGCCACCACACCAGGAGCCACCTGGGTATTCTATACTTCACCCTTATACTATTTTGCAAGGTGTCTGCAATATTTCTGGACTCTTGATAAGTGTCCACTGAATGGGACTGTCTCAGAAATTCCCTGCTTAACAAAATAAACTACTAAATGTGCCAGGGTTTCCTTAAGACACTCGTGGTATATACTCACTTATAAGTGAATATCAGCCCAATGTAGATGTCCTCTGAGAGACTGCACCCAATGGGAGATTGGGACAGATACTGGGACTTGCAACTGGACTCTGGGTGAAGAGCTGTGAGTTGTATGGAAGAGTTGGGGGATGGAAGGAGGGGGAGCTTTGTCAGGAGCTCCACAAGGAGAATATCAAGGTTGGCAGATCTGGATGCACGGGGGCCTGCACAAACTGATGCACCAACCAAAGACATTGAGAACAGAAGACCTAGATCCCCTGATCAGATGTAGCCAATGGACAGTTCATTCTCCCCATGGGGAAGGGCAGGGGAGAGCGGGAGAGGGGGAAGGACTGCCTCTGACATGAACTCTGCTGCCTGTGATTTGATCACTGGCCCTTGGTTGAGAGGCCCTGTGGGAACACAGAAGGGGATGCAGGCTATCCAGATGAGACCTGATAGGCTGTGGTCAGACAGTGGGGAAGAAGGACCTCACTTGTCAGAGGTCTAGGGGAGCAGAATAGGGCAGAAAGGAGAGGGAGGGAGGGAACAGGAAGATAAGAGCAAGGGGATTACAATAGAATGTAATGTTAATATAATAACAATAACAACAACAACAACAACAATAATAATAAATAATAAACCCAAACCAACCAAACAAACAAAAAACCAGAAAAGAAATAGCTATCTCTTTGGCTGTTTGGTCTATGATACAAGCCTGGGTGAGTGATTCCCGATATGCTATTGTAATTCACGGATAATAAACAATATCCACACCTTTGCAAGCTTAGGTAAGGAAATATAGGGAGGAAGGAGTCTTCTCAGGCACAACTCTTAGAAGTCTTCGGTAATCTTCGTGCACACATGGCTCAGAGCACTCCTCTTGCTGGTCAGCTGGCTTGAGGACTCAGACTTTGTTTGCATTGGCTTGGCATCCGACGACTAAAACATGGAAGGGCTCACTTCTGAGTGTGTTTGGAAGAAGACTAGAGGCAGACTCCAGCTTTTTAGAGCAGATGAAGCCCTCTCCCTTGACATCTGGAACCACAGTTTCCCAACTGCACTCTGACTCTAAGCCAAAGTACAATACAAAAAAAATGGGCACACCCTCCTCCTCATTCAAACACCTTAGAATGGTGCCTTGTGGGCTCAGTATCACATACCTGGAACCCCAGCATTTGGGAGGTAGAGAAATGAGGATGAAGAATTCAAGATTATTCTTGGCTACATAGCAAGTTCAAGACCAACTTGGACTACATGAGACCTGCCCCAAAAAGCAAAACAGCACACACACACACACACACACACACACACACACACACACACACACACACACACACCTCAAAACACTAAAAACCACAAATTCAAACAAACAACAAAATCTAGCAAACGAAACATCTATATAGATGCAAAGGATAATTTGAGAGAGATAGCAGTAATTCAGGAAACTGCATATTTATAAGGCACAGAGACACTGCTTCTGTGGAACAGGCTGTGCAGCCCTGAGGGGCTATTTTAGAAGGCAGAGGATCAACCAGTGTTATGGAATAGAACCTTCTTGATCAAAAGCCTGTGGCTGGTAAGGTCCTAGGTCCTAGGTGGGGAGACTACTGCTGTTGTTTTGGCTAAGTGGACATGAATTGTCTTGTAAGTATCTATGTTTATGCCCATAGAGAAGACCTTTGTGTCCTATTAGGTTGGGTAATCTTTTTGCAATAGGCAGCAGTTTCAGCAGAGACTTAACAACTGGCCAAAGGACTGAGAATAAATGACTGTTGAATGCCCAGTGTTAAATGGTACAGCTATATAACCTTATCCACATTTTTTTTTGTTTTGTTTTGTTTTTTCTTTTGGTTTTTTTTTTTTCAAGACAAGGTTTCTCTGTGTAGCGTTGGTTGTCCTGGACTCACTTTGTAGACCAGGCTGGCCTCGAACTCACAGCAATCCTCCTGCCTCTGCCTCCCGAGTGCTGGGATTAAAGGCGTGCACCATATCCACTGTTTTTTAAACATCAAAGAAGGAGCAGAAAAAAATCTTGGAGCTGGAGCTGAGGAGTGGCGTGAAGCGCTCACATCTAGGCATGACACTAGTTGCACTCTTGAATTCACAGTAGCTCCAATCTCTGCACAAGACTGGGGCTTCCCAACACCTATTGTGGAAAACAGAGGCCCACAGAGCCATGAGCCTTCTCTGAGCATTTACACACAATTAGTAGTTGATAGAAAGAAGAGATGTTTTTGTCAGTGGTATAGCACTGGCAAGGTGCCCATACTCTTTAGACAACTCTTCACCTACGCTTCTGTAACTAACACCAATAAAACACACTGACACCCATACACCCACAGAGGCACACACACATTCACCCCCACATAGGCATACATGCATGCACATACATATGCACATGCACACTGGCACACACACATATGTATGCACACATGCACATATACATGTAGGCACATATCCACAAATACACAGATGTCTTAGTTGGTGTTGCTATTGCCATGATAAAACACCATGACTGAAGCACCTTGACAAGGTTTATTTGGCTTACACTTCCACATCACTAGTTATTATCAAAGGAATTCAGGACAGGAACTCAAACAGGGCAGGATTCTGGAGGCAGCAGCTTATGCAGAGGCCATGGAGGGGTGCTGCTTACTGGCTTCCTCCTTATGACTTGCTCAGCCTGCTTTCTTAAAAATCCAGGACTACCAGCCCAGCGGTGACATCTTTCACAATGAGCTGGGCCCTCCTCCATAATCAAATCAATAATTAAGAAAATGTTCTACAGGCTTGCTTACAGTCCAGTCTGATGTAGGCATTTTCTCAACTGAGGCTCCCTCATCTCTGATGACTCCAGCTTGAGTCAAGCTGACATAAAACTAGTCTGCAATCTTCCCCCAGGCACACATACACACAAATACATTGACAAGACAAGTGCACACACATATACACAGGCACACACATAAAAACATTTACATATATGTATACATATACATATACAAAGGTCCGTGCACATATAGAAACACAGATATACAGTCATACACATGTGTATCCAAATACACACACACAAACATATACATACACAAAGGCCCCCTTACATATAAAACCACAAATATACAGAGTCATACACACATCCATCCATACACACACACACACACACACACACATATATATATATATATATACACATACACACACATACACACACACACAAAGGCCCCCACACATTTAAAAACACAGATACACAGAGACATATACACATGCATATAAACACACACACACATACACACAGAAAGGGTGTGTTGATTAATCTGGTTGTCAGCCCAACTGGAACTGAATCAGCTAAGAGGCAAGGCTCTGGGTACATATATGAAGGATTATCTAAATTAGGTAAGGCTCTGGGTCTTCCTGTGAGGGGTTTTCTTGATTGGGTTTATTGGAGACTCACTGCAAATGTGGGCTGATCCTTCTAAATGTTCACTCATCCTTACAGCAATAGGTTCAAGCACGACAGCTTGCAGTAAAGAAAACGGGAATGGCTGCAATTCTCCATGGTATGGAACGCTAGTCAGTAAACAGCAGGAGCAGGATATTGACACGCACGGCAGCTTGGATGAGTCTCTAGGACATCTTGCTGAGTGAAAAAGCTGATTGCCAAAGCCACACCCTTGTGATTCCACTGTACGGTATTCTTGAAGCTCAAACATTAATGGCATGGGAATAGATTGACAGCTGCCGTGATGAAGGAGGAAGCGGAGGGAGGAGGGAAGTGGGTATGGCTATATCACGGGGATGTGAGAGCCGGGTGGCAATGGGTGTGTTGGGATCTCACGGGACCCTTGTCAGTGCTACGCTTGTGACTTTGTGGTGTGATCTTTCAAGATGTTCCCATTGGGGAGGTACAGTTAAATTTTACCTTGGGTTTCTCTGCTTTATTTCTTAGAAAACGATGTCACTGTATGTGATTTTCAAGTAGAACTCTTATTTAAGAATTTTAATGACTAATATTGGGAGAATGAGAAGAAAGAAAAAGAATGCCACCAGATGCAGTAAGTTACTTAGATACAATCCCTTGGTTTCTAGATGTTAATAGTAGGACACTGTGTGTTAAATACTGCCTTACATTTAAAACTAGGCTTGTGAGGAAATATGGGATGGAAAAATCAGGCAGTGATTATTCTGATTCTGGTGTCAGGAGTTTTAGTCACACAATTTTATCTACAGATAAAGACAGACTGTCATGATTGAAAAACATCATCATCATGCCTTATTTCCAAATTAAAAGTATTTTAAGGGACCTCGAAACTTTTTTTAAAAAATAAAAATAAGATGTACTGCTGCAGGATGGAAAATTTTAGTTCAAGGACTAAAATAATATACAATATATAAATGTCATTGGTGTAAAACGGAGGGTTGTATCTAAGAGACTGCTTAAAAATAAGCAAGCGCCACAATTCTGGTGATAAATTTACTTTAAATAGTCATAACAATATAATAATATGGATAACCTATTTACATTTTAGTTACTATCACGCAGTCATGTCTCCGACAAAGAAGATTGTGAACTATGGGGCTGGAGAGGTGGCTCAGTGGTTAAGAACACTTGCTGCTCTTGCAGACGGCCCAGGTTAGGTTCTCAGACCCAACAAGGCATACAGTCATTTGTAACTTCAGTTCCCAGGGGAGCCAGTGCCTTCTTCTGGTCTCTGTGGGCACTGGGCACACACATAGTGCAATACATACACGCAGGCGAAACACCCACACACATAAAATAAAATTATATATAGAAAAAGAAACATGCTAACCATAGGCAGCTCTTTGTTCAAGTGTGTTTACACATACTTTTCTGAAAAAAAAAAAAAAAAAAAACCAGATTGCCTGTAATATAGTACATATGGCTGCAAGAACACGCCCATGTCTGAAATGAGAACTAAATTTTCCTGGCTTTCTGCGGCAGCTACTGTCATGCTTGTTTCCTTTCAAGAGTGATCACTTAGGTTGTGGTTCTTTCTGGTGACAGGTTTATATGTGACATATGTTCTTCTCAGCTGCGTAGGCACAGTCGACCAAAACAACAGGTCAAAACGACAGGGCTCGGCATTTTTATTTTTATTTATTTATTTAGCATTTGCATTTTTAAAAATCTCATTTAACTCTCACAGTCGCTCTGTGAAGACACTGTCGCAACTCTCCTTTCCCAGATAGGAAAGCAATAATAATTTTAGCTTCGCCTTCATGACTCGTACAAAGCCACACACTTCCTCTAGTGATTCAATGAGACTTCATGCTGCCATTTCTTTTCTTTTAGAAACAGAGGCCTCACTGTGTAGCTCGGATTGCCTTCGGGCTAGCATTCCCTCTCACCCCAGCTTCCTAAGGGTTAGAACACTTGTTTTCTTTATACCTCATTCTTCATTTATGAGAAACTGTGGTTGGGAAGGGCCTGTACCTATGCTATTCTTGGGGTCACAGCATTAGATTAGAACCCGAAACACTGGTGGTCTTCACTCCAGACTTGGCCTTGCTGAGAGCAATGGATGGCTGGGATGGCAGTGCCCAGCTACTAAGCTTCCCAGCTGTGGTGATATTCAAGCAGGAAACTGCATTTTGGTGGTGACGGTGGGGCAAATGGTGAACATGTTTTTACTTCAACCTTATGAAAAGAATCTGTGAAGCTGTGTGAAAATATAAGCCAGGAACAGGCTTATATGCACATAATGAATCATGCAATATGGGAACATTATTTATAGCATTTCAATGTCTATACTATTTTGCTTTTTTATTTTTTTAAATTAAAGAAGTAAAGGCTATAACCTAAATGTCCCCAATCACAGCTGGGTTCTGCTTGCTTCTCTTTTGAGTCAGCAGGAAAGATTTCTGACTTCCCACCCCTTACAGCTAATTCAAATGCATGTTTCCTCTTTCCTATAACACATTCCTGTTCCCAAATGTGTGCTTAGATTATCAGGCTACTGTTGCCCTCTCTTGTTCTGGGATTTCTTCTCACTTGTTGGGGTGTGGTCAAATGCTCTGGTGATGGTTCCACCCTTGAAACCAAATTCCTGTTGAGATCTTATCTTGAAGTGTGAAAGTGTGGCTTGTTTTCCTTCCTGTTCTACACAGTTCCCTGCACACTTTTTTTTTTTTTTAGGTAGACCCACTTTAAACAATATTTTCTTTTCCTAAATCCTTTCTGATCCTCTACGTTGAGTGTGGCATCTTTTCCTCTGAGGCACCATGGACCTCACTTTGCCCTTCTCTAACAGCGGCAGCTGACATGGTGGAGCTGACATTGTTTGGTCACCTGTATTCATTAAGTCTATTCAACACCCACTTCAAGCCTATGCCATGCTCATGGGGTGTCCCCATTTCTCAGATGAGGACAACGAGACACCAAGTCACGTCACTCAGAGCACCTGGCTACCAGGGTGCTCTCACTTTTCTTTCTCTACCTTGCACTCAGAGGACACAGCAGCTATCCCACTTCCTCCATCATAAACTCCTCAGTAGATAGGCCTCAGCCTCCCATCTATGTTTTCATTATGGTGCTTTACATAGCAAAAGACCAACATATATTTGTTGAATTAAATTTCATTTTCTTCAATGAACATTCTAATAGCTCTTGAGCAAGGAGAACAAATAAAAACACCAGGAGCTAATAACAGGCTCCAATGGGTCTGACTCACATAAACTGTACTGAATAGAATAATGGCTCCTCCTACACTGTAATTTCTTCTTTTTTGTCATTGTCCTCTTCAGATAATGACCACTTCAGGCTGGGCCAATATGACACTCTATATGTAAAATGAAGTAAAATGCTAGCATAGACAGTACTTTATTTAAAAAGATTTATTTATTGTGTGTGTGTGCATTCGTGCATGTGTATGTGTGCATGCATGTGTATGCTAATGCATGCACATGTGTCAAGATCAAAGGATTCTTGCAGGCGTCTGTTCTCTCCTTCCACCAAGTGGGTCCTAGGGATGGAACTTAGGTCACCAGGTTTGGTGATGAGCTCTACTACTCACTGAGCCATCTTGCCACCCTGACAATCTCTGTTCTTCTTTCATTTTACATTGTTTTCTTTATTATTATTATTAATTTTTTATAGTTTCATATATACATATATATATAAAATACACTAAGATCACATCCATTCTCTTATATTCTCTGTTATCCTCTTACTTTCCTTTTGAATCCCTTATTCATCCCAACTTATCCCCCAGTGGCAACACTGCCCCACCCCACTTAGGAACCATTAATATTTAATACCTCCAGGATACTGGGTACTTCATTTTTAAAGCCAAGGCATAGAATCCCCTGGAGCTGGAGTTGCAAGCAACTGTGAGGCACCTAATATGGGCTCTGGGAACTGAATTTTGGTTCTTTGTGCGCAGTTCTACAAACATAAATCCAAATAACTCTTCTGAGCTGAAGCAGTCACCTAGCTGTGGCCTTGCTATCCACAATGACTGTCTATCGGACAAGATGGTGCACAGTTAGGATGGTACATCTGTCTCTCTTAAACAAAGCTGTGCTTTTTTAAATAAAAGAAACACAAATGGTTCCTTCTGGTCCTTATGTGGTAGACTTGACCTTGGGCAGGTATTTCTGCCCCTTTGCCAAATTTTGAACTCTTTTAATAAGGGGCAGAGATGTGCTTTGCAGCCTTAAATTCCCTCCTGACTTCACCATCTGGCACGTTTTCTTGGAGCTTGTGACAGAGATTTTTGAATGTCAGAACAGGAAAACTTCATGATAGTGAGACACTTTAGATGTCAGTCCTCATTAAAACAAAGATCTCAAGTGACTTAAATAATTTCTTAGCTCCTCCGGGTGTGCTTCCACCTATCCATGCTCGTGGATGGTGTTAGAGCGAGGATGCATCAGCTGTCACCGAAGCTTGCCCACCTGTTTCAGGGCCAGCTCCTGGACCACACTCTTTTCTTCTCTGTGACCTTAACTTTGGCCCTGAGTCATTTACAAAGTCTTATTAAATTATTAAATTAATAAATCTTCTGTGCTAGAAGATTCCTGTGACTTATTAAATTTCATTTATGAATTAATAGTTAAATTTCCAGCACTATCAGTGTCAGAAAATAGCTCTAAATGAAAACATATTAAAAGTCTATAACGATGGTCGAATGCAAGCAATTTCCTACCCCAAACTCAGTTCTGAAGGAAATTATTTTCATATGTACTGGAATATAATTAAAATATGTGTCCATCCCTTAAGAGTAGTTACAATATCTTCTATAATTGACACATAAAATCTCCTGTGTGCAGACTCTAAGAGGTCGCAGGCCAGCACAAAGCATGCAGAGTTTCTGTTCTTTAGACAACAGTCCTGCTTAGGAGTTAACATTTACGCGAGACAATAGCTGTCTTAGCTTCCTGTTGCCTGTGACAAAAATACATGAGTGTGACAACTTAAAAGAAGGAAATGCTTATTTTTCCTCATGGTCTTTGAGATGTGTGGTCATTTGGAGGCACTGTTTTGTGACCAATGACTACACAGAATGCCATAGAGAAAAATAACTGTGAGGCAGAGTTTCCCACTTTGGGGTGGCCCAAGAAGAAGCCAGTGTAGATAACCCTTTCTAGAGAATACACACAAACTTCTTTCTCAGGCTCAACCAGCCTCCCAGTGGTTCCATTATGTCCCAATAACACGAGAGGAGAGCAAACCCTTAACCCCTTGAGCCTTTGGGAGCAGTTCCTATGCAAGATCCAGCAATAGCTGATACACGAGTCAGCATGTGATCCTTTTCATGTGCATGAGCGTTTGGCCTGCATGGATGTGTGTGTACCACATATGTGCCTGGTGCCTGTGGAGGCCAGAAGAGGACAGCAGATCTCCTGGAACTAGACTTAGCAGATCATTGTGAGTGACCATGTCAGTGCTGGGAGTCCAATCTCAGCTAGAACAAGTGTTTCTGACTGCTCAGCCCACCCAGTCATTCTCCATCCCAGGAGAAGATTGTTTTAGAAGTCTGAGGTTGTTTTCACTCACTAGCCCTCTTGGCTCTCTTTCATTTACTAAGGACGGGTTTGCTTAGGATGTACTTAGGTCACTTAAATGAGAAAGACCAGAAAAAGGCTCAAAGCAAAGCACATTGATGCTGACATATACAAAGGAGGTAGGATTTAAATTAAGAGAGCATAAATTAACACTTTCAGTTCTTATGATGCAGTTCTCTGTATGATAAAGGTGACAGTTTTTTTTTAAAACATACTTCATTTGGTAATCTGCTTCAAATTATTTAATGGCACAAATCCAGGGGTATATCATAATGATGAGATATTAGTGCATAAATAGATTTTAGGGGACATATAAAAATCACATGCCAATAGTAGCTTAATGGATAGGTTCTCTCTCTCTCTCTCTCTTTCTTTCTCTCATCTCTCTCCCCATCTATTTCTGTCTATGGTCTCTATATGTAGACCTGGCTGTGCACAAACTTCCTATGTAGAGCAGGCTCACCTCAAACTAATAGAGATGTGCCTGTCTGTTGTCTCCCAAGTGCTGGGATTAAAGACGTGTGCCACTAAATATTCCAATCTTATCCAGGCATGGTGGTGCATGTCTGTACTCTTAATACAGGCAATAGCATAAGGATCAGGCATTTGAGGCTAGCCTGTGGTACACGGTGAGTTTGATGCTACCTTTAACTCTGAAGTGAGACTTTGATTAAAAAACCAAACCAAACCAAAACAAAAAATCAAGCCTGAAATTCCAGCTGTTACATTATTCTAGTTATTCCATTATTACTTAGGTAATCTTAGAAAACTAGGTTTAGATAAAATAACGATTAATATTTTAAAGGAACCCTATGTCTTGGTACCATCATAAGCCCTTGCATGTGTCTCCATTAGTTGTATGGGAAAAAGTTCTTCTATGAAATTAAAAGACAAAGTTTGGGCAGCTTGCACATGGTCACAGGAACAGGGTGCCTGACTTTGAAGCAAATACTCTGAATTTTATTGTCAGTATCTGAGGATCATGAGCATTTTTTGTGGATGGAAAATGATGGCTGCAGCTAGATGCCATGGCTATGTGAGACGTGCTTTGCCCGGGTTCCAATAGCCAGCAGCCTGAGACGGTGAGAATTCCAACTGTGATTGTGGACACATGAAAGAGGTTAGCCTCAGAGTTCAGCATTAGTAGGATGTTAATTTAGCAGTCTCAGCAATCTTCAATAATACAGTTAGTTAATTTATAATTACTAGATATTGGGAAGCATTACAAGTCTCAGAGTGCCTACCCATTAACGAAAAAAATTCTTCAGGAGGAAGTGAATGGCATAACCAAAGAGATTGTCATGACCAATGACTAGGGACATTAAAAAATAATTCTTTGACAATTTTATACCGGTACTTAGTGATTTTGGTGTTTTTCACCCCCATTGCTTCCTTTAATACCTTTCCCTCTCCCACAGATGCCCCTCCTTTTCCTAAGAAGCCCACTCCTACTTTCTTTTGAAAATGGTTGAATTTACTTATGATTATTTTATGAGCATCAGTGGGCTTATTTCTTAAACAGCAGAAATTTATCAATGGCTACACCACTGAAGAACCTCCCGCTCAGCCCCCATTACTTCCTCACAGATCCGCCTCACATAGCAGTGGGGCTGTCACAGACCCTCAGCTAGCAGTGGGGCTGTGCACAGTTCAGGAGGAATTTCTAGCTTAGAAGAAGGAATGCTATTGACTTGGAGGTGGAGTGATGTCCTGGTAGAGACTGACACCAGCGTGTCACTGAATATCCGCTTTCTTTGACTGCGGGGTGAATATTTAAGTCACATGACTCTTCTTAGGAATAGGCTAAGCATGCACAACGCTGTTTACATGGTGGTAGACATATAGCAGGCTCTCGATACTTACTAGTTTTTTTTTTTTTTCCTGATCACATATTTTATGAGGATGCACAAGAATGAACTAATTGTTACATGATCCGGAACACGGTTCTTTGGTAGGCAAACCCCATTTCTCCATTCGTGAAAGAGAAGTAGCTGGGAAGACTGAAGGGAGGATTTATTGATAAAGGACTGTTTATTCAGGCACTTTCATGAATTATACTCTGTTACCTAGGGAAGGGGGAGGGGCTTTATCGCCCGGGAGTCTTCATTATTTGCAGAGGGAGAGTGGTGGGCACTGTCGCCTCTCATTTTAACATGACATGGAGAGAGAGTTTGGGAGTAGAGATCTCTTCCATTGCTGATGAAAGAGGGGGGAGTGAGTGGTGGGAGACTGAATGTCAGTATTATTTCTAGAAAACAACTTACACAGGTTTAAGAAAATTTGAGCAAATAAAGAATGTTGCCACATATTACACTATTGCTGTTATGTAAAGAAATTATTAGTGACTTTTTGGGGATATGACGACACAATCACATGCAACAGAAACAAATATCTACAGGAAGCATTACGTTGACTTGAAGCCACTCCCCCAGAGTGACACAGGAAACAACCAGCAAAGCAAACAAGCAAGCAAACAAACAAAAAACAAACAGACTAACTAAAACAACAAAGGAAGTCAGGGAGTGAATAAACAAATTATGAATTGACAAGGAGTTAGTATCTAAAGTTGAGTGATTCACATAACTAAGTAACAAAAACAAACAAACAAACAAACAAACAAAAAAAAAACAAAACCAAGAATTCCCAATAACTCAACTAAAATACCTGAACGGATATTCCAAAGAAGTAAAATTGAAAACGGGTACATAAAAAAATTGTTCAGTACAGCACTCACGAGCCAGAGGCAGGCAGATCTCTCTGTGCATTAAAGACCAGCTTGATCTACATAGTGAATTTCAGGCTAGCCAGGGCTACACAGTGGGATCGTACTCAGGGAAAAAAAGGGCTCACTATCCACTAGTCCTCAGAGGATTGCAAATCAGAACACGGCGACATATCATTTCCCATCAGTTAAAATGGACATTATAAAAAACAAAGCCAAAATTTTGTACACTGTTGATGGGAATAAAAATTGGTACATCCATTAAGAAATTAATATGGACACAGAAGGACAGGAACCGTCCCTCATGCCTGGTTTCTGGGGTGTGGGTACATGTTAGGCACACACTCTATATGCTGTGCTATATCCCCCAGCAACAATATGGAAGCTTCTCAAAATTGAAATAAGAACTGGCTTAGGATCCAGTAACCCTTTCTCAGAGAATACACAAAATAAATGAAACCAGGGTGCTGAAGAGACACGTGCACTCCCATGTTCACCTCAGAGTAACTCACAATAGCCAAGATATGGAAATAGCCTAAAGGAAGTGTGCTATGTTATTTGATCTCAAAAAGAGAAGCAACTCCTGCTATTTGAAAAAAAAAAACATAGTTGAAGCTGGAGGATATTATTCTAATGAAAATAAGGCAGGTGCAGAAAGAAAAACAGTGCACTTTCTGCATATATAGACTCTGAAACATTCTGTTTATTTATTCACTTTACATCCTGATTGCAGCCCCCCATCCTTTCCTCCCAGTCCCCCCTTCATATACCTCTCCCTTCATCCTCCTCACTCCTTCTCCTCAGAGAAGGGGCAGTCTGTCATAGGTACCAACCTGCCATGGCACATTAAGTCACTACAGAACTAGGTGCATCGCCTCCCATTGAGGCTAGGCAAGGCAGTGGATTCATTTATTTATTATGGATAGTGTACTACCTGCATGTGTGCATACGCACCAGAAGACGGCACCAGATCTCATTATAGCTGATTATGAACCACTATGTGGTTTCTGAGACTTGAACTCAGGAGCTCTGGAGAAGTAGCCAGTGCTCTTAACCTCTAAGCCATCTCTCCAGCCCAGGAACACTCAGTTTTATAGAAAGAGAATTTTAAAGATGAGTAGAAGATAATTTGGAGAGAACAGGCTGCAGAAAGTTGTTCAAGAGATCCAAACACATGAAGACACAGAAGTACTGCATTAGGAATGGTTTAAGCATTTGAAAAAAAGTGTGAGTCAGGAACTGCTGAGTTTGGTGAAGAACATGGCTTTGGGGCACTGGAGAATAGCTGGCATGGTCTTCTAAACCACCTGAGAAATGTTCAAGGTGTGCCCTTTGGAAGTGACAAAGGCCATTGATGATGAACATCTCCATGGCTACATGTCTTACTCATCCGAAAGTAAAGGACCTTTCTCCAGAGGATGGTCTTCTTCCAAAGATCTGCTCCTGCTCTGAGCCCTACAGCACCTGAGTTTTTGCAGATATTAGTTCATCGTGTATAGATGCCACTAGCTTAATCATATAGGCAGCTCTCCATCCAGTGACTTGTCTGTGAGCAACCAGAAGAGAAGCTATAGAAGAAGCAGAGAAGAATGTGAGGCTAGAATTACGCAAGCCCAGGCAGAGGAGTATCCGAGTGACTGGAACTGGAAATCAATTTCTTCTCAGACCTGCAGAGGGAGCAAAATCCTGCCACCATGTGAGGTCAAGACTTGTGGTTCCTAGAACTGCGAGAGAATCAATTCCCATGGGTGTAATGGCAGGAAATTATTATGACAGGAAAATTATACAGCAAGAGATATGAGGTTGAAGAAGGCCTGTGGCTCTGGAGCTCAGACAATGCTGGAGAGATGGTCCGTAAAATGTCAGTATTTAGATAATGTGTAGTTTATGCAATGTCTAAACCAAGAGAACGAAGGAAGATAAAGAATGCTGTCTGTGTCTGGAATGTTTTTCAAAATCTCCGTGCGGCACATGCTTCTCTTAGCTTAGGAATTTGCTCAGCCATTTCTCAACATGAACACTGTACTTAAAATTGTCTTCCTTCAAAACAGTCCTGCTCCTGCTTAATTTTTTTTCCATAGCACTATCACCTGAAAGGCCATAATTGTTTATGTATCCCTCTGCCAGTTCTTTCTAGAATGTAAACTCTATGAGAGCAGAACTTGGTTCACTTGGGTCACTTGTATCAGAAACATCATAGCTGTTCAACGTTTATTTGTTGAATAAACGAGTCTTTGAGAATCATGTAGACAGGAGGCTTACAAGGTAGAAGAGACCATGACATAGGCGAATGCTCACAGGAAGAATTTAATGGAAAGAGGGAGGTCAAAAGATGAAGTGTCACACACCAAAAAGTTTAGAAGATCAAGAGAGGTTGTATGTTTGGTAAAGGAGTGGTTGAAATTATGATCTATGGAATTAAAGCTCTACAACACAAACAGACATAGGCACATAGGGTAGATTTACATATACCTCGTACTAAAAAAATTCTGAACACACTCCTATAAGTAGACTAGGTTATTGACATGGCCTATGGAACTGTGTTCAGAGATGAGAGTGAAGAATCAAGGAGAGGGCTTGGGGAGATGCTCAGCTACAGAAGTGTTTGCTGGAGGGTCTGAGTTTTATTCCCAGCAACAATGTTAAAAAGTGCTGAGTATGGCAGTGTATGTCCATAATCCTATTACTAGAGGTGGGGTCGGGGCACGAGAGGCTCTATGGGGCGTTCTGGCCAGCCAGTCTAGCTGACTTGGTGAGATCCAGTTTAAGTGAGAGATCCTAGGCCATGGATAGTCAGTAGCTACTGGGGAAGAGACGGTCAGTTTTCTTCCATGACATGGCAACTGGTATGCCACTCATGCTACAGTGGACAGCCTCACATCAATGTACATAAAACGAACACTTATTGGACTCAGTGGGTTACTTTTTGAAAATAATAGAAAAAGAGGACATGGATTTGAGAGTGGGGCTTTGGTGAGGGGGAATTCAAGAAGAGTTGTGGGGTGCAGGGTAGACATGATCAAATGTACTACACTCATGTATTAGATCCTCAAAAAAAAAAAAATAAGGTGGAGAGTGACTGGGAAGGACACCTGACATTAGCCCATAGCTCCCCCCTTCCTACACACAGAGAAAGGAATGAAGACTGTAGGATTAAAGAATTAAGATAGAGGTTGATTGAGAGTAAGGACAGGAAATCATGATGAGCGTGGAAGTGGAGGATTTTGCATTACGTTCTAGGTTCTATAGTGAGACCCACGTGGCCATGAAGATGAACTGCTGATGTAGTACGGAAGAAATCATAAGCCAGGCCACTGGATAAGCCACCCACTCAGGAATGGAAGGACTTGAAAGTCTTAAAGCGGAACTGTATAGAAAAATATTTTAATTACCTTTTCTATTGGTATGATAGAACTCTGGCCAAAACCAATGTGGAAAAGAAAAGGGATTTCAGTTTATAGGATATAGCCTATCATCAAGTGAAGGTGGGCAGGAACTTGAGGCAGCAACCTATAATCAGGAACTGAAGTAGAGACCATGAAAGATCACTGCTTCCAGGCTTGCTCAGCCTGCTTTCTCATATAACCCAGGAGCACCCGCCCCTGGGTGGCACTGCCCACAATGGACCGGGCCCACTCATATCAATATCAATCAGGAAAACATCCTACAAACAACTCCACAGTGATTCTGATGGCGGCAATTCCTCAATGGCGGTTCCCTTTCCCCAGGTGATTCTGCTTTTATTAAGTTGACAAAAACCCAACCAGTACAAGGAGTGATTTGGGATTCAGGTACTGACAGCAAAGAATTGTGGCAGAAGATGGTGTAGTGGGAGGAGACTCAGGAGAAGCAAGAATAGAAGTCACGAAGCTGTACTGATGTGCGGACATGCCTGACTCCAGTTCTCAGGCCTGGGAGACAGAAACAGCTTGAGCAGAGGAAGCAGCTGGGGAGGCAGATGCAGGGCGCAGACTTGTCTCAGTGATGGGCTGGGGATGAGAGAAATGTCCCGTGTCTAAGGTGCCAACTTCTCAAAGAACATGGTGTTAAGCTGGAGCAGGAAGAAAGGCAGAGAAGAGGCAGCTAGAGACCTCGGTCTTTGGTCAGGATCCCGGGCACAGCTGGACATCTCTTCTGTCCCTTTGATGGTTTCTGGGTAGGATTCCCAATGTTCTCTCTGGGAAAGCGCATCTGTCGTCTAAATGCTCTTCAAGGCAACTTCCACTTTCTCCTTTAGGAATCTGTTCTTTCTTGTTCTCCCAACTTCATATTCAGTCTTTTTTGAGTTTCAGTGATATGCTCAGATGAAATAGTTAAATTTCGCACTCTATTGCAGTGGAACACTCAGGAGAAATGGACTGTTACAGTGACAGAAAGCACAATTATCTCTTTATTGGCATGAGCAAGCTTCCTAATGCTTCCTCCTCCTCTTTACAGCCACCCTTTGTGCTTTCTTCCCATCACCCCCTCCTTGTCTTCCTGCCTTTTCTACTTCCCTTCCTCTTCCTTTCATAATCCCATTTGTAACCTTTTTTTCTTTTTTTTTTTGTATATGCCTAGCCCTTTAGTAGTACTTACCATGAGTTACCTACGGGTCTTATGGCATCTTGATTATTGCCTTTTCTCTTGGCAGTTTAGGACACATATGTAATTCCCTTTGCACAGAACACAAAGCCTAAAAGCCACAGACTTTGCTGGAGGTTTGATGTGGGTTGTTTCTTAAACAAACAAACAAAAAAGCACTCTATCATTAAAAGATGTTTGAATCTACAGAAAGGACTCTGGTTTGGGAAAGTATTACAGAACTGAGGCAAATTGGGGTTCTACTATCAAAATTAATGGACTTGCAAGGGGCAGCATGACAGCCTTCCATAATATCCACAAGGCAGATGGTTTGCCAGCTTATTCTTTCACTTCCATGATCATTGTTTTTTAAATATTTTAATTTTTTACATATACATTTATATTACTACACACATATAAAATAAACTATACACAGCAAGAAGAACCACAAGACAATCAGGAATTATATTAATGTTACATTCATAGTGTTTTTGGCTATTTGTAGTTGACAACCTTGAAGAAAACATCTTTCCTATCTTGTTGAGTCTAAAATTCTGAATGTGAATTAATATCTGTCATATCTCATCTCTATCGACTTAAAGCATCTATCTAGACCAAAAAACATCTTAACCCCTAAACAACTAAGCTTAATTGTAAAACTAAACTATCTGGTCTTCAACCCCATCAAAGACTTGAGAAGGAGGAAAAATTAATTGCCTGAGTAAACAGGAAGTGCAGGTTAGCAACTTCCGAAGTGAAAAAAATGACAAACACAGTTTGCTGACTGAGTAGTCACCCAAAACTCTCTCTAATGATGGAGCATCATCTTCAGCCTTCGATCATTGTCTGATGCTTTCAAATTCTAGGGGAGAATTTAAGATAATTGCATCTGGTGTGGTACAGATGGAATCTAATTCTTCCAAGCCTCAAGAAAGCCATTTATTTAAGATCTGAGTAAAAAAACATGTTAGGTATAATGTCAAAAAAAAAAAAAAAAAGACAGAGTATGAGGAAAAATATGTGTTTTAAAACATACCTTAGGGGTTTAAAACAGAGCAGTTGTTGCTCTGTTTTAAATAAAGCAAGGGCTTAAACAGTTTATTATTTTTTGAAAGGCTATCATTCACCTCTATAACCTCCCTGTACTGAGGCTAAAGTCCATAGCTGTACTAGATGGGATCAACATCACACAGCTTGTAGCAGACAGTGCCCTGGTCCAGCTTAGACCAACCACTGAACACGTGGTCTCAACTTCTCTGCTCTTCCCTGTGCCATTTATTGCCTGTCACCAATGGAATGTATGCTGGGCTTTGTGTGTGTGTGTGTGTGTGTGTGTGTGTGTGTGTGTGTGACTTGTGGCTTCCTGAGTAAGACTCATCCCCCTCCAACTAACTCCTACTGCCTGAGCTTTAAAAATGGAGCTGTGACAGGCAAATAGGAAACCAGTAGGACAATGACACTGTTGTTGGAAGCAATCTTGTGTGCAGAACTCAGGTGTGGCCTTGGGACTGAACTGGGGGAGGGAATGTGGAAAAAATAGGGTCATTTTATATCCTTCTGGAGGTACGGTAGTGATGTGGGGTTTCTAACTTCCTCTGTTCTCTCCTTTCAATTCTTCTCTGCCTGACATGAACTTTTAATTCAAATGGCTACACAAGTTTCCAAAGAAGGGCAGTGTCTAGACTTGACTAGTTTTCAGCTATTATCTTTGGAAGGTTAAAAAACAGAAAAAAGCATGAGTTGTGTCTGTCTTGATAATTTTTTTACTTTTAATATGCGGTCTTCTGAGGAAGGTAATATGGCTACAACTAAGCTGTGGAGGCCCCTGAAGTGACAGAATTTGAGCAAAGCCAACCTGATTGCATTCAAAGTGGGTCGGTTCTGGCAGAAAGAACTGGATTTTCCTCACATTGCCTACTCTTCACTTGAAGCTTCTCTCTGCCTCTGGCCTGAAATAGTTTCCATTTCCTTGCAGAGGTCAACCTGAAAAGCTTTTCCCCTCCCTCACACAGCCTACTTTTTATTGCTCTTCTTTATATTTTTCTATTATACCAGTGCTCCACATCTCAAATTATGTCAAAGTACAGAGCATTTACATTGAGTTCTCAGAAATATTTCTTTCCCTCCATCTTAGTTTTGATTTGTTCATGGAGTATTTCAGGAAGATAGAAAGAATTAGACTTAATGAAAAAGACCAGGGTTAGGTGTGGAGAGACAATGGTTGTCTATATTAACAGACTCATGCCCATATTATTACCTGGATCTCTCACTATTAAAGACCAAGACTGTTTTAGATAGGTTCACAACACATGATATTCACACATCTTATAGATTTCAAAGGTATGATTGCAATGCCAGGAATCACAGCCTTGTAAATAGAGACAAGATTAAAGTAAGTATTCTTTTGTTAGCAATAAAAAGATTTCTTTTAAGAAGAGTGCAATTGTATTTGGCCAGTCAAATGTATTTCTGACACCAGCAGAGCTACGGAGTTCGTTCTGTACTTTGGGGTTTTTTTTTTTCAGTCTTATTTTTGTTGCTCTAATGGAACACCTCAGCCTGAGTAATTTATAAGGGATGAATGCTCACAGTGTCGGTAGAAGTTTTGGAGGCTGGGAAGTACCAGCTAGTATCAGAGTGCCAGCCACAGGTAAAGACCATTTGTCTGTGTTTTTAGAGGGAAGTGCTACTCCCTAAGAGGAGAGAACAGAGGTGGATCCGCCATAGGGAGAATTGAGCAGCTGGTGAATGGCTGGTTAAGGGAAACCAACCATTGATTGAACAATTAGTTGGAGGAGCTAGTTGTTGAGGAGAGGTTGAGGTATGGAGGAAAAAGAAATACTCAGAGAGCTGGGCCTGGTGGCACAAACCTTTCATGCCAGTGCTCGAGAGTCAGAGGCAGGTGGATTGCTGTGAGATCGAGGCCAGCCTGGTCTACAAAAGGAGTCCAGGACAGCCACGGCTACATAGAGAAAGAAATAAGAGAGAGAGAGAGAGAGAGAGAGAGAGAGAGAGAGAGAGAGAGAGAGAGAGAGAGAGAGAGAGAGAGAGAGGATACATTAGGAGACTCAGGCATATGTGGTGCAAACTGAAGATCTTAAAGCCCAGAACTTTTCTTCTGGCTTTCTGTCTCACTTGCTGTCTGTCTGACTCCTTGTTCCTTGCTCGCTTACTTGCTGTCTGTCTGTCTGTCTGTCTATCTATCTATCTACCATCTATCATCTAATTATCTATTTATCTATTTTGCTTGTTTGCTGTCACCCATCTTTCTATCTCCTTGCCTGTTGTCACCCATCTTTTTATCTCCTTGCTTGCTTGTTCCTCATCTGTCTATTTCCCTTCCTGCTGTTCCCAATCTCTCTAGCTCTCTTGCTGTTTCCCACCACACTGTAGCTTACTCTCTCATGTTTTTCCCCTTACACATTCTACCATGATTTTTTCATTGTTAAAATCACTAGGGTAATCAAAAATCAACAGTGTAACAAGGAAATACAAAAAGTTCTGTAACCTACAACAAAGGATACAACAAAAATTAATTAATTTCCAAACATCGGTTAGCATAACCTGCTTGTTATCTTTTAGACAATGCATGGGAAAGCTGAATCATAAATTTCCCCAGGCTAGAGCCAATGTGTTTACAAGATGGTCATAGCACATAGCTTGACCTAAATGTTCTCTAAAGAAAAAACTTGACCTACTTCCAGTCTTAGACCAACAGGTGTAATATCCAAGCCTAGGCTAACTGCCAAGGGGTCCTCTATTGTAAAATGTCTGTAAAGCATGACATTGCAAGCCCACCTTCTATTGCTCTTAACGCAGATTCTAAGTAAATGTTTCTACAGGTAACAATATCTAGCCAGGTACTGTTATGTCTAGGTCTTAACTTTCTTACATTCAGTTTCTTCTTGGGTGCTCACAGTCAGAGCAAAAAACTCTATCATCGTCTCAAGCCTTTGGTCAGATGCTCAGATGCCTTCTTTCAACATTCTCTGTGGAAAAAAGTTTTCCCTGTATGTTTTTCCTTAGGGGTAAGAAATAAAGAGAGAGAAAAAAAAAAACAGTTTTAGAATAAATAGCCCATTCTTCTACTGAGGGACACTTAGGCTGTTTCCATGTTCTGGCTATTATGTATAAAGCAGCTATGAACATGGTTGAGCATATGTCCCTGTTGTGTGGTAGGGCATTTTCTGGGTATATTCCAAGGAGTGGAATAGCTGGGTCTTGAGGAAGTCCTATTCCCATTTTTCTGAGAAATCACCGGATAGATTTCCAAAGTGGCTGTGCTAGTTTGCATTCCCACCAGCAATGAAGGAGTGTTCCTCTCTCTCTACATCCTCGCCAACATGTGGTGTCATTTGAGTTTTTGATCTTAGCCATTCTGATGGAATCTCAGCGTCATTTTGATTTGCATTTCTCTGATAACTAATGAGGATGAGCATTTCTTTAAGTGTTTCTCAGCCATTTGATATTCCTCTGTTGAGAATTCTCTGTTAAGTTCCAAGCCCCATTTTACAATTGGGTTGTTTGGTTTTGTGGTGTTTAATTTCTTGAGTTCTTTATATATTTTGGATATTAAACCTAAGAAACTGTGGTACATTTACACTATGGAATACTACTAAGCTATTAAAAATAAGGAATTCCCAAAATTTGTGGACAAATGGATTGATCTAGAAATTATCATAATGTGTGAGTCCTCCCAGAAGCAAAAAGAGACAAATGGTATATATTCACTTATACCAAAACACTAGTCCAAGGGATAAGTCCCATGAAAAACTTTACTTACCAAGAAAGTGGGTCAGAGGAGAGGACATCCTATTGAGACTTTAGGCGAGAGTAGCATGGAAGAATGGGGAAATAGTAGGATCCACAGGGTCCTGGAAATCTTACAAGAAGAACTTTATGACAGGTAGATCTGGGTCCTGGGCTCCTCCTCAAACTAAGGCACCAGGCAAGGAGAATATAGGCAGTAAACTTTGAACCCCTACCAAGACCTAGCCAACGAACAGGATATTCTCCACCATTGAACGGAGAGTGAGATCTGACTCTCACACAAACTCTGGTGCCCCTTTTCTGACCACGTCACCTGGATGGGGAGGCCTGGCGGCATTCAGAGGAAGGATAGCAAGTTACCAAGAAGAGACTCGATATTCTAAGAGCATATATAGGGGGAGGAAGTCTCCCTTAATCACAGACATAGGGGAGGGGGGAAGGGGGGAAGTAGGAGGGAGGGAGGAATGGGAGGAAACAGGGGAAGGGCTAACAATTGAGATGTAATATGAATAAATTAATAAAAAAACAAATTAAAAAAGATAGAATAAATAGCAATTTCTAAACATTACACCTGGACCATATGTAATATTTTGGGGCAGTGGTGATCAGCCAGAGATCTTTAGAACTTTGTCAAGCGAAGCCTCTATGACTTCATGTCTGAGACAGGAAAGTAACAAATGGAAGGGTCAAGAGATGATGATAAGGAATGAGAGGGCCCAGGCTCACCTTTTTGTATGCTCACATTTTATGAGCATATTACTTCCTGACTCACCACTTACCCCTATTACACTAGCAATCAAACTTCAAAGTGAGTTCTAAAAGGGATACATTCAAACTATTGCACATAGTTTTTCAGAATTTGGTATTCTAAAACAGACAAATCTCCCTCATCCATCAGTATTTTGTAGGTATTTCCAAATATGACATTTCCAAGTGCTTTCATATAATTTCATTGGATAAGCTTATTAATTTAAAATGAAGTTATTTGGAGGGGTTGGAGATATCATTAACATTAAGGCTGTTTATTGTTGTGGGAATGCAAACTAGTACAACCACTTTGGAAATCTATCTGGTGCTCTCTCTGAAAAATGGGAATAGGGCTTCCTCAAGACCCAGCTATTCCACTCCTTGAAATATACCCAGAAGAGGCTCTACCACACAACAGGGACATATGCTCAACCATGTTCATAGCTGCCTTATTCATAATAGCCAGAACATGGCAACAGCCTACATGTCCCTCAGTAGAAGAATGGATAAAGAAACTGTGGTACTATGGAATACTACTCAGCTATTAAAAACAAGGAATTCCTGAAATTTGTGGACAAATGAATTGAACTAGAAATTATCATAATGAGTGAGTTCACCCAGAAGCAAAAAGAGTTAAATGGTATATACTCACTTATCGAGACACTAGTCCAAGGGGTACGTCCCATGAAAAACTTTACTTACCAGGAAAGTGGGTCAGAGAGGAGGACATCCTATTGAGACTTTAGGTGAAAGAATCCTGGAAGAATGAGGAAATAGAAGGATCCAGAGGGTCCTGGAAACCAACAAGAAGAACTTTATGACAGGCAGATCTGGGTCCTGGGGTCCTCCTCAAACTATGTCACCAGCCAAGGAAAATATAGGCAGTAAACTTCGAACCCCTACCCAGACTAGCTGATGGACAGGACATTCTCCACTGGTGGGGAGGCATGGTAGCACTCAGAGGAAGGATGGCAAGTTACCAAGAAGAGACTTGATACCTTAAGAACATATATAGGGGGAGGAGGTCCCCCTCAGTCACAGACATAGGGGAGGGGAGTAGGGGGGAAGCGGGAGGGAGGGAGGAATGGGAAGATACAGGGATGGGCTAACAATTGAGATGTAATATGAATAAATTAATTTAAAAAAGACTTGATTGTTTTTACAGTGGGCACCTGGTGCATATAAATTCATGCTGCAACATATACATGTATATCAAATAAGTTAATCTCTAAAATAATGAAATAAAATTGTTTGTATTTATTAAAAATTACAAGTCCTTGACTTTCACACAAACTCTGGTGCCCCATATTTGACTATGTCCCCTTGATGGGGAGGCCAGTGCCACTCAGAGGAAGGATAGCAAGCTACCAAGAAGAGACTTGATATCCTAGGATCATATACAGGATGAGGAGGTCCTCCTCAGTCACAGTCACAGGGGAGGGGAGTAGGGTGAAAGCGGGAGGGAGGGAAGAATGGGAGGATACAAGGGATAGGATAACATTTTGGATGTAATATGAGTATTATCAATAAAAAGATAGTAAAAAAAATTACAAGTCTTAGAAGTATTGCCTATCTGTTATTGTATCTATATTCTTTCTGTTATTGCATATATTTTTATAATTTATAAGCATATCAATAAGCACATATTTGTGCTCATAGAGTAATGTGCTACTGAATAATTTTTATTAAGCCAGTCATGGTAATACATGTCTGTATTTCCAGCGCTTGGGAGATTGAGGTAGGAGAACAACTGGGAACTGCATATAGAGTTCAAGCTATGTCTCAAAAATAGAGAAGAAAATTAAAGTGTTTTGATTAGATTGTTTCATCGATATCCTTACTTTAGGGACTATTAACATAGGAAAGCATTTCTGAAAATAAAATTCTGCAGATCAGTTTTGTGCAATATGTGATATGTGACTACAGTTTAAGAAGTGCCATGAATACCCTGTTGACAGCCACACATTAATGGAAATAAGAAACACTACTGTGTTGCTGACATGGACCTTACTATAGAAGCAAGATTTATAACCTTTCTAGAATCTGTGAAAACAGGATAAGAAAATTACACCCGAGTGTGATGGCTTATACCTGTCATTTCAGTATGTGGTGGGGTGAAATAAGAAGATTGCTATGAGCCAGGTTGGGCTGCAGAGACACAGAAAGTCCATATATACATATATATATAAACAAACCCCTCCCAAACCACTGAATTAACTTTCTCACTTGTTGCATTTCATTCAGTTGCATTCTGATTTAAAGCTGGAGTCTAGCTAACTAGAATCAAGCTGCTTCATTTTGACCCATAACATCTCTCACAGTATACAGGATGCCCTTTTAATTTGTTGCCCCATCTTTTTATTATCATCTTCATTTTTTTATGGGCAACTTCTCAATTCCTGCTATATCTGCAATCCAAGTACTAGTCAGGTCCAGCCCTGATTAGCTTCTAAGATTAGCTGAGATCATCTTGAGTAATACTGGAAATAGAAGTTCATATCCAACATCCCCTTCCATGTGTAACATACAATGAGTGAATAAAAATTAATGTGCTCCTTTCCCCTTCTGCTCCAGGCATAGTTTGCCTGAAGCTGGGAATACTTTTTATTTCTTTAAAGCTTTTGAAGATTTTACTTTGGCCCACATTTTCTAAAACTATATACAGCACTAGAAATGGACAATGACGTTTCAATATAGAAAACTGTTGGAGTGATGATTTTGTGCATGATATGAAGATTGTCTTTGTATATTAAAATTCTGATTTCTGTACCAACAGAGAGAAGAGTACAGACCTGGAATTTGGTATAGTTAAGCATCACTTGTCTCAGTGTTTTCTCAACACTGTTAGCACCTTCTCACTGGTTGAAAAGACAGTTGAATGGCCTATGGTAAAGGCAGGAGAGAATATGAATGACTTCCAGAGAGATGGGAAAGAAAGAAAAAGGTGTAATAGGATTTTCCAACAAGACATGAGGAAGTGGGTGTTCCTTAGTATGAAGGAGTACAAAACTGAGGAGAGGTAAAGAACAATGTGGCAGAACGTAGATTAGACATAGGTTATAAGAGCTAGTTGGGAGCAACAGTAAGTAAGCTAGGCCTAAAGCTATTGTAAATAAATATGTCAGAGTTGGGGTGGACATAGAAAGTTCATATAGTTTTAGACAAAGTGTAGGAGGCTCCAAAGCCATGCATTAAAGACAATATTTTGCCCTGCACACTCCATTCCAAGTCCAATGCCCCATCTTTGCCCTGGAGGCCCTCAGTGGCCAACTGGGGAAGAGAGGTGAGATTTCTGTGAGCTAGCCCACTTTTTTACACTAGGCCACTGGGTAAACACAGCAATAGTGAGTTATGTCTAACTCTCTGTACCCTCCATGTACTAGACTTCGCCCCTACCTGCATTCCTAGAAGCCAGCCAGCCCCAGGGACCACCAGCACCTTGATCTCTGGAAGTGCATGGTGGCCACCTGGGCAAGACAGACTGGCAGCCACCAGGGACCACCAGGTGAGACCCTGCAGACAATTCCTAGCTTGCCCTGTCTTCCTGGCAAACTTAGCAATGGAGATACCTGCCCGATCCCCAGAGCACCCGATTCCTGGTCCAGCACCCCATCACTGGGGGATTTCAGTGGCCATTTGGAAGAGACAGAGGGGCCTATGGTCCCTAGGGATCATGAGACCACAGGGCAAACACAGCAGAGGTGAGCGATACCTGCCCCCCCTGCACTCTCCATCTACCGAACCTCACATCTAGGTGCATTTCCAGAAGCTGGCAGCCCCCAGGGACGACCAGCCAATATCAGAGACAACCAGATAGCTAAAGGCCAGCATAAGAACCTGGTCAATATGTTAACACTGAACCCAAGTATCATTCTACAACATGCTCAGGATATTTTTAACACATCTGAGGAATAAGAAAACAGCCTTAACCTCAGTCTCATGAACATGACAGAGATCTTTTAAGAAGAAATGAATAATTCCCTTAAAGAAATACAGGAAAACACAATGAAACAGGTGAAAGAAAGAAATAAAATTCTCCAGGACTGAAAATGGAAGTAGAAGCAATGACAAAAGCCAATTAGAGGGAATCCTGGAGATGGAAAACATAGGAAAGAGAAAAGGAATAACAGACTCAAGCATCTTTAACAGAATCCAATAGATGGATGAGAGAATCTCAGGCATAGAAGATACAAAAGACCAAAATTAACCAGAAAATTGGTCACAAAGAAAGCCTCAATAGATACAAGAAAATTGAAATAATTCCTTATATTCTATCAGACCAATACGGATTAAAGCTGGACTTCAAGAACAAAAAACAAACAAACAAAAAAACAAAAAACAAAAAACAGAATGCCTACAAACTTATGGAAACTGCATAATTCTCTATTCATTGATCTCTGGGTCATGGAGGAAATAAAGAAAGAGATCGAAGGCTTTATAGAATTCAGGCACGTCAAGTGAAGGCATATCAAACTTACAGGACACAATGAAAGCAGCGCTAAGAGGAAAGTTCATAGCACTAAGTGCTTTCATAAAGAAATCAGACAGAACACACACAAGCAATTTAAAAGCACAACTGAAAGCTCTAGAATAAAAAGAAGGGTATACACCCAAAAGGAGTAGATGGCAGGAAAGAATCAAACCCAGGGCTGAAATAATAAACTAGAAACAAAGAGAACAATACAAGTAATCAACAAAACCAAGAGCTAGTTCTTTGAGAAAATCAATGACAGACAAACCCTCTGCCAAACTACTAAAAAGTAGAAGGATATTATCAAAAATATCAAAATTAGAAATGAGAAGGGGGATATAACAACAGATACTGAGGAAATCCAAGGAATCATCCAAAAGCCTATGTGCCACAAATTGAAAAATATAAATGAAATGGATGGTTCTCTTGATAGATACCACTTACCAACATTAAATCAAGATCAAGTAAACAGTTTATTTTTATTTTATTTTTTTATTAATTTGTTCATATTACATCTCGATTGTTAACCCTTCCCCTGTTTCCTCCCATTCTTCCCTCCCTCTCATTTCTCCCCTTCTCCCCTCCCCTATGTCTGTGACTGAGGGAGACCTCCTCCCCCTATATATGCCCTCAGAATATCAAGTCTCTTCTTGGTAACTAGCTATCCTTCCTCTGAGTGCCACCAGGTCTCCCCATCCGGGGGACATGGTCAGAAAAGGGGCACCAGAGTTCATGTGAGAGTCAGATCTCACTCTCCACTCAACGGTGGAGAATATAATGTTCGTCATGGTATATTTACACGATGGAATACTACTCAGCTATTAAAAACGAGGAATTCCCAAAATTTGTGGACAAATGGATTGATCTAGAAATTATCATAATGAGTGAGTTCACCCAGAAGCAAAAAGAGACAAACGGTATATACTCACTTATATCAAAACACTAGTCCAAGGGATATGTACCATGAAAATCTTTACTTACCAAGAAAGTGGGTCAGAGGAGAGGATATCCGATTGAGACTTTAGGCAAGTAAACAGTTTAAGTAGACCTAGAACCCCCAAGGAAATAGAAGTAGTCATTAAAATTCTTATAACCAAAACCCAAAAAGCCCAGGGCCAGATGATTTCAGCACACAATTCAAAATTCTACCATACTTTTAAAGAAGAGCTAATACCAACACTCCTCAAACTATTCCATGAAATAGAAACAGAGAAACATTGCCAAACTCACTCTATGAGGCCACAGTTACCTCCTGCAAAGCAGAATCAGAAAGAGAGAAGGGAGAACTGAGCAGGCAGGAAACACCTGGTTAAGGGAAACCAACTGTTGGTTGAACAATTAGCCAGAGGGCAATAATTGTTGAGGAGAGATTGAAGAATGGAGGAGAAAAGTAATAATAAGATCCAGGCCTAAATTATGGTGTAAATAAAAAGAGTTTTCTAGCCCAAGCGAACTTTATTTTTCTTCTACTGCTTTCTGTTACTTAGGCTAACCAATTCAGTTTTTTTCATAATAGATTATGTCATGATTTTCTCATCTTTAACAATCAATAGAGCCTTTAAAAATAACAGAGGAAGACAACAATCTAACAATGAAATAGAAACAGTTTTGTATAACCTAAAATACAGCATACAGGAAAAATCAATCAATATCCAAGCAGTGGTGAACATGACCTGATTATTATTTCCTAAACAATACTCAGGAAAGCTTAATCATAAATTTCCCTGGGCTAAGGCCATTGTGTTTACATGATTGTCATAGCAGCATAGCTTGAAACTAAAGGTCCTTAACACACTAAAATATTGACCTACTTTTAGTCCCAAACCAAGAGGTTAGGCTAGGTTAACTGCCAAGGAGTCCTCTATTGTAAAATATGTGTAAAGTATGATGTTACAAGCCCACCTTCTATTACTTTCAAAGCAGACTCTAACGAAACAGGTTTTATTTTTCTACAGCTAACAATCTCTAACCAGGCACTATTATGTCAGAGTCCTAACTTTCTTTTCAACCAGTTTGATTGGTTGCTCACCATACTCAGAGCCAAGACTCTTTCATTGTCTCAAGTCTTTGGCCAGATGCTCTCTTTCAGAATTCTCTGTGGAAAAAGTTTTTCCACTGTGAAGTTCATTAGGGTTGAGAAATAGAGAAAAGACAGTTTTAGGAGACAAAGTAGATTTCAAAGTATTTTTAGGCTAAATTACACCTGGACTATACATAATATTTAAAGACAGTGGTGATCAGCTGGAGATCTTTGGAACTTTGTCAAGCAAAGCCTCTATGACTTGTCCTCATGTCTGTGACAGTTACATTGATATATAAACCATACAAAGACCCCCCAAAATAATTTGAGGCCAATTTCCCTTGTGAACATTTATGCAAAAACACTCAATAAAATATTTGCAAACCGAATTCAAGAACCTATAAAAATATCATCCACTATGAACAAGTAAGCTTCATCCTAGGGATACAGGGATGGTTCAACATATGAAAAATCCATCAATGTAATAAATCATATAAACAAATTGAAAGGAAAAAACCTACCTAATCATCTCATTAGATACTGAAAATTATTTTGACAAAATACAACACCCATTCATGTTTTAAGTCTTGGAGAAATAAGCTATATAAGACACATATTTAAACAGAATAAAGGCAGTATACAGCAAGCCAATAAGCAAAATCAAGTTAAATGGAGAAAAACTTAAAGCAATTCCACTGAAATCAGAGACTAGCAAGGTTCTCCACTCTCTCCATATCTCTTCAATATAATGCTTGAATTCCTAACTAGAACAATAAGATAATTTAAGGAGATCAAAGGGATCTAAATTGGAATGGAAGAAGTTCAAATTATCACTGTTTTCAGATAAATGACTCCAAAAATTTTACCAGAGAACTCCTACAGCTGATAATCACCTTCAGCAAAGTGGCTAAATAGACAATTAACAAAACAAAACAAAAGAAAACACACAAACAAACAAAAAACCCAGCATCCCTCCTGGATACAAGCAACAAACTGGCTGAGAAAAAGCTTTGAGAGGCCACACCTTTCACAATAGCCACCAATTATCCATAAAGTATCTTTATATTACTCTAACCAAACAAGTTAAAGACCTGTATGATAGAAACTTCGAGTCTCTGAAGAAAGAAATTGAAGAAGATATTGAAGATGAAAAACTGTCCCATGGTTGTGGACTGGTGATAGTGCTACCTCAAGACCTAGCTATTACACTCCTGGGCACATTACCTGAAAGATGTTCCACCTTACACCAAGGAGATTTGCTCAACTATGTTCATAGCAGCTTTATTCATAATAGCCACAACCTGGAAACAACCTAGATGTCCCTCAACTGAAGAATGGATAAAGAAACTGTAGTATATTTATGCAATAGCATACTACTCAATTATTAAAAACAAGGAAACCTTGAAATTTACAAGCAAATGGGTGGAACTAGAAACAATCATCCCAAGTGAGGTAGTCCAAACCCAGAAAGACACGCATGGTATATACTTACTTATAAGTGGATATTAGCCCCACATAGATGTCCTCTAAGAGTCTCCACTCAGTGAGGGATCACGGCAGATGCTGAAATTCAATGCTGGACCTTGGGCAGAGTGCCGAGAGTGGTATCGAAGAATGGGGGTTGGAAGGATCCAGAGGGTTTAGCAGCCCTAAAAGGAGACTATCAAGGCTGGCAGATCTGGACCCAAAGGCACCTGCACAAACTGTTGCAACAACAAAGGACAGTGCATGCAGTGAACCTAGACCTCCTGTTCAGATATAGCCAATAAACAGTCCATTCTCTATGGTTGTGAGAGGATCAGGGACTGCCTCTAACATGAACGCTGGTGTCCCTGATTTGGTCACTTCCCCTTGGTGGAGAGGCCTGGTGGGCACACAGAGAAAGGGGAAGCAGGCTACCAGGATGAGACCTGATGAGCTGTAGTCATATGGTAGGGGAGGAGGTCTTCTTCTGTCAGAGGTCTAGGGGAGAGGAGTAGGGTAGAAGAGGGAGGGAGAATGAGAATGGGAAACTACAAAGGTAGGGATAACAATTGGATGTAATCTGAATAAATTATAATAAATTAAAATAAAAGGAAGCTAAGTAACAAGGAGGAGCCAAGGAGGGATGCATGCATCTCACTGAGAAGGGGAAATAGAATTGACAGAGGAAGTGCTTGGAGAGAAGGAACAAAACAGGAGAGAGGGTGCTGAGGCAAATGGGAGTGGGGATCTGATGTGGGCAGAGTGGAGGTGTGTGGTGGGTGGGAGGATAGAAGGCTTGCAGAGAGAACGAAAGCCAGGGCCTGGGGCATCTCTGAGGCAGGCTGGACACCTATGACAGTGTAGGCTCCTAGGAGATTATGGGGTGACTGTATCTGAGACCCCAACTTGTGGTCAACATGAAGACTGAAGTGGTCATGCTCTAATTAGATATGACTCCTCGACGAGGGAGGGGAACACCAACCCATCCACAAAAACTTCCACCCAAAATTTACCCTACCTAAAGATGTGAAAGGATAAAGAAAGAGCAGAAAGTGAGGCAATGACCAGCTAGTGCCTGCCACACCATGCAAGAGAGCCAGCCAATTAATGACCCTCTGCTACGCTTGCAGAAGGGAGCCTAGAATAGCTATCCTCTGAGAGGGCCCCCCCCACCCCCCAGCAGCAGAGAGAAACAGATGCTGAGACTCACAGGTAAACACTGGTCAGAATGTAGAGAGTCTTGTGAAAGAGTGAGAAGAAAGACGGAAGGATTAGGAGGGGACAAGAGCTCCACAAAAAAACCAACAGAGCTAGCTAATCTGGGCCTATGTTGGCTTGTGGAGACTGAAACACTAAGCAAGGATAATGTATGGACTGGACCATATACATGTGTAGGCCCTCTACACATATGTACTGGATGGGCAGCTTGATCTTCATGTGGGTTCTCTAGTAAGGAGAGCATGTGTGTGTATGTGTGTGTGTGTGTGTGTGTGTGTGTGTGTGTGTGTGTGTGTGTGTATGTGTGTGAAGACTTTCTTGCATGTTTTTTGATCATTTCCCCTGGTGAGGCTCTCTTGCTAGGCCACTGTCATAGAAGATGCATTCAGTCCTGATTCAACTTGACATGCTAATATGGATAGATTGTTTGTTGTGTGGGGCCTCCCCTCTTCTGAGTGGTAGGGGAGGGGGGATGCAGGGAAGAAGGAGGGAAGTTGGGACCAGGAGGAGAAGAGGGAAGGGGCTACAATTGGGATATAAAGTGAAGAAATAAAATAATTAATTTAAAAAGAGATATAAAAATGATGGCCCTTTGCAGCTGCTGAGTGGGATAGAGGGATAAGGCAGGTGGGTGTTGGTATATTATTTTGTACTTCTGTGTTCTTTACACTATAGTAGAGAAAAAGCTATTTGTCTTAGTTAGGGTTTCATTGCTCTGAAAAGATGCCAAGACCATGGCCACTCTTATAAAGGAAAACATTTAATTGGGGCTAGCTTACAGTTTCAGAAGTTTACTCATTGTGGGAAACATGGCAACATGCAAGCAGACATGGTGCTGGAGGAACTGAGAGAGTCCTTCATCTTTACGTGCAGGCAGCAGAGGGAGACTGTGTGCTACACTGGGTGAAGCTTGAGCATAGGAGACCTCAAAGGCCGTCCCCACAGTGATCCATTTCCTACAAGACCACACCTACCCCAACAAGACCATATCTCCCAATAGTGCCATTCTCCATAGGTCAAGTATACAAACAAATGAACCTATGGCAGCCATACCTATTCAAACCACCACATTATTATATTATAAGAGTTCATTGCATACAGCCTTCCTTCTCTTTTCTTTAAAAATTATCCTTAGTGCCAAATAGTTATACAGATTAGTGAGTTTCACTGTGACATTTCTATACTACATATATTGTGATTGGTGTGTCTACCCTCCCTCTACTCTCTCTTATCCTCTTTCTTTCTCCATCTCTTTGGACCCTCGCCCTTCCCTAATGGCTCATCTCCCTTTTCTTTTTCTTTTTTAGTTTCACATATGGGAGAACACACAAGGTATTTGTCATTTAGCTTAGAAATATGATGTCTCCTGCTTCCAACCATTTTCTTGCAAATGACACAATTCTGTTCTTTATGGCTGAACAAAATGCAATTGCAACTGTATACTTCTTTTCCCATTTAGATGTTGATGGGCCCTTAAGTGGATTCCATACCTTGGCTCCTGTGAACTCTGAGGTAGTTCACCGGTGTGCATGCTTCTCTTCTGTATGGTGACTGTATTTCCTTTGTTTAAATGCTGACAAGTGGGATAGCTGGATCAGGTGGCCATTCTATTGTTAGTTTATTGAGGAAGCACTATTCTGATTTCCACCAACAATGTGTAAGGGATCATTTTCCTCATATGCTTTCTAACATTTGGTATTTATTTATTTAGTTTGAGAGTGGTACGTATGTACATTCATATGTGTGTGGGCATATACGGTCGACTGAAGTTGACAAATGTCTTCGTCGTCAATCACTCTGAGCCATACGATCATAGGCAGCCCTCTGCTTGCCTGGCTTATATGGGCGTGGAGATCACATAGATCTTTCCCACACTCATCAATTTATTCCAGTTCTTGACTCCATCGGGCACTCTCTGGGAAGCCACAGGTCATTCTAGCCAAGGAATCAGGTAGGTTAGCTGTGGATCTTAACTCGTCTCCCCTCTCCTTGATATTCACCCTCTAGTCTCACCCCTGTCTCTATAGCAGATGACCTATTGTTGCCTTACCCTTCTCTCTGCCTGCTCCAGTGGATCATATAGGTCTTCTCCTCCAATCTTCCTCCCCTCTCACCCTGTTGTCCCAGCCTCAAAGCCTAGAAGACTTTCTCTGAGAACTTACTGGCCAAGCCTGCCAGAGGAACAGATATGACAGGAAAACAGGGAGTGGGGGCTTCAGATCTTCAGTTTTCTCCTCCATATGCAACCCTCACCCAGAGTCTCATCCCCAGCCATGTAGCAGACTACCTATTGTGGCCTCTCTTCACTTTCTACCCCCATTCCCAGGAGACTAAGAAGATTCTGGGGAACACCCTGAGTTCCTCCCACTTGTGGACTCTTTCTGCCTGTTTTTCTTTCTAGCCCATCCTCATTGCTATATGTCAGCTCCCAAAACACAGAAACACATTTTACCTGGAACCTCCAGTAGCCACACATATCAGGATTTCAGAAGAATTTCTAACAAGGCAACACACAGCTACCACACCCTCCCAAGAACCAAATAAGGCAACAGACATGATATATCCAAATATCCTCATAACAAAGACAAGATCAGATACCAGAATCTAGAATTACAATCTTCCCACAATCAGATACCTAGACTCCACTAGAGCTGAGCAATTCTACCACTGCAGCCCCTGAAGATCCTAACATAGTTGAAGCATAAGTAGAAACTTTAAAATAGTTAAAATAAAATAATGACCATGATAGAGGTCCTTAAAAAAGAAATGAATATACTCCTTAAATATATTTATAAAAGAGCAAACAGTGGAAGGAAATGAATAAAATAGTTCAACATGAAAACAGAAATAAAATCAATAAATAAAATCCAAACTGAGGGAAATATAAAAATGAAAAACTTATAAACTTGAACAGGAATCTCAGAATACAAGAGATGGAAGAGTGAAAAATCTCAGACACAACATGAAAGATGTGATAGAAGAAATGATGCCTTGGTCAAAATAAATATTAAATCTAAAAATCTCCTGGTATGCTGGGTGTGATGGCGCACACCTGTGATTCCAGCACTTGTGGAGGCTGAGGCAGAAAGATCTGTATGAATCCAATGCCATCCTGGTCTACAAAGTGAATCCAGGACAGCCAAAGCTACAGAGAACCCATGTCTTGACCCTCAGCCCCTTGAACCAAACAATCCAGAAAATCTGAGGCACTATGAAAAGACTAAATCTAAGACTGGGGAAGGAGAAAAATAATCCAGGTCAAAGGCACAGAAAATATTTTCAACACAATCGTAGAAGAAAATTTCACAGGGGAAAGAGAGAGAGAGAGAGAGAGAGAGAGAGAGAGAGAGAGAGAGAGAGAAACAAAACAACAAAAACAAAGAACAAAACTCCACCAAGTAACATACAAAGGCAGACCTATTCAAACAATACCCGACTTTTCAATGGAGACTCTAAAAGCCAGAAGATCCTGGGCAGATGTTTTACAGTTTCTAAGACACCACAAATAGCCATCCCAGACCACTACACAGAAAAACTTTCAATCAATAGATGGAGAAAATAAGACATTCCTAATTTAAGTACTACCTCTCTACAAATCCAGCTCTACAAAAAGTGTTAGGAGGAAAACTTCAAATTAAAGAATAAATAAATAAATAAATAAAAGAAAGAAATAGTCCCAGAATAGCAAGTCACAGAAGGGGAAACACACACACACAGAGACACACACACACAGAGACACACACAGAGACACACACAGAGACACACACACACACATACACACACACACACAGAGACACACACAGACACACACACACACACAGAGACACACATACACAAACACACACACACACACACAAACACACACACACAGTTGTAACTCTATAGCCCCTCTGTTGAGACCTACTTTAGTAAGCATAACTGTAGATCCCCTGCTAACACTAGCTATTGCTCTTAACATGTAAGAAGCTATTTTACTCTCGTTTCTGTTTTGATCATAAGGTGAAATTAAGTTTCAGTTCTAAGACCCGACTGTCTGAAACGAGGAAAGTTCAAAGTTTCCTGCTTAGAATAAAACAATAGATGATAAATGCATGTTCTGCTTGGGTTAAAGATAAACGATGTTCTATAAGAGTTAAGAAAACAACACCTTGCTATGTTCTTTACTTCCAGAAAGCTGTAAAGTGCCCAAGAGATCCCCTACCTTAAATCCCAGCCAATGAGTTTAAAATGCTTTGTCTAGCTACCTGGGTGCATTATGCTCAGAACAAAATCAATTCTTCTTATGTTTAGCTAATCAAAATGATATAATGCTGCCCTTCCCCTTGATTCCCACCTGGTTACCTGGTTACCGTTTTTTTTTTCTCATAAAAATCCTGCCTTAGAAAAAGGCTGGTGTCAAGGTCTGCTTCCTGAATTCAGACCCTAAGCATTCAGTTCTTGTTCAGCATTTAAATAAACTTCCATCAGTCTGAGTCTGGTGTTTGAGTGGTCAGTGTGTGGCTATTTCTGAACCCTAAAAACACAGACAGACATGGACACAGACACAGACACAGACACACACACACACACACACACACACACACACACACACACAAAACTCCTCCCCCCATCATCAGCGGATATTGGCCCAAGATGGCAAAGGGAGCAGAAGCCACTAACCGGGGGCTTGGTGGCCCCTGAGCATCAGAAATGACAGACTTCTGAAACCAGCTTCAATGAGACAGATCAATTTTATTCAGGGTGATCAAGTGTTATATAGAACTTTGGGGAGTAGGTAGGGATATCTAGGGTCAGCTAGACAAAAGCTTAAAAGAGAAGTGATGGAACAACTGATGTTACAAATCAAATGGACCTAAAAGATATTTATTGGACACTTTACTAAAAAAGATTCACAAATAATGTACCTTCTTCTTAGTCCCTCATGGAACTTTCTTAAAAATTGACCACATACTCATACACAAAGCAAATCCCAACAGATACAAGAAAATTGAAATAACATTCTGTATTCATTCTATGTTCATAAGTCTATAAATGCCATCTGCCATATTAACAAACTGAAAGACAAAAGTCATATGATCCCCTCTTTACATGCAGTAAAAGGCTTTGACAAAATCCAACACCTCTTCATGATAAAAGTTCTTGAGAGATTAAGTTTAAAAAGGACTCTAAGGTCAGCAATTAATAAATGGAACCTCATGAAACTGAAAAGCTTCTGTGGGCAAAGGACACTGTCAACAGAACAAAATGGCAGCCTACAGACTGGGGAAAGATCTTCACCAACCCTATCTGATAAAAGGCTAATATCCAAAATACATAAAGAACTCAAGAAGTTAAACACCACCAAACTAAATATCCCAATTAAAAAATAAGGTACAGAGCTAAACAGAGACCTTTCAACAGAGGAATATCGAATGACTGAGAAGCACTTAAAGAAATCCTTAACATCCTTAGTCATCAAGGAAATACAAATCAAAACAATTCTTAGATTCCATCTTACACCTATCAGAATGGCTAAGATAAAACACTCAAGTGACAGCACATGCTGGAGAGGATGTGTGTGGAGAAAGAGCACACTCCTCCATCGCTGGTGGGAGGGCAAACTTGTAAAACTACTTTGAAAATCAATCTGGCACATTCTCAGAAAATTGGGAATAGGGCTACCTCAAGACTTAGCTATACCATTCCTTGGCATATAACCGAAAGATGCTTCACCATACAAACGGACATTTGCTCAACTATGTTCATAGCAGCCTTATTCACAATAGCCAGAATCTGGAAACAACCTAGATGTCCCTCAACCAAAGAATGGATAAAGGAACTGTGGTACATTTACACAATGGAATATTATTCAGCTATTAAAAACAAGGAAATCTTGAAATTTGCAGGTAAATGGATGGAACTAGAAAAGATCATTCTGAGTGAGGTAACCGAGACCCAGTGGTATATACTTGCTTATAAGTGGATATTAGACCAACATAGATGTCCGCTGAGAGACTCCACCAAGTAGGGGATTGGGGCAGATACTGGACTCATAGTCAGACTCTGGGCGAAGCGCTATGAGTTGTTTGGAAGAGTAGGGGCATGGAAGGATGGGGGAGTGTTGTCAGAAGCTCCACCAGGAGACTATCAAGGCTGGATCTGGACCTGGGGGCCCTGTACAAACTGATGCACCCACCAAAGAGATTTCAAGCAGAGAAGCTAGATCTCCGTGTTGTGATGTAGCTGATGGACAGATTATTCCCTACATGGTGAAGGGCGGGGATGTAGAGCAGGAGACTGCTTCTGACAGGAACTCTGGTCCCTGCAATTTGATCAGTGGCCCTTGGCAGAGAGGGCCAGTGGGAAAACAGAGGAAGGGAATGCAGTCTATGCAGATGAGACCTGATAGGCTGTGGTCAGATAGTGGGGGAGGAGGACTCCTCTGTCAGAGCTCTAAGGGAGGTGAGTAGGTAGGGCAAAAGAGGGAGGGAGGGTGAAAACAGGAAGATAAAAGCAAGGGGGTTACAATCAGGAGGTAATGTGAATAAATTATAATAAAAAAAGAAAAAAAAAAGGAAGCAACATTTTCAAAGGACGTGCCTCAATGTAATAAAGGCCGTTTACAGAAATTGCACAGCCAACATCAACCTAAATAGAGAGAAACTCAAAGCAATCCCACCAAAATCAGGAATAAGACAAGGTTGTATGCTTTCTCCATAACAATTCAATGTATTTCTCGGAGTCTTACCTAAAGCAATATTACAACTGAAGAAGGCCAAAGGGATGCAAATTTGAATGGAAGGAATAAAAATATCTTTGCTTGAAGATGATATGCTAGTATACATAAGTGACTGGCAAAAATTCCCACAGGGGGAACTCCTGCAGCTGATAGACACTTTCAGCAAAGTAGTTGGATACAAAATTGACTAACAAAATTTCAGAATACCTCCCATATACAAATGATAAATAGAATGAAAAAGAAATCAGGGAAACAACATTTTTCATACTAGCCACAAATATCTTAAAGCAACTGTAACCAAGCAAGTGAAATACTTGCATGGTTAAACTTTTGGGACATTGAAGAAAGACATTGAAGAAGATATCAAAATATGGAAATATCTCCCATGTTCATGGGTTCGTAGGATTAATGTAGTAAAAATGGCCATCCCAAAGCACACTACAGTTTCCATGCAATCCTCATCAAAATTTTAATTTTAATGCAGTTCTTCACAGAGCTTGAAAGGACAACCTTCAGCTTTATATGTAAACCCTTCTCCCACTGCAAGAAAGTTAAGAACAATCCTGAACAATGAAAGAATTGCTGCAGATATCACCACTCCTGATTTCATGTTGTAGTCAGAGCTATAATAATAAGAGTAACATGGTATTGGCACAAAAGACTCCAGACACACTATTCATTGAAATAGAATGAAGCCCTAGAGATAAATGCGTGCACACACACATGCACACACACACATGCGTGCATGCACGCACGCACGCACACACACACACACACACACACACACACACACACACACACATATATATATATGGACACATGATTTTTTAAAAGGAATCCAGAAACACACACTGGAAAAAGGACAGCATATTCAACAAATGGTTCTGGTCAGTCTGGATATCTGAATGTAGAAGAATGCAAATAGATCTATACTTGTCACCCTGCAAAAAACTCAACTCCATATGTATCAAGGACCTCAACATAAAATCAGATACACTGAATCTGATGGAACAGAAATTGGGGAATATCCTTGAATTCATTGGCACAGTTAATAATTTTCTGAACAGAATGCCATTGCCATAGGCACCAAGAGAAACAATTAATAAATGGGATCTCTTGTCCAGTGGCTAATTTGTCACATATGAAGCCATCTCCATAAGGAGGTTCTTTGATCTTCTTTGAGGTAGGGTGGGTGTTGCCAGGAGTTAATCTTTCTCATTGTCAATGTATCTTAAAAGTAATAAAGACATTTTTACATGCTGTATTCTGTATGTCTCTGGGATTTTTGAAGACCTTGTCTTTCTATAGAGTCATATCTATCTGATGTACCTAAGATGTATATTTTTGTGATGAAAGTAGACTAGCAATTGACATGACCATGATTTAAGCTACTAACATTTAATTTGAATAACTTATTTCTCCTAATAGCTTGATAGCACTTTCAAAGCATTGGAAGTACACCTTGTACTATAATTGATTTATGTGGGTACAATAACTCAGACAGAATTCTCTCTAAAAAAGCGCAAGCTTGGATGCAGGCAGAGCCGATGGCCACACTCTGCCAAGACAGGGTAAGCAAGTCCTCAATAGTTCCGGCCTCACAAATATGTCTGTCAGATATATTGGGCCAGAAGGCTAAAGAAGATGCTCCAACATTATAGAGAGTTTTGGGTGACTAGTCAGGTAGAAAACTGTTTTTGTCATCTTTTCCTTTGGACAGTTACTAACCTGCACTCCCAGCATACTCAGATAATCAAGTTTACTCTTCAAGTCTCTGAGGGAGTTGAAGACTAGCTTGCTTAGTTTTACAATGCAGCTTAATTGTTTAGGGGTTAAGGTGTTTTTAGGTGTAGATAGTTGTTCTAACTTGATAATGACAATAAGTGATGGAGATTGATTTCCATTCATAATTTTAGATGCACCAAGATAGGAAAGATGTTTTTTTCAAGGCTGTTAAATACAAATAACCAAAACACCAAGAATGTAACATTTATATAATTCCTGATTGTGTCATGGTTCTTCTTGCCATAGGTAATCTATTGTATATATATGTAATAATATAAAAGTATATGTACAAAAATAAAATAATTAAAAAAATAAAATTCATTAAGATTCAGAAAATAAAATTTGGGAATTAAACAACAACAACAACAAGTAAATAAATGGAACCTCTTGAAACTGAAAAGCTTCTGTAAAGGACACCATTTTGGTTTTTGTTTGTTTGCTTTTTTTTTTTTTTTTACACAAAATATCATCCTACAGAATGTGAAAAGAGTTTTTATCAACTAGACATCTGACAGAGAACTAATAGCCAAAATAGTTAAAGAACTCAAGAAACTGTACATCAAGAAAACAAATGACTCAATTAAAAGCGAGGTCCAGATCTAAACAGAATTCTCAAAAGAGAAAAGTCAAATGGCTGAGAAATATTTAAGGAAAGCTTTAACATCTTTAGCTAACATAAAAATGCAAATTATAACCACTTGGAGATTTCATTTTATATCCACAAGAATGTCTAAGATTAATAAAAACAAGTGCCTACTCATGCTGGTAAGCATGTGGAGTCAGAGGAAGACTCATCCATTGGTGATGGGAGTACAGATGTGTACAGCCACTGTGGAAACCCACGTGATGGTTCCACAAGAAGATGAGAATTGATCTACCTCAAGTTCCAGTCATACCACTCTTGGACATATACCCAAAGGACATTTTTTTTTTTTTTTTTTTTTTTTTTTTTACCTCAGAGACACTTACTCAACCATATTCATTTCATAGTTGTTTCTTAACAGACTAGATAAAGCAGATGAGGTACACTTACAAAATGGAGTATTACTCAGCTGTTAAAATAAATGAAATAGTGAAATTCAAAGGTACATGGATGAAACTAAAAGAAAATTATGTTGAGTGAGATATCCCAGACTCAGAAAAAAAAAATGTGATGTGTATTTGCTTGCATGTGGTTGTTAGCTGTTAAGTCAATAATAACCAAGCTACAATTTATAGAACTACAAAGGTTAGGTGTAGAATAAGGAAGTGGTGGTGTGTGTGTGGGGGGGGACAAATACATCTTCTTAGGAAAGTGAAGTAGAACAAATAGCTATAAATGGATGGGGCTGGGGGCTGAAATGAATGGATAAAATTGGGAGGGAAAAGGGGAGAGAATATTTGAGGTACAGCTAAAATTAAGGGCCATTGTGGGTTGAAACAGAAAGCAGCTGAAAGATATAAAATTACAATATATATTTCATATACATATACATATATGTTAGTCAAGTATATATACGTATATATGTATATATCTGATTGTATGTGGGTATTAGCTGTTAAGTCAATGATAATCAAGCTACAATTCATAGAACTACAGAAGTTAGGCATAGAATACTGGACTAGGGTTTCAGGAACATCTTCCCAAGAAACGGAAATAGAATATATATGTATGCCTGGTTGTATTATGTACGTATATATGAAGGTGGTCTAAATTAAATTACTAAATTTGGAGACTGAGTTCTCACTGATCATCTCTTACCACCAAACAAATAATTCTGTCTTGTACTGGAATTGTAACATCTAATTGAGTTGTTGACCAAAGGGGTTCCATGGGAATCACCAAACAACGCATGCTGTTGCCAAGAATATAGGTTGATCTCCACAATCTAATATCAATGCCCCACTGCTGAAGATAACACCTACACAACTCACTGAACATGGAGAAGTTGATCAGGTGCTTACATAGAACCTTCACCCCCTACATGTTAGTGGCTTTCATATCGAAAGGGTACACTGTATACCATCCAAGGAGAAACATAAACACCATCTATCCACAATACTTTTTATCTACAATGGTGTCCTGCCTATAAGACATTCTAAGGAAATGGTGTCACGAAGATTGTAAGAGTAACTAACCAAAATCTGATTTGACGTAAACACCACTCAACAAGATGTAATCCATAGGTGACACTTGCTTGCATAACCAAAACCTGAAACTAGATAGCCAAGGTACCTAGAGTAAATCCTAATACTACCATTCTAAAAGAAGAACAAAACATAGTAATAATATGACTCACTGTCCTTCTGGTATACTCATAGTTCAGTGTCTTGCTCAGGCATTTTCAGAGAATATTCATCCTAGATGATTGGAACAAATACAGAGCCCCACAGCCAGGTATTATGCTGAGAGTGAGAGATATTGGGCCTCAGCGTACCGGAGGAAAGAGGAAGCAGAAGGAGTCTAAGATCTGTAGGGGATGGAGGACATCAAGAAAACTGGGTCCTCTTAAACAACAAAATGAGGCACATATAAACTCACATAGACTGAGGCAGCGTGCACAGGACCTGTATGACTTTTCAGCAGATGGACTCCTAGGGATAAAAAGAGAAGTGGACGCATGCCCCATCCCTAAGCCAGAAGCAATCTCCAATTGATTGTCACTTGCAGATGAAAATTAAAATTTCTCCAAGGGAGTCTCACACCAAGGGAAACTAACTCCTCTTAAGGGTAGGCTGCATGCCCAGCAGTAAATGACCAACAGAATACAAATTCAGTGGCATATTTGGAAGTTCTTAGTGTGTGTGGTTCTTAGTGTGTGTGTATGTATATATATACATATATATATACATACACACATACATATATATAAAGATAATATATAGAATGTGTTTTTCTAATGATAATGTATAATATGTTTATATACTTATAAATAATGCATTTTATAATCTATAATATAGTTTTTCTAATAATATATATGATGTATTTTATTCTCTCTTTTAACCATACTTGTCCTTTTTGTATACATTATGGCTTCCAGTTCAGTGTTTTTAAGGTATTCCTGAATGTGCAAACAAGTGGGTCTCTGTTTCTATTTGTTTCTTTTATCCTACCCTGATGTGTTTGTCTTAGTTTTGTTTTATTACAAAAAAGCAGAAAGAACATCTGGCCAGGTATTTACACACACACACACACACACACACACACACACACACACACACACACACACACACACACACACACACGTCTATATACCCATATATACAATACAAACATACATACACATGTATATACATAGACACACATACATATACATATACATATAGATACACATATATACAAATATAGACACACAAATATATATACACACATTTCCCTAAAATTTCAGAATTAAAACATAAATGACAAGTTTGAAAATCATACCATATACACACATATAAGTGTATATATATATATGATATATACACATATGCACATTTCCTCTAAATTTTGATAATTGAAATGTAAATTGAAAGACTTTAAGAACACCTAAAAGCAGCAGGTGTGTTTTGGATTCTCAAGTAACGGGAAGTCATATTCCTGAAGTCTATTATTGCTTATCATAAATTCATGTTTTTAGTGCAGTTCAAAGTTCTCACCAGACTGACAGAACACAATACGCACTTAACACTTTTTTTCCTTTTCATGGCCTTATTCTTTTCTGAGATGTGAAGCAAAGTAACCTTCTCTTGAAAAAGAAGAGTGTTTTTGTTTGTCTAACATGAAGAGTCTGAAGTATGTTGTATCTTAAGCATTAAAATATTACATGCTTGGCCAACCAAGAGTGACAGCTGTGGCTCCACAGACAATCTGTATGGAAAACATCCTCCTTGGGATTTATGTAAAGCACACACAGTGTGGTCAACATGACCACAGTTTAATACAGTATTTTTTTATGCAATCAAATGAATAGCACATTTTCCCAGAGAGTTGCTAATACAACTATTATAAAGTAATTAGCAAAACAGAAAGTTCTGTCTGGAGAAAATACTTTTATATCAATGCTATAATGGACCATAGGATTTCCATAATGCTTTCTCTGTTGGGAAAAGGTGGTCGTTAGTTGAGATGGTTTCCCATCAGAGTGGAAACTCATTGTTTTCAAACAGTGATGATTTTTATATGGACACAAAATGTAAGCCTATGACTCCTAACAGCACTATAAGAAATAGAAGGGGTGTCAACTCAAGTTCCTTCATAATTTTCTAGCTCATTATACTCTCTATTTGACCACTGTGAATCCTCTCTGAAGGGATAGGTGGCAGCTCCAGGGAACAGGTGTAAGCAGGGAGGGATATCTCTTAAATGAGTTGGCTGTGTCTGTAGACAGTTGAGATGAAGTCAGTTAAGTTCTATCTTTACTTTTCAATTCCCACAATTCCTCCCACAACTCTATTGTCTTGTATCAAATGTATATAATCTGCCCAACCTAAATTTAACCTGTTATGATCGTAGTCTTTGTTGATGCATTTCTCACTGCACACTGTTGCTACTTCTTCCAACATCTCTTGGTTCCTGGTTTCTGTGCATCATTTAATTCAGTTTTTCTCAAAGGATTTGACTTTGTTTTTTTCTAATGACTTCTAGACATTTCTCCCATTTCATAGCATGTATGCACTGTGTTTCATTGTTGTCATTTCTGGGTTAACGACAATATAAACAGCACAAACTGAGAAAACAGAAGGGGCTATGGAAATGGCATCCCGGGAGACATACCAAGAAACAGGCCTCAGGAGAGCCAGCTTAAAGGTTACAGTGAATATGCTCTCCCAAGGGATCCCACAGAAACCTTAGCTTATGAAAATCCATTGATCTTGTAATTTTAGAGCCAAACATCAGAAAGCTGCCTCCTCAACCTTGCTTCCTCAGCTCAAAAATTTTCTACTTATTAATGTCTCTCTAAAATTTAAGAAAGAACAACTCATCTTTTTCAATTTGAAAAAACCATCCAAAGAATGACATTGCAACACACAAACACACACACAGACACAATACACACTCACATACACACATGCACACACTGTATTCACACACTCGTATACATACTTACATCCACACATTCATTCATGCAGACACACACACACACACACACACACACACACACACACACACACACACACGCATTCAGGCCACTCAAATCTGTCATGAAACCAGAGAGCACGATTGATGAGTAGTGGTTACAGAAGTGAGAAAAACAAGTAAGGCAGGTAAGAGGTAAAGAGGAAAGAAAAACAGGTAAGAGATCTGTGAGTGAATAAAGTGTCTGCATAATGGCTGTGTGTGTGTGTGTGTGTGTGTGTGTGTGTGGAGGGAGAGAGAGAGAGAGAGAGAGAGAGAGAGAGAGAGAGAGAGAGAGAGAGAGAGAGAGAGAGGTGGGGTGTGGAAGGGGAGCACTTGCAGACAGGAGTGTTTCTTTGCATCTATCATGTGGGTTCTGAGGATTAAGCTCAGGTCACTAGGGTTGAATTATCCTGCCCATCCCATGAAGTTAATTGATTATATATATATACACTGCTTGCATTCACCTCAACAAACAGTTTTTTTCATGTCGCTATTATGTGGTAGATACTGCCTTCATTTGGTAATATGTATTTTTAGGGGGTACGTTTAAAAATACCCTGAAGATACTGGCTATTTTATACTAATGCTACAGCTTTCATCACATGCAATCAGATAGGAAAATGACTACAACATTAACTATGAAGGTCATCCGATATTTTCAGTTGCTGCCATTAGGGCAATGCTGTTATGTGCATTAAGACATTTACTTATTCTTTGTACTATTGAACTGGTATTCTTACTCTTAAAATGATATCTGATATATAAGTAAACCTTGAGAGTTGCTCTTTATCATAAGGTAATAGTCTTGTTTTTCATATTGAGGAACCTACCTATAGGTCAGGCTCATACTAGCATTTTTATTCAGCCCCTCTAGCCTGAGCTTCTGATGTAGAGCAGTTTTTCAAAGTTACTTCTCTTTCCACTGTAAGTTATCAGAAATGGGTAGGGCATGCTCTATGCTGTGGGATTTTCATGGTGAATGATCCACATCTTTTGGGGGCCTTCAGGGTCCCATTAGAACCACCAGTTTCATAGTCTGTCATTGCATTGGAACAAAAATGTGTTGGCAGCCATGCGTATTTTCTGTTCAAAGCCCACGAGAACTTAGAAATGTTATTTAACAAAAACCCAATAGGTCTTCACATGGAACTTTTCAGAGCCAGAGCCCCAACCTTTTTACTCTACTGGTGATATAAGTCTGTATTATCGAAGGACTGGTTGCATATTGCTTTTTCAATAGAGGAGATCATACAAAGAGAATGTTATGGCAAATGCTTGTTATCACAGGACTCAGGTAGCAGAGGCTTGAAAATTGTGAATGTAAGATCAGCTTGGGTTATACTATGAGACTGTCCACTAAAACACAAGAACTTCACTAAAACTAACTGACCAACCACCAGCCAGCCAGCCAAACAGCAAGCTAGCCAGCCCACCAACCAGGCAAGCAACCAACCAAGCAACCAAGCAACCAAGCAACCAAGCAACCAACCACCCAGCCAGTCAGCCAGTCAGCTAGCCAGGCAGCCAACCAACCAACCAAATAAACAATTAGATAATCAAAAATGAAAACAGAAAGAGAAAAGAGAACTCATAATGCTTTACTTGCTTTGATAACAAGATATCTTCCTCTCTATTTCCTTAAATCTAATTGTTAGTTCTTATTTAAAAGAATAATTTCTCTGTAGTCCATAGTTTTCATTTATTACAAAACTCTTGTTTCTTAAACCTAATTGTGGAGCCAGGGAAGTTGTGCTACTTGGGGAGCCAGTATAGAGCTAGAGTGAGGCTGAATCATGTCCAAACCCTGAAAATCTCATCTGGAGACTAGCAGGAGTAGGGCTGCTTTCTCCCTGCTATACACCAGCAAGTTCTGGCACAAGTAAGCCTAATAATTTCCATCTCTGCCACCTATTAGGTGGTCACATAACCTGGAGGCCAGGTTTCAGGTTAAAATTCCTTTCTCCTTGTAAGGACATGTCCAACAAGCTGTGTTGGAAGGACCCTGCTGTTTGGGTTTGTAGTCCTCCCAGTCTGGAAAGCCTTTCTGAGCTTGGTGCTAGTTGGAGGACTCTCTCTCCCCAGCAGAGCCTCCTGCTTTCTACCTGATCTCATCTAGAGAGTGTCTTTAGGCATAGATGCCTCTAACCACACTTGATATATGGCCTTTGAGACAGCTCCTTCCTAGATCTTCGCTCCCTGCTCCTAGAGGATAATAAGGTACTGTGTTTCCATTCATATGATAGGAGCAAGCTACCAAATGCAAATCAAGCACCCGTGAAATGCCTAGTTCCAACCAATTATGTACATCTATCCTAGAAGCCCCAACCTGCCCACTCCTCAAGGACTATACAGCCTTTGTTCTTCCCACCAAACGTTGAACTATTTCCCTGACGTGGTTCCCGGAGGTCATCCTCCATCAAACTCATTGCCTTCCAATCCCTCTTCTCACCTTCAGCCCTTCCTGCTTTGTGGGCTGTTGGCTAACAGCTCCCCAGGGAAGATGAGACGCACAAGCATCTCAAATTTCTCTTCATGCAAATGAAGCATTCCAGGCACCTTGGCCCCAGCCAAGCATGTACACTCACCCTGAAAACCCCTATCCATTCACCAAGGTTTATATAGCCCTGTTTCCCCCCAATAATGAAGAGGTGTTTCACTGAAAACTGTGCCTGGAGAAGGCTGTTTCTCCTGAACTCATGCCTACTGAGATCTTGCGTAACCCACCCACTCAGCTAAGCATCCTTCCTTCCAGTGCAGCCCAGTGCACAAGGCTGCCTGGATACCTGTGAGAAAAAGCAGACCTGGGGCAGTAAGGGCAGTACTTAGCATTTAAATATTTTTATCTTTTGTATTGCATAACTGTCACTGCTCATGTTGGGATCTTCAGGTATTGGTAAAATTTTAGCAGTGTATTTCTTTGGTCTACATAAGTAACACAGATACAGAGATATGTGCACTTGAGCCCATTGGGTATAGTTTGGTGGCAGAGTACTTAGTTGGTATGTACAGAACTCTGGATTCCAGCACCAATATCCCTTCCAATACACATACGCATGCACCCTGCTTCTCCTAAAACCATCCTCCCAAATATGTTCTTCCTTTAACAAAACACTCTATTTGACAATTCTGGGGTGCAAAGGTGGAGAACACTTTGCTGATGATGTTTATTGTTTGTATCTGTGATTGCAGGACTCTTATATCTGAGCACCTCCTCCATGCCCTGTCTTCTCAGCCCAGTTTCTGTATACACCACTGAGTCATGGAGCTGGTATTGAGGCTTCTCTGGTGCACACCTTTAATCCCAGCCCTCAGGAGGCAGAGGCAGGCTGATTGCTGTGAGTTCAAGGCCAGCCTGGTCTACAAAGCAAGTCCAGGGCAGCCCAGGTTAACAGAGAGAGACCTTGTCTCAAAAAACAAAAACAAATACAACAACAAAAAAAAGAAATTTCAAAGGCCTTAGTATTCAGATGTTGAAGGCATTCTATGCATATTTCATGTAGTCACTAAGGAAAAGTTTAGAAATACATTCACAGTGTTCTCTATTGACTGTTATAATACTATTAATACATATCAATTAACATGCCAATGAGATGCACTGTAGCATATATTATGGAATATCATCCACAGAGCTATCCCAGAATAAGGGAAGTACAGGGTAAAGGCTGATAAAAAAACATGTAAATAAAATGTAATGTGTTATAGGGTAGAGTTGAGAAGTGTCATGAGAGCAAAATAATCTATTAGCTTCAGGGACATGAGCAGTAGAGAGTAGAGTTTAGAGAAGAGGGTGCAATATTAATTAAGACAGACAAAGGTGTACTCATTAAGGAGTGATCATTGGACCCAAGATTCAAAGGACCTATTGATGAACTTTGTAATCATCCTTGGCTTTTCTATCTTACACTGAATGTCCAGCCTTCCAGGAAATCTATTGCACATTCTTCAAATGTGAATAATTTTCATGATCTGAAATTATAAGAAATCCTAGGCAAAAATATATTCTGGACTATTCAAAGGCCTCTCTGTTTCCACTCACTTCCCTCTTGTTTATTTCAACAATGATGTTTGGGGCTGGAGAGATGGCTCATCAGTTAAGAGCCCTGACTGCTCTTCCAGAGGTCCTGAGTTCAATTCCCAGCAACCACATGGTGGCTCACAACCGACTATAATGTGATCTGATGCCCTCTCCTGGCCTGCAGGTGTACATGCAGGCAGAGCATTGTATACCTACTAAATAAATAAATAATTAAATAAATAAATCCTTTTAAAAAATGAGGTTCAAGTGATTCTCAAAAATGAAAATCTGTGGCTGCTATAAAAAGTTCCTTAGTAGTGGTTTGTAAAAAAAAAAAATTAATGTTTATTCATTTGTTGATTTGTGAGAGAAGGTCTTATATAGTCTGAATTTCATTATGTAGCTGAGGGTGCCTTTGAACTGACCCTCCTATCTCCATTTCCCATGTGCTGGGATTACACATATGTGTCACCATAGCTGGCTTTAGTTTTCTAATTAACATTATAAAAAAGACACATACTTCAAAAGACATAAAAGGATATATAGTAAAATTCAGTCTTTACATGTTTTCTTTTTTATTTCAACATTTTCATAGGCTATCTCTAAGAGAAAATTAATTGAGTTAACCCAGAAGCAGAAAGACTCAAATGGTATATGCTCACTTATATCTGCATACTAGCCCAAGGGGCATGTCCCATGAAAGCCTTCACTTACCAGGAAACTGGGACAGAGGGGAGGACATCCTATTGGGACTCTAGATGAAAGAAACATGGGAGAATAGCAAAGTAGAAGGATCCAGAAGGTCCTAGAAACCTACAAGTAGAACATTATGATAGGCAGATTTGGGCCCAGGGGTCCCGCTCAAACTAAGGCACCAGCCAAGGACAATACAGGCAGTAAACTTTAAACCCCTATCCAGATCTGGCCAATGGACAGAACATTCTCCACAGTTGAGTGGAGAGTGGGGTATGACTTTCACACAAACTCTGGTGCCTCATTTTGACCATGTCCCCTGGAGGGGGAGACCTGGTGGCACTCAGAGGAAGGATAGCAGGTTACCAAGAAGAGACTTGATACCCTATGAGCATATACAGGGGGAGGTAATCCCCCTCAGGAACAGTTATAGGGGATGGGAATAAGGGGAAAATGGGAGGGAGGAAGGAAATGGGAGGATACAAGGGGTGGGATAACCATTGAGATCTAACAATAATAAATTAATAATAAAAAAAAAGAATGTGGCAACCATTTATAACATTAAGTCAGATTTCCTGAGTTTGTATAACACTCGGTATGACTACCTGCAGTAGCTGATTAAGTGTGTTGATATTTATTTGTTTTGATGTTCCTATTTTGGAGTGGAAGGGAAATTTGCTTTGGAATGGATGGGACATGTTGCAATGCCCGTGCCAAATAAAGAGTGTTAGCTGAAAAAAAAAAAATCTTTCAACTACTTCCTAAACTTATCCTGGATATTTGAAAGTGCAGACACATTTATATGTTATTCATTTATAACATACAAACCCCATTTCTTTTAGCATGCTTTCTACATTTAGGTGTTTGTTGAGTTTATTTGCGCAGATGGAGTTTGACAAAGACAATGTTGTCTGCTTCTGTTCTACCACTGACAGATAGTTGGGATGAGTTCCATTTCTTTCTTTTTCAATGGAGTATTTTTTATTGAAAATAATATTTTCATACTATCTTAGTCATTGTTCTATTGCTACTAAGAGACTCCATGACTACAGCAAGTATTATTTAAAAAAAAGGAAGAAATCCTTTAGTCCGAGCTGGCTTACATTCAGAGTTTTAGCCCATTACCGTCATGGCGGGAAGCATGGTGGCATGTAGGCAGACATGGCGCTAGGGAGGCAGCTGAGAGTTCTGATAAACAGGCAGCAGAAGGAAAGCACGAGACACTGGGCCTAGGTTGAACATTTGAAACGGCTTGAGCATTTGAAACCCCAAAGGCCACCTTTCCAAGAAGGACACTTCTCTAACAAGGCCATACCTATTCCTACCAAGTTTTCACACACTCCAACAAAATTACATCTACTCCCACAAGGTCACATCTCCTAATCTCTGTCAGATAACACTACTCCTTAATGACAGAGCATGCAAACGAACCTGTGGGCCATTGCTGTACAAACCGCCACATATACAGCATATTCTGATCATAGTTTCCTCTTTTATCTTGTACCAATCCTCTATACCTTCTCATCCATAAACCAGAATAAAATAAGCAGAAAAAGTACGAGAAACACATAAACACACACACACACACACACACACACCATAAAAATTCCAAAATCAGAAACCATAATACATAAGCAAAATCCCCAAACAGAGCACTATGAAACAGATAAATCTCCAAAAATACCATTGAGTTTGTTTTGTGTTGGTCATTTATTGCTGGGCATGGGGCCTGTCCTTAAGTGTGTTTTGTATACCTAGTGGGATTCCATTGGAGAGAATTAGTTTTTACTTTACAAGTGCTTAAACCCGTTGGACTGGTGTCTGGGTTAGGGATAGGTTCATGCATCCACTTCCCCTTCTCAGTGCTGGGACATTGTCTGGCTTGAACCTATGAAGGACCTGTGCAAGCTGCCACAATCTCTGTGAGTTTCTGTGTGTGTCAGCCTTCTGTGTTTGGGAGGCTCCGTTTTTTTTTTTTTCTTTGTATCTTTTATCCCCCAGTAACTCTTATAGTCTTTCCAAGTCTTCTTCAGTATAGTTCTCTGAGTCATGAGGTCATGAGGAGTTTTTGAGAAAAACATCCCATTTATGATTGAGTGATACAAGGTCTCTCTCTCTCTCTCTCTCTCTCTCTCTCTCTCTCTCTCTCTCTCTCTCTCTCTCTCTCTCTCTCTCCACTCATTGTCCAAATCTGGGATTTTGTATTAGTTCCCATCTACACAGTAGAAAGCTTTGATGATGCTGGCTGATTGAAATACTGATCTATAGTTATAGCATAATGCCATTAGGAGTGATTCCATTGTTATGTTCCTTTAGTAGAACAGTAGTGTTTGGTTTTTTTCCCCCCTGGGTCCATGGCATAGCTAGTCTTGGGTTTCTGGTCATCCAACTTGTGTCAGGCTTGGTTTCATCTCATGGATTAGGGTTCAGATCTAATTATATTGTGGTTGGTCACTCCCACAACCTTTGTGCCATTATCGCACAGTGTGCTATGCAGGGAAATCACCACTGTAGATTGAAGAGTTTATTACTGGGCTGGCATTTGCCTTTGTTCTCTATAGGGTAACTTTGAGTACCATAGATACTAGCCAGTAGGGGCAAAGGTGCTAGTTAGGCCCCCGTTTGACTTTTCTGTGTTCAGTGAAATATGTAGGTATTGTTTTTAGCAATAGAACCATACCATTTCTTTGTGGAGACCAAACAGTATCCTTGAGAATCACATAAGTTAATTGGGGGTTTTCTCTGGGGCCTCTTTGGCCAACAACTTAATTAGATGTAACCCAAGAACTTATTGAGGCTTGGTATTCCTCATTATTTGGTGATTTCATTTAGATTTATTTCACACACACACACACACACATACACACACACACACGTTAATAAACTTCTACTGTATTAGGTTTCCCTATGACATCTCAAGTGGCTCTCTTCTACATATTCCCTCCCTTACTCCTCTCCTCCATGCTCTTCTCCATTTAATCCTCCCATTCTATTTGTCCCATCTCCCCATAGTATCTATTCCCTTTCCCCTCCTTTGGAAATCCTTTCTTTTGCCCGAGTCTCTTACTTATACCTAATATCTGAGGTTAAATGGATTGTAGTATACCTATTAAAGACCTAAAGGTAGCTCTCAAATATATGAGAATAATACCATGTTGGGGGATGGTGGCACATGCTGTTAGCCTCAGCACGTGAGAGTCAGATGTACGCTGATCTCTATGAGGGCAAGACAAGCCTGGTGTACAAAATGAGTTCCAGGACAGCCGAGGTCACACAGAGAACTCTGTCTCAAAAAAAAAAAAAAAAAGAAAGAAAGAAAAAAAAACCAGAGAGAGAAAGAGAGACAGAGAGAGAGAGAGACAGAGAGACAGAGAGACAGAGACAGTGAGAGAGAGAGGGAGAGAGAGAGAGAGAGAGAGAGAGAGAGAGAGAGAGAGAGAGGAGAGAGAGAACGAGAACGTGTTTTTTTTTTTTTTTTTTTTTTTTGGGCAGTCTGGATTACCTCACCCAGAGTGAAGTTTTTCTAGCTATATCCATTTCCTATAAATTTTATGATTCCTATTATTTCATACTTCTATTATTGCAGTGGCTCTCTTGTGGGTGTGCTATTATAACCACAGAATAACACTTTAGAGAAGAATGTATCACCATTTAATTTTTGGAAGCTAGTGACGTATTTCCTTCCATGGAAAATTAACAGCCCACTATTGAGGGAATTCAGGGAAGGAACTCAAGGAGATACCTGGAACAGAAGCTGTGGAGGAACACCGCTCGGCGGCTCGCTTGCAGACCCATGCATCGTTACCTTTCTTAGTTCTCACCTGAGACTTTCTCCACAGGTAACTCCAGCCTGTGCCAAGTAGACAGTTAAAGCTAAGTAGGACAGTGGTTAGTACCTAAAATTTATCATGAAGTAAAATGCTAAACCACAAAGTAGGTAAACTTTGTTAGATTGGATTGAACACTTTATAATGTGCAGAATGTCTTAGTCAGTGTAGATGTGGGTGGAGCGATGTATAAAAATCTTTAAAACATATTAAGCTCCAAGAACAACTAAGCCATGACTGCTCAGTGAATCATGTCACACACAGACTATAATTTTACCTATTATGTTTTTTGTGTTCACTCTGACTGTTATATTTAGGGAACAGCTGCATGAGGCTGGGATTTGGTATTAATTTTACTTTCTGTGATTGTTACACCAGCAATCTTGGTCTCATTCAACTGGGAGTCAAAAATATCGTCATGATAAAGAATGATAAAATTATTCTATTCTGTCCCTTCTGTTCTTTACTTCTCATAAATAATGTGTCATGTCTCTTCCCCAGAGTAAGAAGCAGTTGTAAGTGTTTTAGTTTGGTGGACTCTACTTAATATAAGTAAAATTTTAAGCAAGCATCCTTAATAGGCCTCAGTAAATATCACCACATTCTCATACAATCACAGAGTAAAGGGACCCAAAGGTGAGTAAATGCAAGTGGTTGAAAAAAATGAAAATAAAAATAAAATAAACAAGCTAGGCATATTGGCACATGCCTGTAATCCCAGAACACATGGAGGTAGAGGCAGATGACTTTCTGTGTGTTCAAGACCAGCCTGGTCTACAAAGTGAGTTCAGGACAACCAAGGCTACACAGAGAAGCCCTGTATAAAAAGGAAAAACCCAAAAATAAAAAATAAGAGTAATGATTTTTTTTTGTAAATTACATGATCTTAATTTTAAAAATGTAAACCAATCATGGATGAGAGAGAGATGTGTGTGTGTGCGTGTGTGTGTGTGTGTGTCTGTGTGTGTGTGCATGAGAGAGAGAGAGAGAGAGAGAGAGAGAGAGAGAGAGAGAGAGAGAGAGAGATGGAGGAGAAGGATGTCTCAGGAGACAGCAAGATATTTAGCACTCAGAGACCATTTCCAAAATGTCTAGGTGATCCTCATTAAATGCTCTTTATTTTTGGATCTTCCTGGACTATTATGAAATGGCAAAAGAGTAAGATAATATATTCACCACATAATCTAGGAAACCCTTAGAGAAAGGGAGTGTGACATTTTCCCTTACAGCTGAGAATCTTGGTGAATTAGACTCTAAAATATCTCTGAAAAATTATTACTGAAAAATGAGATAATACCCAAATTCTAAATAGAATATATTGCCATCAAATACAAACTTGTATATTTTATTCTTCCTATAAAACAATAAATTATATTCATTTTGTCAGTAATGGCCCATCAGTGAGCTAAAATCTAATTAAAAATGAGGGATTTACCTAAATTTATTAGTAGAATAATAACTAGAAATATGACCTTTTCGAATTAAACAGGAAAAAACTTTCAATGTTTTCTTTGACTCCTTTTTAGAGATGTATGACTTTTAGTGATTTACAGTTGTCACACCATTTTGACCTTTCTTATCAATAAGTTGAAATATTTTTATAATAATTGCTTTTCAAACTTTCCTTAAAAAGAGAACTACATACATCAGTTTCTACATGCAATTCTTCTACTTTAGAGCAGCTTGGATGAGTTGCTACTATTTTTTTTTCCAGTGTGGTATTATATACGATTCCATAAACCCAAATAACTGAGATATTGGAGCTAAAAACAATAACAAGAAAAGATCAATCAGTAAATTTAGAGAATAAATATTAAGCAACATACGTGACCTCTGGCAACTGAGAAACCCTGTTTAATGTGTGTGTGTGTGTGTGTGTGTGTGTGTGTGTGTGTGTGTGTAAACATATGAAGGGTGTGTGTGTATGTATATGGGTGCACACGGAGGCCAGAAATCAACCTTGGATGTAGTTTGCAGGAGCTGTCCATGTTGATACAGGGTCTAACATGGGGACTCCATCTTGTTTTGTGAGACAAAGTTGCTCACTGAGGTTGTAGAGCTCACATTAATTGTGCTAGGGGAGCTGGACAGCAAGCTCCATGGATCTTCCTGTCTCCACATTGTCAACATTGGGCTTATAAGTCTGTGCTGCCTCAACTAGTTTTTTAGAGGGATGCTGGGGACTGAACTCAAGATCCTCATGCTTGTCAGGCAAGCGCCTTCACAACTGAGCCAGCTCCCACCTGTATATGCTCCCTCTTTTTTAAATCCTAAAAAGGCATACACAGAAAGAAAGAGTGAAAAATTGTATTAATACATGTATTCTGCTTAAAGTTGATGATGCACACCAGTAATTACAGCATGTGGGTGTTAGAGGCAGGGCAATCAGAACCTCAAGGTCATCCTTGGCTACATGGTGAGCTGAAGGCTAGTCTGGGACTCATGAGAACTCTTCTTCAAAACCAACCAAATAAAAAGCATATAATGTAGTAAATGTTATAAAAATTCAAGTTCTCTTCCTTTACTAGCTCATGAACTGTTAATGATAGTGTGTGCTAGTCACAAATGAAGTAGAGAAATAGCCCTGGGTGGATGTGTCCTTACTTAGAGGTTTCACCCAAGAGGGGTTTTAGTTGCTGTTTCTTGGTCTGTGGTATTATCACGGCCAGTGTGATGTAATTTCCCAGCACCAATCATAGGCAAACTGTGGACTAAATACCTTGTTTTGGTGCTCTGCTGTGGTGGTTTGAATGAGAAACATCTCCCACAGGCTCAAGTATTTGAACACTTGGTTCCCCCATTTATGTTTAACCCCTTTAGTTTTGTAACCTTGCTGGAGGAAGTACGTCATTGGAGGCGGGCCTTGAATGTTTACCGTCTTGCCCCACTTCGAGTTCTGCACCTGGCTTCCTGGTGCGGCTTGCCTTTCCTTCCCCGCTATTACGGGCTCTGACTGGTACTGTAAACTGAAATAATCTTTCTTTCTGAGGTGGAGTTTACTCATGGTATTGTATAATAGAAACAAAAAGTAACTCCTACATCTTTTTTCTCTTTAAATTGCACCTGTTTTAATCTTTAGAGCCATTTTAACTGAAACATTTGGACTCACTATCACTATCACTACTTTACAACGTGGGATTGGACAGATGCCTAATCGGATCTGTTGAAACCATGCAGATAGGAGGGGCCAGGCTATCCACTTAGCAGGCCGGAAGTAAATTTCCACATTAGAAGGAAGAGTTCTTACTTTCAGTTTAAAAGTCTCTCATGCTGAAAAGTTCTGTGAATCTAAAAAATAGGTCTCTCTCTAGGAAACAGACAACAGAGAAAAACCCCAATACCCTAAACCAAAAATATATATAGCACTACTGTAAGAACTGTCTATAGTTATGAATGCTTAGTCATCATGAATTTCCTTAGTTTATGCTTATCCTGAAATGAATAATTTGGCTGGGTATAACAGTACTGATAGACATTTATTTGCTTTTATAGCTTGATGTGTATCATTATATGTTTCTAGGATTGCTAATGAGAAATGTGGTACCATTAGGATGGGTTGCCTTAGGTGAGGTAGAATTTTTCCCTACAAATTTTAATGTTGCTTCTTTGCTTTTTATGAACAAAAGTTTCCCGGAAAGAAACTGCACTTTGGGCCAAACTTTTCACAAGGCTAATTTTCTGATTAAAAACTTCAATGATTGTAGAGAGGGTGGGATACTGCTGGTCCAAAATCTAATTACAATTTATCTTGGGCTCTATTTAGCAACCTTAATACTCAATCCTTCCCACCTCAGTGTCTGATGTAAAATCATTGGGGAGATCAAGTAAACTCTCCAGAGTGCATTAATTTAACCAATCACTGGTTTCCACCCATCCCCAGTGCTAAGAATATTATTACAGTGTCTGAAGCTTATGGCAGGATTTTCTTGTTTTTTTTACATGATCTTTCCACCAATGTATTGTGAAGGTATCTTTATTTATAATTTTATTAGTCCTATCCCTTTAGAGCTCTGTGAAATGGCAACCACATTGGAACACAGAAATCAGGGTAAGCTGAATCTGTGTCACCGGGCCATGGCCACTCATATTTTATTCCAGAATAAACTTCCTTTTATGATGTGATGATATGATTTTGACATTGTGGCTAGGTTTCTCTCTGGCCAAGTCTATTTCTATCTCTCTTAAGTATCGGTGTTTTTTCCTCTGGGTTTGGGGAAAATTTTCTGCTACAATTCCATTGAGTAAATTCTTCTGAGATTCTTCTACCCTGTGCATTTGTAGGTTTATCCTATTGACTGATTAATTTGTTTCCTTATATATGTCTGATTGTATATATTGCCAGCATTGTCCTCACCTCTTGCAATTTATATATTATTACTTCATCTATTTTTTGAGTCCTTTATATAATTACTGATGTTTTTTAAAAAGTATGTTTCTGAAATCATTTTGTCCTCTGCCATCTCAGCTCTTCATTATCTTAATTACATAAAACCAGAGATACTAAATCTGTTAGAAGAAAAAGTGGGGAAGAACCTTGGACTCATTGACAAAGGAGACAACTTTTTGAACAGAACACCAACAGCCTAGGCTGCAAGGTCAACAATAAATGGGACCTCATGAGGCTGAGAAGCTTCTGTAAGGCAGAGACACTGTTAATAGACCCAAGACAGCCTACAGACTGGGAAAAGATCTTCACCAACCCTACATCTGACAAAGGTCTAATACCCAAATTATATAAAGAATTCAAGAAATTAAACCCCACCAAACCAAATAACCAAATTAAGAAATGGAGTTCAGAGCTAAATAGAGACTTCTCAACAGAGGAATATTGAATGGCTGAGAAATACTTAAAGAAATGCTCAATGTCCTTAGTCATCAGAAAAATGTAAATAAAAACAACTCTGAGATTCCATCTTACACCCATCAGAATGGCTAAGATCAAAAACACAAGTAAAACCACATGCTGGTGAGGATGGGGAGAAAGTGGAACACCCCTTTATTGCTGGTGGGAATTCAAACTTGTACAACCACTTTGGAAATCAATCTGGCACTGTTGTAGAAAATTAAGACTAGGGATACCTCAAGACCCAGCTATTCCACTCCTTGGAATATACCCAAAAGATGCTCCACCACACAAGGACATTTGCTCAACTATGTTCATAGCAGCCTTATTCATAATAGAAAATTAGTAATAGGGATACCTCAAGACCCAGCTATTCCACTCCTTGGAATATACCCGAAAGATGCTCCACCACACAGGAAGGACATGTGTTCAACCATGTTCATAGCAGCCTTATTTGTAATAGCCAGAACCTGGAAACAACCTAAGTGTCCCTTAGTCAAAGAATGGATAAAGAAACTGTGGTACATTTACACTATGGAATACTCCTCAGCTATTAAAAACAAGGAAATCTGGAAATTTGCAGGCAAATGGATGGAACTAGAAATGATCATTATGAGCGAGTTAACCCAGACCCAGAAAGATACACATGGCATATACTCACTTACAATTGGATATTAGCTCAGCATGGATGTCCTCTGAGAGTCTTCATTCAGCACGAGACTGGGACAGATGCTATTGGCACTCCAGGAGAGAGGTGGTAAGAGGAAATGGTGAGATAGAAGGATCCAGAGGATCCAGGAACCCTAGAAGAAGACCATTAAGGCTGGTGGATCTGGACCCAGGGGTGCCTGCACAAACTGCTGTACCAACCAAGGACAATGCATGCAACAAACCTAGACCCTTTATTCAGAGCTAGCCAATGGACCACAGTTGTGTAGGTAGCGGGAACTGACTCTGACATGAACTCTGGTGCCTCCTATTTGATGACTTCCCTTTGGTCAGGAGGCCTGGTGGCACTCAGAGGCAGGGGAAGCAGGCTACCTGGGCGACACCTGATAGAATGAGATCATATGGTGGGGGGAGGAGGTCCCCTTCTGTCACAGGTCTAGGGGAGCGGAATAGGATGAAAGAGGGAGGGATGGGAGAACAAGAAGATACAAGTGAGGGCATAACAATCGGATATAATCTGAATAATAAATGTATTAATAAGAATATAAAAAATATGTTAATGCAAAAATTCAGAGTCCATGGCTCTGGGAATTATTGAGAAGAGTAGTTTATAGCATTTAGAACTAAGGGCATTAATTATAAAGTGGGAAGATGAGGAAAGAATGGAAAAGGGGTAAAGAGGCAATAATATGTAAGAGAAAAACATGAGTTAGAATTAGCATAGAAAATATGATAGAGCATTTGTAGAAAAAAAAGGTTGCCCTCAAGCCTATGTAGGGGAGACAGAGACTAAAGCAAAACAGACAGATGGAGTACATAGGAATACATTGTATATATAAAAAAGTGGAAGATTCCATAACATGGGATAAAAGAAATACAAGCTCTCCCTCCCTCCTCTTTGTCTGTCCTTGATGGTTCTGGAAGCTGAAAGCCACTGCCAATCCCAGTGTCTCAAATGGGCTGAGTTGGTGTGTACTCCCATCGAGAGGGGCTTCCATCGGCGAGCCCACCTTCAGCTGGAGTCTCAGACTGGCCCAGTCTCCCTTTAATTACAGCTTAATCTTTGGTGTTTTGGGATTGTTCTTTGCCCATGGAATTTTGTGATTGAGGATTTGAGGGGTGTGCAAAGCTTCATGTGCTTGTGTTTACCTCTCTGTACATGGTGGAGGTATTGTTTTGTTTCTTGATTTTGTTTTTTTGGGGGGCGGACCAATTTTTTACAGTCAGGGCCAGCACTGATGGCTGATTGCTTTTCTAACACGCTGGCAGACACTCTTAGTTTCAGCCTCCAGCACTGTACTTTGTCCAGTCTCCACTGCCAAAGCTGCTTCTGGGTCTTTCTCCCTGGTATAACCAGCTGGAATGGAGTGTGTAAGAGCCTGTTCGGTCTCTCCAGCTCTATGTTGCTGCAGCAACATGTCTGGGAGGGACAGCACTTCCTGGGGGTGGCCACTGAGCTCTTCTGGCTTTTGCAGCCCAGTGTAGCCAAGCACTGACTGCTACTTCTGGCTGATTTGTAGACAGCACAGTGTTGTAGGTTCAATGGTTAATGCTTACTAAATTCTGTGTGACCAGAGGCAAAAGCAAACATTTCAGCAGTAAGTTTACTCTCTGCTCAGTCTGCAGTCACAGCTCTATCTGACATTTTGATTTTCTCTTTCTGGCCTCTCGGATTGTTATATTATTTAAGCATCATCTTTGTTACTCTAAAATCTTTAATATGCACACCAATCACAGAGAGTTTAAATTTAATTAATAATTTTTTTCTTCTTATATTGTTTAATTATACTTTATAAACCCAACAACAACTTGATATTTCCTTGGGTCACAATTTCCCTTTGGACTTTACTTTTGTACATTTTTGACTATTTATTTATCTACTTAATTATTTTGAGAAATTTTCTTCACCATGTAGCCCAGGCTGTCTTCAAACTCGTGATTATCCAGCCTCACCTCTTCTGTGCTAGGATTACAGATGTGTGCCACCATGCCTGTCATAGATGTGTGTCACCATGCCTGTCACAGATGTGTGCCACCATGCCTGGCGGTGGCATTCTGCTTTATATTTCATTGATTCCTTCTCTGATATTTTTTCTAATTTTTTTTTTTTTGCTGTGAAGCAAATCATTTAAACTTTAGTAATGGTCTCTTAAAGCTGTAAATTATAATTTTTTCCTGGAAAGACACAAGTTTTTCTTTAATTGAAAATAGATTTTTTTCATGTAATATATACCTCTACCCCTCCTAGTTCCTCCACACCTCTACTCCTATTCAGATCCCATCCACGCATTTTCTGTCTCTCATTAAAAAAACAAAACAAAACAAACAAACAAAAAAACCAGGCATCTAATGGATAGTAATAAGATAAAGTATAATATAATAAAAGACTATATATAAAAGAAACAAACAGGGCAGAGAGTGCAAGAAACTACACAGGAAACAGAGATGCAGAGATTCACTTGTTCCCACACTCAAGAATTCCCTGTACACACACACACACACACACACACACACACACACACACACACACACACACACACGACCTAAAGGATAAAGACAAGAAAAGAATTAACAACATTATGAGACAAGGACTATCCAAAGATGCCACTGAGTTTGTTTTCCATTGGCCGTCTTCTGCTAGGTGTACACTCTACCCTAGAGTAGTTTGTTTCTCCTGTGAGACTCCCTTGGAGGGAACCAAATTTCCATTTGCAAGTAGTTATAATCAATTGGAGAGAGCTAACATACTTTTGTTTATACAGCTATTGGTAATGTATAGTTTCTATGGTAGTTTTCACAGCTCAGCTGCCTTGTGGCTTGTGTCAGTGTTACTGAAATGTCAGGTGCTGGTCAAACGCTTTCCAGTACACCATGATTTTTCCTTTCTTCCTAGTGACTTTCAAATTTTCTGCTTCTCTATCATGTGAAATTATACTATGATATAACATTTTCCACATTCTAATGAGAGTTCATTTGGTTTCTTGAGTTTATTTCTTATAGAGTTTAATCAACTTGGGCTACTTTTCAACCATTATCGCTTCAAAAATTTTCTTTGCCGTATTTTCTTTTTCGTAGATTAAATATTTTCATGCATCTAGCAGTTTCTGGTGTTGTTTCTCTTCTCTTTCTCTTGGAGTTAAGGGAACTCAGCTTTGTTGATAGTTGAGAGATAGCCTGTGCAAAGATAAAATGAGAAATTCGTTCACTGCAAACTTTTCTTTTTCGTCATATATATATATATATAAAATCTCTTTGCCAGACGTTTCCTTTGATTGATGTGTTCAAATCTGCGTATCATGAAGTTTAGACCATAAGAGACTACAGACACTTTCCTGTCTGTTCTGTTTCACGTTGTTAATCCCCTTCTTGTCATGTTTGTGGCAGCTCAGTGCTGTGCTTGTTCGGCTCTGACAGTGTCCTTACTTCTTGGTACAGTGACCTCCATCAACTCCTGTTTTACTAAGTCCTATTGAAAGAGGAATTCTAACTTGCTTAGAAGGGACAGGAAAAATTGGGACACAAGTACTTTTTAACAACAAGCTCTTTCATGTCCTAAGTTAGGCTGCTAATGACTTATTGCTGTCCTGCAATTCTAGGTAATGCTGCTTTTATAAAGGAAAGCTCAGGATTAAGAACACTTATTTCCCTTGCAGAGGACCAGTGTTCAGTTCCTAGCACCCACATCATGGATCACAACCATCTGCAATTTCACTTCTGCGGTTTTGGCCCTTTTCTAATATCCTCAGGTTCCTGAAAACACATGGTACACATACAAACACTTTCACACATGTACATACACATAAAATTAATAGCTGAAGAAGAGTGGTGAGCATGGGCCATTTGACAAAATGGAAACTCAAGAATTATGTGCTGCTTGTCACCAACATATATTAATTCTATCAGTAACATTTTGCATTTGGAGGTACTAAGTCTGTTTCCTGTCCTTTTCTTATTCTCTTAAAAAAAATGATGAGTGTTGCCAATTACACCCTAGGCTCCACAAAATATTAAGCAAGTACTGTCACAGTGACCTACAGCTTAAGCCCTCAACTTCTTTAAAGGACAAAAAAAAAAAAAGTTTAAAAAGTTTTCTTTTAGCTTTTGTTTTTGGTAACTACAGAAAGTAATCCAGCCATACTGTCTGAGAAGGTAGGAGAGTTAGCAGAACTTACATTTAATGAAGATGAATGAAAATTGAAAGAAAAGGAGGTTAGTCTTGGAAAATGGGAGCCAACTCTACCCAACCACCCCAGCTTATCAAGTCTCATCAGGACTGACATTGTCCCCTGTGGCCTGGCAAGGTGGTCTCTCCAGGGTTAAGTGATCGATAAGCAGGCAACAGAGTCCATGCCAGAGACATCTCCTGCTCCCCTTACTAGTGGACCCACATGAAGCCTGAGCTGCCCATCTGTTACATCTATGTAGAGGACCTTGTTCCAGCCCATGCCTGGTCTTTGGTTAGTGCTTCAGACACCACAGGCCCCTCTGGGCTCTGGTTAGTTGGTTCTGTTGGTCTCCTTGTGGAGCTCAGCTCTAGGTCCTTTTATCAGTCCCCATGCCTCTTCCGTTAGACTCCTTATACTTCACTCAGTGTTTGGCTGTGAGTCTCAGCATCTGTTTCTAAGTGCTGCTGGGTAGAGCCTAGGGAAGGAAGGAGGGAGGGTGGCACTCAGAAGAGAGGAAGGAGGGAGCTATGACTGGGATGGAAAGTGAATAAATAAATTAATTAATAAAAAAGAAAATACATATAACATTATAAAAAGGTTAGGCTAGTAACTTTTTAAAAGTGTCTTTGTGTGTGTGTGTGTGTGTGTGTGTGTGTGTGTGTGCGTGTGAATGCCAATGCACACACGTAGAGGTTAGAGGACAGCTGTGGGTATGCACACTTGTCATCCACCTTGTTTGAAGAAAGGTTTCTTTTATTGTTTGTCACCCTGGTGTTTGGGTGCACGATATTTTGGGGATTGTCCTGTCCCCATCACTCATCTTGCCTTAAGAGGGCTGGGTTTATGGACATGTGTTATTTTGTTTGGCTTTATATAGGTTCTGGGAATTGATATGCAGTTTCTCACCTTGCATGGCAAGCACGTTACCTACTAAGCAATCCCCATTCGGCCCGGTTTTGTGGATCAGATTCCCTTTTGTTGACTAATGTAGGAAACAATGATGCACATCTCATCCTTTCTTTACTGGCTCCCCACATTTAAAAGTATAACTTTAAAATCTGTCGTCAATTGACTTTTTAGTCTCATGGTATGACAGTTTGAATGAGAAGTGTCTCCCATAGCTTGGTGCCCTGCCGGTGGTGCTGTTCATGGGAGGCTTAGGTCTTGCAGCCATGCTGGAGGAAGGCAGCTGAGACACACTGTGAGATAAAGCCTTGGATCATGTCCAAGTTTACTCTGTTTCATGCTTTTGGTTGGAGACGTGAGCTGTCAGCTTCCTGAGCCCATTGTTATGCCTGCTCCTTGCTGCCATACCTCTCTGGTGTGATGGGCTCTTATTTCTTTGGGACCACAAGCCAAACAAACCACTGCTTTGATAAGTTCCTTTGGGGCATGGTACTTTTATGCCAGCAACAGAAGCAACTAATACATACACTAAAGATTACCTGGTTTTAATGTGTATTTTTTTCTACAATGGGTGGAATTGAACATGATTATTTACATATTATATATGTGTGAATTTAGGGTATAAGAAACTTTCTATAAGCACCTTTAGAAGCAGTACCACTGAAGGGTGTGGCTCATTCTGTTGATTCATAGGTTCAGCATTGTAGAAATTACTGGAACGAACAGTTTGATTTAAAAATTACTGAAAGCTTCCTGAAGGAGTTGGAACCTTGAGGGATGAAGAGAATTTATGACTTGATATAGAAGGCTTTAGGATGAGGTTTTCCAGTGGTCGTGTTGAGAATTCTCAAATGTCGTCTACAGAGAGTGAGAATTAAAATGGCAAAATGAAAACCCAGTGAGTAGGTTAGACTTCTTCAGCCAAAATGATTGGTTTTGCCTTTGGAGATTGCAATGGCTGATTTGACACAGGAATAGACTATTTTTGAACTGGAAACCTAAACTAACCATCTTCGCATGCTGGGCCTGAAAAGTTCCAGATACTTTATAAAGTTTTAACTGGTCTTAGTCATAGGCTAGGTATGTCTATAGGAGTTGACCCAAAGTCTTTGCAGGAAGGAATCACCTTTCCATTTTTCTGTCAGTTCCAATGTCATCTGGGGGAGAAGTGAAGGGAAGGCTATTAGAAGAGCATGTTATTTTGATATGGAGGTGATGGGCTGAGAGAGGTGATAGGAGGAGCTAAGGCTCTTGCACAGGATGAGAGCCATTTTCATTCAGAATCAGTACTTGTCCTGCTTTTCTGATACAAAGAACATAGTCTGGGAGGAAAAAGCAGAAGACCAGATTCCCCAACTTTTGCGAAGCACAGTATCATCATCATTGCCATTGCTGTCTTATTGTTTTCAAGACAGAGCTTCTATGTATAGCCATGGCTGTCCCAGAACTCATTGTGTAGACCAGGCTGGCCTCAAACTCAGCGAACCACATGCCTCTTGTCTCCCCAGCTCTGGGATTGAAAACTTGTACCAGCATGACCTCCCCATTGACACAGTGTTATCTTTATGGTGGCTAATTTTACTTCTTGTTAATTTTTGCAGACAGAGCAGTGCTACCCCATCACTCACAATAGGAACATCTCTTGCATCTCCTTAGTTTCTTTATACATTGCCCAGTTTCTCCTTTTTTGTTGTTGCTATGATAAAACACTCTGACCAAAAGCAGTTAAGGGAGAAAGATTTGTCTTATGCTTTCAGGTCACATCTCATTGCCAAGGATGTCAGGATAGGAATTCAAGATAGGAACTTGGGGCAGAGGCCAAGAATGGAACATTGCTTGATGACTTTCTCTCTGGGTTACTACAGGCTCATGTTTAACTAGCTACCTTATACAACCCAGAATTACCTGCCTAGATGTGGTGCCACCCACAGTGGGCTTGTCTCACTAATATCATTTAATAGCCAAGGTAACCCCACACAAACAATGCCCACAGGACAATTGGATTTAAGCAATTCTTCAACCAGGTTCTCCTGCTAGATGACTGTAAGCTTTGAGAAGTTGACAAATGGGTTCTAGCTAGGACACATTACATAAAAGGAATTTTAAAATGTGGTGGTAGATTTGCTTGTAATAGTTACCTGGAAGGTGTGTCCTTCCTTTTAAAGCAGTAGCTCTCAGCTTGTGGGTCATGCCCCCTTTGGAGATTGAGTGACCCTTACACAGGGGTTACATATCACATATCATACATAGTAGATATTTGCGTTACAATTCATAACAGTGGAAAATTATAGTTATGAAGTAGCAACAAAATAATTTTATGTATAAGGGTCACCAAAATTTGAGGAGCTATATTAAAGGGTTGCAGCATTCGGAAGGTTAAGAACCACTGATTTTTGCATTTATCTTACTTTACTTTTAAATATATTTATTTAAATAATTTATTCAGGTTACATCTTAATTGTTATCCCCTCACTTGTATCTTGCTATTGCCACCTTCCCTTTTCACCCTATTTCCCTCCCCTAGGCCTGTGACAGCCTATCAGGTTTCATCCTGGTAGCCTGCTTCCCCTTCCTCTGAGTGCCACCAGGCCTCCCCACCAAGGGGAAATGAGGAACCACTGTTTTAAAGGCTAAGGAGGCAGCAGTGGAGAGAGAGAGAGAGAGAGAGAGAGAGAGAGAGAGAGAGAGAGAGAGAGAGAGAGAGAGAGAGAGAGAAAACAGCATTTCCAGGCTTGCATGGGCAGGGTTGCCTATTTGGAAATAATCCACTTTGAATATTGAATATTAATCTTCAAGATACTTTAACAAATCTATCTATCTATCATCATCATCTATCTACCTTATATCTATCAATCACCTATTTAAAGCTATTTCTCTATCAATCATCTACAGAACACCGGTTTTTCTGTCTACCATCTATCTATCTAAATTTATCATAGTCTGTCCATAGTCTATCATTGATCTCTACCTATCTAACATCTATCAATCACCTATGTATACATTTATCAACTATCATCTATGTGTGTGTGTGTGTGTGTGTGTATAAAGAACTTTATTCTGTAGTGGATGTTAACATGCTTTTGTTTTGATCCCAAGTATGGAATGGGAAACAGACTAGTGAGAGCAGGTGATGTTTATCCACTTAGAAGTCAAACCACTTCATGGGGCGGCTTGTTTTTGCCAGCTGAAGTGCATCCTACTACAGACTCTGAGAGGATACACACACTACACACACACACACACACATGTACACATACATGTATATCCCTAATAGGAGGCTAGAGTTTTTTGGGTCTTGGTATTGTTTGGCTGCTCATTGTTTCACTTTGAGACACTCCAAGAGAGAACCGCTCCAGAGAACACTTTGGGGCTCCGGGTTCAGTCTCCTGTTCCAGGTTCCAGCAGCAACTTTGGCAGAATTCTAGTCTACTGAAACCCCGCTGACTATACCAGGAGAATCGCTCCCAGGAAATGAATGTAAAAAGGTCTACTTCTCCTGTTCCTCTCCCATCTAGGGTAGGTGGGTTGGAAGGGAGGTATACGTATTAAAGAACCCCAAAATAAAGTAGGTTTGGAAAAGGTGAAGGGTACATTATTCTCTATGCATAGACATCTCAGTGTGGTTTTTAGGTCTATAATAGAGGCATTATCATTCCCAAACACTCTTTACACAGCTTCCTTCACCATGTGAGTGATTTGAAAATCCTGGTTTAAAAAAAAAAATACTATTTTGGAGAAAATATTCATTTGACAGGACCTTAATATCAATTATACAAAAAGAACTAAATGGCAAAAGCAAGCAAACAATCCAATTAAAATGAGCAGCTCATTTAAACAGACATTTCCCAAAAGAAGACTTGAAAAATTACCAGTAAGTGTATGAAAAATCTCAACACTCCTAATTATCAGGGAAATGTCAGGCTATAATGAGATACCAACTCACCTCAGTTAGAGTGAATATTATTAAAACCCCAAAAACCAAACGAAACCAAAACAACAACAACAACAAAACCAAATTGAACCAAACCTTTAACAAGCACTGGATAAAGAGAAACTCTCATTTATTGTTGGTGCGAATATAAATTAGTCCAGCCATTGTGAAAATACTACAGCACATCCTCACAAAACTATAAATTGATCCTGCAATTGCAGTGTTGGGCATGCAGTCAAAGACAAGGAAATCAGCATATGGAGAGGATCCCTGTAGAGCCATGGTTACTACAACACTATTGACCACAGGCAAGACGCACAACTAACCAGGAGTCCGTCAACACCGAAGGGGTACAATCAGAGACTGCGGTGTGCCCACCGAGGAGTATTGTTCAACCATATGAAAGAGTGAAAGCCTGCCATTTGTGACAACATGATGACTTTGAAGGACATCATGATAAGAGAAATAAAGTCATGCTGAAAAAGGCAGGTGGCACATGTTCTTACATGTGGAAGCTAAGAAAGGTTTTCACATAGAAAAGCAGAGTGTAGGACACCACTTAAGAGGGCCTGAAAAAGGTGGGGCTGGGCTGAAGGGAGGAGGGTAAATAGATGTAAGAGTGCGCTTGAATAGAAGGAGTAAATTCTGATATTCTATAGCACAGCAAAGTAAGTACAACCTACAAAACAAGTTCTTTAGAATAGTACAGAGGATTTTGAATGGTGTGTGTGTGTGTGTGTGTGTGTGTGTGTGTGTGTGTGTATGTGTGTATGTGTGTGTGTGTGTGTGTGTGTGTGTGTGTGTGTGTGTGTGTGTGTAAATTCTGAACTTCTGATCCTCCTACCTCCACCTCCCCTGGGCTGTGATTATAGATGTGTACCAATAAATTCAGTTCATGCAGTGCTGGGGATTGTGTCTAGAGGGTTTAGCATGGTAGGCTGGGGAGATGATTTGCTTACATATGTGAGGACACAATTTCAAATTCCCAGCCACATGTCACGGAGCAGGTGAAGCAGGAGGAGGAGGAGGAGAAGGAGAAGGAGGAGGAGAAGCATCATCATCATCATCATCATCATCATCATCAGCAGCAGCAGCAGCAGCAGCTGGGCATAACAGTGCAGGTTTGTAATTACAGTTCTTGGGAGGCAGAAAGGATTCCTGGTTAGCCTGACTGAGTTGGGTGAGCTCTAGATTTGGGGAGAGACTTTGTAGAGAAAGAAAAAAGTGGCAAACAAGGAAAACCCCTAACACTGACTTCTGGTCTTTCCATGCCTGCACATCCCTGTGTCCCTTCATGTACGCACAAACACATATATGTATCTATATGCCTATGTATGCAAGCATGCATGCACACGCACAGAAAAATGATGACTATGCAATATGCCAGTTTCCCTTGTTGTTATACAGTGTAGACATTCACTAACATGCTACGAGGTAATGCATGTGCAATCATGTGTCCATGAAAAATGAAAATGTCCCCCTCAGTGTTTATGAGGAGATGAGACTTGGAATGCTGGGGGGTGTGCTGTTTGATATTTTGTTTCTGATAACCCAGAATGAAGAAAGTCTGCAGCAAGTCACTTCCTTTATATAGAATATGTTATACACAGGGTTTATTCTTCCGTGTGTGTATATGTGTTAATATTGTCAAACTTTCTTCTTGTATGTGTGTCACATATTTAAATGCTGAGAGAAGGAGACCTCATCAAGAGAACAATTTTTTTTGGTACCACTCTTGCAGAATGAGAAGAGCAATAACATCTAGTATTTTTTTCTGCTGTTTAGTATATTGCTTTCTCTTCACCATCTTACTCCATTACGTTTTATCTCTTTCTCCCTTATTTTCCAATAAGCTTTTTCCTTATCTGCTCTTACTTAGTCTGTTATCTCTCTTTTGCCTTTATCCTGCTAAGCACTGCCTTTATTTGGTTAGAGTTAGCTGCCCGCTCTGTTGGAACACTCTCCATGTCAGGAATTGGTGCAGGAATCTGTGATGCTGTTATCAACTTTATGGCTTTACTCTTAATCAAACGTCTGAACTGCGGCCTCAATGACTTGACTGAGGATTTTTCTCCTAATTGATTTGGGTTGTAAAGTTCTTCTTCAGACAGAAAATATGACTAAAGCTGGCAACAAGCCTTTAATGTGGCACAGAAGCCAACCAAACCACATGGAATCCTTTCTTGTTCATTTTGTTGGACCGTGCAGGAGAGATGTGTAAATAATGGAGCTATTTATATCAGCTGCCACTCAGCTTCATCCAAGAGTAACCGCTGTTCCTTTAAACGGCTTTGTCTGGCATCTATTTGGATGGGTGATAACTGTAGAACATTTGTAGTGTCAAGAACTATACATTTTCATGCCATTTTTATTTGAGCAGAGTTGAAAGCTCTGCGAACTGTCCTAATTGGAATCTTCAACCGACCCTGAAGCCACTATGGTGCTAGAGGAAAGGTGAGAGGCACGGCTTGTCTCTGCAGGGCCACAGTCACACACATAGCCAACTTTTAATTGAGAGTGAAAGAGGGATAATAACTTAGCTGTTTGGAACGGTGTAGACACATTCCCCTCCGAATGATAGGAATATATTTTCTTTTTTTTTTAATTAAAAAAAAAATTTTATTAATTTATTCATATTACATCTCAATGGTTATCCCCTCCTTTGTATTCTCCTATTCCATCCTCCCTCCCATTTTCGCCTTACTCCCCTCCCCCATGACTGTGACTGAGGAGGACCTCCTCCCCCTGTATATGCTCATAGGGTATCAAGTCTCTTCTTGGTAGCCTGCTATCCTTCCTCTGAGTGCCACCAGGTCTCTCCAAGGACAATACAGGCCATAAACTTCAAACCCCTACCTAGATCTAGCCAATGGACAGGACATTCTCCACAGTTGAGTGGAGAGTGGGGTCTGACTTTCACATGTACTCTGGTGCCTCATAATTGAAGAATATATTTTCTTACATTAAAAAAACAAACACTTGGAGATTTGAAGTGCGTGTCTGTTGTTCTGTTTGAACACTCTTGAGCCATTTACTGTGTTTTGCTGGTTAGCCTCATCTCCTCTAGGCTATGCGACACTGGTCAGAAGTTCTCTTTCTGATCCAAAATATCTTTATTGAGCAGATAGATTTTGTGGTTAGCAATATTCTTAAAGCAGGGCATGGTGGCTCATGTGTATAATCCCAGGACTCAGGTGGTAGAGGCAGGTAGATCTCTGTGAGTTTGAGGCCAGCCTGGTGAACAAAATTCAGGACAGCCAAGGCTGCATAGAGAAACCAAATGGCGGAGGGGGGGCCAGGGGGGGGACACTTAAAATAATTTTAAGAACTGGCTCATTTCCTCTCTCCTTGTCTTCAAAAAAAACCTTATTTTAAAAACTAAAGCCCAATAAGCTCCTCATTGAATATGTGTTTAGAGATAATGGTGTGAAAAAAATTGGATTTTTAATTCTTTTCTTTGGTGTGCTATTGTAAAAGCTTTATAGTTTTAGTTTTTTCCCATTGCACAACTGCACATTGCAAAAACCTATGAATCATTTCTCTTGTTTCCACTGTATAGTAATGTTTTGTGGATAAATGATACTACGCCTCTGTAATAAAAAGCACCACTTTGTCACCAACACCAAGAATTCTGCCCTAACTCTGTGTTCTTTTTGTTCCAATTTTCAGGGATTATTTTTGGGGTGAGGGGGGTGTGTGTCTCATGTAGCCCCGGTTGGTATGACATTCTCTATTTTCTATGTATCAGAGCATGACCTTGAACTTCTGACCCTCCTGCCTCCACCTCCCAAGAGCTGTGATCACAGGTGTGTGCCAACAGATTCAGTTCAAGTAGTGCTGGATATTGAGTCAATTGGGCTTCGTGCACGGTAAGCAAGCACTCCCAACTGAGCTTCATCCTCAACCCTTTAATTAATTTTCAACATGTAAAATACAGCTAAAAAAACACTTCACTTTTCTTGAAAACCATGCTTAGGAGGTCCTGTCATTTTTTTTTTTTTGAAACAGTATTCCACTATTGTTGCTTATCTTTACTGTTTGAGACAGGATCTTATGTAGCTCAGGCTGGCCCCAAGTTCCTTCTGTGGATTTGAATGACCTTTAACTCTTGATCTTTTTATGAGTGCCATCATGCCTGGCTATAAACTCACCATCATTAGTATAAAACACGTAAAACTATAACACAGTAAAGCCTAATACTGAGGGTGTAGCCTTGGGTCCTTCAGCCATGTGCTCAAAATGCCATTGCACTGCTCCGGAAATGATTCTATGATCACTGAAATTGGAAGCCATGCTTGCTTTATGCTTGCTACAGGCTTGTGAAAGCAGACCGAAATGAGTCGTGAAGAATGCTTTGTAGTGTTTGGATCTTGATGTATCGAATCAAAGTTGTTCTTCAGCATGAGGAGCTTGCTGGGATGGCCAGCGTGTATGTACCCTGTGACACCTGTGAAGTATAATGCCTAAGTTAGACCTGCCTGGTGACTTCCACTCAAAGTGATTGTCCTAGTTATCTAAGCTACTTGTAGTGACACCAACATCTCCTGTCACATGCCACTATACTTAGGTACATTGCTGAGATATAGAGATTAACTCATCTTGTTGTGCTGTTGTGAGGTGTAGCCAACAAAAGGACTTTTGTTCGATATTTATTTTAAATTTGAATCATTAATTTTTATTTTGAGAATGTCATATGTGAGAAATATGATTACATCATTCACTTCCACTTCTCCAATTCTTCCATCTAACTCTTCTCATGTGACACACACAACCTGCTGAGTCCATATTGCATTGTTCAAATGTGTAAGCATTTAGGGCTGACCACAAGGGATTGCATGATCTCTTAGGAAGCTTGTCCCTAGAGAAGACTGATTCTCTTTCTTTCAGTTAGCCATTAACTTGCTGTACCTCTTCACGTAAGAATAGGGCCTTGTGTGTTTCAGAGGAAACACATCCAAGTTGGTATGCCAAACTGGTATTGTCATTGTTTGGGTCTTAGTCAGGGAACCTGATTGTTGAGATTTCATGGGTATGGCTTTCCTGTCACATGCGGAGGACACTATCTCACAGTAAATGACCTGGTCCTCTGGGTCTTACAGATTTTCTACTGACTCTTCTTTGATGTAAGGGCTGAGTTGTAAATGTACCAATTGGGGTTCGGTACCTGACAGCCTGATGTTCTTTGCATTTTGAGTAATTGTATATTATTTTAATGGTGTCTGATGCAAAAAAGAAACTTCTTTGATGATGTATGAGAGTTCCACATATATATAGTTATAAGAATAAGTATTTAGAATGCAGTTAGAAATTATTCTGGTCTAGGAAAGTAACAGTGTGGCAGGATATTTGATCCCAATGTGATCCCTGAGATTGTAAACTATAAAAACCTGTCTTTGATCCCAATGTGATCCCTGAGATTGTAAACTGTAAAAACCTGTCTTTGATCCCAATGTGATCCCTGAGAGTGAACTGTAAATCCCTGTTTCTTGTGGTTGAGCCCTAACACACCTTTAATCCAAGAATTTTCTGTTTATTGTAAACAGGAGATTAAGGTGTGGTTAAGATAGCCTTACACATACCTCTAATTCAAGAGCTCTCTGTACATAGGAATTAATAAAGTTAACTGTAGGTCAAAAGGCAGAGCAAGAAACCAGCTGACCTGGATTAAAATCTACGAAGGACTTTGAATTGAGGGGTATTTAAGACAGTGTGTGGAAGTAGAAGAGGTCTTTGGCACTTTAACTTATTTAGCTTGGGATTTTAGCTTTGCTCTTACTCAGCTCTTAGCTCTCTAGCTCTTGAGTTCCTCAGCTTCTTGGCCTTTGGCTCTTTGGACTTTGGGCTAGCAAGACTTTGGCCTTGGATTTTATGGCCTTTTCCTCCTGAGATGCCAGCTGAGCTACTGAGCCTTTTGGGGCCTTCTCCATCAGGATGTGAGCTAAGTAGGAATATAGGATGGGTGCTTTCTCTGTCTCTCTGAGCTAGCAGGGTTTTCACTACAGGATCTGGCTCCTGAATCATTAATTTGTAAAATAAAATAATCTGTGAATTTCAAATAAAAAAAAACTGACAGCATTAGATTCTCCTTTGGGGTCCTACCAGCCATTGGTACTTCAATAGATTTACAATTCCAGGCATGAATTCCCTCCTTTGAACTGACTTTAAGTCCAACTAGACAGCTGTTGGTTACCTCTGAGATGTGAGTGTCACTAGTGCATCCTTTGAAATCTATTGCCAGGTTGCTTATTGTTATGGTTGGTAGGCTTTATAGTTAGACAGGACTATTGAATGCCTTTCTACTTTGGTAGCTTGAATAGTGCCTTGAATACTATTGCAGCTAAACCTCAAGGTGGAGAGCTTTCAGGTCAGTTCTAGTTTGGTTCTTCCAAGTCATGTGTGCAAAATGTTTGTACCTTCAAGTGTCAGCAGAAAACCAATGGCAAGGGAAATAGCCTGTGTTGTTCTGGTATTCACTTGGACTCCCATGACTAACAGATCAAAGGAAGGTTTTCCAAGGACCTCCTTTTTTTTTTTTAAGGCATCATGAGTGCTTCAGAACAGTTGTGCAATTCTACCTTCCAAGTGCAGTCTCCAGAGTTAATGCATTCATGAGTTAGTGTGCTCATTAAGATGGAGTCTGAAATACATAACGATTTTTAGTAAAAAAAAAAAAAACACCAGCCCATTTGTCTAGTCAATCTGCTCTCCCTGAGGTCCTAACTCAGATGCTCAAGGTTCAGGAAAAACCAGGAGTATCTTCAATGAGCAGTTGGAAACTGCACCACTTAGCATCTTCATATAATTAGAGGCTTCACAAGCTTAAAATCCCTAATTATTCACTGCTGTGGAAATAGAAACAAACAAGCAAGCACAATGCAAGTTTTAGCTTTTGGACATGACCTCTGATTATAGGAGATGAAGCCACATCTTACTTAGAAAGTCAAGCCACTTTGAAATTCTTCGATTGTGTGCCTTTCTGTCTGTCTCTGTCTCTGTTTGTGTCTCTCCCTGTATCTCTGTCTCTATCTGTTTGTGTCTTTCTGTCTCTGTCTCCATCTCTCTCTCTCTCTCTCTCTCTCTCTCTCTCTCTCTCTCTCTCTCTCTCTCTCTCTCTCTCTCACACACACACACACACACACACACACATCTTCCTACAAGATACTTGGAAAGCCAAAAAGATATGTTAGTCAGTGTCCTGAATCTGCAGAGGAACCCAGTGATAGGTGGAGTAACTCTTATTCTTGGATGTGTTTGACTTAGTCACAACTATGTTGATCTTACCCAGTATCCACCTGGAAGCAGAACTCAGCAACTTGATTCATTCTCTTTCAATCCAGACCAGATACATTTCCACTGCTCATTAGCAAGTTAATTGAATGTTATTAAAAGTTTGCTAAGGGATCAGGAAACATATTTACACTGGACACCACAGGGCAAAACTTCACAAAAAAAAATCATTACATGTTCCCACACCAAATGTCTCACTTTTAGCTCATTCATCTCTTTCTAATACTGCCTAATCTCTTCCAGCCATAGCTGCACTTTCCAAATTACCTTTCCATGTACATCTGAGTTTTCACCATGTGTTTAATTTACCCAAACAAAAGTCTAAGTTATTCAAACCTTGAAAATAATTCTCTCACAATAGTAGTCTGTCCCTGGAGCATTCCAATCTCTTTACCCTTATTCTGTTAGATTCTTCCTATGGAGGTAACACTAAAACTTCCATACATAAATTGAGAATTTTCTCTAAGAAATTCTTTATTTAAAATGTGTATTCACAACATATTACTATGCTTCATGTACCCTGTTGTGTACTTATTATAATATAAAAATAACAAAATAACTACCAATATTACCAAAAGGCAGATCTGGGCCATAACTAAGAGAGTTTCTTAATGGCAAGGATGTTGAATAGAGGCCAGAGGGATGGTTCAGTTGGAACAGAGCTGGCTATGGAAGGAAAGAGCCAGAATCCAGATTAACCAGGAACCATGTAGAGCCAGAAGGGTCTGTAATCCCAGCACTCCTCAGCAAGATGAGGGATGGAGATGGGAGAATCCCTGGGTATTCATAGACCAGCAAACTTGGCATACTCAGCAATGAACAAAGACCCTGTATTGGATAAGGTAGAAGTCAAGGACTAACACTTTGACCTCTATTCATGATATGTGCGCATTCATGAACACACACACACACACACACACACACACACACACACACACACCATTAGGATAGGAATGAAAGTGGAGAAAGGTCAGAATGTTGTAAGAACATGTAATTAATCAAACCAGGGACACAGAAAGGTAAGAAGATGAGCTTTGGGATGATGTAAACGTTAACCAGGGAAAGATAAATGGCATGAGATTTCTCAAGGAGAGAGACAAGAAGAAAAAGGCTCCAGTCCTGGGAAGTTCTTATTGTTGGTGCTAAAGGCTCTGATATTTAAATATTTCAGGTATTTCTAAGCTAAGACAGAGTAGACAGAAGAGGCATGGTGTATGCCCACATTGTAACTTGAAGCAAAGCTCTGAATAGAGTTAAGAAATGTGTTGAAGTGGCTGAGGAAGCAAGCAACGGTGGGCAGGTAGGCAGAAAGCTCTTACATTAGTATAATAAAGGCATAATTAGAGCCTGGGTCTTATTGTTGGCTGCTAAGATTCCAGAAAACAACCGGTTTGCTTGGGTTTGACAAGGAAAGCATGACATATGGTTTCAGATATGGTCATTGGATAGATGCAGGGTGAAAAGTGTACCAGTATTAACTGCAGTATATTGTACATAAATCAGACTTGAGGAGGGAAGGGCCCATGAGGGAATGGGGGAAGAGAGAGAGAGAGAGAGAGAGAGAGAGAGACAGAGAGAGAGAGACAGAGACAGAGACAGAGACAGAGACAGAGACAGAGACAGAGACAGAGAGACAGAGGCAGAGAGACAGAGGCAGAGAGACAGAGAGAGAGGTGGTAGAGATTGGCTGGAATTCGGACAGATTTAAGTTGGAGATAAAATTTGAAAGCACTTCTGTGACGTTGCCTCTTTGTTGTTGCTACTACAGTTAATTACAGGTCAGGAAACATATAGTTCAATCATTTAAAATACACAAAACCAGTACTTTTAGCATGTTTACACATACCCTAACCATCGTCAGTTTTATAGTATTTCCACCTCCTCCCAAAGAGAACTTATAACACTTGTTACTCTTCTCCTCTATGTCAAGACTTTCCCATTCCAATTTGCTCAGAATTTACTGTTACTGTGGTCTTGGCTGTTATGGGTGTTTCATATGGATGTGATCATACAAGTGACCTTTTGTGTCATTTATTATAAGATATGCCCATCACTTTCTGTAATGTTGTCAAGGTTTATTAATATTGTAGCTTCCACTTTGTTCCTTTGTACAGATGAATAATATTTCACCATGTGGGAATGTGATCTTTTATTCTTCCTTTGTAATTATCCATGTAGTTTCTTGGCATAACTGCAGGTATAGCTGTCTAAGAAAGATAAGAATATGAAAGAAGACAGGGCATAGTGTCACACTCTTGTAATTTGGAGGCTGGTGTGGGATTTTTAGGTTATTCGGTCTACTTGGAAGTTCTAGTTATAACTGGCATGACCTTTAAGAGAACACTGGGGCCCTAGTGCAGTCCTCACCAAATTTGAGTGATCTATGACAGCAGACATGGCTCCATCTTCAGAGAGAGAACCTTTTACAGGATAGCTAGGATGTTTCATCTACTGTAGCATAGAGGATGAAAGGGACACAGAGGTGGTGGGTGAAAGTTTCCTCATCTTCATCCTCAGGCCTTTCTTTTCTCTGTTCATTTTTTCAGTGCACATAATAGGGTTAAAAGGAGGGAACACAGCAGGAGCCAGATTCTGAAAGGCAATCTGCTGATTTTAAAAAGAAAAGAAAAGCAACCGCTTTTAAAAAGTGATAAATTTTAAGGGTCTGACCAATGTGCTCTAATTGGTCTTTTAGTGCAGTAATTCTGAGGGTTATGCAAAGGATTGATAGAGAAGCTTTGAAGACCATGAAGAAACTTATACAAGAGATACAGTTTTGATGGAGGTGAATGTGAACCCAGAATAGATCCTCGTTAGGGGAACAGCGGTGATCTACTAGATTTGTGATTGATGGAAGGTGGATGTGAGGAGTGAGGGCAAAGACCAATGAATGGCTCCAGATTTCAGGTCTTGGCTACTGGAACTGCAGAGCATTCTGAATTTGAGTAGAGAGAGGATTGGTGAGTGCAACCTGTTCAGTTCTTTCACTGAAGGAGAGTGAGGTGGACACTCATAAGAGGCAGAGTGCTCAAAGGGGAACTGGAAAAGAAAACCATAAAATAAACAAGGTTTTTTAGAAAAAGTTAAGAAGACATTAAAACACATATATCCAAGAAATACCAGAATTTAAGAGGCTGGAGAAGAAGTTAAGTAAAACTTTTGCTTATTGTTTATTTAATCATCATTTTTGTTTTGAGATAAAAATCTTACTGTGCAGTCTAGGCTGGCCCTTTAGGCTTGTTCTAAACTTGGACAATTTTCCTGCCTGAGCTGTCCAAATATTTAGTATTTCTAATATTACTTGTGGAATCCATCACTCCTCGATTTATTTTTTAACATATAAATGTTTATATAAAGTTGCTAGAGAGTAAGAAAAAAACAAAGACTAGGAAAGACAACAGATTCGCATTGTTGACAAATGTAAAAGACAGAACATGTAACACTTACTTTGTCTATTTGTTAGAGAATTGGTTTCTCATATCATTCTTTTCAGGCCAATGCAAAATTATGGAGATAAAAGATTGCTGAGAAAAAAATAGACCAATAAGATTTTATCATGCCAAAAGAATACATATAAAGCAAGGAGAAAAAAATAAGAAGTATGTGTAGGTAGATACTTTAGATTTTGGTACAGTCAAAATAAAAAGATGAGAATAGTATGCCTACATGTATGTGTCCCAATACAGCTATGAATGAAGCTCAACACATACACGAAAAGCTTAATTTAAAACTTTATGAGATTTTTGCGGGGGCTGGAGAGATACCTTGGCAGTTGAAAGCACTTGGAGCAGGGTTTGTCTCCATTCAACCACATGGTGCTTCACAACTGCCTGCAACTCCAGTTCTAGTGGATCCAGTGCCCTCTTCTGGCCACTGTGTGCACTAGACACTCATTTGGTGCACATAATACACACATGTACATAAAATAAATCTTTGAAGTCTCTGGTTGGGACAGATGTGAGGCCATCCTACTGGGACTCTAGGTAAGAAAAATATAGGAGATGGTGAAATAGAAGGATCAAGAAAATCTTAGAAACTTACAAGAAGAACATCATAATGGGTGGATCAGGACCCAGGGGTGTCTGATCAAACTATTGCACTAACCAAGGACAATACAAGTAGTAAATACCTAACCCCTATGTCATCCGCAGTTATGTGGAGAGCAGGGACTAAATCTGACATGAGCTCTGGTGCCCCGTATTTGACGACCTCCCCTTGGTGAGGAGCCCTGGTGGCACTCAAAGAAAGAATAGGCAGGCTACCAAGATAAGACTTGTAAGCCTGTGGCCATAAAGTCAGGGAGGAGATTCCCCCTTGGACATGGACCTAAGGGAGGGTAAAAGGGTGGGGGTGGGAGGGTAGGAGGAACAGAAGGATACGAGTGATGGGAGAATAATTGAGTTGTAATCTGAATAAATAATAAAAATAAAAAAAATAAATCTTTGAAAGTTATTTTAAAATATTTTTTCCATCCATACTTTTCGTTATTTGATTCCCAGTTCTTGAGTATGTACTTTGTAGTTGACAATGTCTCATTACACTGTAAAAAAAAAAGTTGGATATATATTTGCACACGTAAATGCTTGTGATTCTTTTGTTTCATTGTTTTTTTTTTTTAAACATTATCAGGACTGACAGGCACCTCACGGTTGTTCTAGGTCGCATCACGTATCTCCATGATGCATATCAGGTATGGTTACTAACAAAGTCAAGAATATTCTAATAATTATGAGCTTTATAAAATAGGAATGTTCTTAGTAAGGAATGAATTTCATTACCCCGAAATGTGTTAGAGTCTGGAGATACACTTTTCTCAAGTTGGAGGGTTCTCTGTCATTGAAGGGCCGGGGAAAGCCTTTTAATGTGAGGTTCCGTTAAGTTATTTTCTTTTTGTTTACAATGACTGACATTATAACTTGAGTTAAATGAAAGCTCTGGAGTACAGGATCTAGATTTAACATTATTTTTCTCTTTTTGTTTTATATGCTGCCCCTTCTTGCCTGTACTTTAAGAAATTCCAGTTCTTGTCCTATTTTGCACTGCCTATAGAGTGGTCTAGTTTCTTATGCATTTTAACTTTGTTGTCCACCTAAAGGCTTCCCATACTATTCTTTCTGAAGGTTCTACCATATAAGTTGTTGCCTCAAGTCCATCTATTAATCCTATACACCAACCCTTATTTTTATATTAATTTATTCAGATTACAACTCAATTGTTATCCCATCACTTATATCCTCACATTCCTCACTCTCTCCCGCTTTCACCCTATTCCCCACCCCTAGGTCTATGACCAAGAGAGATATCCCCCCCCCATATGATCATAGGCTATCAAGTCTCATCTTGGTAGCCTGTTTATTCTTTCTTTGAGTGCCCTCAGGCCTCCCCCCCCCCAGAGGAGGTGGTCAAATATGGGGCACCAGAGTTCATATCAGAGTCAGTCCCCACTCTCCACATAACTGTGGAGAATGTCGTGACCATTGGCTAGATCAGAGTAGGGGTTTGATGTTTACTACTTGTATTGTCCTTGGTTAGTGCAATAGTATGAGCAGACACCCCTGGGCCATGATCCACCCATCACGATGTTCTTCTTGTAGGTTTCAAGGACCCAGTGAGTCCTTTTATTTCTATATCCATATTTGTCTTACCTAGACTCCCAGTGTGATGTCCTCACATCTATCCCAATCTTCCGGTAAGTGAAGACTTTCATGAGACACACCTTTTGGGCTAGTGCCCAAATATAAGTGGGTATATACCATGTGAGTCTTTCTACTTCTGGTTTAACTCACTCAGTATGATCATTTCTAGTTCCATCCATTTGTCTACAATTTTTGGGAATTTCTTGTTTTTAATAACTGAGTAGTATTCCATAGTGTAAAGGTACCACAGTTTTTTTATCCATTCTTCAACTGAAGGGCATTTAGGCTGTTTCCAGGTTTTGGCTGTTATAAATAAAGCTGCTCTGACCATGGTTGAGCATATGTCCTTGTTGTGTGGTGGAGAATTTTCTGGGTATATTCCAAGGAGTAGAATAGCTGGGTCTTGAGGAAGTCCTATTCCCAGTTTTCTGAGAAAGTCCCAGTTATATTTCCAAAGTGATTGTACAAGTTTGCATTCCCACCAGCAATGAAGGAGGGTTCCTCTTTCTCCACATCCTCACCAGCATGCGGTGTCATATGAAATTTTGATCTTAACCATTCTGATAGATGTAAGATGGAATCTCAGAGTCATTTTGATTTGTATTTCTCTGATGACTAAAGATGTTGAGCATTTTTAAAACTGTTTTTCAGCCATTCGATATTCCTCTGTTGTGAATTCTCTGTTTAGTTCTGAGCCCCATTTCTCAATCGGGTTATTTAGTTTACTGGTGTTTAATATCTTGAGTTCTTTATGTATTTTGGATGTTAGACCTTTCTCAGATATAGGTACCAACCCTTATTTTTTCCTGTTGGAATTTTATAAATTGCATAAGAGTCTTAATGAGAAGATTTGATGATTTGATTGGCAGTTATATCTTATTATTTGTCCATAAATATGAAGAAAAATTGAACAAAAGAAAGTCTGATTTTCTAAAAAAAAAAAAAAAAAAAAAAGATCAAATTGAGAAGAGTGATGATTTTATCTAATGTTTTAGATGTGTCTTCATATGATAGTAAATCCATATCTAAAAGAGTAAGTTTTTATGGGAAAATGGGAGGACATTTAGAGAGATGGTTCCATCGACCTGCCTTGAAAATCCAAAGACCCAGGGACACATGGTTCTAGCCTCTGGCTCAAGGCTTTGCCTGCTTTCCTGAGGAGGGCTTCTGAGCCCCAGGATCATCCAGCCTCTTGATGACAGCTCTACCTGCCTTACCAAGGAAGCTGGCTGATGCCCCAAGGACACATGGTTACAATCTCTGGCCCATGGCTCTAGCTGATTTACCAAGGAAGGCTGTCAGGCCCCAGGAACATCCACCTTCTGTCCCAGAGCTCTACCTGCCTTCCCTAGGAGACTGCACACTTACCCCAGGATTATCCAGGATAGACTCCCTCACTCCAATCCCCTGCCTGTAGGTCTACCTGGGTCAAAGACAACAAAGTAGAGCTATGGGCTATCACCTGAGTTACCCATGCCCGTGCTTTACCTGCCTTCCCAAGAAAATATGTCAGTGCCCCAGGGATACACGGTTCCACCCTCTGGCCCACAGCCCTACCAGCCTTACCAAGGAGGGCTGCCAGACTCCAGAAATAACCAGCCTCTGGCACAGGATTTTATCCATCATCCTGAGCAATCATTTGGGCACCAGAAACACCCAGCTAACACCAAGGACAAAGAGATGGCTAGAGGCCACAATAAGAACACAATCAATAAAGATCTAGGGCAGTATGTTATCATCAACACTCAGATGTCCCACTACAAGCCCTGGATATCCTAACACAGCTAACACACAAGAAAATGACCTAAAATCTATTATTATGAAGATGATCAAGGCCTTTAGAGAGCAAATGAACAAATACCTTATAGATACACAGGAAAATCAACCAAACAGATAGAGGCCTTTAAAGAAGAAGAAGAAAAAAAATAGATCCCTTAAAGAAATACAGAAAAATACAATCAAACAGTTACATGAAATGAACAAAATCATTCAAGACCCCAAAAAATGGAAATAGAAACAATAAAGAAAACACAAACTGAGGGAGTCTTGAAGATGGAAAACTTAGGGAAGAGAATAGGAGCTACAGATTTATGCATCACCAACAGAATACAAGAGACGAAGAAGTAAATTGCAGGTATAGAAGATACACTAGAAGAAATAAATACATTGCTCAAAGAAAATGTTAAATCTAAAATGTTCCTGACAGGAAACATCCAAGAAATCAGAGACATCATTAAAAGATGAAACCTAAGAATAATAGGAATAGAATAAAGAGAAAAATTTCCAGGTTCAAGGGCCATAAAATATTTTCAAGAAAATCATAGAAAAAAATTCTCCAACCTAAAGAAAAGTATGCCTATAAAAATACAAGAAGCTAACAAAACACCAAATAGGTTGGATCAGATAAGAAAATCCTCCTGACACATAATAATCAAAACCTAAACATATAAAACAAAGAAAGAGTATTAAAAGCTGCAAGGGGGAAAAAGCCAAGTAACATATAAAGGCAAACCTATCATAATAACACCTGAGTTTTCACCAAAGACTATGAAAGCCAGAAGGACCGGACAGATGTTGTGCAGACCCTAAGAGACCCCAGATGTCAACCTAGACTACCACATCCAGGAAAACTTTTAATCACCATATATAGAGAAAACAAGACATTTTATTACAAAACCAAATTTAAACAATATCCATGCAGAAATCTAGCCCTACAGAAGATACTTGAAGGAAAACTTCAACCCAAGGAATTTAACTAAAGCCAGGAAAATGCAAGAAATAAATAACTCCACTGCAGAAAAACCAAAAGGAGGGAAACACACACACACACACACACACACACACACACACACACACACACACACACACACACTATCACCACCAAAATAACAGGAGCTAATAATTGTTGGTCATTAATATCTGTCAACATCAGTGGCCTCAACTCCCCAATAAAAAGACACAGGCTAACAGAATTGATGCACAACAGGATCCATCATTCTGCTACATACAAGAAACATACTTCAATATAAGGATAAACATTACCTCAGGGTATCAGGCTGGAAAAAGGTTCTCCAAGGACACAAGCAAGCTAGAGAAGTCATTCTATTATCTAATAAAGTAGACTTTCAACAAAAATTAATCAAAGAGATGGAGAAGGGACACTTTATATTCATCAAAGAAAAAAAACCAACCAAGAGACCATCTCAATTGTGAGCATCCGTGCCCCAAGTACAAGGACACCAAAATTTTATAAAAGAAATATTAATAAAGCTTAAATCAACATCGAAACCCACACATTATTAATGGGGGACTTCAACATTTCACTCTCACCAATAGACAGAAACTAAACAAAAAAATAATGAAACTAACAGATGTTATAAATCAAATGGACCTAACATATCTACAGCACTTTTCACCCAACACAAAATAATATACCTCTTCTCAGCATCTCATGGAACCTTCTCTAAAACTGACCATAACTGCAACCAATACAAAACCTCACGTGATAAAAATTGAAATAACAGCATGTATCTTATCAGATCACCATGGATTAAAGCTAGATTTCAACAACAATAGAAAGCCTACAAATTCATGGAAACTGAACAGCTCTATAATCAATCAACCGGTCAGGGAAGAAGTAAAGAAAGAAATTAAAGACTTCCAAAAGTACAATGAAAATGAAGGCACAATGTACCAAACTTATAGGACATAATGAAAGCAATGCTAAGAGGAGAGTTCATGGCTCCAAGTGCCCTCATAAAGAAACTGGAGATTTCTCATACTGGCAAATTAACAGCATATCTGAAAGCTCTAGAACAAAAAGAAGCAAACATACCCAAGAGGAGTAGATGGTAGGAAATAATCAAACTCAGGACTGAAATGACTAAATTAGAAACAAAGAGAACAATTCAAAGAGTCAACAAAACAAAGAGCTGGTTTATTGAGAAAAATCAACAAGATAGACAAACCATTTGTCAAACTAATAAAAAGGTAGAGAGAAAATATCTAAATTAAGACAATCATAAATTAAAAGGTAGACATTACAACAGACACTAAAGAAATCTGAAGAATCATTAGGTGTTACTTTAAAAGCCTGAACTACAAAAAAAATTGGAAAATCTAAATGAAATAGATTATTTTCTTGATATATACCATTTACCAAAGTTAAATCAAGATAAGGTAAACTGTCTAAATATTTCTATAATGCTTAAAGTAATGGAAGTAGTCATTAAAACTCTCTCAACCAAAAAGGCCCAGGGACAGATGGTTTTAGTAAGAATTCTACCATACATTCAAAGAAGAGCTAATACCAAGAATTCTCAAACTATTTCACCAAAAAGAAATAGAAGGGATACTGCCAAACTCATTATACGAGGCCACAGTCCCCCTGATAACTAACCACACAAAGGTGCAAAAGAGAAAGAGAATTTCAGACAAATTTCCCTTATTAACATTGGTGCAAAAATACTCAAAATATTTTCAAACTAAATTCAAGAACACATTAAAAGCATTATCCATCATGACCAAGTATACTTCATCCCAGGGATGCAGGGGTGGTTCAATATACAAAAATCCATCATTGTAATCCACCATATAAATTAAAAGGAAAAAAACCTACATGTTTGTCTCATTAGATGCCGAAAAAGCCTTTGATGAAATTCAATACCCCTTAATGTTAAAAGTCTCGGAGAGATCAATGATACAAGGCACATACTTAAACACAAAAAGGGCAATATACAGCAAACCTATAGTCAACATCAAATTGAATAGATAGAAACTTAAAGAATTTCATAAAAATCAGAAGTAGGACAAGGCTGGCCACTCTGTCAGTATCTCTTCAATATAGTACTTACTGTCCTAGACAGACGAATAAGACAACTAAAAGAGATCAAGGAGGTACCAATTGGAAAGGAAGAAGTCAAAGCACCACTATTTGCAGATGTTATGATAGCATACATACGTGACCATCCAAATTTCACCAGGGAACTCCTACTTCTGATAAACACCTTCAGCAAAGTGGCCGGATACAAAATCAACTCAAAACAAAAACCAAAAAACCAAAACCAAAACCAAAAAATCAGTAGCCCTTCTACACACAAATGATAAATGGCTGGCAAAGAAATTAGAGGCACAACATGCTTCACAATAGCCGTAAATAATACAAAATGTCTTGATGTAGCTCTAACCAAGCAAGTAAAAAACTTGTATGAAAAGAACTTCAAGAAAAAAATTGAAGAAGACATCAGAAGATGGAAGGACATCCCATGTGCATGAATTGGGGAAAGAATTTGAAGAAGATATTGGAAGGTGGAAAGACATCCCATGTGCATGGATTGGTAGGATTAACATAGTAAAAATGTTCACATTGCCAAAAGCAATCTACAGATTAAATGCAAATCTCATAAAATATTTAACACTATTTTCTACAGACCTTGAAAGAACAACAACAGCAAAACCCAATTCTGAACTTCATATGGAAAAACAAACAAACAAAAACAAAAAACTCCAGAATAGCTAAAATAATCCTGTACAATAAAAGAATTCTGGGTCAGGGGTCCTCTCTGACTCTGATGCCTGCCTTTGGATCCCATTCCTATAACAGGGCTGCCTTGTCTGGCCTCAGTGGGAGAGGATGTACCCACTCCTGCAGAGATTTAATGTGCTAGGGTGGGTTGGCACCTATGGGGGAATCTTCTTCTCTGAGGAGGAGACAAGAGAATTGAGGGAAGGGGCATGCAAGGGGAGGGGGTTGGGAGGAGGAGGAGCACAGTCAGGATATGAGGTGAATAGATACATTTTTAAAAAGGGAAAAAAATATTTGAGATCATTTTGTGTTTCAGCCGGGTTAGAAAATGGGGTACAGAGGTAAACAAAGAGTTCTCAGCAAAGGAACATTGAACGGCTGAGAAACACCTAAAGAAATGCTCAGCATTCTTAGTTATTAGAGAAATGCAAATCAAAATGCTTCTGAGATTTCATCTTACACCTATCAGAATGGCTAAGTTCAAAAACTCCAGTGACAGCGCATGACCATGAGGATGTGGAGAAAGGGGAACACTCCTCCACTGATGGTGGGAGTATAAACTTGTACACCCACTTTGGAAATCAATCTGGCACTTTCTCAGAAATTGGGAATAGTGCTATACCTCAAGACCCAACTATATCACTCCTGGGCATATAACTCAAAAGATGCTCCACCACACATCAACGACATTTGCTCAACTATGTTCATAGCAGTTTTATTAATCACAGCCAGAATCTGGAAACAACCTAGATGTTACTCAATGGAAGAATGGAAAATGAAATGGGTACATTTATACAATGGAACACGACTCAGCTATTAAAACCCAAGGAAATCTTGAAAATTTTCAGGTAAATGGATGGAACTAGAAACGATTATCCTGAATGAGGTAACCAAGACTCAGAAAGACACTCATGGCATATACTCACTTATAAATGGATATTAAACCAACATGAATGTTCTCTGAGAGTCTCTACCCAGTGGAGGATTGGGACAGATGCTGACACTTACAGCTGGACTCTGGGTGGAACACTGAGAGTGGTATGGAAGAATGAGGGAATGGAAGGACCCAGAGAATCCAGGAGCCCCACAAGAAGACCATCAAGGCCTGCAGATCTGGACCAAGGGGGCCTTCATAATCTGTTGTGCTAACCAAGGACAATGCACGCACTAAACCTAGATGCCCTGTTCAGATCTAGGCAATGGGCAGTTCATTCTCCATGGTTGTGGGGGACATGGGGACTGCTCTGACATTATCTCTGGTGCCTCCAATTTGATCACTTCCCCTTTGTGGGGAGGCCCAGCAGGTATACAGAGGAAGGGGATGCAGGCTATCTGGATGAGACCTGATAGGCTGTGGTCATATGGTGGGGGAGGAGGTCCCCTTCTGTCAGAAGTCTAGAGGAAGGGAAAGGGCAGAAAAGGGAAGAAGGGTGGGAATGGGGAGATGTAAATGAGGGCATAACAATTAGAATGTAATCTGAATAAATTATAATGAATTAAAAAATTTAAAAAAAAGAATGGGGGGGGGCAGCAAGGACTACCAAGACCTGAGTTTGGATTACTGCAATCATCCATGGAAAAATCCAGGCACAGGAGAAGGAAGGGAGAATGATAAGACAGGTAGATGCCAGAAATTCGTTGGATAGCCAGGCAAGGTGAGTCTGCAATATTCTGGGCTCACAAGATAAGGTGGGGTGCAATGGAGGGAAATAATTGAACATGACTGTGTCCTCCACAGGCACATATGAATGTACATATGTTCAAACCACGTAACTATGTACACATAAATCAACAAACAGAGTGACGTAAAGGGCACCTAACCCGTGTGTGTGGGTTCTATGGTCTCCCCACATTGACTGATTTATCAGTAGTTCTGACTGCATGTCTATTAGGTGGATGCAGCACCATCATTTTTTACACTTGGTAATGCTGTTCTAGATAGCTGTTTCCCAGTCAAGGGTGTGTGCCTTTTTCATGTGAGAACCACATTGTCTTTCTGAATGTATTATGCATTTAATTGTGTGAAGACAAAAAAAGTAAATATAAATCTGGGAGTTTTGTGGGTCCAAACATAAAAATTGGTAACTGGCTGTATATTTTTCACTGAGGGATTCCTTTGGTTTATGAAATCCCCATAGCAACAGCATATTAAACTTCTAGGAGGCACTGGAGCACGATTCTAGGAAGTCCCGGACCTACTTATGTTTTGTAGGCAGAGATCACTGAGCTCTCAAGCTTTCTGACAAACAGCCTCGCTGCCATGCTCTTTTTATTTTTGTTTTCATTGAAGAGTATGTTAATATAATATACATTTCCTGTATATGTAATCAAATGAATTTAAAATTTAAATTCGCAAATCAAGTGGAAATCTATTAAGAGTATTCCGAAGGGCCTATCCTGGAATGATCATGTGACTTTTAGAAGAAAGCAGCATCAGATTTTAGTGTTGAAAGGCCATATAGTAGGCTAGAAATAGGTTGTGTACTATAATTGATCTATCTGTTGTTCATGCTTCCGCTTTTCATCAGAGTTGTGGCTATATAAACAATATTTATTGAATAATAATCTTTGGATTTATACTCAAACTCTTTAGATACTTTAGAATTTTGACACTTTCTGGGGCATGCAGATGGCTTTGTTGACATGATTGGAATGGAGAACTCTGTATCCATTGAATACCAGGTAGACTGGTTTACCTCAATAGTAAAGTAGCTTTCTGAGAGTGGATAGCATTATCCTTCCCAGAGGCAGGCAGTCACTGAGGAGGGAGATGTGGAGGAAAGGAGAGTGGCAGAAGGCTGCAGCACTGTAGTCTGATTTCTCCACAGCGTCTACAAGTCTCAGTAAAGGCACCACATCTTAAAGTCATGAGATCAGGTATTTTGTAGCTGTAATAATGAGGCTGAACTTTGCGTTGAGATGTAACCTGAGGAATTAGGTTAAGGTTTTAGAAAAAAGATAAGCTAGAGGGTTCTGGATGTTCCCTGTCACGTTATTGGTTACTTCAACGAAATTTACTTGAAAATTTAAGGGAAGAGAGCCAAAAATAAAAGAAATCTTGATGAAACTGAACAGTACTCAGTTCCTGCTCTTACAAATCCTTTTGTCTGTCAGTAGGTGTTGTTTATAGATCCTGTAAGAGTAGGCATTTTGCTGTATTCCTTGAGGTAATTTAAGTGACGTGCTTCTGTTATTCCTGCTAGATTAAATTGGTCTTTTTGGGCTGTGGCTCCTAGGTTCAGCATTCTCATAACCCCTCATGGAGTCCCAGAGAATTTATAAGTAGTTCTTGCTAGAGATGCTCCAGTTAACTAAATATTAGCATAGTAAGTGTCTGCTTGCACTAGTGAACCCAAACATGGGTGGGACAAGACATGCGATAAAGGAACTGGTAGAAATGGAAAAGGGTTGGAACACTATAGGTCTCTGAAGCAGATCACAAAAGTTACTGTGGCAAATATATTTAGTCCATATTGTTATATTATGTCTCTAAGGTTCTAATAAGTGCTATATGTAACCTATCAAGGAAAATACATTCTTCTAAATCTCCCAAGTTAAAAAAAAAATCACAATTTCTAAACCCATAACTATAGTCCACTTTGATGTTAATGGGAAGACATATTAATATGAGGCAAACTGAAGTCTAGGGGGATGAAAATGGAAACTAGGTCAGTTTTCCACCAAACTTAACAGTCTTCAGACCCCCAAGTACTACAATCTCACAATGCATTTCTTACACACATACACACACACACACACACACACATACACACACACACACTAGTGTAAAATGTCTCATCAGTTTCCTGAAAGTCAAGGTTAAGCACCCTTAATTTTCAGTGTGCACCCCAAGTCATCCCAAGCCTGCTGGTTTGGCATACAGATTTCAGATTTCGCCATGATTTAAAAATGAATGGGTGTGTCTAATGTTTCAGGGTAGGGGGAAAATGACCAAGGAATATTAGTGAGTCATTCACAGGCAGAGTAGTGTGGTGTCAAACAGGCTTTAAAGTGAAATAGCCTGGGATTTGCTTATTGATGCACTGGGCAACTTAAGTTTCCTGATTCCCTACCTCCCTTCCTGGAAAGAGTGAACAGGGTACTGTTGGAGAACTGTTGTGGTGCTGAAAACCTAGGGGGTATTTGATAAGTTACATGTGTCATAAGTGGAGCCATGTGAAAGAGAGTGATTATTGTTTTTAAAAATTTCTACCTCTCAGATATCTCTGAAATCTGTGTTAACCCCAAGACCCCTCATTTGAAGGAGTCATGTTACAAAAAAGCCTCCTGTGCAACCTATGGATCACAAGAGCAATGTTGACCTTGATGCTCCCACAAGGAACTGGTCTGAAAGAAATAGAACTCTGTTTCTGGAACCTGGTAGAATGGTTCAAACTTTCCACAGCTTTACACTGAGGTGTGACCAGGAAGGAAAAATTCATGTTCTAGGAGAGCAAAAGCGAACCATTCTGAGTAAATTTGATTGGCCAGAAAAAGATGGTCTACAGATAACAAAGAAGATTAAATTATAGCTGCAAGGAAGAGGAATAACAGGTTTTGTTGTGTGATTCAACCTGGAAGGATTCTGATAAAAGGACCTGAAACAAGAGGAAAAGAAATGGTTGGTCATGTTTGTAACTGTGGGGTGTCCCAATAGCAAATGTTTGCAATTTTTGTGGTTGGAAGAAATAACTGTTTCAAGCATTAGAGCCCAATGAAGACAGGAGCACGTGATGGTTTGGCTGTGAGATAGTTACAGTGGATTTTCTGAAGGAAGTAACCTATTTAATCTCTTTTCTTCTCAGGCCTTTGGATAATTTGTCAGAGGTAGGTTTTAATTTTTACAGTCCTGCTTTTCCTTGGCATGCAGGGACTTGTTGTCTTTCTAGAAGAATTATAGGTAGTTATTTTCTTGTTTGTTAGCCACTAGGAAGAGAAATATTCCAGTAGTGAATGAATTAAAGCAGAGGGCAATTAGCAAGAAAAGAAAGCTTTCTTAGAAATCATTTGATATGTTTTTGTTTTTTAAATAAAGCCATCTGGGGAGAGATTTCACAACATTCCTCAGGACGTTTTATAATGCCTTTGTTTAGGTCCAGAGCTAGGACTGATTTTTAGCTTAAACTCTTTTTAGAAATGAATCAAGTAAGACAAAAATCATCTTTCTACTGAGTTCAGGAAGACAGGCCCAGAGAAGCCAAGGGAGAGGAAGATGCTGGGTTGTCAATGTCAGTCCAGCACACCATGCTGAACAAAGCTGGAGCTTCTCAGCAAGCAGGAACAACACTAGACTGTTCACCTAACAGAACCAAAGTGAAGGCCCCATAGTAGCCTAGAAGAAAACAATGTATTTTCCTATAGTGAAAGTTTTTTTTTAAAATAGTATTCTGAGAGCAAATATTTAGTCACCATGTGCCATAATATTTCTAAGAATCTACATACTAAACAGTACATGCTGGAGGCCATGTGATGAGTGGAGACATAGTTTATAAGGGCTTAGGGTCTAGGAAACTATAATGCCACATGTGCACACAGAAGCTTAATATATTCTACAGTACATATTGTCACTTTATAAAACAATGGATTCTTCATTTCTCATTATTCCTTTCTTTGTTCTTCACATCCATGTTTTTGGGAGGTAGTCTTTGATGGGTTTGTCCAGAAAGCAGTATGAAGGCTTATCATGGCCAGGCTTCTGCTTGTACCCTGAGAAATGTGGCCTTAACAAGACTTCCCTAGAGCTGGGTGTACTACACAAGGCATATGATTCCTGTATGGTAGGGGAACTCACTGTGAATGGCTGTATGTAAAGCGGTAATAAATGCAAATAGCAAATGCAAATGCAAATCTCCCTTTAAAGGACTTCACCAGGAACTCTGATCTTTATGGGAGAAACTATTTTCTTTTCTATCATCATTATTGAGGTACACATTCTTGTAATAAGCGACACTTGAGGCAGACACTGGTGATAGGGTGATATTTCCATTTTTTTCATTTTCTGCACCATTTTTACATCAGAATTTTCTTTTTAGAAGAATGGGTACAGGTTAAAGTTGGCATCCACATCTCAATCTTTCCCCCATGTTGCTGAAACAATGTCTCTTTGGCATGGTTTACCTGATCCAGGCCAGGCTGAAATAATCATTTTGGTGTTTCATTACTTTCCCTCTAATCTTGTCACCCTATGATTTATAGGGATCACTTCAAACTAGTGACAGTTTCTTGGCCAGTCTTTGCATTTCAGGAGGAAGAAGATTGGCACATGCTATAATGTTTGTTTCCAAATGAGCAAAATGGGCTTGAGCCAAACACTTAGCTTGTTGCTTGTTGTGTAGCTCTTTCCTCTTTGTTGAAGTGGTCCATTAAGGCTCAGGGATTAAATAAAACTTACATGGCTCAGGAAGTTTCTGAAACTTAGGAGATTCACAAGTCACTTCCCACAACTGTGTAAGTGGTGATAATAACTGGAAAGAAGAGACTCTTCAACCTGCCAAGGAGAGCCCTAGGGAAGAATGTTTCATAAGCAACTCACCACCCATGCTAGGATGGGCTTTTTGGGCATGCAGCTGCCCATAAGTGACCATACATTCATACTCCTTTAAGAAACAATAACACACTTACTAGTTCATCAAGCTAGACTTGATGGAATTATTTATTTGGAACGGCCCTACTCACCTAGGATAGGACACCAAGGACCTATGTTCTCCTCTCCCCAATGAGAGCCACAGCACTTCTGGAGTTACTTCATAACTTACAAAAATTAGCTTCTCCTTTAAACATCTTCTTTCTGACCTGGAGAGGAGGAGGGACAGGAGAAGAGGCTGTTTGACTATTAAAAGGCTTTAAAAAGTCTTCAGTTAGTTTTTCCTCCCTCAAATTCATACATATGGAGCAACGTGTGAGAGCAGAATCTCAAAAGGCTCTTGAGAATGATTAATTGCTGAGTAACAAAGAGTTCCCCGGTTCCCAGGAAGAGCCTCTTCAGGCCTCACAATTAATGCATCTCCCATGACAAAGCCACAGTCAGGAGGGGAAAGAGTTTATTTTAAGTAACTGGCACACCTCCATTTGTCATAAGCCCAGTTCAGCTTTTCATAGCTGCTTTTATCTCTTTTTGTCTTGAACTAAATAATGTATAAAAAAGGGCAGTATCTGTCAGTCATGATGTGATGAAGGCAGAAATGTGGACCCTTCTATACACTGCAGCTTAATTGCTTTTCTTTCCTATAAATATCATATATGTGGCCATAAAGTAGAAAATGCATAATTTCCAGTTGTAATTCTGTTTATTTAGGTCCAATGGGATAACTTCATCTAGCTGAATTTGGTTGTAGTGTGCTGAGACTTATTAATATGAACTGCAATGCATCTATACACAAGGAAAGCTGGCCGGATCTCATGTACCATGGCCAGAGCTTTGGTGAGTTAGTAGGAATGTACACATCATGTTATTTCCTTCTTGGTTATTTTATGATGTTTTTGAATATCTCAAAAACAATATAGCATAAAATGTAATTTTTCTCCATAAAACTCTGCCATGTGAATAAGGCATTTTTCATTATTGAAAATACACTCCTATAAGAAAATTTGCAAGCCTCTCTGTTCCCTCAGCCGACCATATCCCTTAGGCTCACCCTTACCACTACAACAGAATACCAGCTACAGCCTCCATACTTCTATGGACCCCACATACATACCCTACTTACTTTCCTTTCCCAACTCATTCCTGTATCCCAGCTTCTAGCAGGCACTTCCTGTAAACATACCAGCTTAGTAGGCCAGCAAAACAGGCAACACACTGCCATCACAGGAAACAGAAACCCAGGAACAAAGAACCCACCCAACAAAGACAAACCCAGAAATCAGCACCTAGACCTATTACCAAATAGGACACCTATTAGATTCAACTTCTCAGTGGGGATTCTCAAAACCAGAAGACAGATGTCATGCAGACTCTAAGAGACCACAGATGGCAGCCCGGACTACTATGGCCCACAAAAACAGACAAAAATGCCTAGAAACCAGCAATTAGTAACATTCAGGGCACTATGTCTCCACTAGAGCCCAGCTATCCTACTGCAGTAGGACCTAAATATTCCAACATAGCTGAAGCACAATAAAAAGACCTTAACACCAACTATATGAAGATGATAGAGTTTTTTTTTGTTTTTGTTTTTGTTTTTTAAAGAAACACAGGAACCACGTCCCCTGCACAGGGAGGCCTGGTGGCACTCAGAGGAAGGATAGCAGGCTACCAAGAAGAGACTTGATACCCCATGAGCATATACAGGGGGAGGAGGTCTCACTCAGTCACAGTCATAGTGGAGGGGAGTAGGGGGAAAGCAGGAGGGAGGGAGAAAATGGAGGATACAAGGGATAGGATAACAATTGAGATGTAATATGAATAAAGTAATAAAAAATATATAAAAGAAGCACAGGAAGCTGGGCTTAGTAGCACACACCTGTCATCCCAGCACTCTGGGATGCAGAGGCAGGTGGATCTCTGTGAATTCGAGGCTACCCTTGTCTACAATGTGAGTCCAGGACAACCAAGACTACACAGAGAAACCCTGTCTCAGAAAACAAAACAAACAAGCAAATAAGAAGCAGCAGCAGAAGAAGAAGAAGAAGAAGAAGAAGAAGAAGAAGAAGAAGAAGAAGAAGAAGAAGAAGAAACAAACAAACGAATTCAGGAGAACATAAACAATTGGAGGAAATAAGAAAACAGAAACAGTTGAAGTAAATGAAGAAAAATATTCAAAACCTGAAAATATAAATAGAAGCATAAAGAAAACACAAACTGAGGGAATTCTGAAAATGAAAAATTTAGTATTTTGAACAAGAACTACAGAGACAAGCTTCACCAACAAAATATAAGACGTGGGAGAGAGAATTTCAGACACTGAAGGTGCAATATAAGAAATGGATACATTGGTCAAAGAAATTGTTAAATTAAAAAAGTTCCTGACACAAAACATGTGGGAAATCAGGGACATCATGAAAAGACCAACCTAAGAACACTAGGAATAAAGGAAGGAGAATAATTCCAGCTTAAAATCCCAGAGTATAGTTTCTACAAAATTATAGACAAATTTTTTCCTAACCTAAAGAAGGAGAAGCATATAAATGTACAAGAAGTATACAGACCACCAAGGAGACTGAACCAGAAAAGAGAGTCCCCTTACTATATAATAACCAAAACACTAAACATACAAAACAAAGAAAGAATATAAAAACTGCAAGGGAAAAATACCAAATAATATATAAAGGAGATTTATTAGAATTATACTCAATTTCTCAATGGACTTTAAAAACCAGAAGGGGCTGAACAGTTATCTTACAGGCTGTAAGAGACCACAGACACCAGCCCAGACTACTATACCCAGCAAAAGCGTCAATCATGATAGATGGAGAAAATAAGATATTCCATGATAGTGTCAATTTTAAACAATTTTAAACAGTATCTATCTACAAATTCTGCTCTACAGAAGGTGCTAGAACAGCAAACCAAAAAGAATGGAAACACATTTTCTTTCTCTATTTCTCTACCACCATAACAAAAAACAAAAACAAAAACAAAAACAAAAAACAAAAAACAAAACAAAACAAAACAAAAAACAAAAAACAGGAGTCAAAAATCAATGGTTTCAAGTCCCCAAATAAAAAGACACGGATTAACAGAACGGATGCAAAACAAAATACACCCTTCTGATGCATCCAAGACGACACCTCAACATTAAGGATAGACATTATCTCAGGGCAAAAGATTGGAAAGAGATATTCCAAGCAAATGGACCCAAGAAGTAAGACGTTGTAGTCATCTTAATATCGGACGAAATAGACTTCAAAACAAAACTAATAAGGAGTGATGGGGAAAGACACTTCCTACTCATCAAAGGAAAAAATCCACCAATATAGTATTTCAATTTTGAACACCTATGCTCCAAACATAAGGGCACACACATTTGTAAAAGAAACACCGCTACAGCTTGAGAAACATACTGAACCTCACACATTGTGTGGGAGACTTCCATACCTGACTCTCACCAACGTACAGAAAATCCAGACAAAAACTAAACAGATAAATACTGAACCTAACAAATATTTACAATATATTCCATCCAAACACAAGGCTATAACTCCTCAGCACCCAGTGGACCTTTCTTCAAAACTGGCCATATATTCAGACACAAAACTATTCTCAACAGGTACAAGAAATTTGGTGTAACTCCCTGCATCCTATCAGATCACCATAGATTAAAGCTGGCGATCAATCCATAACAGTAACAGCAGAAGGCTTACAAACTCATGGGAACTGAACAGCTTTCCTGAATAAACTAAAAACTAGGCCAAGACTAAAATAAAAAGAAATTAAATACTTTCTAGAACTCAATAGAAATGAATACATAACACACATAAAGTTATGCAATACAATGGAAGTGGTGCTAAGAGCAAAGTTCATAACACCAAGTGCGATCATAAAGAAATTAGGGAGATCTCATACTAGAAGCTTAACAGCACACATGAAAGCTCTAGAACAAAAAAGTAATCATATCCAAGAGGAGCAGATGACAAGAAAGAACAAAGCTCGTGTCTGAAGTCAATAAAATAGAAACAAAGAGAAAAATAAAAGAATCAATGAAACACAGGGTTGGTTCTTTGAGAAAATCAACAAGATAGACAAATCCTAATTCAAACTAACTAAAAGGCAGAGAGATAACATCCAAACTAACAAAATCAGAAGTGAAAAGGGGGCATGAGAGCTACACTTCAACATCTCTACCACACTTTTAGACTTCTCTTTTTCCAAGACAAGGTTTCCCTGTGTAGCCTTGGCTGTATCTGGATCCTCTTTGTAGACCAGGTTGGCCTTGAACTCACTGAGATCTTCTTGCCTCTGCCTCCAGAGTACTGGGATTGCAGGTGTGTGCCACCACATTCGGCTATGCCTTTCATTCTTAACTGAGAGTCTACAGTCAATACCATTGGAAAAAGAAACTTCCTTTCCCTCTACAGTTAGCCAGGAGCAAGGATTGTGGACTTCCATATTGTTTCTGGAGACAGCCGCAGCTGTAACATGGACTGTGGACACCATCATGGCCCTTGGTGGCAACAGAGGCCACTGACATTAGCGTGGCCTCCACTGGCAGCATGGAACACAGACCTCTGAACACGGCCTCCAGCAGCAGCATGGAACACAGACATCTGCATAGATCTCAGGCATCAACACAGGCTGGGGCAACAGCACTGACCACAGACCACCACAACCCTCACCTATAGCAGGGATCACAGATAGCGACACACGCTGGGAGAGGGTGCAGGGCGGTGGGGTGGGACAGTGCCTGGGCAGCGTGAAGCTTAGAGGTCTTTCCAGGAGTCCCGAGATTGTGAAGCTGAATAGCTCGTTCAGGGGCTGAGTCTGACCAAGCTTCAGGCAGCTGCATGCCACCGTGCAGACCCTCGTCAGCAAGGACATGCTCCCCAGTCCACTGCAGCCTTCTCCAACACCTGTCACCACCGTTGTGTCTCTAGTTCTGCCTCTCTCCACCATGTAAGTGCCACTTCGTTCCTCCATCTTTCCCACCTCTTCATTGTGTATTTGTTTGTCGAAGTGGCATTGCGAACTTCACTGCGGCACACATAGTATGCTCCCCTAAGCGACAAACACTTTTTAAAAAAATATATTTTATTAATTTATTCATATTACATCTCAATTGTTATCCCATCCCTTGTATCCTCCCATTCCTCACTCCCTCCCATTTTCCCCTTACTCCCCTCCCCTATGACTGTGACTGAGGAGGACTTTCTCCCCCTGTATATGTTCATAGGGTATCAAGTCTCTTCTTGGTAGCCTGCTATTCTTCCTCTGAGTGCCACCAGGCCTCCCCATGCAGGGGACGTGGTCAAATATGGGGCACCAGAGTTCATGTCAAAGTCAGACCCCACTCTCCACTCAACTGTGGGGAATGTCCTGTCCATTGGCCTAGAACGTCCGGCAGACAGTTTTACATGCAAATATTGCAAGGACTCATTTGTCTGGTTCAAGGTTTCTGGTTTCGGAAGCACCATAAACATAGGACCATCCCTAAGATTTGTCTCAGCTATCCCGCTGTTGTGCAGAATCAGGATGGTCTTGTGGCTAGACAAGGCCATTGCGGCCAGGGGGCAGGAGCCACAGGAGCTACAAGGCCCGCTCCCCCTCCCGCAGTGGCTCAGCACTGACCTCAGGCTGGGCAGGACCATCATGCTCACAGCCTCTGGGCAATGCCGAGGCCAGGAGCTCTCCTCCAAGCAGGTCATGCAGCATGAGCTACAGCCTTGTCAGCTCCATGCTGCAGGCTGTCAGGTATGTCCAGAGGACTGCCCCTAATTCAGTAATATCATGCTCTTTGTTCCCTCTGGCCTCTGTACTCTCTCACATTCCTTTTATACCCTTCGCTGCCACAGCTTTGCTCTCGCCATTCTCTGGCACTGGAGTGGCTCTGCTCTGCCATCTTTCCTGCCGATTTTCATGAGACCACCTTTTAAAAGCATCTTTCTATCAGACCTGCCCACAGTGTCTCCAGTATCTCTGGAACAACTTTTTAAAAAGGCAAGTCTGGTAGAAAGGTGCTGCTGGACTGGCCAAGGGCGCGTGGAAGGGGGGGGGCTTATACATATTCTTATGAATATTCTACTTCTCTATGAACTTGATGGGCACCTTTACGTTAGTCTGCGTAGGAAACCATTATTTAATATACAACTTAAACTAGTTCTTAAAGATATTTGATCTTAAACCTTGATTCTGTTTATCCTATCTTTGAGCTTATTTTTAAAAAATTTTTCTTATTAATTTATTCTTGTTACATCTCAATGGTTATCTCATCCCTTGTATCCTCCCATTCTTCCCTCCCTCCCATTTTTCCCATTACTCCCCTCCCCTATGACTGTTCCTGAGGGGGATTACCTCCCCCTGTATATGCTCATAGGGTATCAAGTCTCTTCTTGGTAACCTGCTGTCCTTCCTCTGAGTGCCACCAGGTCTCCCCCTCCAGGGGACATGGTCAAATGTGAGGCACCAGAGTACGTGAGAAAGTCATATCCCACTCTCCACTCAACTGTGGAGAATGTTCTGACCATTGGCTACATCTGGGTAGGGGTTTAAAGTTTACTGCCTGTATTGTCCTTAGCCAGTGCCTTAGTTTGAGCAGGACCCCTGGGCCCAAATCTGCCTATCATAATGTTCTACTTGTAGGTTTCTAGGACCCTCTGGATCTTTCTACTTTGCTATTCTCCCAAGCTTCTCTCATCTAGAGTCCCAATAGGATGTCCTCCCCTCTGTCCCAGTTTCCTGGTAAGTGAAGGTTTTCGTGGGACATGCCCCTTGGGCTAGTATGCAGATATAAGTGAGTATATACCATTTGATTCTTTCTGATTCTGGGTTAACTCACTCATTATGATCATTTCTAGCTCAATCCATTTATCCACAAATTTCGGGAATTCCTTGTTTTTAATAGCTGAGTAGTATTCCATAGTGTATATGTACCACAGTTTCCTTATCCATTCTTCTACTGAGGGACACTTAGGCTGTTTCCATGTTCTGGCTATTATGAATAAGGCTGCTATGAACATGGTTGAGCAAAGTTTCTTGTTGTGTGCTGGAGCATCTTCTGGGTATATTCCAAGGAGTGGAATAGCTGGGTCTTGAGGAAGCCCTATTCCCATTTTTCTGAGATAGTACCAGATAGATTTCCAAAGTGGCTGTACTAGTTTGCATTCCCACCAGCAATGAAGGAGTGTTCCTCTCTCCCCACATCCTTGCCAGCATGTGGTGTCGCTTGAATTTTTGATCTTAGCCATTCTGATGGGTGTAAGATGGAATCTCAGAGTCATTTTGATTTGCATTTCCCTGATGACTAAGGAGGTTGAGCATTTCTTTAAGTGTTTCTCAGCCATTTGGTATTCCTCTGTTGAGAATTCTCTGTTTAGTTCCAAGCCCCATTTCTCAATTGGGTTATTTGGTTTGGTGGTGTTTAATTTCTTGAGTTCTTTATATATTTTGCATATTAGACCTTTGTCAGATGTGGGGTTGGTGAAGATCTTTTCCCAGTCTGTAGGCTGTTGCTTTGTTTTCTTGACAGTGTCTCCTGCCTTACAGCAGCTTCTCAGCCTCATGAGGTCCCATTTATTAATGGTTGCCATTAAGGCCTGGGCTGTTGGTGTTCTGTTAAGGAAGTTGTCTCCTGTGCCAATATGTTCCAGGCTGTTCCCCACTTTTTCTTCTAAGTGACTTAGTGTCTCTGGTTTTACGTTGAGGTCTTTAATCCACTTGGATTTGAGTTTTGTGCAAGGTGACAAATATGTGTCCAGTTGCATTTTTTTTTTACACATAGACCTCCAGTTAGACCAGCACCATTTTTTTGAAGATGCTATCCTTTTTCCATTGAATGGATTTGGCTTCTTTGTCAAAAATCAAGTATGTGGATTCATATCTGGGTCTTCAATTCGATTCCACTGATCAACCAGCCTGTTGCTGTGCCAGTACCATGCTGTTTTAATTACTATTGCTTTATTGTAGTTTGAGATCAGGTATGGAGATTCCTCCAGAGCACCTTTTATTGTACAAGATTGTTTTAGCTATTCTTGGTTTTTTGTTTTTCCATATGAAGTTCAGAATTGAACTTTCAATGTCTTTAAAAAATTGTGTAGGTATTTTGATAGGGATTGCATTCAATCTGTAGATTGCTTTTTGTAGAATGGCCATTTTTACTATGTTAATTCTCCCAATCCATGAGCAAGGAAGATCATTCCATCTTCTCAGGTCATCTTCAATCTCTTTCTTCAGAGTTTTGAAATTTTTTTCATACAAGTCCTTCACTTCCTTAGTTAGAGTAACTCCTAAATATTTTATATTGCTTGTGGCTAATGTGAAGGGTGTGGTTTTCCTAATTTCTTCCTCTGCAAGCTTGTCATTTGTGTATAGGAAGGCTACAGACTTTTTTGAGTTAATTTGTATCCAGCCAATTTGCTGAAGGTGTTTATCAGCTGTAGGAGTTCTCTGGTGGAATTTTGAGGGTCACTTATGTACACTATCATAGCATCTGCAAATAGGGATAATTTGACTTCCTCCTTTCCCATTTGGATACCCTTGATCTCCTTTTGTTGTCTTATTGCTCTGGCTAGAACTTTGAGTACTATATTGAAGAGCTATGGAGAATGGAGTACTATATTGAAGAGCTATGGAGTGGGCAGCCTTGCCTTGTTCCTGATTTTAGAAGAATTTCCTTGAGTATCTCACCATTTACTTTGATTTTGGCTATTGGCTTGCTGTATATAGCCTTTATTATGTTGAGGAAAGTGCCTTGTATCCCCGATCTCTCTAAAACTTTAAACATGAATGGGTGTCGGATTTTATCAAATGCTTTCTCTGCATCTAAAGAGATGATCATGTGGTTTTTAATTTTTAGTTTGTTTATATGGTGGATTACACTGATGGATTTCCGTATATTAAACCATCCATGTATGCCTGGAATGAAGCCTACTTGGTCATGATGAATGATATCTTTGATGTGTTCTCGTATTCGTTTTGCAAGTATTTTATTTAGCATTTTTGCATCGATGTTCATAAGAGAAATTGGTCTGAAATTCTCTTTCTTTGTTGAGTCTTTGTGAGGCTTAGGTATCAATGAGACTATGGCCTCATAGAATGAATTTGGTAATGTTCCATCCATTTCTATCTTTTGGAGTAACTTGAATAGTATCGGTATTAGATCGCCCTTGAAGGTCTGGTAGAATTCTGCACTGAAACCATCTGGCCCTGGGCTTTTTTTGGTTGGGAGACTATCAATGATTGCTTCTATTTCTGTAGTGGAAATGGGAGTATTTAGCTGTTTATCTGTTCTTCATTCAACTTTGGCAAGTGAAATTGATCAAGAAAATCGTCCACTTTCCTTAGATTTTCAAATTTTTTGGGGTATATGCCTTCAAAGTATGATCTTATGACTCTTTTATTTCTTCAGTGTCTGTTGTTATGTCTCCCTTTTCATTTCTGATTTTGTTGATTTCAATACTGTCTCTCTGCCTTTTAGTTAGTTTGGCTAATGGTCTGTGTATCTTGTTGATTTTCTCAAAGAACCAGCTCTTGGTTTTGTTGATTCTTTGGACTGTTTTCTTAGTTTCTAATTTGTTAATTTCAGCCCTGAGTTTAATTATTTCCAGGCATCTACTCCTCTTGGGTGTCTGCTTTTTTTTTTTCTAGGGCTTCCAGTTGTGTCATTAAGATGCTTATGTGCAATGTTTCCAATTTCTTTTTAAAGGCACTTAGTGCTATGAATTTTCCTCTTAGCACTGCTTTCAATGTATCCCACAAATTTGAATATGTTGTTCCTTCATTTTCATTGAATTTGAGAAACTCCTTGATTTCTTTCTTTATTTCTTCCCTGACCCAGGTGTCATTTAGCAGAGAGTTGTTTGGTTTCCACGTACATGTAGGCTTTTTGTTATTTCTGTTGTTGTTGAATTGCAGCCTAAGAGCATGGTGATCTGATAGGATACAAGGTATTATTTCAATCCTCTTGTATCTGTTGAGGCTTGCTTTGTGACCTACGATGTGATCAATTTTGGAGAAGGTTCCATGGGGTGCAGAGAAGAAGGTATATTCTTTCTTGTTTGGGTGAAAGGTTCTATAGATATCTGTTAGATCCATTTGACCCCTGGCATTGGTTAATGCTGTTATTTCTCGGCTTAGTTTCTGTTTCAATGACTTATCCTTCAGTGAGAGTGGGGTGTTGAAGTCTCCCACTATTATTGTGTGGGGATCGATGTGTGGTTTAAGCTTTTTTTTAGCAGATCTTTTACAAATGTGTGTGCCCTTGTATTGGGAGCATAGATGTTCAGAATTGTGATGCCATCTTGGTTGACTTTACCTTTGATGAGTATGAAGTGTCCTTCCTCATCCCTTTTGATTAATTTTGGTTGAAAGTCTATTTTGTTCGATATTAAAATGGCTACGCCTGCCTGCTTTTTGTGACCATATGCTTGGAATATTTTTTCCAACCTTTTACCCTGAGGTAATGCCTATCGTTATGAGTGAGATGTGTTTCTTGAGTGCAGAAGAATGTTGGATCTTGTTTATGCACCCATTCAGTTAGTCTGTGTCTTTTTATTGGAGAATTGAGACCATTGATGTTGAGAGATATAAATGACCAGTGACTGTTAAGAGTCTTAATTTTGATGTTGTTTCCAGTCGAGCGTTTGTGTAGTTGTGTTTATGCCATGGGATAGCTATCTATTTCCTGAGTAGTTTTGGTTGTAGCTTGACCCTTTGGGATGGAGTTTTCCTTCTAGTACCTTCTGTAAAGCTGGATTTGTGGATAGGTACTGTTTGAATTTGTTTTTGTCATGGAATATTTTGTTTTCTTCATCAATGGTTATTGATAGTTTTGCTGGGTAAAGTAGTCTGGCCTGGCATCTGTGGTCTCTTAGGGTTTTCAGGATCTCTGTCCAGGCCCTTCTGGCTTTTATGGTTTCTGCTGAGAAGTCGGGTGTAATTCTGATAGGTTTGCCATTAAATGTTATTTGGCCCTTTTTCCTTGCAGGTTTTAATATTTTTTCTTTGTTCTGTATGTTTTGTGTTTTGATTATTATGTGACGGGCAGTTTTTCTTTTCTGGTCAATTCTATTCGGTGTTCTGTAGGCCTCTTGTATGTTTATAGGCATCTCTTTCTATAGATTGGGGGAATTTTCTTCTATGATTTTGTTGAGAATAGTTTCTGGGCCTTGGAGTCTGATATCTTCTCTTTCTTCAATGCCTATTATCCTCAGATTTCTTCTTTTCATGGTGTCCTTAACTTCTTGGATGTTTTGTGTCAGGAGTTTTCCAGATTTGGTATTTTCTTTAATGGTTGCTTCAAGATCTGTGATTATATCTTCTAGACCTGAGATTCGTTCTTCCATCTCTTGGATTCTGTTAGAAAAGCTCAGCTCTGTGTTGCTCGCCTTCTTCTCTGAGGTCTCATTTTCTTGTTTTTTTCTGTCTGTGTGTTTATCATTGAATCCATTTTCATTTTCAGATCTTGAACTGATTTTTTGATTTATTTCATCTGATCGTTTGTATATTCCTGAGTTTCTTCCTTTGCCTCTTTATAGGTCTTCAGAGCTTGAACCGTTTTATTTATTTCTTTCATCTGGTTGTTTCTATTTTCCTGCTTTTTTTCCAGTTCCACTCTATGTGCTTCTTTTATGTCTCTCACCTGTTTGGCTGCATCTTCCTGCATTTGATTACGAATTTTATTTGTTTCTTCCATTATCATCCTCATTACTAGGGATTTGAGGTCGTTTTCTTGTATTTCCATTGTATTTGAGTTCTCCGGGTTGTTTTCATTGGGATAACTGGAAACTGGAGACGCCATGTTGTTTTGGGGTTTTTTTCGTATGCTTTTTCGCTGTCCTTTAGACATCTTGCCGTCTTTGTTTTTGTTGGGTAGCTTCCAGAGTTGGATGGAGGGAGTCTGATGATAGATTCACTTGTTTTCTCACGATTTCCCTAGCCTGGAAGCTCTGATGCTGCAATGGTGTGGTTCGTAGGAGGTTAGGCCTATTGTTTTGGACTCTCACAGCCAGTGATCCTCAGCTCCCCTGTGCTGTGGGCCCTGTAATCGTTCTGGGTCTCTGAATGCACGTTGGGTCAGGCCAAGGTATCCACAGCCTTCTGTGTCCCCTGCCAAGTCCAGTCAGGAACACTGGGCCTGAACCACGGGCTGAACTCAGCCAGATTCTCAGGGCCTGAACCGTCTGCCGAGCTCAGCTAGGGATTCTGGGCCCAAAATGCACACAGGGTCCAGCTAGAATTTTTGGGCTGAGACTGTGCACCAAGTTCAGCTAGGGGCTTTTGGCCCAAAGTGGGTGCTGTGGTCAGTTATTGACTCAGGGCCCGAACTGTCTGCCAAGCTCAGCCAGGAATTCTGGATTCAAACTGTACACTGTGTCGAACCAGAGTCTTAGAGCCAGTGGAACTCAGCGCTCTGTCCAGCCTGCGTCACAGCAGGAGAACTGCGGCTGTGCCGAGCTAGGGCCTCCGGTGGAACTGAGCGCTCTGCCTAACCCGCGCCACAGCAGGAGAACTGCGGCTGCGCTGAGCTAGCACCGCTGGTTGAACCAAGCTCTCTGGACAGCCTGCACCACAGCAGGGGAGCTGCCGCTGAGCTGAGCTAGTGCCTAGGGTGGAGCTGAGTGCTCCACCCAGCCCTGGTCACAGCAGGGGAGCTGTAGCTGCACTGAGTTAGTGCCTCGGGCAGAATTGCTTGCTGAGCTGAGCCAGTATCTCCACGGCACTGCACACTGAGCTGAACCCGGGACTCTGGGGCCGAACTTTCCGCCAAGTCCAGTCTGGGTCCCAAGGCACCATGCGACCCAAATCCTGTCCAGAGTCCCCTCTCCCGCAGCAACTCCCATGGGCCACCACACCAATCGCCTCCACCGGAAGGCTCTGAGCTGGAAACCTCAGCCACCGCCCCTGTTAATGCTGGTGCCGCTGGTGCCGCTGATGCTGCTGCTGCCTCTGCCACTGCTGCTCTGATCTGAGAAAATCTACACTCCTCCGGTGTGTAGGGGCATGCAGGTCTTTCGCAACCTGGTCCCTCCGAACCGTGGAGCACTCCCGCTGCCGTGGTGTGGGGACCTTAGTGTTCCTGGCTCAGAAATCTGTGCAATTTTCTGAATTGTTCACTGGAGCCTCCAAACACGGTTCACACTGCTCGCTGCCATCTTGGATCCCTGAGCTTATTTTTTTATTTTGAAAAGAAAAACAGTAAAAGTTACAGTGATAGTAATAGTGTCACTGTGTCATCCAGTTGGTAACCAGTGCTGGTTAATCCAATCTTTCTTTTCTGTGATTCACCCTGCTCCCTCACTATATAGCACAGGGTGGCCTCAAGCTTACAGCCCTCTTTCTTGTCTTAGCCTCCCAAATGCTAGGAAGAAAAGCGTATACTACAAACCCAGCTCCAACCCAAAATGCTCGGTATTTAATCTTTTTTGATGAGGTTACTATATTAACTTCACCACCCCCACAAACACTTCTTTTTCATATATATCTCTTGACAACACCCCTCGGGCTATAGTTAGATTTTCCTTTAGGAAATATGGGTAGCTGCCTCCTTCACTCTCCCACCCTTGCCCTTTCCTATCCTTTCTGCACCTTAAGCAGTGCCAGATTCTACAAAGATCCTTGTGGTCTGCCCCTATCTAGGACACACCTGTTTGTGTCCTCAATCATGGATTATCACCTTCCTGCTTTTTCCTTTCATCACTTCTGGCTCCTCCCTCATTAGCGTCTTCCATTCCCGAGCTGTTCTCATAGTTCACTATATAATCATACTTATGATTTTATGACATTACGGCAGCTACCTTAAAAAAAATCATCTCTTCATTTACTTTTATCTTTTGCCCTTAAAACCTTTCTTTCTTTCTTTTTATAGTAGCCATCTCTGTTTTATAATTATTCATTTTCTTTCCAGTCCACTCCCTGCTGGCAGGCTATGCCTCTGCCAATATAATTATTTATTTTCTTTCCAGTCCACTCCCTGCTAGCAGGCTATGCCTCTGCCAATCCACTAAGACCATGCGTCACAGCATGACCTATGGGGATACAGGCAGGCGTCAAGTGTGATTCTGAATTGTCTGCAGCACTTGACCCTGTGGACCATGCTTTTGTTTATAAGTGCTGATTTCATGGTTTCTATGACATCAGCCTTTCTAGAAAATTTCTTCCCTGCTTGTCATTCATTGCCTGTCATTTTTGCTTTCTTCATTTGACCTTTAGATATTAAGCTGACTATAGGTTTTTCTATTTACGCACTCTACTATGCAATTTCAGTGCTTTCTGTCTGCCAAAGTCCTCAAATATCCCTAGCCTGACCTTTTCCCAGAATCTCCTCTCCTACCTAGTGTGCAACTTTCATAACTAGCATGCATCTCAAGCTTGGATTTCTCTTTTTCTCTGCAACTTTTTGTATACAGAACTGCCATACTCTGGGCTTTCTCCTTTCTGCACACCTGGTACTCGTAACACAGTTTCTGTTTCACCTTCAAAATGGTTTCTGTCCAACATTTTCAATCATTGCAACTGTCACCTCAAGCCAAGACGCCTGCAGTACTGTCTTGGTTTCCTGACTTATTATCTAATAAGTGACATCTTATATTTATCCATTTAAATAAGCTCAGTGAAGGCAAAAGAAAATTTATTTTAAAAATTATTTCAGTTTATAGAATTGCATTTACTAGTGTATATGTGTACAGCCATGTGTGTGCCATGGTACATACGGAGCTCAGAGAACAAATTTCAGGAGTTAGTTCTTTTTCTGCACCTTGTGGGTCCAGGGGATCAATCTCAGGCCATCAGGCTTGCTTGCCTTTACTGTCCAAGCCAGCTCACCAGCCAAGAAAGAATTGTTTTATATAGACCAGATTCATTCTTAAACATTTTAAAGATAAAATATTTTTTTTAATTCCAAGAAATATTGAGCCCTGAGTACTATTGCACATGTGTTGTAGGTAGTCAGGTGAACATGAAAACTTCCCAAAGAAACTAAGCAACCAATGGGCAGAGTAATAAATACCTACTCTTTTCATTCTACGAGGATTTACTTGGGCTCAAAATATTTTACATACAAATGACTTTTTATTATGATTTATTTGTTGTGCTAGCGAGTTTTTACATAAAGCCGAGAATACAATCTACTTGTTATAATAAATATTGATGTATTTCCCCAGCTGCAAAGTCAAACTACCACTTATACCATTGTATATGCCTCCAGTTTCCTTCGGATTTAATAAAAGCATCATTTGAATACGCTTGACTCTTTTTTTTTTTTTTTTTTTTTTTACTGTCTAACCATCATTTCAAACAATCATAACAAGACTGGTTATTTATAAATAAGTTTAGATGCGTAACAGGTTATTTTCGATGGTAGATAGGGAAACTCAGGGGCTAACAAGGACAGAAGTGGAGGTACCACAGTCTATCTGGATGTGTGTGTTAATACTTTAGTTTGTTTCAATCAAGCCTCTTTTGATTGAGGTCAGTTCAATGGCCCCTACTTCATAAGTAAGCACAAGAGTTGACACATCTTTCCAAAAACAACGCTCCCTAGAGGGAGCTCGCTCTAGTAGGAATCAGAAGTGGCGGTAGTTAGCTGGTGGCGGCCTGGAGAATTGGCTCATAGGTTTTACAAAGTCTTCTATTCGTGTTCGCCTCTGGCTGCGCACAGGCTTGAGATTTGTACATTCTGAGGTCTGTTGCTCCTGCCGCTTCTCGGTTGCTCGATTCATGTTCTTCCTCGGCTCTTTGTCTTCCCCTGAGTTAATGCCCTTGAGTTTATGCCACACAGTTCCCCTGTCTATTGCAGCAGAGTAAAAGAAATAGGAAAGAGGGAGTACTCATCTTATGGGCTGTATGTTGAGTGCCTTGCTGAAATGTCAAACCGAGAACATTTTTGTGCACATTTAAATAAATATTACACATGGTTATAATTCACAATATATGAGGTAAATTACAATCCTGTGACAGACACACACACACACACACACACACACACACACACACACACACAAAACAAGAAGGGGAACCTTGCAAGGGTAGGAGGAGGTCTAAAGTGGAGAGGAAGGGGAGCACAAGAGATGATAACGGGATATCTTCACATTTTCATGTTTTTCATGAGAGAATAGCAAGTCGCTGGTGGAAGAGCACAAAAAGGGCAATATGTGGGGATGAGTAAGAAGAAAGGAAAAAGAAGCACATGTATCAAATTTTAAATGTTTATGAGTGTTTCGCCTGCATGAATGGACCATCTTTGTTCCTAGTGCCTACAGAGGCCAGAGGAAGGCAGTGGATCCGCTGTAAGTGGAGTTACAGATGGTTGTGCACTACCATACGGATGCTAGGAACCAAACCTCAGTCCTCTTGAAATGCAACCAATGCTTTTAGCCACAGAAGCACCTTTTTCATCCCTAATACATATATATATCAAAATGTTCCAGTGAATCCAGCTTTTATACAAGCTAAAACTGTGATAAAAATCATGTTCTAGATTTCATATGATCTAACAAAATTGAATTGTGGTTTACAAAAGGATCTCACTTGAGGAATTGTTTAGGTAAGATTGGTCTGTGGGCATGTCTTTGTGGAAATGTCTTGATTGCTAATTGACACAGGAAGGACCAGGCCACTGTGGGCGGTACCATTCCCCAGGAAAATCATCCTGAACTTTGAAAGAAGGCTAGCTGAGCATAAGTCTGCCAGCCAAACTGAGTATTCTGTGGTTCCTTCTATGCTTCTGTGGGTATGAAAGGAGTTCTATGATCAATGGTAATGCCATATGGAATAGTACAAAGGCCGGTCTTCAAGTTGGTGCCTTGACCTCCCTAAATGATGGAGAATGACTTAGCCTTATAAGGCAAATGAACTCTTAGCTCCCCTAAGAATGCTTGATCAGAGCAAGCTAACTTGCTTCACTGCAGCATCAGCAAGAAAACTAGAACAACCATGTACCTCAAAGGAGAGCTCTTACCGAACAGTATGTAGTGTTTATGCTCATACAAGTGCTGTTTTGAAGTTGACTGACAATGATTAAATATTTAATACATTAAAGAATATATGTAATATTTATGATGACTGTTGAATTCTTTATATAAATTATTTACTATATAGGCTTTACTGAAAAATTGCTGCTAGCTTCTTGGTTATGATAGAGCTTTATATAAAAATGTATGAATTGTTTTACAGCTCATTGCCTACATATATGTTATTATAGGCTATATGCTGTTGCCTTTAAAAAGGAAGTTGAATCTTTTAGTCCAACATTTTTCAATGTTAAATAGTAGGTCTTGGCTCTTTAAAGCTATGCATTTTAAAGAGAAAAATAATAGCTCATATTGTTAATGGTTAGTATAGGGGTTTTTCTAGCCTTGAAGTGTTGGAGATATCTCTCAGGAATAGAGCAAGATGTTTATAAGATATGGTAAGGGTTTTGTGTTAAATGTGAGATTTGGAAGCTTATACATGAAGGGATTCAAAGGCAATTTTAATAGATCCTGGAACTTAAGTGTTATTTAAGTCTCCTCCCTATAAAGACACAAACATGGAGATTTTCTGGTCCCCAGCCAAAGTTGGAGGTGAGAGGAGGTGTCTGGGATGAAATTAACTTCATTGTGTTATATTTTACAGAAAAAGCCCAAAGTTCTGTGATCTCTGGGAAAATGATACATGTAGATATGTGATTCTCTTTTTTTTCTTTTCTTTTCTTTTTTACTTTTTTTCTTTAAAAACTTTTTTATTTAGTTAATTTATTCAGATTACATCTCAATTGTTATTCCATCCCTTGTATCCTCCCAATCCTCTCTCCATCCCGCTTTCACCCTAGTCCCCTCCCCTATGTCTGTGGCCGCAGGGGACTTCCTTCCCATTCTTTTTTATGATGTGTGTTATCCAGTCTCTTGATTTCCTTTACCACACATGAGCCATTTCTAGGATGCTTTGGCTCCATCTGTGTACTTCTGTGGATGATTCTACTTCTGTATCTAGATTTCAGAACATCCTCTACAGGAAGGTCACTGCTGTTAGAAGCCGTGGTTCCTACAGGCGGTCTGCAAGAGACCACAACTAATGTTATAAAGGCAGCCAGGATATATATTCCTCATGCATACACATAGGTCTTCCTGATTCCCTCTCCACTTCACATGTGACTGCTTTTAAAACTAAGCTATATTTTGAGAATTTTGTATAAGCGTTCTTACAGTTTGGTCATATGCATTCTTCATTGTGCTCTCCGACTCTCCCCAGACTTACCTACCAGATCTCTATCCCAGCTTTGTATCTCCTCCTCCTCCCTCTTCTTCCAGTTACTTCTCATTATTTTTTTGTTTAATAACACACTGAGTTCAAATAGTTCTGCCCACATGTACATCAGGGTAGGGCTTGCCACCCACTGGAGCATGGGCAACTTAACCAGGGTCCACTCCTTGGGAAAAAATGGACTTTTCTAGGACCCTCTGGATCCTTCTACTTTGCTATTCTCCCATGCTTCTCTCATCTAGAGTCCCAATAGTATGTCCTCCCCTCTGTCCCAGTTTTCTGGTAAGTGAAGGCTTTCGTGGGACATGCCCCTTGGGCTAGTATGCAGATATAAGTGAGTATATACCATCTGATTCTTTCTGCTTCTGGGTTAACTCACTCATTATGATCATTTCTAGCTCAATCCATTTATCCACAAATTTCGGGAATTCCTTGTTTTTAATAGCTGAGTAGTATTCCATAGTGTATATGTACCACAGTTTCTTTATCCATTCTTCTAAGGCACCAGCCAAGGACAATACAGGTGGTAAACTTTAAGCCCCTACCCAGATCTAGCCAACGGTCAGAACATTCTCTACAGTTGAGTGGAGGGTGGGATATGACTTTCTCACGTACTCTGGTGCCTCACATTTGACCATGTTCCCTGGAGGGGGAGACCTGGTGGCACTCAGAGGAAGGACAGCAAGTTACCAAGAAGAGACTTGATACCCTATAAGCACATACAGGGGGAGGTAATCCCCCTCAGGAACAGTCATAGGGGTGGGGAATAATGGGAAAATGGGGGGGGGGAAGAATGGGAGGATACAAGGGATGGGATAAACATTGAGATGTAATAAGAATAAATTAATAAAAAATTTTTAAAAAATGAATTTTTCATTTACTAGCAGCCATCAACTGCCAATAGGTGTTCAGCTAGGGGTGTGGTGCTGTGGTCCCCTCCTCTGGCCATGCTGGAATGGTAACTGGCTTGATCTTGGGCAGGTAGACTCTCTGTGAGTTTACAAATGTAGTGGTCCTGTCATGTACAGCAGACATGGTTTCGTGGCATGCTTCTTCAACCTCTGGTTCTTTTCGACTTTCTATCTCCTCTTTCTTGAGGCTACCCTAAGTCTTCTGGGGGACTCGATAGACTGTAAATACCATGATTATTACATGGAATGCTGCAGAAGAACTATTCTAAGTAATTCTGAAATCTAGCCTCCATTTTGAGACTCCTATAGAAAGATGTAGAAAGCCTGGTAGGTCAAGTAGTCAAACAATACAGGATAGCATGTGGCCTGTAAATAGAATTTTACATTTTTATTGTATTTTTATGCAGGAAGGTCCATTTGAGGTTAGTCTTCTCTCTATTTTTTAAATAGAATTTCTCCAGGGATTAGTTTGTTGCATTGGGAACAGAACTTTTGGGATGTAATAAAACGAGGCCAGGGCTCAGGAGACAGAAAGCAGGGAACAGTACCTGTGTGGGGTTTTTGCCTGGGGCAAGTTATGAGTTAGAGAAAAAAAAAAGAGCAGGTAGTGTTTTCTCAGCTTTCATGAGGTTTAGAGAGATGAATCCTAGATAGTAATAGAATATTTATTTGTCTTTGTATCATCTTTGGTATACATACCCTTTGGGCAGTTCGCTGATGTAAATAGGGTTATGGCTGGCAGTGCCATAGGGCTGTGGAGTTACACTTTTGCCATCCTCTTCTATTTAACCAAGAATGCCACAGAAAAAAGCTGTTTGCTGTTGTTCACAGCATTAGATTAAAACTCGTTGGTGTTTTGGTTATCCCAGGAGACACATGTTTGGCCTGACATGTTAAGTAACAATACAAAATAAAAGCAACAGCAAAAATCAAAGTGATCTGTGAAAAACAAATGTTACCAGTATTAAAAGGATGTGCTTATAGTCTTGTGTTCTTTGTCCCAACAGCCAGTTTAAACTCTGTGTACTTTAATTTTTAAATTGAAGTTTTTTTGGGAGGGTTACATTATAACTTTGTGTTGACTGTCAGAGCCCAGTGCCTCTCAAATGCAAAGCAGGTTTCAATTCCTGAGATGTTACTCACACCACAGAAAGAGCTTCCTGGTGCTTTTCATCCAGCTTTGCCATAACTGTGGGTGGGTCTGAGATCGCTCACTGAGGGATGGCATAACCCCAATTCACCTACATTAACTACCAAAAGACTGAACTCTGGTATAATGAAGCAACTTAAGCATATCCCCCATCTATCTTAGAACTGAGTGGCTGTCTTTCCAATTTGATTTAAGCAAAATCATGCAATGGGGTTTATATCAGATACGAAGAAAACTTATAACATTAAAGGGAGATTAACAAAAGCCATAGGGCAATTTACTATGATGGAAAATAAAAGCACCAAGGAATAGATATTACATGGGCCAGATCTAGAAGCACATGGCCTGATGCCTTCAGCACAATCCATCATGGTCAAGGGAAAAGAGGCAAAGCAGAATCAGAGTTAAGAGAGGGAATTCATCCTGACAAACACTGCTAACTCAATTTCTTTTTCAGATTTTTTCTTTATTTTTTAAATTAATTTATTCAGATTGCAACTCAATTGTTATCCCATCACTTGTATCCTCCCATTCCTCGCTCCCTCCCATGTCCACCCTATTCCCCTCCCCTAGGTCCATGCCTGAGGGGGAATCTTCTCCCCCACTTTATGGTTGCCGGCTATCAAGTCTCATCTTGGTAGCCTGCCCATTCTGAATTTGAGTGCTACCAGGGCTCCCCACCAAGGGGAAGTAATTACATATGAGGCACCAGAGTTCATGTCAGAGTTAGTCCCTGCTCTCCACATAACTGGGGAGGATGTCCTGTCCATTGGCTAGATCAGAGTAGGGGTTTGATGTTTACTCTAGACTATGGGTTTTTATGATCACATGGCCTTATATGGGTCATGCTTTCAAAAAATCCTTTTAGAGGTAGATATGTGTGCTTGCCTTTTGGGTGTGTAATGGTTTGAATAAGAAATGCCTCCCATGGCTCAGCTCTTCGAAAGTGTGGTCCACATTAGTGGTGAAAAGATATTGTGGTATGTCCCCAGGGGAGTACAGTTCCCCGGGGAGTACTGTTCCCCAGGATGGTTTGGAGAGCTAACAGCTTTGTCTCACCTCCGGGTCACTCTCTGTTTCATGTTTGTGTTTGAAGATGTGGTCACTCAGCTTTTTGCTCCTACTGCCATGCTTGCACGCAGCAGGCAACACCCTGACACTATGGACCCTTAATCCTCTCAAACTGTCGACCAAAAGAAACTCTTTCCTTAATGGTTTTCAACCTTCCTAAAGCTGCAACACTTTAATACAGCACCTCACGTAGGGGTGGCCCCGAACCATAAGATCATTTTTGTTGCTACTTCATGACTGTCATTTTGTGACTGTCACACATGATAATGTATGTTGCCTTTTGGCTGGCCTGTGCAGAACTTGTCTGCTTGACCTGAGGTCAGAGGACTCGAGAGAATGGGGTAGGCTACAGTCTGATGTTGTCGACAGTCTTACTGCAGTTTCAGCGGCCTTTTTCCACTAATGAAACAAAGAAAGCAACGATCCAAAGAAGGCTGCTTGAGTTCAGAAAAACATGTAAAGCAACACTAGTAAGCATGTACTAAATGTTAACAGAGTAGCCATTTCCCAGAACTCTGTCAGGACAGACCAATTTAAACACAGCTGCCTCTCATGAGCTATAAATTATACTAGGGCAACTATAAAAGGAAGGCAAAAGGCTGTATCCAGATTCAGTGTACATTGACCAGATTGGGTCCTGTAGCTATGCTCTGATCCAGCAAGAGTAAACATGCCTTATAAATTGAGTTCAATGTTTGTCACAGGAGGCACAAAATCACATCCAAGAACAATCCGGGGAACAGAGGGCACCTGTGGGGAAAGGCTGTCTGCCTTTTTTTCCCCTGGAGCCTCTCTAACGGTTCCCTAAGGCATGGCCCACCATGTGTCATTTTTTTTTGACTGTGGTCTGACAATGGAAATATCTACATGTTCTGAGGGTCTATTTTGGGGTTGAGACACAGTGCTAGTTTGTAAGTTGCCTTGGTCACTATCACAGCTGCCGAAAAGTAGCTAATACAGGGTGGTAGGAAGGCTCAGCGTCTGATTACTTGTGTGGTTGTCACCACATACTCATAAATACTGCCATGAGTAAAGCTGGGAGAATCACTAGGCACTCAGGCTGCCTTTGGTGTATAGCGCAAATGCAGGTCCCATGGGGCACTGGTTCTTCCTCATGGTCTTTGTCTGCTTTAGTATTAATTTGTATGATAGTAGATTTAGGCCTTTAGTGCTGGAATAGAACATGATAAACAAAAGCCAGTGAGAGTGACTAACACAACTGAATCTAGCAAGATCATGAACATTTAAAAGAATTCTCTGCCCTCAGGAACCATGTCCATCACTTGCTATTTATACTTGTGCCAGCTCTAGGGGACAAAGGGAATGAGACATTTTCCAGGTAGCCTTGTACCTGTTAGGAGTTCCGATAGAAATCCCAACAGAGTTCTACAACTGTTGTTTGGCTGCTGTGGGAATATCACGAACTTGCTGTTCTCTCAGTAGCATAGCAACCACTCCAGGCTGGAGGGTTTCCCAGCAGGCTCTGCAGAACAACATGTTTACCAGTCTTCTATAAAGCACAACTGGCTGAGACAGGGTCTGACCAGGACTGGCCTTGGCCAATTATGCTGGAGGACATGCTAATCACACTGGAAGCAGGCAAACCAGTGGCGCTCTAAAGCACTCTCACTTTGCTGCCCTGCAAATGAAAGTGTGTCTAAAGATGGGAGTGATTATTTACATCCAGACATATATAAATTTTTCTGAGGATATTAAGATATCGCTTTCTAAATTTTATTTGTCTTTTTATTTTTATATTTTTCAAACACTATATTTTGATTATATTCTTTGCCCTCCCCCAACTCTTTCCAGATTCTTCCTCTCGCCCACCTTCATGTTCTTTCTCTCTCTGTAAAAAAAAAAAAAAAAGCCAAACAAACAAACCTCAGGAAATGAAAACCAAAATGAGTATACTTGAAAAAAACCCACAAGGACAACACAAAGAGTAAATATCGAACCCCTACTCTGATCTACCCAATGGACAGGACATTCTCCACAGTTATGTGGAGAGTGGGGACTGACTCTGACATGAACTCTGGTGCCCCATATTTGACCACTTTTCCTTGGTGGGAGGCCTGGTGGCACTCAAAGAAAGAATAGGCAGGCTACCAAGATGAGACTTGATAGCCTATGACCATAGAGTGGGGGAGGAGGTTCTCCTCAGTTATAGACCTAGGGGAGGGGAATAGGGTAAAAGTGGGAGGGAGGGAGGGAGGAATGGGAGGATACAAGTGATGGGAAAACAATTGAGTTGTAATCTGAGTAAATTAATAAAATTAAAATTAAAAACCTACAAGGGAAAAGTATCCGAATAAAACAAAACCAAAAGCCCCCAAACAGAAAAATGTGGAGCCTGTTTTGTGTTGGCCAATCACCCCTGGTCATGGGGCCTGCTGCGGGGCATGGTTGATACACCCAGTGATGCCTCATTGGATAAACTTGGTTTCCCTCTTTCTAGCAAGTATCAATTGTAAGCAAATTCTTGGTTAGGGGTGGGACTTTGTGTCTGCTTCCCCTTTTCAGTGCTTGGGTTTTGTCTGGTTTGAACCTATGCCAGACTTGTGTGTGGCAGTCTCTGTGAGGTCATATGCGTGTCATTCCTGTTGTGTCGGGAAGGTGCTGTTTCCTTATTTTGGTAAAGTAGCACATTTATAAAATGATTCCTAAGGACAGGTTATATACCCATAGATCAGAGCCATGCTCAGTTGTCATCAAAGACGCTTCTTGCAATAGATGGGAACTAACACAGACACCCACAACTGCGTGTGCAGTGTGCAGAGAATGAGAGTCTTTGGGGGTACTCAGTCTTAATTGAGATATTTTCATCAAACGTCTCCCCTCAAGGCTCAGGGATTTGTGTGGCAGAGAAAGAAGAAAGACTGTGGAAGCCAGAGGCAGTGGAAGACTCCAAGAGTCTTGTTTCTTATATCACATTTGAATGGAATGCCTTAGGAAGAAAGTCCCAGTAGTGATGAAACATGTCCAGCTGAAGGAGAGCTGTCCAGTCCATCACCCTCTGTGTGCCATCCTATAGTTATTACTTTCATTTGCTTCTTTCCACAAATATTGCTTTTCAAAATAAAAACAGAATTACCCCTTGCAACAAAAATAGGAAGAAGCTAACAGCTGGATGTTTTCACCATTTGCACAGACTGAGCAAAACATTTCTGTTACGGTCTCTTGGTGGTAGGGCTGGCTTGACAGGTTGTGACACTTGGGGGTGGTGGGCCTTGAAGATTATAGCCTGGCCTGGCTCCCAACTCAGCACCTGACCTACCCTGCCCTCTTACCTTCCTTAGCAGGATGGACTGCTCCCCCTGAATTATGAGCCTAAATAAACCCCTTCTCCCTTAAGTTGTTTCTGTCCGAGTGAAGAGCAAATTAATCAATGCAGTTTCACTGAAAACATTTATTGTGCACTGATCCCATGGCATGACACCCCGCCCCCATCTCCATATTGTACGTGATGCTCACGGAAAGGTCAAAGAAGTTTGTGAACCCCAGATGACACCAAAGCCTCTTCTATAAGCTGCCCTTTCTATTTGTCGTATATGCCTTGCCATATACCCAGCACCCACATAGAACTTGGTGTTATCATGCATTTTTGTCTTGCAATAAATATGGTTGCACTGGATTCTTCCACAAAGACAAGATTTTCAAGAAGTGAACCCAGAAAGGCAGTGTAGACAGCAGTCTTACACGGGGACTCCATTTCCACTGCACTCATGCCAAAGTGGTAAGTGGGAGGAGTGAGGGTCATTTTACTGGAGGATCTGAGGGAGGGCAATGGATAAATCTGTGGTTACCTCAGAGGTTAATAGAAAATATCTGTGCTTCTCTGAGCATAAAAGATGTAGCCAAGTTGCTTAACAAGGTCGCTCGGCTCCGGGGAGATGGTTGATCTCTGCTCAATCAAACCCTTTCACCTGCAGTGGCTGGTCAAACCCTGCAAACAGAGGCAAGCAAATTAGTCACCCACAACTTAAGTGCCCAGATTGCATTTTCTGAAGATTGTTTCTTGTCACTGTCACCACGCAGGGATGGTGACACTTTATAATTGAGGGGATTCAGCAATGCCCAGAGGCCACTCTCCTGCAAGCCCTGGAGGACACCTATTTATCTCCTTTAGATTCAGGCTGCTTGCTGATGGAAGGCATTCATGTCAGCAGAAGGAGGAGGCTTTGGAGAATCGAGAGGATTCCAGCAAGTGTAAGGCACCCTTTTCTGGAAAAACAAAAAACAAACAAACAAACAAACAAACAAACAAACAAAAAGAAACACAGAACAAACATTGGGATAAGGAAGTGTTAAATTTCAGCTTCAGTTATAGAACTTAGAACTTTGACTCCAGTGCTTTAAAAAACAAAAAAACAAACCTTTTATTGGTTTATGTGTGTGTGTGAATTTCACATAATACACCCCAATCCTACTCATCTCCATCTCCCCTTGTGCCCACCCTCCACCATTGCAACTTCCCACAACAGAGGAAAACATCTCTTTGTGGAAGCTGTAGTGTGTCCCACTGTGCCCCACATTTCTTTGCTTGCAAATGTTCATTGCAATGGCTCATTGGTCTGGTATGAGGCGTCAGCCTTCTCCTACCTATCAACACTGGAACCTCATGGGAACTCATCTCAGATATTCTGTTGTTGCCCTGTGTCCTAAGATCCTATAGTTTTTGGATCTGTAGGAAGGGCCCTTTCATGCACTCTAACAGTTCATTGATGGGATAAATAGATGTTGGGGTAGGCCAATTCAAAGCGCTGGATCTGGGCCTGCAAGTTCTCTGCGCTGCTCAACTCAATAGCTTTCCCACTGTCACACTGTGAACCAGTTTGCTGATACCAGCTTCCCACCTGCTCCCAACCAGGGCGAACTGCAGGGCCTACTTTCCTGAGCATTGCACCTGGTGAAGGATAGGGCCAGTTTTCTCACTCTCATGACCTAGGGACCAGCTCTTCTACCTGCTGTAGATGGCACGAATGAATCATCTGTAACCCAAGTCCAGCTCCACTGTGCTGCCCAAATGAGGTGCAAGACCCACTCTACTGAGTGCTGCAGCAGATGAGGGGCAGGCTCTCCCACCTGCTAAGAGTAGGGAAGGGTATCTCTCTCATCCACAGCAGAGAGGTTGCAGGGCCAACTCTCTCATGCTCATGCTAATACTCTCAAGGCTGGCTCACCCACAGCCCCCCACATCCAGGACCAGCTCTAGCATGCTGGCTTGTTTTGAGCAACCCATTTTACCTTTCCACTCAGAGAAACTACAAAAAAAAAATTGAGGCAGGGAGGTGGACAGAATTTCATCTCAAAGTGACGCTGGGCTATTAGAGGTCAGCCTCCTGGACATTTGAGACTCTTGAGCTTTATGGCAAGTATAGAAAGCTGTGTTGCAGTGCTGCTTGACTGAGAGACTGACAGCATATCCACTGTGTACAACTGGGCTCCAGCCAGACAGTGATTTTTCTTGGATAGATCTAGTGATGTCATGTTGCTACAGATGAGGCTATTTCCAGCTTCTTGTGCCTCTTTATAATAAGCTCTACGAACACATGTTATGGGGAAAGAGTTTACCAAGGGAAAGGCACAGAGGGGCGTGCAGGTGTGTGCAGCCTTATCTGTGGCATGGCTCTAAGCGAGTAAGAAGGGAGAAAAGGGACTGGGAGGTCCCCAGTGACATTTTAAGGGTCATTAATTTAGTAATTACTTCTCCATGGTTCCCATAATGCACCAGTTTTTTTTCTGAGCATGATGCCTTGATTGATTGGAGCTTAGTTACGCTGAGGATTGCCAATCTTTCCCTGCTCTGGCCTTTTATATGCCACCCAATGGAACTTTTTCCTCCAATTATCTGTGCTCTGCTGCCTGAAGTTATAGACATAAAATTCTTAAACAATTGTCACCATCTTCTTGCCTGAAATGTTGGCTTCCACCATTACTGTTCTGAGCTATAGGAACTGTACTTTGATCTAAACTTCAGCAAATTGCTGCACAAACTAGCTCTTCTTGTTGTTTAGGTACGAACCACAGCTTTGTTTCTAGGATTTTTTCCCCGTTGGCATCCATTTTTTGTCTTCTCATTATCTTCAAAGTAACACCTGAAAATCTTAAGAAAACAATGTCAATTAACAGTTTTGCATGTTAAAAAAGGTTCAATAGTGAAGCACAGAGTTTTCTCTGTGTGCAATATGTATAATTTTTCTTTTTCTATTTCATATTTCATTTCACGTGTCCTGAGATGCCTGTCTCCCCAGCTGTGGTTGTGAGCTTTGTACTATCTCAAAAGCTATCATTTCTAGAAAATTATCTGATTCTTCTTGTCGTTTCTTTCCTTTGCAGTTCTTTAGTAAGCACTTAGCCTACTCTTGTGGTAACTGCCCTTAGTCCTTACTCTTACTCCTCTTTTATACAACCCTGATTATTTCTAAATTTGTCTTATCTTCTAATGAGTTTATACATGACACATAAAACAATGTTCTGTTTTGCCTTGCTCATAGTAATATCTGAGGTAACACTTGTTGTATTGAACTTTTGCTAGGAAAGCCATATTAATTCTTTCAAAACTCCCACTTGTTTAGTCTTCACCTGGGAAACAGTGCTGGTCATTAAAGATTAACCAGAACTTGTAAGTTATTTTAAATAGTATTTGAAATACTGATGTCTACTGAATTCAAAAGAAGTGGGCCCGTGGGAATGTGTTCTGTAAGACCTGAATTCTTACAGAATTTTGACCACACAAAATAAAGATGCCAAGTGTTTAACCTACTTTTTGTAGGTTAAATCCCATTTTATTAATATTATTTTTTGTCATACAGGGTCTTTTGAAGCTGTCTAAAGCAACTATTTATTTATGTTTTTACTTATGTACTTACTTTACATCTGGTCATAGTCTCATCCCTCCTTACCTCCCAGTTCCAACCTCTCTCCTTCCCTCTCCCCTTTCCCTGTCCCCTATTCCTCAGAAAAAGAGAGTCCACCTCCTATCCACCACAGCTCATCAAGATGCCTCAGGACTGAGTTCATCATCCTAGCCTATGGCCTGGCAAGGCAGTCTCACTAGGGAGCAGCGATAAAAAAGCAGGCAACAGAGTCCATGTTGGACCCACATGAAGCCTGAGCTACCCATTGGCTACATGTTTCTAGGGAGCTTTGGTCCAGTCTATGAAAGGTCCTTGGTTGGTGCTTCAGTCTCAGGAAGTTCTTCTGGGGCCTGGTTAGTTGGCTCTACTGCTCTTTTTCTGAAGCATCACCTCCAGGTTCTGGATGGATAGATGTCTTGCAAACTCTAAGAGACCACAGGTGTCAGCCCAGACTACTATACCCAGCAAAACAAGGTATATCCAAATACCTAGAAGCCAGCATAAAAATATAATTAGTAACAGCCAGGGCAAAAAGTCTCCACTAGAGCCCAGCTGTCTTACCACAGTAGGACCTGAATATTCCAACATAGCTGAAGCACAAGAAAAAGATCTTAACACCAACAATATGAAGGTGATAGAGTTTCTTAAAAAGGAAATAAGTAGATCCCTTAAAGAAAGCCAGGAAGCCAGGCACAGTGGCACACACCTATTATCCCAGCACTCTGGGAAGCAGAGGCAGGTGGATCTCTGAGAGCTGTAGGTCAGCCTGGTCTACAATGTGAATCCAGGACAACCAAGACTACACAGAGAAATCCTGTCTGAAAAACAAAAACAAAACCAGAAAAGAAACCCATGATGGTCTGATGACATGAGTGTGGGAGAGCTGGCCCCACCCCTTGCCAGCTATAGTAGGTGGTAGAGCTGTTCCTGCCTTTCATCATGGCAGTGCTGGAAAACTGGTGGGCTGACGAACTCAGCTGGTACGTAGGCCCAGATGCAAGGCTTTGAGCTGGTCCACACCAATGTTTTGTCTATCTATAAGCTACTGATGCACGCAAAGGGGCTGGTTCTGCAGAACCAAAGAAGTAAGGTCTCCACGACTCAGGGCAGTAGCAGGGTATCTGAGAGGAGTCTCTGTGAGGGATCAGAATTGAGGCTGCACCTGAAGCTGACATCCATCCTCAAACCAAATCAATGACTCATTGCAATGAACATTTGCAATTCTTAACATCTAAACCACAAACACAAAAGCACCCAAGTTCATGAAAAAAACAGTACTATAGCTTAAATCACATACTTATCCATACACACTGACAGTGGGAGACCTCAGTTCTCCACTCTCACCAATGGACAATTCATACAGATAAAAACTAAGCAGAGAAATGCAGGAGCACACTGACATTATGAACCAAAGAGTTATTTATGATCATTTCACCCAAAAGAACTCACAAAAGAATACCTTTTTCTCCATACCTCATGGAACTCTCTCCATAATTAATCACATGCTTGAAAACCAAGCAATCCCCGACAGATACAAGGAAACTGAAATAACACACTGCGTTCTATGTGACCACCACAGAGTAAAGCTGGATATCAACAACAAGAGGAAGCTTGCAAGCCCATGGAAACTGAACAACTCTCTACTGAATGATACAAAGATTTTCTAGAATTAACAAAACCAGAAAACAAACACCTACAAACCAGTGGAACACAGTGAAGGCTATTCTAAGATCACTAAGAACCTATATAAGAACACTGGAGAGATCTCATACTAATAACTTAACAGCACACTTGGAAGCTCTAGAACAACAATAACAACAGCAACAACAACAACAGCAACAACAACAGCAACAACAACAGCAAACTAATCATGCCCCAAATGAGTGGAAAGACTTACTAAGATCAACAATTAATAATGAAACTTGAAAACTTCTGTATTATGAGCTGGGTTTGGTGGTGCACGCCTTTAATCCTAGCACTTGGGAGGCAGAGGCAAGTGGATTGATGTGAGTTCGAGGTCAGCCTGGTCTATAAAGTGAGTCCATGACAGCCAAGGCTACACAGAGAAACCCTGTCTCAGAAAAAGAAAAAGCTTCTATATTGTAATAGACTCTATCATATGGTCAAAGAAACAGCCTGCAGAATGGGAAAAGATTTTGTTTCCCAACTATACATTTGAAAGGGAGCATAATATCCATAACATATCAAACAAAACAATCTGGTCACCAAGAAAACAAATAATTTACAGAGGCCCACCCACTGCCACTTAGTGCGGTAGGGCCCCCCGCCCCTTGGGAAGCCCACAGTAGGAGCCACTACAATGTGCAAGTAAGTGATGGAGACATGAAAGAGAAAAAGAAGCCGAATGGTTTGAGTACTGTGAAGAGACATAAAACCAGAGACACAAAGATGGGAAGGAATAGCTTGAGAAGACTAGTCTGCCCTTCCAGCTGAGGCCAGGGCGAATTCTTAGCGTGTGCTGCCTCTAAGAGTTGTGTCTAGGTCCATGACAATGAAGTTGCTGCCCCTGGCTCATAGTACCACTAAAGGCAGTGCCAATGTCCCTGGTCTGAGTGCTTCCTGGGACCATGTTGATATCTAAGATCTGTGCAAAGCTGTCCCCACCCCTCACTCAGTCCAGTGTTCAGGAAAGCAGGCCCTACCCCTTGCCAGCTGCAGCACTTGGGAAAGCCAGCCCTGCCCCTTGCCATTGTAACATAGGAGAGCTGGTCCTGGGGGCAGGGCATGGGTGAGCCAGCATGAGGGTGTGAGTGAAGGAGAGCTAGCCCTGCCTCTTGTTGTCCTGTGGTGGTATGGGTGAGGAAGGGACACCTTCCTGACCTGTCACCTTTGCTGCCTGTGGCAGGTAGGAGAGCTGGCCCTGAACTTTACCTGGCCAGGATAGTAGAGCTGATCCCGGTGGCATGGGCATGGGTGAGCTGAATCCAAGGGTGTGAGAGCAGGAGAGCTTCATAGTCCCTTGGCTGCTGTGGGATTGAGTGAGCTAGCCTGGGCAGTGCTGGAGAATGTACCCTGATGGTGTGGGTGCTAGAGAGCTGGCAGACAAGTTCAGTTAGTACCCAGGCCCAGATCCAGGGCTTTGAGTTGGATTATCCCAATATAGACTGTCTACAAACTGCTGGAGAGCATGAAGAGGCTGTGGCTGCAGATCCAAAGTCATAGCATCTCCATGACACAAGGTAACAACAGGATGTCTCAGGGGAGTCCCGGTGAGGTTCCAGTATTGATGGTGTAGCAGATGCCAGAGGCATTTGGAAGTAAAGATATGTGGACAAAAGTGAATAATGTGGGACACACTGTCATACACTACAGCTTCCATGACAATATGGCTTATTTTTATTTTCTTTGGAAGGGGAGTTTGCTAGGGCAGAAGGCTGATACAAAAGGAAAGGCAAATAAATGGGATTGGGAATGAATGAGAAATTCACAAAGAATCAAAAAAAAAATTAAAAAGAAAACAAATAACTCAATAAAAATGGGGTACAGATCTGAACATAGAAATCTCATAAGAGGAGACTAAGTTGGCTGAGAATCACTTACAGAAATGTTTCATATTCTTAGCCATCAGGAAAATGCAAATCTAAATTACTTTGAGATCTGATCTTACATCCATTAGAATGGAAAAGGTCAAAAAAACAAGTGACAGCTCATGCTGTTGAGGATTTGGAGTGAGTAAGAAGATCACTCACATATTGTTGGTGGGTGTGCAAGCTTGTACAGCCACTATGGAAAGTGATACAGTGTGGTGGTTCTTCAGAAAGACGGGAATTGATCTACTTCAAGATTCAGCTATACCACTCTGGGAATATACACAAAGGTTGCTTTATCTAACCAGAAAGACTCTTTTTAAACCATGTTCATTGCTGCTCCATTCTTAATATTTAGTAACTGAAAAGAACCTTGGTGTTCCTCAACAGATGAGTGGATTGAGAAAATGTGATGCATGTATGCAATGGAATTTTACTTAGCTGTTAAAAAATATAATCATGAAATTCATAGATAAATGGTTGGAATTGGAAAAATAATCGAGAGTGAGGTACTATAGACCCTGAAAGACAAACACAGTATGTATTTGCTTATATATGGATATTAGCTGTTAAGTCAATAATAAGGAATCGACAATCTGTAGAAACATAGAGATTGGGTTGTGGAGTAGGGGACTAGGGTGGGCAAGCCAATTTTCCTTGGAAGGGGAAATAAAAGTGATAGGTATGGATGAACTGAGGGTAGGGTAGGGTTGAATGGGAAGATCAAACAAAGAATAAAAAGAAAGAATGGGGTGAGGGAGAGAATACATGGAGAGACAACAAAAATTAAGGGTCTGCTGAGAGGTATATGTCCACTATACATTATAAGCTTCCTAAAACATATACATGTGTGAAAGTGGTCCAAATAAAATCACCAAATGTGGAGGGATGGGGTGGTCTTGGGGCAGTACCTCATCTGGACATTTCTTGTCATCAAATGAAGCTTCCAGTACTGGGTTGGGTTGTATTGAATTGTGTCTAGTGGGAGCCCCCAAACAATCTGAGCTGTTGCCCAGACTATAGGTTGTTCTCCATCACCTGATGGCAAGGCCCCACTGCTGAAGACAACATCTTCACAAACCACTGAACGTGGAGAAGTCCAATTGATGCCTACAGAAAGCTTTTATCGTTATAAAATAGTGTATTTGGTACAGGAAGGTACTCTGAACACCACTAAATTAAAAAAAAAAAAAAAAAAAAAAGCATATCTCCAAGCCAGGCACAAATCTTTTGATTTATAATAGTGTCCTGCAATGGTGTAAGATAAACAAATGTAATCGTAGCACAAAACTTGTGGGGATGACTAATAAATATATAATTTCATTTAAGAACCAGTCAGTGACATGACATCCATACTCAACACTGCTTTAATGACCAATAAAGAGACTAGCTAGCCTAGGAACCCAGGGCGAAACCAAATTATTTTGTTCTCAATAAATAAATAAATAAATAAATAAATAAATAAAAAGAAAGAAAGAAAGAAGAAGAAGAATGGAGTTATAAAATGACTACCAAGTACATTCTACTGTACTCATAATTCAGTGCCTTGCCCAGCCATCACCAGAGAAACTTTCCTGCAGCAGATGGGAACACATTCAGAGTTTCGCTGTCAGACATCATACAAAGAGAGAGAGACCTTGAAACATTCAGCCTTAATGAGATGTCTCCATCAAAGCCCTCCTATCTGGGCTGTGAGAACACTGCAGAGGAGGATGCAGAAAGAGTGTAAGAGCCAGAGGAGATGGAAGTCACCCAAAAAACCAATGCCCTCTGAGTCAACAAGACTGATACACATATGAACTGAAGAGACTTAGCTGGGTTGCATAGGGCCTCCATGGTCTGCACCATATCGGGTCCTACAGCTAAAAGGGAAAATGTCTTCATCCCTAACTCAGAAACAGCCTCAATCTCAAATTGATGAGATTGATTGGAAAAGAAAATTTAGTTTTCTCCAAGGGACTTTCACTGGGGAAAGAATCTTCTTCTCCTTCTCCTTCTCCTTCTCCTTCTTCTTGTTCTTGTTCTTGTTCTTGTCCTTGTCCTTGTTCTTCTTCTTCTTCTTCTTCTTCTTCTTCTTCTTCTTCTTCTTCTTCTTGTTCTTGTTCTTGTTCTTCTTGTTCTTGTTCTTGTTCTTCTTCTTCTTCTTCTTCTTCTTCTTCTTCTTCTTCTTCTTCTTCTTTTCCTCCTCCTCCTTCTCTCTTAACAATAATTTCCTCTCCTTCTACCCCTCCCACTTCTCTCCCTTCCAGAATACTCCCTTTCTGCCTCTAATTAGAAAAGAAGAGGCTTCTATAATGTAACAAAGAAACATGAAAAGATAAAATGTAATAAAATGAAGCAAAAACTATCATATCTAAGTTGGACACAGCAACCAAACAGAAGAAAATGAATCTTAAGAGCAGGCAGAAGAGTCAGAGACCCACTCATTCCCACAGCCCCATGAAAATACTAAGCTAATAGCTACAATATAAATGCAGAAGACCTGGTACAGGCCCATGTGGGGCCTGTGATTGGGGCTTAAGTCTCTACCAGCTCATATGTACCTTGCTCAATAGATTCAGAGGGACTTGTATTTGTGGTGCTCTCCATCACCTCTCGTCCTTAGCATCTTTCCATCTTCTGTTCCTCATATTCTCTGAGCTCAGAGAGAAGAGATTTGTTGGGGAATTCCCATTTACCCTCTCTCCACATGTGTGGCAGTAGCTCTCAGCATCTGTTCCCACCTGCTGCCAGAAGCAGAATACCATAAAGTTGTTATTTTATTAATACCCTTTTTAAGACCAGTAGTGTTTGGATTTACCCTAGGTGTCAGGATTATCCAGTCTCTGTTTCTTGGTTCCCCAAGCAGTGTTGACATAGGTTTTCTGTTTTGGGCCTTAAGTCATATTAGAAATTGGCGACTCCCACAAGTTCTGTGCCACCATTGCCATAGCATATTTTGCAGGCAGGACAGATTGTAGGTAAAAGGTTTTGTGGCTGCATTGGTTTTCATATTTCTTTTTTGGTAATCTGAACACACCAAAGAGACTAGAACTTAGGGGTGAAGGCTCCATGTAGGCACCAACTCAACCTCCCCATGTTCAATGAGTTGTGTGGGTGTTGTCCTTGCTGAACTGAGTTCCACTGTTGGTTTGTGGAGAGCAAATTTTGTCTTAACAACAGCCTGGGTTGTTTGGGAATTTCCACTGAGTCTCCTTGCCAAACAGATCAAATGAATGCAATCCAGTCCTACCACTGGAAGCCTTGCCTGGCTACAACAGATGGATAGCTAAAACTCCTTATCTCCTATAACCTGGAGTCCTCATAAGCATTACCTTCCTACATTCCAGGAAGTCTCCACTTCACCCCAGAAATGCTCCCCAAATCCATGTTTCTCCTTGGGCTCTCTCCCTCCACCCCATCTCCTTCCCCATTCCATCACCCACTCCTGCCTCCACCTGTCCCTAGTCCTACAGTAAAATCTATTCTATTTACCCCTTCCAGGGAGATCCATGCATACCCTCCAGACCCCTCCTTTTTACATAACCTCTCTGGATCTGTTTATGCTTTATTATCATTTACTTAACAGCTAATATCCACTTATAAACTAACACATGCCATATTTATCTTTCTGGGTTGGGGTTACTTCACTCAAGACCTTTCTTTCCTTCCTTCCTTCTTTCTTTCTTTCTCTTTCTTTCTTTCCTTCTTTTAGTTTTATCAATTTGATTTGTCTACAAATTTCATGATGTCATTAATTTAAAAATAACTGAGTAATATTCCATTGTATAAACATACTACATTTTCTTTATATGTTCTTCAGTTGGGTGACATCTAAATTGTTTCCAATTTCTTGCTGTTATGAATAAAGCCAAAGTGACACGGTTGAACAAGTGTCCTTGTAGTATCCCTAATCTCTCCATAACTTTTATCATAAAGGGGTGTTAGACTTTGTCAAAGGCTTTTTCAGCATCTAATGAGGTAATTATTTGTTTTGGTTTCAACTTCCTTTTATGGCACATTGCATTAATCAACCTTTGTTTGAACCTTCCCTGCATCTCTAGGATAAAGCTTACCTGATTATGGTGGATGATCTATTTGATTGTGTTCTTGAATTTGGTTTGAAAAGATTTTACTTAGTATTTTTGCATCTATGTTCATAAAGGAATTAGTCTATAATTATTTTTCTTTGTTGAATCTTTATGTGTTTTGTATATCAGGGTGACTATGGCCTCATGAAATGAATTGGGCAATGCTCCTTGTGTTTCTATTTTGTGGAATAATTTGAGGAGTACTGATATTAACACTTCTTTGAAATTTTGGTAGAATTCTGTGCTAAAACCTTTTGGTCCTGGTTTTTGTTGTTGGGAGACCTTTAATGACTACTTCTATTTCACTAAGGTTTGTAGGTTCAAACTGTTTATCTTACCTTGATTTAACATTGATAGGTATTTCCTATTGAGAAAATTATCCATTTCTTTTAGATTTTCCAATTTGGTGGAGTACAGGTTTTTAGAGTTTATCTTCATATTCCTCTAGATTTCTTTGGTGTCTATTGTTATGTCTCACTTTTTGTTTCTGATTCTATTAGTGTGGAAATTCTCTCTCTGCCTTTTAGGTAGTTTGAATTGGTGTTTGTTTATATTGTTGAGTTTCTCTAAGAACCAACTCTTTGTTTCATTGATTCTTTGTATCATTTGTTCCCTTTGCTTCTATTTTAATTATTGCTGCCCTAAGTTTGATCATTTCTTACCATCTACTCCTGTTAGGTGTGATGATTTTTTTCACTCTAGAGCTTTCAGGTATGCTATTAAGTTTCTAGTATAAGACAGCTTTTTCTTCTTTTCTTTTAATGTAAGCACTTAGTGTGATGAACTTTCCTCTTAGCACTGTTTTCACTGTGTCCCATACATTTGGGAGTGGTATGTATTCTTTTTCATTGAATTAAAAAAGTCTTTAATTTATTTCTTTTTGACACATTTTCATTCAGGAGAATTTTTGTTCAGTTTCCATCAGTCTGTAACCTACCCCCAGAAATCAAGTCACATCAGTACTGAGTACTTCCATGGTGGCCTAGCAAGGTAGCCTCACCAAGAGGGAGTGATCAAAAAGCATGAGGATCTGATAGGATGTAAGGAGTTGTTTCAAATTTCTCTTATCTGCTAAGACTTGCTTTGTGTCTGAACATGTGGTTAATTTTGGAGAAAGTTTTATGAGGTGCTAAGAAGGTATATTCTTTTGTATTTGGGTGAAATGTTCTGTAAATATATGTTAGGTCCATTTGGTTTATAGTGTCTCTTAGCTCCAGAATTTCTCTGCTTAGTTTTTGTCTGGATGACCAGTCTATTAGTGAAAGTGGGATATTGAAGTCTCCCAATATGAGTGTATGAAAGTCAATATGTGACTTAAGCTGCAGTAATACTATAGTAGTGTTTTTTGTTTGTTTGTTTTCTATGAACTTTGGTCCCCTTGTGTTTTGGGCACAGACATTAAGAATTGAAATGCCATTATTGGTAGAAATTTTTATTTGATGAGTATGAAGTGTGCCTCCTTACCACTTTTGATTATTCTTGAGTTGAAGTTTATTTTTTAGATATTAAAATGGGTTAACCTGATTTCTTCTTGGGTCCATTTGCTTAGAATATGTTTTCCAAATTCTTTATTCTGATGCAGTGTCTATTCTTGATGTTGAGATGTGTTTCTTGGGAACAGCAGAAGGACAGATCTTGTTTTTGCATCTATTCTGTTAGTCTATGCCATTTTATTGGGGGAATTGAGACCATTGATATTGAGAGATATCAATAAGTAGTGATTGTTGATTCATCTTATTTTGTTGTTGTTGTTGTTATTGGTGGTGTGTGCTTTATATGTCTTGCTGTTGTTGGTGTGAGACTATTTATTGTTTTTCTTCTCATACATGTGGTTAACTTCTTCTAGCACCTTCTTTAGGACTGGATTTGTAGACAGATGTTGTCTAAAATGACCTTATCATAGAATATCTTATTTTCTGCACCTAGGATGGTTGACAATGTTGCCTGTTATAGTAGCCTTGGCTGGCATTGGTGGTCTCTGAGAATCTGAAGCACCTCTGTCTAGGCCCTTCTTGCTTTAGAGTCTCTATTAAGTCAGGTGTAATTCTAGTAAACTTGCCTTTGTATGTTAGGGTCATATAAGAAAGGGAGACCACAGTGAGTTTCCAGATACAGAGTTGGGCATGAGACTGTGTGTGATGGATCTTAGCAACAGTGGGATAGGTGTGGGTCTGCCTTCAGCCTACTTGTCCTGGGAGGAGAAGACCTTGGCAGGGCAGCAATCTACTTCTAAGTGTAGGATGCATGCCCAGCAGTAGATGGCCTACAGAGAATGAACTCAATGGCAGTCTTAGAGGATCCTTGTTTCATAATGTCATGCCAGGACTTTTCTTTCTTTTAAAAAAATCTATCTCATTACAATTTTATTATATATGATACAATGTAATATAATAATATTTATACATGTATATAAATTATATATAAATGTATAATTATATAAAATATGTAAATATAAATTATATATACATACATACATAATTTAGTGTTTCTATAGGATTCCTGAGTTTGTGAATGAAAAGGTCTCTGCAGCTATATCTGTTTCTTGTGCCTTTTCTTGGACCTTTATCATTCTGTGTTGTCACATGTGTGATGAAGACGATAACATTTTCTTCTGTTATAGCTTTGTGTGATATCAAGTTCACTTTCCTGAGCTCCACTTTTCCTCCTAAAGGTTGATTTAGTAGCTTCTTAATCCAATAAAAATATTTTATTGGTTTTCTATGAAAAGAAAGAAAGAAAGAAAACACTAAAACAGAAACACCTTGCAGACCAGAACTTAGGTACCAAGACAAGAGCTCTGATGTTCAGCCAAGAATAGCTTACCTATTACAGGTGGCACTAAACCTTCACTTCAAGCTCAGGTCCTGTCCCTTTGTGGTTAGGACCCACCTCAAGGGGGAGCCCAGCAACCAGAAGTTTGAGCTATTGAGCAGTGCAGACTCAGTTCCTTGTCAGAACCTGCAGCCTGAAAATTTAATTCTCTCAGAACCGAAAAACTCTGGAAAAGAACTATGTAGATATAAGCCTGCCTAATGCATCACATGCATTACCCAGTACATGTCCACTTATAAGTTATTATAATTTCTTTGACATAAAGGTAACAAGGATGACCTTTAGTGAGTTCAATAGATGCTGCAGCAAATAAGATAACCAGCTTTGGACACTCAAGTGTCTGGCCTCTTTGTGTATCTATCCTTGAGGCCTCCAAAGTCAGCACATGGAAAATAGAATGCCTTCCCATTTCCTAGGAAACTTCTCCTGCTTTGACTTGCCTTTCTTCCTTCCTTCCTTCCTTCCTTCTTTCCTTCCTTTCTTTTTTTTAGGACTGTCACTGTCCAAACCTGTACATTCATGTTCAACTTCTCTTTTCATTGGTCTCTACATCTTTTTATGAGATTTGGTGAAACCTACTGTAATCACACGATTTCACAGGCTCCTCCCTTTGTCACTGGCCTTTCATCTGTGCTCTCTCATCTGACTCGTATCAAATGCTGCCTGAGGGATTTCTCTCCCTATGGAGTTTTATTCATCGTATCCATCCACATGGGCACTTTGGTGATATTTTTTCCTATGCATAACTGATTACGCTCTTCTCTCACACAAGAATTCTCTCTTGGTGGGTGCTATTCTCTGGTATTGCTATTCAGCCACTCTGTGTTTGGTTCCTTATTTTCAGACACAGGTCTTTGTATGCTTCCCAGACCGTACTTAAATTCTTAGGCTCAAAACTCTCCATTTCCCAATCTTCCAAAGAGCTGAGAGTACAAATTTAGGCTTTGAACCAAGTCGGTAGTTTCTCGGTATCAGTTTATTTATTATAGTTTTCTTTTGCTTTTATTTTGTAAAATAGCAAAAACATATGTAATTTCTTATGACAGTCGGCTCGTCACTGTCTGGTCCTTGAATCTATTGTGACCTCTGTTTTGATCATTCTCTCCCATTTTGCTAAGCTCCATGTGGTCCCCAAAATTTCACTACATGCAAATGAACTGTACTGTGGCCCACCAAGGAGAAGGTTAATCTCTTGCATCTGTGACCCAGACTCTATCTGAAATCAGCCTTTGTAGATATAATTAAGGTAATGACCTTGAAATGAGGCCTTCTGCATATCATAAGCCTTATATAGGAAATGATTGGTGGACTTGCAAGACACAGAAAGGGGAAAGGCATGGAGACAGAAGAGAGAAAATTATGTTCAAAAGGAGGCTGACATCCGTGTTAGGCTCCTGGAAGTGCAGTATTGGTTTCAGCAAAAGCTGCAGGACTCTGGAAAGAATCTGTCCTGGTGACTTCCAGGAGACATGTGATACCTTAATATGCCGTCTTCGGATTCTTGGTCTTAAGAACTGGGGTAGGTTTTTAGCTGCCCCCTGGATCTGTGTTAATGTACTATAGCAGCCCCAGGGAATGAATACAACTATATCCTTGAGACATTTCTGTCTGTGAGGGAGGAGTTACATTATGGCTTCACTTGTGGATGGATGCTGGTCTCAGGCAGACTTGCATAAGGTAGCTATTAAAAAACTGTTTTCTGGGCTAGATAAACTAATCTTTTTATACTTCACTTTAAAAAGAAGTAATAGCATTTTCCTTCTGATAATATAATAAGGATTAAAAAAAATGATATGGACGATGTCTGCATAACTTAGCAGCTTCACAAGTGAACAGTGGTTTTATTGTTCCTGTTAATCAGTATAAAAATACCAACAGAAACTTGTGGAGGAATGAAGGATTTATCTGGTTAAGAACACTGTTTGTTCTTCCAGAAGTCCTGAGTTCAATTCCCAGCCTTTCATGTCAAAAGACACCAAATCAGGGTCACTGTTTGAGGGTCATATGACAGGTAAGTTGTAGCAGCAGAAAAACGAGGCCGATGGTTATATCGCACGTACTGTCAGGAGGCAGACAGATAGAGAGGTGCTTGTGTTCAGGTCTTTATTCTTTTTATTCAGTCCAGGATCCTGGCCCATTTGATGCAGCTAGTGCTCACCAACACAGTGAAATTTTCTTCTCTCAAAGCGCTCTGTGGGTACTCCTCCCATAGCCATACTCAGAATTATGTTTCCATGGTGACTCTAAATAGCATCAAGCCGACAATCAGTTTAATTATCCACTCCTACAGCCATTATACATCCTGAATTTGTTTGTTTATAAAATTTCCTCCAGCCACCTATAAGCTCATTAAAGGCGGAACCCGGTCTTACTCCTTCTCATCTAACTGAGACATAGACAAAGGCTGCACGTGGTTTGCGTTCAGTAATGACAGAGTCACAAAGTGCACTGTGAAAGGGTGATAAGCTGCTTATTGGATCGCATTCTGTGACACTGATGGGAGTGTGACAGGACTCACAGGTCGGAACTTATAGGAAAACCCCTGCAACTTATTCACAGAAGACAGCAATTTACTGATCCGTATGAATTTGTTACTTGGTAGTCCAGTTTCTGTTGCTTGAACAAAATACCTGAGACTGAGTAATTTATGAAGCTTATTTAGTTCACCACTCTATAACTTGTGGAGTCTGAAAGCTCTCTGTTATTACACAGTGAGGGTCTTTATATCTGCATCATAAAGTGGGGAAAGCCATTACCTGCCAAGACAGAGCAAGTGTGCTCCATGTCTTAAATAACCTGTAAAGCTACCATGTAGTTCGGATGCTCATGTGTCATGATCTTAGTTAGTGTTAATTATTTTTTTTATTTTTTTTATTTTTATTTTTTAATTAATTTATTCTTGTTACATCTCAATGTTTATCCCATCCCTTGTATCCTCCCATTCCCCCCCCCCATTTTCCCATTATTCCCCTCCCCTATGACTGTTCCTGAGGGGGATTACCTCCCCCTGTATATTCTCATAGGGTAGCAAGTCTCTTCTTGGCTACCTGCTGTCCTTCCTCTGAGTGCCACCAGGTCTCCCCCTCCAGGGGACATGGTGCCTCACATTTGACAGTGTTAATTATTTTGCAAAGCTCACACTCCTGCATGCCATTATTATATGAGTTTAAAGACGAAGTTTCCAATATGTGAATATTAGGTGGGAAACAGTTAATGTTTTTATTCTTCTCTTGTACAATACATCATGCCCCCCACTCCTCTTAGCCCTTCCCACCCCCTCTTTCCCCCAGATTGACTGCTCTCTCATCTCCTTTTAGAAAAGAACAGTCCTCCGCGGGACATCAGCTGAAAAAGATGCAACAAACTCCCATTTCAAGGCTGGACGAGGCAACCCAGTAGGTGAAAATGGGTCCCAAGAGCAGGCACAAGAGTCAGAGTCACCCCCACTCGCACTGTTAGGAGCCCTACAAAAACCCCAAGCAAAACATCCGCAACATTTATCCAGAGGATCGAGTGCAGACTCACGCAGGCTCCGCGGTTTCACACTGCAGTCTCTGTGAGTCCCTATGAGCCCTGCTTAGTTGATTCTGTGGGCCATGTTCTCCTGGTGTCCTTGATCCCTCTGGCTCCTACAATCCTTCCTCTCCCTCTTCTGTAAGGTTCATGGAGGGGGAAGTTTTAAACCATAGGAATTGTTGAACTCTTTGTTTTCAATTTTAAAATCACAGAACTAGTATGTGAAGTTATGTGCATGACGGTATAGCTGCTTTTAGAAATCTGTAATAAGATTCCCATCTCCCTTTCTCAAGCATCTTAGTCTCTGTCCTCTATGATAGATAGTTCATGATTCTGCTATTACACTCACAGCACAAAAAAGTCAATATCTCCTTAACAGTCTACACCACGTACTTTGTACATGAGGTCACTGTGTTATCTATCTCAGTGCGTGGAAGGCGCTGAATCACATTAGAGCTAATGAGTCTTTATCGAATAAAATCAGTGAATAATTTCTTCAGCAAATTGAACTTTATTGTTTTCAGATGATAAAAGAAGATCCAGACACAACTAGCCATCATTACTTATTTGGAAATTTAGGGTCAGACCACATAAACTTCTAGTGCCACATTTCGTGCTTACTCCACAAAACTGAAGGGGAAAATATGTTTTTGAGAGTAATGAATTAATATCTGCTATCAATCCTAATTCTCAAACAATAGTGTATGGCCTGCACCATTCACCATGTCTTGTTAGCTCATTGAAACTTGGACACAGAGGAATTATGGGGCCTGAATTTCTTTGCCTGGGCTAAACTGTTCACTTCCCACAAGGTTGCCTTCCCAGTTAAGTCACAATTCATGTGCGGTGCTTCCTCAGTTTGAACTGTATGGAGTGTCAAATGTTTTATCATAGCCTTCATAATGCATCCAGTTTATAGATAATACTGGGTATAACACTCTGTTCCGTGAGGCTCGTCCCACAGAGGAGAGGTTCTTTCTTGAAGCTTTGACGAAAGTTAATTATGCCCCTCTCCCTTCTGAAGCCTTTTTCACCATGGCAAAGAATGGCTGTCAGGATATTTCCAGCCCGACCACTCTTTCCTCCATTCAGACGCTGTCAGTCAAGAACTCTATTTACCACCAAGTTGGAAAGTGTCTTTCTTCCTGCCTTAGGGCTTCTACATATAATTTTGACAGTCTTTACTATATCAAAGAGATTGTGTCAGCTTAAAAAACTGAAGCCTTCCTTACTGTGATTGAATATCAAATTTTAGATATAGAAGGATCTTTTTAGTACCAAATTTAAAAGGGAATTTAAGGCACATTAGGGAAGATGTATACTTTTGAAAGGCCATTCGTTTTTTAATGATAACCATGCCATTCTTTGTGCAAGATCTCTCAATACTGAAACTTCAGCAGACATCACTGGTTATTTTAAGACATTAAGCCAGGTACATATACATGTGTGCATGCTGTGACTACTGACAGGTCAGACACACATACATGTGTGCATACTGTGACCACTGGGAAGTCAGGCATATATACATGTGTATGCTGTGACCATTGAGAGTGAGGGTGGGTATAAGATAACTGCACAATTTAGTGCAAATATTTCAGAAGGGCGAGGGAGTTGCTAAGAACTCACAAAGGCCAGGATCTCTGAGGCTGGTGAACACCATATGGCAGAGTCAGTGTCACCAGTGTGTGACAGGTCCTTTCGAAACAGCAGTAGACCCGTCCTCACAGGAAAGAGTGTTCTACATTCCTGAGAGTGTCTTTTCTATTTCTTTTCTTGAACTAAAGCAGAGATTCTACGCCTTGGCTACACATTAGAAAGATCTGTGGGAATAAAAAAGAAAGTCTGATGTTTGGGCTTTATCCTAACCCAATTAAATCAGGATGCCTAGGGAGGTGGCCCAGACACTGGGACTCTCAAAAATTCTCTGTGTCATCCCATTTTACTTTAAAGTCATATCAAAACTGGGTTTAACCTGCAGCCACATTAGGGAGCCCAGTTGGTCCCCAGAAAGTGATTCAAAACGCAGAAGCATGGCCTTCCACTGTCGACAAGCTGTTCAAATGGTTATAAATGGCGTTCTTTCGCTTCGGTGCTCTCCCTTATCACCATTGCAGACTCTATCCCTTGGGTATAGTTTTCCAGCAACTTCAAGAATGCCAGCTTAACTCAGGTCAGAGCAATGTAAAACCAGGGTGAACAGATGAGCCTTCTGCTATAAGCCAAGCAACCTCTAGCCACAACCGCCAATGCACCTGGTCATGACTGGAGAGAGGTGAAAGTCACAGTAGAAAATTTTACCTCAGTTTGCTCTGGTCACCAGGGTTAACCTTGCGTGTGTCCCATAGCACTGCTGTGATGCCTCTACTTCATTGGTTGTACCTTTCTTGCAAGTTGGACTCAAAATGGTAAAGTGACGATGAAAAAATCTAAAGTAATCCTAAACCAGTTAATATGGTAAGCAAGTCTCAGTGCGATTAAATCAAGCCCCTTCTCTCAGCTTTCAACTGGAACAGCTGGTCCAGCACACTCCATGAGCATCGACCCCAGAGCCGGGCATCCATCACGCAGGCCTGTGGTGCCAGTGACCTGAAAGGAGAAGTAGTTGGGTTGTTCCTCTCTATTTAAGATTCATCACTTTTGTTGTATTCAGTAGACAGACAACATGTGTAACAAAGCCTCTATTTGTTCCAGTTGGCTCTTCCATTCCCTACTGGGCCACCTTGTAAATTGGCAGTTATAAGTAATGACAAAGGGACCCTCTCAAGGTTGGCAGGTGTGATGGGTACGTAACATGCTGACATATCACCAGCAGTAAAACAATCTCTCAGCTGTGCCTCTGAGATGGGGAAAAAAAAAGAAGAAAACATTCTTCCATTATAGACTGATGGACCCAGAAATCCCACGTTCTCTTGGCAGAAAGTCTTGAGTCATAGATTGATTTACTCTTTTGACGGCCTCTACATTCCTGCTTTATGAAATATATGAGCTATTTAAAAGGTAATAAGGTGAGCTAGATTATTTCTGGACCTCACTTTTGCGGGCAAATCAATGCTGATGAAATATCATCTGCCAACTTGAAAAGAGACACTGATAAACAGGCATGTCCCAGGCAGGCTAACATCTCAAAAGCTGCCTCTGAATATGTCCACTGAATTTAACAACACAGAGCCAAATCTACCAGGTTATAACTGAGGAATGAAACCCAACTGTTCTATAGAGTCACACTTAAAAGAAAAGATAACGCCCCCTCTCGTTTGTATATATATATGCATGTATGTCTAGGTATGTGCATCTGTGTGCATGTACACAGAGTCAGCAAGCGGACTCCGGGTGTCTTCCGCTGACACTGTCCATTTCTCTTGAGACAGGGTCTCTTACATGATGCTCACCTTTATTTTCATTAGGTTGATTGGCAAAGGAGCCCTATGGTGTTTCCCATTTCTGTCTCCCAGTTCTTGGGTCACAGGCACAAGAAGCAACTCTTTGTATGAATGCTGGGGACCTAAATCACGATCACCTCAAGCACTCTTACACATCGAGCCTTCTACCCAGAACCAAGAGGGATATTTTAAAAGTTACCTATTTAATTTTAATAGATTTATTTATTTGCTTTTGTTTCACTTTGCTCAAATTTGTATGGTATCAATGACAAATTGTATGCTTTTAAATTTGTATTTTACACAGTCCACTTCCTATATGTCAAGCACTATGACCTGATTTTCTCAGCTGTAAATGTAATTGATGAGGGCCACTGTGAGCATTATAATTCAACCTCCTTTGTTTTCTGTTTTCAGTGGTGACACTTTGTATTCAGGTACTATTTCTGGCACTAGATTCATCAATAAACTCTCCTTGACAACTTCAGAAAAGAAAACTTAATAATCTCTATCTGTGGATAATAATAGTTTTCTGAATTAATATGTATTAAAAGTCAGGGTTCAGGATTCTTGACCTATTAATGAAGAGTTATTAAACATTATTATATCTATAAAATTTCTCAAGACTCTTAATCTGGTGATTATTCATCTGCCAAATATAAGGAAGGCACATGTTAGAAACATTAAGATTTAGCATTGTAATAGGAATTTGAATACTTTAAAAATAAGATGGCTTATAATATTAGGACTCTTTGACCATTGCCATAATGCTATTCAATTGAAAATTTACACAAAGAACAATTAACAGAATATGCCTTTGCTTCACACCTCATATTTTCTTTTGGTCTTCTTATGAGTCAAATGTTTATTCCTTTCTAGATGGAAAAGACTCAACTCTGTCTCAACCTGTATCTGTATCTGTGCCTCACCGTGCATGACACCAGCCATTTCTACTGAACTGTTAAAAAAAAAAGATATTAATTTTTATTTTTTGTGTTTTCCCATGTGTATGACAATTTATCATTTTTGTGTAGAGCCGTGGGAGGCCAGAAGAGGGCATCATAACGGTTGAAAATGGACCTATGGACAGCTGTTAGCTACCATGTTGTGCTGAGAATTGAACCTGGCTTCTCTAAAAAAGTAGAAATGCACTTAACCACAGTGCCACCTCTTCAGCATCCAGGTGATTATCATTATCATCATCATTATTATTATTACTATTACTATTAATTTATTGATTTATTAACTTTACATCCTGGTAGTAACCCACTCTGTCCTCTCCTCCCAGTACCACCCACTGTCCCCTTTTCTTCAGAAAAGGGGAGATCCCCCCGTACCCACTGATAAGTCAGTTTTTTTTCTTTTTTCTTTTTGAAACACCGGTTCTCTTTGTAGCCTTGGCTGTCCTGGACTTGCTTTGTAGCTCAAACTGGCCTCAAAGTCACAGCGAACCACCTGCCTTTAACACCTCAACTGCTTGGGTTAAAGGCATGTACCACTGCACCCAGCTTCTAGGCTTTTGGTTTTGTCTTTTTGTGGTCTTTCTTCTGCCCTTAGTCCATTCCTAACTCTTGGGATCACTAGAGAGTAGAAGAATCATGTCAAGGTGGATGGATAGACAGAAAGTTGACTCATAATAAAGAATGTAGAAATTCTTAGAAAAACTTACTATATTTTTTAATATTATTCCAACACCAATCTATCCTCATAGTTTGTTCTCATTCTGCTTTTTTCTAACATGTTCTACTACATGTATTGCCTTCTGTATTTCCTGTAACCCAGAAGATCTCTTCCTCCTCTCTCATGATCCATGTCTAGTTTCATCTCTCTCTCCTCTCTCTCTCTCTCTCTCTCTCTCTCTCTCTCTCTCTCTCTCTCTCTCTCACACACACACACACACACCCCACATACACATAAGCAAGCACAATTTTAAACTTATATTCTGATGGAGACAAACACACAGCATTTGTCTGAGTCTGGCTATTATGCTTAACATGATTATTTCCAGCTGTATCCGTTTTCTTTCATTTGTCTGTATGGTTTTGTAAAATTCCATTCTGTATAGGCACATTTGTCCATTCATCTGCAGTTAGACATATTAGCTGGTCCACATCTTGAGCAAGTGCCTCTTTGGTGCCCTGACACTGAGTTCTTTGGGTGTATAGCTGGTTGCATGGCAGTTCTACTTTCAGATGTTTGAGGATGCTGGTTTCTATAGCGATGGTTCAAGTTTACATCTTCACCTGCAGTGAATAAGGATTTCTCTTTCCCTATGTTCTCAATACCATTTTCTATCTTGATAATGACATTTTGACGAGGTATTTCCTGAATGACTAAGTACCATTTCAAATATTTATTGGCCACTCATGTTTCTTTTTTTGAGAACCATCTATTCAGTTCATTAACCCATTTATTGACTTGGTATTTTGGATTTTGTTATTTAATCTTTGCAGTTCTTGATACATGCTGGATACTAACTCCATGTCTCTTGCATAGCTAGAACAGATATTTCCCCACTGTGGTGGTGATTTTTCACTCATGTGCATTTTCCTGCTGTGTGACAGCTTTGTAATTTCATATACATCCATTTGCCAATTCTTGGGATTATTCACTGTGATGTTAGAGTCCTTTTAGAAAATGGTCCTGTTTTGAAGAAAGCATTTTCCCTTAGCATTCCCAACATTTTAGGTTAAGGCATTTGATCTGTTTTGTTATTTTTGATCTGTTGTTGTTGATCTGTTTTTGTGTATGGGTAGAGGTTTGGTGCTATTTCCACTATCCTATATGTAGATATTGGCTTTCCCTGCACCATTTGTTAAAGAGGCTTTAAAAAATAGTTAAAATAGAATCACACAACTTCCCCCTTCCTTCTCCTCCCCCTAGCATCTCCAATGTCTCCAACTTCTTCCATGTCTACCCTTCCCAAATTCATAGCCTCAAAGAAGCTGTCTTTTATCCAATGTATATTTTGACAAATTTGTCAATAACTAAGTGTCTATAATTGTGTGGGTTAATTTCTGATTCCTCTATTCTATTCTATTGAGCCATACATCTGTTTTTGTGTAAGTACCATGCTATTTTTTTTTTTACTACTATGCCTTTGTCATTTAATTTGAGACCTGGTATTATGACACTTCCAGGCATCACCCTTTCTGTCAAGGACTGCTTTGCTGTTTAAGGTTGTATTCCATGTACATTTTAGCATTTTGTTCTAGTTCCATGAAGATTGTCATTGGGAGTCCTATGAGGATTGAGTTTGTACATTGTTTTCAATAATATGAGATTTTTCAAAATATTAATTCTTGAATATGGAACATCTCTCCACTTTCTAGTGTTATTTCCTGATTTTTTTCCCTCAGGTTTAAGATTTGTCATTGTAACATTCAGGGAGGTGGAGGAAGGTGGATTACTGTGAGTTTGAGACCATCATGGTCTACAAAGCAAGTCCAGGACAGCCAACACAACGGAGAAACCCTGTCTTGAAAGGAAAAAAATTTTTTTCACTGTGAAAGTCTTTCATTTCTTTGAATAGGTTTATTCTTCCTAGGTATTTTATTTTTCTGAAGTTGTGGTGCATAGGATTTCCCCTCTAACTTCTTTTTTTTGGAAGTTAGTTACTGCTATATAAAAAAAGCTTCTGCTGATTTTGTATTCTGTGACTTTGTAGAAAGTGATGGTCAGCTCTAAGCCCTTTCTTGTGCAGTGTTTTTGTTTTGTTTTGTTTTTTGTTTTTTGTAGCATAGGATCATGGTGCTGCAAGTACTGACCATTTACTCTATTCCCCATGTGTATTCCCTTTACTTCCCTTAATTTATTTCTATAACTAAGACTTCTATGATCATATTGACTAAGAGTGGGAAGAATAGGTGTCTTTGTCTTATTTCAGAATTTAGAGGAGTAAATTCTGTCATTATGGATTTCTGACAGCAGATGATGGAAGTCTAAATTGGGATTAAGAAAAGTCACAGGCAGATTAATCCATAGCTTCATCTCTAAGCACTCAGCACCTTTACAGTAGTCCATTTTTCCCTGCGAAGGAACTATTCTTGTTGTAAAATGATCTTTATCTGTGCCATGGTAATTGGGAACTTCAGAGTATTTAACCCTACAACATGTGATTATATATGAAAGAGTTAAAACCATTCCATTCCAGCATTAACTATCTACATAAATGCTACTTGAAAAACAGCAGTTGCAAGTTGATTACATTGACCTTTGTGCTATTTGATAGAGAAGAAGTCGAAATACTCACGTGCAAGTGTTCACCCATTGCTACAAGGAAAGGAAACAAACTGGGATGTAGAAAGCTGAGATGTAGAGAATACTGCCCAGGCTTTATTATAGTTAACCTCTCTTTTAAGCTCTTCACTGTAGTCACATTGATAGAGTTCACCATTCCTTGTCTAATTAAGCATACAAGATACAAGGAACCAATTTTCACTGTTGCTGCTTGAGTCTCCATTTCTTTTTATAAAACACTTTTATGATTCATTTAAAATATTAAATAATGTATACATATATACTGCCCAGATACTCTTCAATGTGTGTGGTTGTCTATTGGAGAATGATAGACCTATTGGGGACCACACCCTTAAAGAAAGGCAGCTTTCCCTTCTTATATGAGATATTAACTCCTCCCAGTTCCTCAGTGAGGGCTAGGATTCGGTGCCCATTTGTCCCCTTCATGCTGTGATTTTGTGTGGTTTGTACATGCTGTCACATATACTGTAGATTCATCTGTGCAGCCTCCCTATTGTGTCCTAAACATACTGTTTCCTTATAGTCATTCACTGCCTAAGGATCCATGAGTCTTGGGATGAAGGGTTGTGGTGCAGAACCAAACATCCTGGAGACTTGTTTGGGGTTTCCATTCCTTTAGGATGGCTTCTGTGCTCTGTAAACTTGTATTACTCTCCTCCCATTAGTGCCTATTGTATTAATTTAATTAGTAGACCCAGATGAGACCCTGAGATCACGGACATAAAAATTTTTCCTACTCTGCAATGTTACTTTGCAAAGGGACATAATTCTGATCAAATAATTTAATGTCATTATTTTGATATCATACTTTGAATGGCTAATCTGATATGCTTCTCTGTATGGTGGTATCATTTCACTACAGGCCCTTGGTATTTCATGGTGATCAGAGACATGTTAAAGAGGAGAATTTGAAGGGGTATGGACATGTCTTAATAGCTCAAGCATTTGATGCAAAAGCATGAAGTATGAGATCAGTTCTGCAGCACAAATGCAAAAGTGGAATGGATCTAAGGCCTGGGGATTGTAGGGGCATGTTGGCAAGCTAATGTAGTGAAAACAGTGATCATCAAATTAGACAAGCAATCCTATTTCAAACAGTAAGGAGGAACACAATTGAAAAAGATATGTGAAGTCAACTTCTGGTCCCCACACTTCTATACACATATACACATCTAACACACACACAGGCACAAGCACACATACACACAGGCACACACATACACACACACACACACACACACGAGTGAATCTTGCTGGGTGTGCTGGCATATGCCTTTAATATCAATACTCTAAGTGCAAGAAAGGCAGATATTTATGTATCTGAGGCCATTCTGGGATACATAATGAGTTCTAGGATAGACAGAGCTACATAGTGAGACTCTGTCTCCAACGAAGAAGAAGGAGGAGTCTGTCACTTTAAATTTGCCAAAGCCAGGTTCAGTTATCAAGAGATACTATTAATGGTATAATTTTAAAACATAAAAGATCAGACCAAGACATGTTGACACAAACTAGGATTACCTGGGAAATCATTGCTCAATTACTACAATTGAGCAATCATCTCAATCCTTTTGGCCGATGGGGCCATGTCTTCAGGGGCATTTTCCTGAATAATGATTGAGATGGGAGGATCCATGCCACTATATGCAACGTTACCCCTGGATGCATGATCCTGGGCTACATAAACACTCAAGCTGAGGAACTCATGGAAAGCAAACCAGTAAGCAGCGTTCCTTCATGAGCTTCAGTTCCTGCCTCCAGGTTCCTGCCTTACATTTCCCTCCTGACTTCCCTCAGATATGGACTGTTAAGCAGAAGTATAAGAGTAAAACACACCCTGTCCTCTCCGAGTTGCTTTTGGTCAGCGTTTAATCACGGTAAAACAGAAGTGAAACAAGACAGCTACTGTCCTTCAAATTAACACACTCAAGCTAAAGACACTTTATTCTTGTTACTGTCCTTAGCAGTAAAGTCTGCTTATTCCATAAAATAAATTGTACTTAAGCATTTTAAAAGCAATCTGTTGTAGCTATAAGAATATACTTTTATCATTTATTAGTAAATTAGATAATAAATTGAATCAAGGGATAATGTGCACAACTTAATCTTCACTATTCCTGTCTTATTTAAATATTTAAAAAGTCAAAATAAAGTAGTCTGCCCTTTCTGTCATGAATGACATTTTTATTTACAATGAGCGAACAAAAATCTCAAAAAAAGGGACATTTGCTTTCTAGCTATGAAACAGCTGCTATTGTCATAGGATTGATTATGACCCGAGGACCTACTGAAGTGCACTGTACTCCAGCAAAGGCTCAATGGGGAAGACACTCTTTAACCCTCATCACTCTCCTAAAATTCACTGTGCTTGGTTTTGTAGACTTGTACTTATAATCTCACAGTGTTATTTGTGTGTTGTTGCTGTGAGCAATTCCTATCACACTGGCTGGGACAGAAATTTTGGAGGCACTGGAAAAGGTTAGGTTGTTCAACAAAGAACCAAAGGGTTCCGCAGCATGATGAGCTGGGTAAGTGAACATAGAAAGAAGTTATTTTTGGTGGGAATTAAATTTAACCTTGGAGTTTGGCATAGAGAAAGAAAAGGAGAGCTCGGAGTGAGATGCTGGCAGTATCTGCTGAAGGGTTAGTCACACAAGATATGGGGCATTTGGAAATCACAGAGACACTGATTAATGCCTGGTTATAGGAATAGTGGTTTATACCAACCAGGAATCTAGACTATGAGGCAACCAGGGAATTTCATTACTGAAAAGAGTGTTCTAGATCTTGAGTAAAGTGGAGACATGGGATCCTGGCCAAGAAGCTCACATTGCATTGCACTAGAATGCGAGGAAGCCTCAGTCCCTGGGCAATCAGTTGATGTGAAGTAATTCCAGGCTTCGCGGGTCCTGAAGAAGCCAGAATATTTCCAATTGAGACTGAGAGAATGGGAGTAAATCACTGGTACTAGTCAGAGCAGCTGTGACTTGCTGAGGATGCCTGGTGCTGCAAGCACAGTTCCAAGGGCTTCATGGGCTTACAGGCACTCTGTTTTCATCTGCATTCTTCAGAAAAAGAAACTACAGGCGAATAATAGGCCCATAATCCAACTACCTTTCAATAACACTGTCAGCAGGGTGAGGGTGTAAGGATGAGCCTCCTGACAGACACTTCTTTGCTAAACCACAATTATGCTAAGATGGGGTTAAAACCATACATACTATCTCTTAATAATGTCTACCACGCAGTGACTGAGGTAATATGATTATTGAATGCCAAATTGATAATTATATTATTAGTGATTATAATGTTATCATTAATCTTGGCTCACATTGCTAATTTTAAACCTAAGGCAGTTAATATATTTTTTTCTCAAATTGATATTTGAGGAAAATGATTTTGTAGATAATAGTAAGGTCACCTAGGAATGAAAGACACATGAGAGTGTTTGATAAATATTTTTCAACTATACGTCTTTCTTCCCCTTACCCATCTATCTGTTTGAGCACAGCTGTCTATCTATCTATCTATCTATCTATCTATCTATCTATCTATCTATCTATCTATCTATCTACTCACCCTGCTTGGAGAGTTGTAGGCCAATGAGAGACAGTGTATAAGAAAAAATAATGTGGAAAGCTTCTAAGGAACTGACATCTAAGACTGGCGCCTCTCTCTCTCTCTCTCTCTCTCTCTCTCTCTCTCTCTCTCTCTCTCTCTCACACACACACACACACACACAAAGCTCCTTTTACTGCTTCACTAAATTTCAAATGATTTGTGAGTTTGAATTTATTTAAACTTACTTTTTGCATTTTAAAACTCACACTAGCCTTTTACAATAACAATTTTTCTCTTTTTCTCTCTCTGCTCTACTAAATATTTTATTCAGTCAGGTTCCTATGTCTGCCACTCTTCAGATTTATTTTGTGGAAAGTCATAGACAATTACAGTTGCTGATGTTGATGAAATGTTCAATAAAGCTATATTAAAATTCTGCTTTCTTAGTGGTCACAGAACCCAACTTTTGTAATGCTTATTATTAAGTATTTTTAATCATATCATTTGGTGAACTGATATATTTCCTATCAGAAGATAAGATGCAGTTTATTGAGGCCAACTTGATCAGATTTCAAAAGGCAATTCACACACATAATATATATATAAAATCTCAAAGTGAGCAGCTTATACTAAGAATATACATAAAAACTGTTTTTATCTAATATTCACAACAAGAACAAGAAACAATGTATACATTACTAACAGCAGTGGAGAAAAATCAAACAAAATCCAGGTATGAGAGCATAATAGTTAAGTACAAAGGAAGCAACTACTGATTGAGTGACACCATTATAGCCTTGGCCATGAGCATAATTAAAGAACAAAATGTAGACGTTCAATAAAAAGATAACCAGGACAAAAAATAAATCACATACCTACTTATTAAGAGTATCAAATTTTTAACTTAGAAAATCATCTGTTCAGTCCAAAAACTCAGTAGCATTTTCTATTTAGTCATCTTCTGCAAAATTTATACTGTGTCCCTGTAGGATTAGGAGAAGATTCTTTTGCGTGTAGATCCAATTTTGGATCTCTCTCTCTCTCTCTCTCTCTCTCTCTCTCTCTCTCTCTCTCTCTCTACTTTTATGTCAACTTGGCAAAAGCTTGAGTCATCAGAGATGAGGGATCCTGAATTGAGAAAATACTTCATAAAATCCAGCAGTAAGGCCTTTCTTAATTTCTGGTTAGTGGGAAAGGACCAGTCCATTATGAGTGTACCACCCCTGGGCTGGTAGTCCTGGGTTTTATAAGAAAACACACTGAGCAAACTATGAGGAGCAAGCCAGTAAAGGACACCCATTTGTGGCCTCTGCATCAGCTACTGTCTTCAGGTTCTTGCCCTGTTTGAGTTTCAGCTCTGGCTTCCTTCAAGGATGTGCTACAATGTAAAAGTGTAAGCCAAATAAACTCTTTCTTGCCCAACATGTTTTCGGTCATGGTATTTCATTGCAGCACTAGAAACCCTGGCTAAGACAACAAGTACATCAATCAGGAGTAACAAATGGGTCTCAAGCTCTCTATGTAGTTGAGGACCACCTTGAACTCTTGTTTCACCTGCTTGGACCACTCAAATACTAGGTTTTCAGGCATGAAGGAACATGGTGGTTTTAATAAAAATGGCCCCAATAGGCCCACAGGGAGTGGCACTATTAGGAGGTGTGGTCTTGTTGGAGGAAGTGTGTCACTGGGGGCAGGCTTTGAGGTTTCAGATGCTCAAGCCACACCCACTGTGGCATTCTCTTCCTTCTGCCAGATGATTCGGTTGTAGAACTCTTAGCTACCTCTCCAGTGTCATGTCTGCCTGCACGCCACATTGCTTCCTGAGATGACAATAATGGACTAAACCTCTAAAACTGTAAAAGAGCCCCAATTGTGTTTTTGTTTATAAGAGTAGCCACGGTCGTGGTGTCTCTTCACAGCAAGAGGAACTCTAACTGAGACAAGCACCATGTCTAGTTTTATACTGTGCTGGGGATCAAACCCAATGCTTCACACATGATAGGCAAGCATTCTACTGAAGTAGCTACCTCTGCAGCCTCAGTACTTATATACTTGTGTGAATATATGTTTGTGTATGTGTAGGCCCACATGTATGTGCTGTGATGAATGGATGTGCTTGTAACTGTGAAGGCTTGATTTTGATTGTGCGTAATTTCTCTTGACTGTTCTTCACTTTATTTTCTGAGACAGGCTCCTTCAGTGAAACTGGAGCTTGCATTCAACTTGCCCTAGGAAATCACCCTTTCTATGTCTCCCAAGGGGCTAGAATTCTAGACTGGCTTTGATGCCCAGCTGGTATTTACATAGTTTTTTGGCAATCCCATTACCACCATTTACAATAAATGCTTTGTTCAGTGAGAATTCTCTCATGACCATTTAGGATTTTTTTTTTTAAGTATTAAATTGAAGATGATTTCCTTCCACGATTTTTGAATTGGGAGTCAAGTATTAGTTAAAGCCATATAGTTCATTATTCATATGGGAACGATTACTTTTAATATTCTTATTGCAGGTACATTTAAAGCAACACAAGACTTTTGTAACATTATGGAAGGGAATAACTTACATCTTTATTGAAGTTAAATACTTCAACATTGTGTTTATTTATGTGTGTTTATTTATGTGTGTATTTATGTGTATTTACTTATTTGTGTGTGTTTAGAATTAAATTTTGGGTAGGGGCTTGGAGCTTCGCGATGGAGACTGTCTAGCATGCTCAAGATGTTAGCTTTGATTCTCAGCACTGCAAAACATAAGTAAAAGAACATGAAGAAATTATAATTTTATTTTTGTTGACAGTGTCCTTTGCCTTATAGAAGCTTTTCAGTTTCATGAGGTCCCACTTATTAATTGTTGATCTTAAAGCCTGAGCTATTGGTGTTTTATTTAGGAAGTTGTCTCTTGTGCCAATGAATTCAATGGTCTTCACCACCTTTTCTTCTAACAAATTTAGTGTATCTGGTTTTATGTTGAGGTCTTTAATCCACGTGGATTTGAGTTTTTTTGCAGGGTGATGAATATGGATCTACTTACATTTTTCTACCATAGACACCCAGTTAGACCAGCACCATTTGTTGAAGATGCTATCTCTTTTCCATTGTATGGATTTGGCTTCTTTGTCAAAAAATCAAGTGTCCATAGGTATGTAGATTTATTACTGGATCTTCAATTGGACTTCACTTCAACCAGCCTATTTCTATGTCAGTACCATGCTATTTTAATTACTGTTGCTCTATAGTACAGCTTGAGATCAGGGATGGAGATTTCTCAGAAGATCTTTTCTTGTACAAGATTGTCAAAACAACAGCTTACAGATCAGGAGAAGATCTTCACCAACTCTACATCCAACAAAGGCCTAATATCAAGAATATATAAAGAACTCAAGAAATTAAACATGCCCAAACATAATAACCCAATTAAGAAATGAGATTCAGAGCTAAACAGAGAATTTTCAACACTTGAATGCTCAACATCCTTTGTCATCAGGGAAATTCAAATAAAAATGACTGTGAGAATCCATCTTACACCCTTCAGAATGACTAAGATCAAAAACTCAAGTGACAGCACATGTAGGCAAGGATATGGAAAAAGAGAAACACTCCTCCATAGCTGGTGGGAATGAAAACTTATACAACCACTTTGGAAATCAATCAATCTGGCACTTTCTCAGAAATTTCAGTACAGTGCTACTTCAAGAACCCAATATACCACTTTTGGGCATAAACCCGAAAGATGCTCCAGCATACAACAAGTGCATTTGCTCAACTATGTTCATAGCAGCTTTATTTGTAATAGCCAGAATCTGGAAACAACCTAGTTGTCCCTCCATGGAAGAATTGATAAAGAAACGGTGGTCCATATATGTTTTGGAATATTACTCAGCTATTAAAAACAAGGAAATCTTGAAATTTGCAGGCAAATGGATGGAACTACAAATTATCATCCTCAGTGAGATAACCCAGACACAGAAAGACACTCATGGTATATGCTCACTTATAACCCAGACACAGAAAGACACTCATGGTATATGCTCACTTATAAGTGGACTTTAAACCAACATAGATGTCCTCTGAGAGTCTCTACTCAGCAGGGAATAGGGACAGATGCTGGGATTAGGTGTTAGACTTCAGGTGAGAGTCGTTTGTAAGAATGGGAGGATAGAATGACCCAGAGAGTCTAGGAGCCCCACAAGAAGACCATCAAGGCTGGTGGATATGGACCCAGGGGGACCTGCACAAAATGCTGTACCAATAAAGGACAATGCCTGCAGTAAACCTAGACCCCCTGTTCAGATCTAGCCAATGGACAGATCATTCTCCATGGTTGTGGGGAGAGCAGAGACTTCTTCTAACATTGTCTCTGGTGCCCCCAATTTGATCACTTCCCCTTGGTGGGGATGTCCAGCAGCACTCAGAGGAAGGAGAAGCAGGCTATCTTCAGACCTTATAGTCTGTGGTCATATGGTGAGGGAGGAAGTCCTCTTCAGTTAGAGGTCTAGGGGAGCAGAATAGGACAAATGAGGAAGGAAAAGGGGGAATGGGAAGATCCAAGTGAGAGGATGACAATCAGGATGCAATCTGAATAAATCATAAAAAAATAAAATAAAAAGAAAAAATAACATGATCATGGAAAAATAAAATTTTATTTTCAGTTGACGTACAATTATGCGTATTTGTACAATGCCACCTAATATGACACAATATGTATTATATGATATGTAAATGAGCAAACATCCACTCTGTCCAGACAATCATTATCCTTTCTGATAAAAATCATCACAATTCTTTCCTTTGCTTTCTGAGATACGAGGCTCATTATGTTTTCCTGCTCTTCAGTGGCACAGCAGAAATAATCTCAGCTTCTAACTTAGCTCAGCTGTTGACTGACCTTTCCCCACCCAACCTCCCATCATGCCCTCCTCAGCCTCTGTTGACTCCTAGGCCACTCTCAACTTTTCTGTGAAATCTTAGTTTTACAAAATGTATATATTTACGTTTTCTAGCCTTACAATTAGAAGCATGAACATTTTATTATATCACTTCATTGCAGTGGGATTCTCAGCAGCTCATTAAAAATAATGGAGTAAATCTATGTTTACTCCAAATGACATGGTGGCATATGTTGTATAATGATGATGGGATTTAAAAATACTTCCATTTTATGACATTTACCTCGGTGGATGCCAACAGTTCTGTAGAAGCCAATTTAGAAATAGCTAATGAAAATCTGGACTGTGGATTTTGGTGGCAATTTTTTCACTGTTAATTTTATATTCATGTGCAGTCTTTGGGGTTTTATTTATGCTAATATTTGGCTTTTATAATTTCAAAGTGGAATTTAAGTTTAAAAATCTCAGTTGATTTTGCTAGGGTGAAGGGTTTAAAACAGAAACATGGTCTAAACCAGATGCAGGAGGAACTGAAGGTGTTTTCTAATTCCTCACTTTGGTCTGCGCTGGCTATATTTCAACTTTACAATGTGTGAGGAGACAGTTGCATCAGCATGCTTGCCCACACTTCCAGGGCTTCACCACCGCACATGAAAAGGCTCATTTCTCAGCTTTAAATGGGACTCTAGGTAAGAGAAATATAGGAGAATGGGGGAAATATAAGGATCCAGAGGGCCCTAGAAGCCTACAAAAAAAAAGAACATCATGACAGGTGGATCTGGGAAACGGGGGCGGGGGGGTGTCTGCTCAAACTACTGCACCAAAGAAGGATAATAAAAGCAGTAAACATCAACCCCTACTCTGGTCTTGCCAATGGATAGGACATTCTCCACAATTATGTGGAGAGTGGGGACTGACTCTGACATGAACTTTGGTGCTCCATATTTGACCACTTCCCCTTGGTGGGAAGGCCTGGTGGCACTCAGAGAAAAAATAAGCAGGCTACCAAGATGATACTTGATAGCCTATGACCAATAGTGGGGGGGGAGGACCCTAGGGGAGGGGAATAGGGTGAAAGTGGGAGGGAGGGAGGAATCGGAGGATACAAGTGATGGGATAACAACTGAGATGTAATATGAATAAATTAATAAAAAAGAAGAACTCTTATGATCCTACTTTGTATCTTTCCCAAAACCTTGGACTAATGGGTGACATAAGCCATGGTATTATGAAACATATGAAGTGGTTGCCACAAACCCAAGACTAGTTTTTTCTTCCAAGAAAACTTGAGCAGAGAAAAATAGGGTTGAGTAGGGTATCCAGAGCAGCCAATACCTGTGGTTGTGTGTGTGTGTGTGTGTGTGTGTGTGTGTGTGTGTGTGTGTACTCTAGCACACACCCTGATTTAGGAAATTTAGATATTATTGGGAGTAATAATGTATAAACTCATTAAATGTGTTAACATCAGTAACAGCCACTGATTTTATTACATATTATGTAGGATTACATATTTTATTCCATTCTATAATTATGTCATTACAGATTTTCAGAATCATTAAACATTAAAAATACACATTTCTTCTTTTGTAAGAAGGAACAGGGTTTTTTTTTCACATTTTAAAAGGTATTCATGCTAAAGAGTCAAGACCACTGGTATAGGTCTGAATTGGGTTATTAGCACAATTAATGTAAATGGGTACAATTTGGAAGATAGATTATGGTGGCAGAAAGTAGAGAAAGCAGCAATTATGTGGGAAGAAAATAGATTAGTAAAAAATACACTGTTTCAATATCTGGTAATTATTTTAAATATTTCATAAAAATGTACCCAGGTACACGATGATATTATTACAAGTCTTTGGCTTTTCGCTTTGCATTTCACTTACCACACTTAAGCTGGAATAATGTTTATTATTGTTTGCTTCAAGCAAGAAGATTACTGCCTAAAATACAGGGAAAGAGTGTCAGGCACAAGTGTTCATGAGAACACAAACATCAGTATGACATCAGCAGAGGTGAGTTGGGCGTGGGCCACAACTTACATTATCTGCCATCCCAAGAAGGCCTCAGGACACCTGAGCAGCTTTGGACTTGGCTCCCTCTCTACCCACTCCCCATCAGCATGGCACATCCAGGACATAGCCAGCAAAACAACAGAAGAGGCCCTTGGGACACCAGAGCACCTCTGGGTTTGGATCTCTCTCTACCTGCTTCTCACTGGCTCAGCCCATCTGGGTCACAGATGGCAAATCAGGAAAGGTGAGTAGGGTGCTGGTAACAACCCACTTTGTCCACCATATTGAGAAGGTCTGGAGGACACACAAGCAGCTTTCAACTCGAAGCTCTCTCAGCCGGATATTCTCTTACCAGACCCATCTGTGACACAGTCAGCAAACACAGCAGAGCTGAGCTGGGCACAGGCTCCAACACCCATCGTCAACCATCCTAAGGAGGCCCTTGGGAACCCTAGGAAGCAGACATCAGCTTGGTGCTCTCTTTGCCTGGTCCCAACCTTCCTGGCCCACCTCGGATACAAACAGTGACCCTATTCAGGCCTGCTAACACCAGAGACAACCAGATGGCTAGAGACCAGTGCAAGAACACAAGAAATCAAACGCAGAGCCTTATGACACCACTGGAAACCCTGGAGATACTAACATCGCTAAAAAGCAAGAAGAAGAGTTTCAGTATGAGGTGATAAAAATGATAGAAGCCTTGAAGGAGGAAAATAAATCAAGACCTAAAAAGGGAATTAGAAGCAACAAAGAAAACATAGTCTAAGGCAGTCCAGGAGTTGCACAATCTAGGAAAGAGAACAGGAACTGAAGACACAAGCAAACAAACAGAATACAAGAGATGGACCAGAGAATCTCAAGTGTGGAAGATACAGTTGAAGTAATAGTTACATCAGTTAAAGAAAATGTTAAAAGTAAAAAGTTTCCAACAAAAACATCCAAGAAATCTGGGACACTATAGAAAGACCAAACCTATGAATAACAGGAACAGACAAAAAAGAAGACTCCAAGCTCCATGGCCCAGAAAATATGTTCAACAAAATCATAGAAGAAAACTTTCCCAACTTAAAGAAAGAAATGCCCATGAACATACAAGAAGCCCACAGAACTCCAAATAGATAATCCTCCTGCAACATAATAATTAAAACACTAAATGTACAGAATGAAGAAATAATATTAAAAGCTGTAATAGAGAAAGGTCAAGTCACATATAAAGGCAAACCTAACAGAGTTACACCTGACTTCTCAACAAACACTAGGAATGTCAAAAGGTCCTGGACAGATGTCATGCAGACACTAAGAGACCACAGATGCCAACTCAGATTACTATATTAAGCAAAAATTTCACTTTTTTTCAATTTTTTGTTTGTTGTTTGTTTATTTGGTTCGTTGGTTGGTTTTGTTTTAAGACAGTCTATACCAAAGCTATCCTGGAACTCTCCCATTGCCAAGCATGGCTGCTCAACTTCTTGCATTTGCCTCCTGAGTTCTGTGAGTCTGTGTGAGCCCCTATTTTCAATTCTTGAGACAGGATTCCCAGCAAAACTTTCAATCATCATAGATGGAGAAAACAAAATATTCTATGACAAAACCAATTTACACTGTACCTAGCCACAATTCTGGCTCTAAAGAAAATACTAGAAGAAAAACTCCAACTCAAAGAGGCTAATTTCACCCAGGAAAACATGGGAAATAAATAACTTCATATCCATGAAACCAAAGGAAAGGAAACACACGTACATTCTATCACCACCACCACCAAAGCACATGCATGTGCTTGTGCACAACCATGTACATGCACACACACACACACACACACACACACACACAAACACGGGGACTAACTTCCACTGGTTATTAATATTCTCAACATCAATGGCCTCAACTACCCAATAAAAAGACACAGGCTAACAGAATGCATGCGAAAACAGGATCCATAATTCTGTTGCATGCAAGAAACACACCTCAGCAATAAAGAAAGACATTAACTCAGAGTAAAGGGCTGAAAAAGGTATTACAAACAAACAGACACAAGAAGCAAGCTGGAGTAGCAATTCTAGTATCTAATAAAATAGACTTTCAACCAAAACTAATCAAAAGAGATGGGGAAGGACACTTCATACTCATCAAAGGAAGAACACAACAAGATGACTTCTTAATCTTGAACTTCTATCCTCCAAATGCAAGAGCATGCACATTCATAAAAGAAACATTACTAAAGGTTAAATCACACAACAAACATCACACATTAATAATGGGAGACTTCAACACCCCCTCTTACCAATGGACAGATTATTGAGACAGAAACTAAACAGAGAAATAATGAAACTAATAAACATCATGAATCAAGTGTACCTTACAGATATCTACAGAACATTTCACCCAAACACAAAAGAATATACCTTCTTAGGACTCATGGAACTTTCTCCAAACTTGATCATATACTCAGTCACAAAGAAACAACAGACATAAGAAGATTGAAATAGCCCCTGGCATCTTATCAGACCACAATGGATTAAAGCTGGAACTCAAAAACAACAGAAAGCCTACAAACTCATAGAAACTGAGCAACTCCCTACTGAATGACCTATGGGGTCAGGGCCAAAATTAAAAAAAAAAAAAAGAAAATTAAAGACTTCATAGAATTCAATGAAAATGAAGATACAACATACCCAAACTTAGGGGAGATAATGAAAACAGTGCTAAGAGGAAAGTTCACAGTTCTGAGCACCTTCATAAAGAAATTGGAGTGATCCCATACTAGCAACTTAACAACACACCTGAATTTTCTAAAACAAAAAGAAGCAAACACACCAAGAGGAGGAGATGACAGGAGCTTGTCAAACTCAGGGCTGAAATCAATAAATTAGAAACAAAGAAAACAATGAAAAGAATCAAGGAAACCAAGAGCTGGTTCTTTGAGAAAAATGAACAAGGTAGGCAAATCCTTAGAAAAAGTAGCTAAAAGGCAGAGCTAGAGTATTCAAAAATCAGAAATGAAAAGGAAGACATCTGAGGAAATCCAAAGAATCATTATATCTTATGCCAAAAGCCTATCTGCCATAAAATTTGAAACTAAATGAAAAGGACAATTCTAAAAATAGATACCACTTATCAAAACTGAATCAAGATCAGACACAAATTAAATAGGAACTAAGGAACTAAAAGTCTCCCAGCACATCCCTGAAAATATCCAGAGCTGAATGGATTCAGTGAAGAATTCCACCAGACCTTTATAGAAGAGCTAATAAGAATTCTCTTCAAACTATTTCACAAAAAAGGAGCAGAAGGAACATTACCAAACTCATTCTATAAGGTCACAGTTATCTTGATACCTAAATCACACAAAGGCCCAATACAATTACCCTTATGAACATTGATAGAAAAAATACTCAATAAAATACTCACAAACTGAATTCAAGAACACATCAAAAATATCATTTGCTATGACCACGTAGGCTACATCTCAGACATGCAGGCATGGTTCAATGTATGGAAATCCATCAACATAATCCATCCTATAAAGAAATTGAAAGAAAAACATGACCCTCTCTTTAGATGACATAAAAAGCATTTGGAAATACAACACCCATTCATGTTAAAAGTCTTGGAGAGATTGAGGATACAAGGCAGATATCTAAACATAGTAAAGGCAATATACAGCAAACCTATAGCGAACATAGAACTAAATGGATGTAAGTTTAGATCAATTCCACTGAAATTGGGACATGACAAGGCTGTCGTCCACTATCTCAGTATGTCTTTGATATAGTACTTGAAGTTCTAGCTAAAGCCATAAGCCAGGAGATCAAGGGAATACAAATTGGAAAAGAAGAAGTCAAAGTATCACTATTAGCAGATGATATGGTAGTATACATACGTGACCCCAATAATTCTACCAAGGAACTCCTACAACTGATAAACACCTTCAACAAAGTGGCTGGTTAAAAAATCACTAAAGAAATCAGTAGCCCTCCTTTATACAAAAGACAAACAGGCTGAGAAAGAAATAACAGAAACAACACCATTCACGATAACCACAAAACCCATAAAATGTATTTGTGTAACTCTAACCAATCAAGTGAAAGACTTGTATGAAACGAACTTCAAGTCTCTGAAGAAGGAAATGGAAGAAGATATCAGAAGACGGAATGGTCATCCATGCACAGTGATAAGTGGGATTAATATCGTAAAAATGTCCATCTTGCCAAAAGCAATCTACAGATTCAGTGCAATTTCCATCAAAATGCCAACATGATTCTTTACAGAAGTTGAAAGAACAATTCTAACCTTCTTATGGAAAAACTAAAATCCCAGAAGAGCTAAGATAATCCTATACTATAAAAGATCTTCTGGAGGTATCACCATCCCTGATCTCAAGCTGCAGTATGGAGCAACAGTAAGAAAAACTGCATGGTACTGGCATAGAAACAGACAAGTGGATCAGTAGAATTAAACTGAAGATGCAGAAATAAACCCACATACTGATGGACTTGATTTTTGACAAAGAAGTCAAAATCATGCAATAGAAAGAAGACATCATCTTCAACAAATGATGCTGGTCTAAACTGGATGTTTACATGTAGAAAAATGCAAATAGACCCTTATTTATCACCCTGAATAAAACTCAAGTCCAAGTGGATTAAAGACCTTAACTAAAACCAGAAACACTAAATCTGCTAAAAGAAAAAGTGGGGAAGAGCTTTGAGTTCATTGGTACAGGAAACAACTTCCTGAACAAAACACCAACAACTCAGGCTCTAAGATCAACAATTAATAAATGGGACCCTATGAAACTGAAAAGGTTCTTTAAGGCAAAGGACATTGTTAACAGAACAAACGGAAAGCCCACAGACTAGGAAAAGATCTTCATCAACCTTACATCTGATAGAAGGCTAATATACAACATATATAAAGAACTTAAGAAAATAAACACCACCAAACAAAATAATCTAATTAAAAATGGGGTACAGACTAAACAGAATTCTCAACAAAGGAGTATCAAATGGCTGAGAAACATTTAAAGGCATGCTCAATGCCCCTAGTCATCTGGGAAATGCAAATAAAAACAACTCTTGAGATACTACCTTACATCTGTCAGAATGGTTAAGATCATAAACTCAACTGACAGTATATGTTGGCAAGGATGTGGTGAAAAGGGAACACTCCTCCATTGCTGGTGGACATGCTAACTTGTCAGCCACTTTGGAAATCAGTCTGGTACTTTCTCAGAAATTTCAGAATAGTGCTAACTCATGACCCAGCTATTCCACTCCTGGGCATAAATCAGAAAGATGCTCCAGCATACAACAAGGACATTTGTTCAACTATGTTCATAGCAGCATTATTCACAAAAGCAGAATCTGGAAACAACCTAGATGTCCCTCACCTGAAGAACTGATAAAGAAACTGTGGTACATTTACACAATGGAATACTACTCCGCTATTAAAAACAAGGAAATAATGAAATTTGCTGGCAAATGGACAGACCTAAAAAAGATCATCCTAAGTGAGGTAACTCAGACCGAGAAAGACATACATGGTATATTTTCACTTATAAGTGGATATAAGCCACATAATACAGAACAACCACACTATAATCCACAGACCTAAGGAAGGTAAGTAACAAGGAGGACCCTAGGGAGGATGCTTAATTCTCACTCGGAATGGCAAGTAGAACAGACACAGTAAACAGTAATAGAGAAGGAACAGGAAGGGAGCCTACCATTGAGGTCCTCTGAAAGATTCCACTCATCTGGGCACCCAAGCAGATGCTGAGACTCACAGCCAAACTTCAGAGTGGAGCATAGGGAGTCTTATGGAAGAAATGGGAGATAGAAGGACCCGGAGGGGTCAGGAGCTCCAAAAGGAGACAAATGGAGTCAGCAAATCTGGGCAGGGGTGGGGGTGCTGAAGAGACTGACGCATCAACCAAGGATCATACATGGAGAGGACCTAGACCTTCTGCTCAGATGTAGACAGGCAGCACAGTCTCCCTGTAGGTCTCATAATATGGCAAGTAGGTATTACCTCTGACATAGACTCTGGTGCCCTCTCTCGATTACTTCCCTTTGCAGGATGGCCTTGTCAGGCCACAGAGGAAGTCCAGATGAGACTTGATAGGCTGAGGTCAGATAATATGGGAAGAGGGATTTCTTTTTCTGAGGACTAGGGGAGGGGGTGGGGGGATGAGGGAGGGAGGGTAGGACAGGGAGACATTGAGGGAGGGAGCTATAATCAAGATGTAAAGTGAACAAATTTAAGAAAAAGATAAGCAATACTGAAAAAAAATTCCACAATTCCAATTGTTTTCAAAAATAATAAAGGGTGATTTAATAGTGACACTCTGTCCTGGTATGAGGGACCAAAGAGTTGTACATATGAAAATGATTTGTGTGTTTTTGACTAAGTAACATCACTATCAAACACAGCCAGTGTATTTTGAATACTAAAGATTTGGCAGAGCTAAAATATTTTCTGGATGGATTCAATTGGCTTTTGTTTTCAACAAGCAAACCCAGTAAGAGAAAATCAACTACCTGCAGCTTTGTAACAGCCTAGTGAATACTTGGGCCACCTGAGTCATGGCTAATTCAATGTCTGATGTTGGTTGGCTCAAAGAGAAAGCAATTGCTTTAGAACATGTTCTACTAAGTAGTGGGTCTTAGGACTACCAATCTGTATCCCGTGTTCCTCCCTGAAAATACCAGATTCTGTTTGTTTTGATTAGTTACTTAAGTTCTGTTTACTTTAAAAGTTTAAGGCTACATGACTTGCTCTTTTTTTTTTTTTTTAATCCTTCTCCACTTATGATGTCATTTCTCCACTCTGTCATTTCTGTCAAGGCCACTCTGTCTAAGATGATCGTAGATAAGGTGAAAGAGCAAAGTAAGAAGCAAAAACGGTTAGAAAAATATTAGAATAGCTAAATCATTAAACCCAAACAAACAGACAAACAAACAAACACAAGGACTGAAAAGACAACCAAGCCATGCAACCAGCGTAACAGCATTTGGAAAAGCTGTAACATTAGAAGAATATTGGGAGTGTCACTTAGTAAAAGATGGCTGAGCATATGGAAAAGTCACGCGCATTTCTATGTCAGTACCGTAGTAACACCGAGTCTCAGCTGTAAACGCCTGTGTCTCTTGATAGTTATTTCCCTTGGCATTTAGTATGTGCCTTGTTTCTTAGGACTGACTGAGTCATTTGCTCTTGCAGAGTTTATTTCTTGGAATAAAATATCCTGTGTAAAAGGACAAATGAATGTCTAAACTCTATTTAAGTAACTGCTTAAAAAATGGAGTCCTGACCTGGACAGTGGGTATTAATAATGTGTAAGGCCGACTTGTCCTTTCTGAGCTAAAGGATGTGCTTTGACTGGACAGAGAGCCAGTGTGCAATCACAGTCTTTATCACAGTTGCTTGGTTTTTACGTTCTAATCATTTCTAACTCTCAGAGAAAAATAATGCTAAGCAACCCATACTCTTTACATCTCCCCCATGTTAGACTTTTAGACATTATGCATTTTATATTATTTATATGGAGTCATGACTATTAAAATTCATACTTACTTCTGTACCTGGACAGAGATCTGTGCCCTGCTGAAGATTTCTAAGGACAGTGACACTAGTGTCCAACACTTTTCGTTATGATGCCAAATACTGCTGTGTCTTGGAATAGAACAGATGCATAGACCCACAGCTAGATATTAGGCAGAGCTTGGGAGTCTTGTGGACTAGTTGAGGGAGGGATTGGAGGAGTTGGAGGGTTGAAGGACACCACAAGAAGATTTACAGTCAACTAAACTGGGTACATGAGGGCTTACAGAGACTGAACCACCAACTGAAGAGCATGCATGGGCTGGACCCAGCACCCCTCCTACACATACATAGCAGATGTGCAGTGTGGTTAACATGTGGACTCCAAAACAATTGGAGTAGGGGCTGTTTCTCATCCTGTTGTCTGCCTTTGGTTCCCTTTACCCTAGCTGGGTTGGCTTGTCAGGCCTCAGTGGAAGAGAATGCCCTTAGTTCTGCAGTGACTTGATTTTCCAGGGTGTGATGGTAACTCATACATGGGCCTCTCTTCTCCTCAGAGGGGAGAAATGGGAGAGTGTGTGTGTGAGGTGATTGGGAGGAAAGGAGGCTGTGATCCAGATGTAAAATGAATGAATGGATGAATAAATGAATGGATAAATAAATAAATAAATAAATAAATAAATAAATAAATGCTGACGGGAATCTCTCAGTCCCTCAGTATATGGTAGATTTTTTAATTACAATTTTACTATCAAGGAGCACACTTACTGTCAGTCAGTACGTGTGTGTGTGTGTGTGTGTGTGTGTGTGTGTGTGTGTGTGTGTGGTGCAAGCATGTGAGTATGTAGGCATTAATTCCTTGGTAAACTTGCAAAGACCAGAGGAGGGAGTCAGGAGTTTTCTTGTCTTGCTCTTTGCACTCCTGCTTTGAGAACCTCAAGTTTACCATTTTGGCTAGGCTAGCTGGCCAGTCAGCTCCAAGGATTCATCTGTCTTTCTCAGGCAACCCCTAACCTTGGCCTCAGTGCTGATGTTTCATTCTCACAACCATGTTAACCTTTGATGTGAGCACTAGGAATTTGAACTAAAATACATGCAATTGTGTAGGAAGTGTTTTTTACCCACACTGCCACCTCCATAGTCCCCACACTTTTTTCTCCCCTTGAAGCACTGGATATTGAACCTAAGATCTCATGTATACAGGCAAGTTCTTTACCCCTGAGCTATATAGCTCCAGCCCTTACTGTAACTATTTTTAGGCATGTTTTTATAGAAGGATTAATTTTTAAGAAACTTGTTCACTTTATATCCTGACTGTAGCCCCCTTCCTCTCTGCCTTCTGGTCCTTCCCCCCTCCTCCTCCCTCCCTCCCTCCCTCACTCCTCCCCACTCTCTTAGTCCTCAGAAAGTGGAATCTCTCCTCCCCTAACATCTGAGTTCAGCCTATCAAGTCTCAACTGGACTGCCTGTATCCTCTTCTACTGTGGCCTGGCAAGGCTGCCCGCCCCAATGGGAAAGTGATCAATGAGTGGGCAGCAGAGTCCATGTCAGAAATAGTCTCTAGTCCCTATATTGTGGGACCCACAAGGAAACTGTGTTGCCTATCTACTACATCTGAGCAGAGGGTCTAGGTCCTTATCATGCATGGTCTTTGGTTGGTGCGTCAGGCTCTGCAGCACCCCCCCTCCTCTGGCCAGATTTGTTGCCTCTATTGATTTCCTTGTTGAGCTTCTGGATAGACTGATTCTTTTTTTTTTTTTTTTAATTTATTCTTGTTACATCTCAATGTTTATCCCATCCCTTGTATCCTCCCATTCCCCCCTCTCCCCCCATTTTCCCATTATTCCCCTCCCCTATGACTGTTCCTGAGGGGGATTACCTCCCCCTGTATATTCTCATAGGGTATCAAGTCTCTTCTTGGCAACCTGCTGTCCTTCCTCTGAGTGTCACCAGGTCTCCCCCTCCAGGGGACATGGTCAAATGTGAGGCACCAGAGTACGTGAGAAAGTCATATCCCACTCTCCACTCAACTGTGGAGAATGTTCTGACCGTTGGCTAGATCTGGGTAGGGGTTTAAAGTTTACCGCCTGTATTGTCCTTGGCTGGTGCCTTAGTTTGAGCGGGACCCCTGGGCCCAAATCTGCCTATCATATTGTTCTACTTGTAGGTTTCTAGGACCCTCTGGATCCTTTTATTTTGCTATTCTCCCATGCGGATAGACTGATTCTTACAACAAGTTGAATTGCAAGAGTGAGCAAATGAAAACAAAAGATACCTGTCAAATTAAAAGTTAATTACAAATAAAAGATAAATTTAAAAAGTATAAATATGACCCAATTATTGCAAAGTAGAACATTTATCTGAAATTCAAAGTGGTTTGGCAGAGCTATAGGCAAGGCCCTATTAATGTCCTCCTGGAGAGCAGAAACTTGGCAGCCACAGTTTTTGGAGCTATTCATGCAGAAGGTGTGTCTATCATATTCCCACATGAGTTTCCTGTGGAGTACCTTTTTATATATTTTTATTTAATTAATGTACTCAGAGTACATCTCCAGTGCTATCCCCTCACTTGTATCTTTCCATCCCTCCCTCCCTCCCTCTTTCACCCTATTCCCCTCCCCTAGGCCTGTGACAGGAGGGAACCTCCTTCCCCACCATGTGGTAACCGCCTATCAAGTCTCATCTTGGTAGCCTACTTATCTTTTCTCTGAGTGTCAGCAGGGCCTCCCCAAGAAGGGGAAGTGGTCAGATATGGGGCACCAGAGTACATATCAGGTGAGTATCTTTATATAGATCTTTTCTATCTATATTATTTTGCCATATAATAAATTTCCAGTTTCTGGTACCGAGGATGCCATGTACAAGGCAACCTTTCTCCATCAGCTTTAAGTATTCTGAAGTTTTTTGTTTTTTTTTAAAGCTGTTTTCCCATCATCATCTCTCTGTTCTCCCCTGGATTCCAGATGAACCAATTGCTGCCATTTCTTGAGAGTTTTGCCATCCAGGATAATTGCTTTTCTATTTTAGCCTGTTTGGACTTCAAGTTACTCAGTTTTTTCACTATGGTTATCATTTGTCCATCTGTTCTTCAGCTTTCTAAACTATTTTGTTTAGGGAGAGAATGGAGGCAAATAAAGATTCTTAACCCATGTCCCTTCATGAAGAGTCTGACCTAGATGTTTTAGTAGTCAACATTCAAAGTAAAATTAATATGAATCTGAAGTAAATTCCACTTAGATATGAGAGAAAAAGTTTTATACAATACTCAGAGAGTCTAAGGAAACTATTGATAAGAATATATACTACATTTTCTTACAAATATGAAGAAAGAAATTCAAGCAATTGATTTTACTAGAATGTTTATATTAAAATGCTTTAAAATAAACACATCACTTACCTTGTATTTATGCCAGGTTGTAAAAAGCTTCTTTAACATTAGATATCTTTTAATGTAATTGAGTTAGAAATACACAGAAAAGAAGAGTGAAAAAACAAGAAGGTATTCATATCAAATATCAAAACTAATCTACCTTATTTACCAAATACCAAGAGCAAACTTTACATTTGTCATTGGATGTTCTTTGCTTCATTTCGACAGCCAGGAAACATAGTTTATTCCCTCATATCTAGTTACATTTTACTGGAATTGTCAAACAGCATAGTGAGTACTGATGAGAAATCAATTATTTAAGAATTTAAAAAACCCTGCCGGGCGTGGTGGTGCACACCTTTAATCCCAGCACTCAGGAGGTAGAGGCAGGCGGATTGCTGTGAGTTTGAGGCCAGCCTGGTCTACAAAGTGAGTCCAGGATGGCCAAGGCTACACAGAGAAACCCTGTCTCGAAAAACCAAAAAAGAAAAAAAAAAAAAAAAAGAATTTAAAAAACCCAGCAAATGAAGTTCTACGATTTACAGATAAAAAAGGTAGTGTGCACACAAAATCTACAGGAGAGGTTTTAAAGGTCCTTGAGAGAATTCAGTGAAGGCTTGGGTTGCACAGCAAATGCATAAAAGTTAATTGCAGCTTTATAAATCAGTAAAAGAAAAAGTCAAAGGTGTCATTTTTGGAATATTTAAAACAGATACTTGGTAAAATCAGACAAGTGAGGTTTTCAGTTTTCCAGAAGTAATTATAAAACTCTACCAAAAGATATATCAAAAATATGGGTAAAGGGAAAAGTACAACGTGGAGAAAGAAATTCCCAACACATGTGTCTATGGCTTCTAACTAACTTAAGTTTTAATCCAATCTCATTTAAAACTTCGAAAGAATTTTGTTGATTTTTCTATGGAAATTGAAAAGCAGATTCCAAAATCCTCATGTATGAGGAAAAAATCTTAAGAGTTTAAAGGATGAAAATGGCATGGATTCACTTAAGCCACTGTGAGGATATGTGATAATGCTGCAAAAATGTAAAAATCGCCAATCTTTGCATTTTGACTAGGTATGGATCTCTGTAATAGTCTCTATACATTGCAAAAAGAAGCTTTTTGAGGACAGGTGTACTGACTAGTTTTATGTCATCTTCACACAGGTAGAGTCACTTGGGAAGATGGATACTCAGCTGAGAAGATGCCTCCATTTCAGTTGCCTGTAGGCAAGACGCTTCCCCCTGGGCCACATGTGAGCAAATGCAGAGATCCACAGTCAGACATTACAAAGAGATTTTTGGAACATTCACCTCTAAGTTGGATGTCTCCATCAAACCCCTCTCCTCAGGGCTCAGGAAACCCCAAGAATGAGGAGTCAGAAAGAATGTAAGATCCAGAGGGGATGGGCAGCACCAAGAATACAAGACCCTCTAAACTGACACGAGCAAAGCTCATATGAACTCACAAAGACAGAAAGAGCATACACAGGGTCTGTACTGGTCTGCAACAGGTCCTCTGCATATACATATACAGTTCAGTGTTTTTATGGGATTCCTGAATGTACTAATGAGTTGGTTTCTGATTCATTTTTTTTTAATCTAAAAGAAATAGTTTATTCTGGTGCCGTTTACATTATCTCCAATTCTATGTTCCAATGCAGAAAAAGTTTCATGAGTTTTTTAAATAGTTTTAAAAAACATATAAAGTCATAAATCAAGGCACATTTAAATACATTGGTAGGTACAACAGACAGGCAGTTACGTAGAGATTGGGGAAGCTATTTCATAGGTTTGAGAGGCCATGTGATGACTGGCCTCCTCGACTGGTGGAAGCTAGTGTTCTAAGTCAATAGCTTCTAAAATGTTTTTACTTATTATCATAAGATGTTAGTTCAGATACAGAGTTGGGGGCAAGAAGCCAAACACTAGCCCAAGATAAAGTAATCAGCCTCAGGCCCTACAAAATCCCTGTCTCTCCACAGTACTGAAAATCCAATCAGTCCATCAGTTTCTGCAGACACAGAGTCCTTTCAGGCATTTTTCATTCACAGTCAGACACAGCTTCTTCTTTATCTATCTGTCTGTCTATCTGTCTATCTATCTATCTACCTATCTATCTATCTATCTATCTACTTACCTACCTATCTCTTATTTATTTATTTATTTGTTTATTTTCACAACAGGGTTTCTCTGTGAAGCCTTTGCTCCCTGGACTCACTTGTAGACCAGGCTGACCTCGAACTCACAGAGATCTGCCTGCCTCTGTCTCCCAGAGTGCTGGAACTTCAGGCTTGCACCACCACACCTGACTGAGATTACTTTTGGCCATTTTATGCATCTGTATAAAATCTTGAATTCACAAATGAGAGAAAATATATGGCATCTGAGACTGATTTGCTTGATATGACAGTCTCCAGATGCACCCAGTTTGTTTGCAGCCAGCATAATTTCATTCTTTGTGGCTGAGTAGAGTTCCAATGTGTGTGTATATAACCTCTTTACCCATTCCTTTCCTGAAGGACATTAAGGTCGGTTTCATAACTCAGTTATTGTAATATGGCTAAAATAAGCATCGCTATGCATGCAGCTCTGTGATACGTTGACTTAGAGTCCTTTCTGTAAATAACAAGCATGACCGCTGGGCCACCTGGTAGTTCTATTTAAGGTCTTTGGGGGGGTGGTTTCTATTGATCTCTGCAATGGCTTAGGCTGTTTGTAAGCATTCCTTTTGTCTACATCCTATCCTGTACTATTTGTTTTTTAATAACTACAACTCAGACAGGTGAGACTATTAATGTAATTTGAAGCCATTATTCTCTGATGGTGAGTGAAGTTGAACTTTATTTTTTTAACCTTTTTTTATTAGTTAAAAATTTTTATTTTTACATATACATTTATGTTATTACACACATATACAATAAACTACCTATAGCAAGAAGAATCACAACACAATCAGGAATTATATAAATGTTATTTTCTTAGTGTTTTGGCTTTTTGTATTTGACAGCCTTGAAGAAAACATCTTTTCTATCTTGGTGCATCTAAAATTCTGAATGTAAATCAATCTCCATCACATCTTGTCATTATCAACTTAAAACATGTATTTAGACATAAAAACATCTTAACCCCTAAACAACTAAGCTTCACTGTAAAACAAAACTACTTGGTCTTTAACTCCATCAGAGAATGGAGAAGGAATAAACTTGACTACCTGAATATGCCGGGAGTGCAGGTTAGTAGCTTTCCAAATGAAAAAAATGACAGAGACAGTTTGTTACCTCAATAGTCACCCAAAACTCTCTATAACATTGGATCATCTTCTTCAGCCTTCTGGTCCAATATATCTGACAGACATATTTGTGAGGCAGGAACTATTGAAGACTTGCTTGCCTTGTCTTGACAGAGTTTGACTGTTGACTCTGCCTGCATCAAAGCTTGCCCTTTTTAAACTTGTCTCATTGTCAGTGAATCTTTAAACTAACAATAAAAAAAAAAAAACATTTTAAATGACATATTCTGCATGTGTCTGAGATTTTTCAATACCTTACCTAACGATCCTACCTTATCTTTCTGTAGACTCATATCTACCTGCAGCATCTAAGATGTATATTTATGTGATAAAAATGAGTCTTTGAGTCTTTTGCTTTCTCTTGGGCTCTTTTCCTTTTGTTGAGCTGTCCTTTCCAAGTTTAATGTCATAGCTGTTCTTTTGTCTTATTATTTTTTATTTTGTTATATTTAAAAAATGAATGAGTAAAGGAATGAAAACCTAGCCACTAGGATAAAAATTAACAATTGAACTTTCATTTATACCTGCTGGGAAGGGAAAATCAGTTTTCTCTGATGGAGTGACACTGGATATATCAACCACTCCAGGACAGGCCTCATGATTAGGAGTAGTTGACCAACATATAATGGACCGCACATTTTTTCTTTGTGTGCTTTTATTGGTTAAAGTTTGGTGGGTTCATTTTTGTTTTTGGGATCTGAAAGGTCTTGAGGAAGGGGAAGAATATAATCAAAATATATTTAAATTCAAAATTGTTTTAAATAATAAAATATAAAAACATTTGCTGAAAGCAAGTCTGGAGTGCATTTTCTTAATTAGAGATAGATGGTGGAGGGCCAAGCCTGTGTGTGGTGCCATCTTTGGGCAGGTTGACTAAGGATGTAGAAGAAAGCAGAATGAATAATCCACATAGAGAAAGCCAGTAAGCAGCACTCCGCCATGGCCTTTGCATCAGCTTATTCTCAGGGTTCCTGCCCTGGCTTTTTTCATCAATGGTGTGTGACCTGAGAGTTGTAAGATGAAATAAACCCTTTACATTTTAAGCTGCTTCTGATCATGGTGTCTTATGTTACTAGTAGAAACCCTGGTTATGACAAGGATTGAGAGGTACACTTTTACATAAGGAAATAAGGATAAGTATTTAGAATACCACTAGTGATTATATTGGCTTAATAAATTATCAGAAGTAGGTTCTTCTCTTTGTTCTGTCTGACATATCTGCAACTCAACCTCTATAATTAAGACACAGGAAAAATCATAGAAGGTGTGTGTGTGTGTGTGTGTGTATGTGTGTGTGTGTGTGTGTGTGTGTGAAGATTAGAAGAAACAGAGGTACAGTATGTATGCTGCTAGTTAATTGCTGCTAGACATGGTAGGAAAATGTACCTCAAAATTCCAACAACATGGTTACTTGAAGAAGGACAGCACAATAACAATACCATGACAACATAGACAGAGTAAATCTCACATAGTGCCATTCCTAGATGAAGAGCAGCAGGTGGTCACTGTCTTCTGAGAGAGACAGGGACAGTTCTTCTAGGGACAAGTTCTCATATTAGCTGTCTAGTCCCAAGTAGATGTGTGTGTGTGTTGTTGTATGTGTGTATGTATGAGTGTATGTGTGTATGTGTGTGTGCGTGTATGTGTGTGTGCATGCGTGTATGTGTGTGTATGCATGTGTGTATGTGTGTGTATGTGTGAGTGCATGTGTGTGCATGTGTGTATGTGTATGTGTGTGCATATGTGTAAGTATGTATATGCACGTGTGTATGTTTGTGTATGTGTATGTGTGTGCATGTGTGTATGTGTGTGTATGTGTGAATGCATGTGTGTATATGTGTGTGTGCATGTGTGTATGTGGGTGTGTGCCTGTGTGTATGTGTGTAGCAATAATAAAGAAGAGACCATGAATTTGGGAGAGTGGAGGGAAACGGGAGGAATTGGAATTGGATGGGGAGGATGGGAGGAATCCAGATGCTCATGTATGAAGTTCTCAGAAATAAAATTATTAAAAACATATAAAAAGTGAAACATGGATAAAGTTTGAATACCACATTAAATAATGCAGCTGGCTGCTAAGAATGAGACTCACTTGTGTGACGATATTTTATCAATTATAAAGGTATTAGTGGAGATTTGTGGAGAACAGATGGTCTGTTCAACAAGTGTTGCTGGAACACTTGGGACAGTGCCATTAAATTCCTGTCTCACTGTTTACATGAATTCATTCCAGAGAGATCAGTAGCTTAAATGTGAAAAGGCCACACTTGAAAACACTTAACAACATATTGGAGCAAAAAATTGTGGTTTCAGCATTAAGGCATCTGCTTTAAAAGAGACAATACTTACGCCTTAATACACAAGCCAAAAAGTAAAATGAATAGATATCTTGTTTATAATTAAGTTAAAGTCTTCTGAATTTTGCCAAAAATTAATGTAAAATAAAGTTACATTTTGAGAAAAAATTATTCCAAAAGAGTGGTTAACACCTAGAGTGTGTAAAGAACAAGAGAAAATGTCAAGCCAGTGGAAAAGTGGGAAAAGGCATTGGTGTGCAATTTATACACCCAAGTTGGCATCAAAACTTGAAGTGAAACATTGTTGGGAAAGTACCAATTAGAACCTGAGTGGGTCACATAAAAGATACCATGATAAATCCATTACTTTGGATGCCAACCTAAAAAAAAGGGGGGGCATAGATCAGCCAATATTAGGTGATTTAAACCCATTCAATATATATTGGGTGAAGTTGTAGAAGAGATGTGTGTGTGTGTGTGTGTGTGTGTGTGTATGTGTGTATGGTGTGTGTGTGTGTGTGTGTTGTGTGTGTGTATGTGTGTGTGTTGTGTGTGTATGTGTGTGTGTGAAGAAGAGGTTTGTGTGTGTGTGTGTGTGTGTTAATCAGAATGCAGGCTCTGCATAAGACTTATCTGAATGCTAGTCTTGATTCTGCCCCCTCCCATGGTTTCTAAACAATTTTGCGATGGGTTGGATAGATATCGAAATGAGTAAAGATGATTGTAACTCAACAATGCAAGCCAGGCCACTCAAGTTCAATCTCCTGAAGACACATAAATGTGGAAGGAAAGAACTGACTCCACAGTGTTGTCCTCTGACCTTCACACAAGCGCCCACAGACTCATGATGCACATAACATATAATAATACTAAATTAAAAGCTAAGCCTATAATGAAAGTAAGGTTGGAAAAGCCATTATGACTTTATTAAACTTAATATTAAAGTATTAAAACTACCCTGTAGTTGTCTATGATAGAACTCATTGACCAGTGGTGTTATTGTCCTTACTTTTCCCCTCTGACCTAGGGGAAGATAGACTCTTCTGAAGAATGTGGGATGTGCCCTTAAGTACAGGTATAGCAACCTCCACCCATAGATTTTATTCTTCTCTCTCTGACTTACTAGTTGAGAGCCAGTTTTTTCATTTGTCCACTTGGCGTCAATAAAAACTAATTATCAAGTACTTATCAATGCTGTTCTCAGTGTCAAAATGAGATAAAGAGCAGCCTACATAAACATTACATTTCACTGAAGAGATGCATACGTCGTTATGGAATTATGATTCATAATTTTGGTTTTAAAGTTTGGAAGGAATTTTCTTTCCTTACAAGGGCACTAGCTATGTAATACTGATCTCTAAATCACTTGCAGGAAAAAAAATGTAAGAAATGTCACAAGTAGAAATCAGGGAGGGGAAAGGGTAGTGTGTGCTAAACACAGCAGACGGTGGGGACGTTTAAAGACTTATAGAGAACATTCATCAGATAGCCCTTTTATGTTCTCTTCACTCTCTGTTACACCATAAGGTGATTGTTTCTCCTGCAGAGCTAATCAGATGAGTATCTGAGTTATGAACATACGTGCTTTTAAAACAGATAAAAGATGGATGGATGATCTTCCTCATGATTCAGTAACTGATGCCGTGCTTTGAACAAACGACAGGGGACAGGGCACTCCTGAGTCCTCTCCTGAGCATCACAGATGCTCTTGGGGATAGCTGCTCACTTCCTAAATAGGCTTATTTGATGGGTCTTCTTGTCTGATCAAAGAATGAATTGGAAAAATAAGAACAGATTGTGAAAACCAGAAATACGTGAACTTGACAACCTGGAAGAGAAGCAACTGCCAATGGACCAAGTAATAATGTGGGAGAGCTGGCATGCGCAATGTATGTATGAATAAGAAATACAAATTTTGACATTTAAGCTTAGAACAGGCTGCCTAGGAGTGAATTTGGGGAAAAAAAACAACACTTTTAAATTTTCCAAAAAATGATGTTCTAATGAAATATGTAATCAACTGTGCTTTATTTAATAACCCCTCCCCCCTACTCCTCATGATGACTATAATGAAGATCTTAGTTCTGTTTTGGTTCTGTTATTCCTAAAATGCGAACAACTTGATCCTCAATATCTTGACTATGGTGGACATCACTAGAGGAAAAAAATCGTCTTATTTTAGAAAACTGGAATTTCTGTTCTAGTTTCTTATCAGTGTGTCATTTTCAATTACTTACTTAACATCTTTGATCTTCTGTTCTAGACAAAATTGACATCTTAACAGTGTCATGATAATCAAAATGAAAAATACACCTTATGGTGTGATGAAAGTCTATGTTTTACATACTAAGAAAATAAGGTACGTTGGATATACATTCCCTTTAAGAATTCTTTGGTACTGTGTGTTTGTATATCACAACAAGTTTGTTTTTATTTTTCATTTGTGTGTCTGATATCATGTAGAAATATTCAAATAGCTACAAACCAACTAAACACATATCATTCTACATGCAAGTAAAGAATCACAAAACTTGCACCCATTCTTCTTGTATTGTAACTCAAGAAACAAAGGCAGAGGAAAATGAGTGGAGCTTCGAAATGTATCAATAGCTTAGCTCAAGATCAGGGCTTGGGGGTCAGCTATGGTGGGAGGTTCCTAGAGCTAAATTTTCATGATTCCATAAGCATGAATGGAATGTTCAGCACTTGTCAGTGTTGTTCTGAAGATCAAAATTAGATAAAAAGAAGGCGATGTAAATATCAACTTTCCCTGAAAAGGTCCATATGTCTTTATGCAATTATGATTCATAATTTGGGTTTTAAAGTTGGTGAAGAACTTTTCTTCTTTCTCGTAGGCTAGGCATGAAAGCCAATGCCCATTGGGTTAGTGACAATATTTTATACGAGAGATTCCAAGTAACAACTAATTATTGCTATGGGCATTTAGTGATAAGTATACCAGAAGCATCCCTTCTAGGCAATAAAGTAAACATTATCCAGGTAGAAGAAAATTAATTATAGTAGCAAAAAAGATGTTTGTAATTATTTAAATTTTTTTCATATAAGGCCCATATCTGATCATCTGGATCTCTATGATGTCCTTGTCTTAAGACACCTTTCTGTTTGAATGGGGGCTCTGACAGATAGCAAAAACCTATCAATGCTTTGATTGCTTCCATAATCTTTCTGTGTCCCCTGTCATTTCTTGTATAAGCTGGGGACAATTGCCAGTTTTTCAATACTACTCTAACAAAGCAACTCCCTGAAACGCTACAGCATACCTCAGATTCTTGGGGCCTTGTAGTTTTCTTGCAAAGGAGTTTTAGACATCCGAAAAACTGAGTCAAGATATGCAAATTGATTCAAGACAAATTAACACAAGTATTATAGTAAATTTCTCATAGGAAGATATGTTGTATCTTTTCCCATATGTATGTACACATATGCATGTATATACATATTTATGTAAGTGTATGTGCATTCATAAAGAAAGAGAAAGAGTCAGAAATAAAGAGCCATAAAGAGAGACTAGTTTATTTTAAGGCTTTGGTTTGTTTATGCATTTTGGAAGCTTGGTGAGTCCAAAACTGATGAGGCAAGCTGACCAAAGAAAAAGCTTGAACTCATAGACAGTCTGTAGCTAGACTTCTTTCTTGCTTAGGTGAGGCCACTTTTACTTTCTTTTGGATCTTCAGTTGATTGGGTAAGTAGAAGCATTGTCTATTTATTTAGATGTAAGTATCAGCCAACATACTTTCACAGAAGGAACCAGAGCTGTCTTACTACTTCAAGCAGTGAAGCTGGTAGATAAAATTAACCATCTCATCACCTCAGATGTTCTGAGAATTATATCACTTAATGCATCAGGACATTATCTGGCACATGACACTAATCAAGTGTTGTTGCTCATGCAGTTACTTTTGTAGAACAGTATTAGAAGAAGTGACATCTGTCTTTAGCATGTATAATAAATGACAGCAGACACTGAGTGAGCATGATAGCATAGAGAGATTTTCTGCTGCTTGGCTAGAGTCCCCATTCAAATGGAAAGATGTGTGGACATTTTCTAGACCAACAGAAACACAATGAAAAAGATTTCTTTTCCTTTTAATTGCTTTCCTTGGCATTTCTAGGGATACTGTTCTCAATAGAAGTGTGCATGCGCCTGCATGTGTGGGTGCCCATGCAGAGGCTAGAGAACAATCTTGGGTGTCAGTCTTTACCTTCCACCTTGTTTGAGACAGAGTCTTTTTCTTGTATGGCTAGCCTTGTTAGCCTTCAGTGTTCCAGAGACTCTCCTGTCTCCCCAACCCACATCCCCACAGGAACGAAGGGATTTCAGCTACAGTGTTCATTTGGCCTTTATGTAGGCCCTGAACTCAGGTAATCAAGCTTGCATGGTGACTTCTTTACCCCCTGTTAATAGCCTGACACCTCTGGGCTTTATTTTCGTCTCTTGCTGCTTCTGGGAAATGGGTATGTAATAAAAGCCCACCTCCTCAAGCCCCATCACTAGACAGTTTTATTAGTCACCCCTTGTTTACATGGCTACATTCTTTACAACCTGAAGACGTTCCTTTCATAAGAATAGCAGTCATGAAAGATGTGCAGTTCCTAAATTGATTTGGCCTCCACACAAATAAATGAACTGGGAGCACGTAGGGCAGCAGCCTTGCCTCCCTGCTCTTCCTGTTCTAGGGATCTGCCCATGTTGGTAAACATGGGTCTCACTCCTGCAGCTGAGTTTGGGCATCAGCAGTTTCCTTTTCTGACAGCACTACCATTACTCCCTTCATCATTAATTGTGAATTTTCCCAAAGCTACTTTTTTTGTAAAAGGTCATAATTTATATTTCTTTAAAAATCTCTTTTCCCAAACCACTTTTCTGCTTTCCCATTTATTTCAAGATAGCATTAAATTACCATTTTTTTAAGAAAAGAAAATATTACAAACACTCTTGCATCTGATTTTCCCTCTAGACTTTGAATCGCTGTCCCTGTGAGTCACACGGGAGCTTGTTTCATGTGTCATCAGTTCTGTGGCTCCTGGTACGAGCACAGCACCATTCTTCTGCCTCTTCTCTTTTGTTTCATGCACTTTGTCTCTCTATCCTATTAACACAGTTGAATTTATAAAAATGGCTGCTCATGTGGCACTTGACCTGGGAAGGGGTTTGCATATTCCCAGAGTACAGGAATTGGTATAGTTAGCACCAGCCTTGAACAAAGTGGGAAAATGAGGCACACGTGTCTTCAGTGTTCCTCCTCTTTGAGGTCCACTCATTTGACCCTTAATGTTCTGCTCCTCCACAGTTCATCCCCACAGCCAAGGATCTTTAGGGCTAATTGAGTTGAGACCCTTCATAATGGGAATTGTTTCGGAAAAGTCCTGAACAAATATCTATTCACCACACACAGGGCACCAATGACAGGAACAAAAACAAAACAAACAAACAAACAAACAAACAAAATCATTCTACACATGTAGGCTGGTGAAATAATAAGTTTAGCTAGGATTACTTACAGGAGCATGGGGTGAGGCTTGCCTTCAGGAGTATAGACAGTCTTCACAACTGGAGCTCAAGCAATTGTTAGCTGTCTATAAAACTTGGGGAGGAGCATGGCTACGCTCCTCCCCTTTCCAGGAAAGACAGTTAACAAGGCCAATCTTGCGCTGGTCCCCTTGGTAATCACAGACACTGATGGTGTAAGAGGACAATGGCCGCATCATGCCCAGAGACAGCGGTCTAAAAAAAAAAAAAAAAACCATTCTATCTCCAAAAAGCTAACTCATATTTGGGAGAATCTCATGGCCACTTACTGTGTTGGTAATTTTTCTTTTGTCAACTTGCTATAAGATAGGGTCATTGTGAAGAGGAAACATCAACTGAGAAAATGCCTCCATTGAATTGGCCTGTGGGCAAGTCTGTAGGGACATTCTCCTGACTAATGATTGATGAGGGAGGGCCCTGCCCACTGTGGGTGGTGCTACTCCTGGGCTAGTGATCTTGGGTTATGTATTAGTCACTGTTCTATTACTGTGAAGAGACACCATGACTGTGACAACTATTATAAAGGAAAACAAGTTTCAGAGTTTTAGTCTATCGTCATCATGGAAGGCAGCATGGTGGTATCCAGGCAAACATGGTGCTGAAGGAGTAGCTGACATTTCTACATTGGGATAGGCAGGCAGGCAGGAGAGAGAGAGGGAGTGGTGGGGAGCAATCTGGCCTCAAAATGGGTTTTTTTTGAAACATCAAAGTCTACCACCAGTGACTCACTTCCTCCAACAAGGCGACACCTCCTAATACTTTCAAATAATGCCTCTCACCAGTGACCAAGTATTCAAATTGCTGAGCCTATAGGGCCATTCTAATCCAAAGCATCACAGATTGTATAAGAAATCAGTGTGAACAAAGCATGGAAAGCACATCTGTAAACAGCACTTCTCTTCTATCTCTGTGTCAGTGAGGGCCTTCAGGTCCTGCTTTGAGTTCCTTTCCTCATGTCCCTTAGTGACAGGATATGACCTGGGCGTGTAAGTGAAGCAGTGTTTTCTTCCTCAAGTTGCTGTTTGCTAATGGTTCCGGAGTTGGGTGGAGGTGGTCTGGGGATAGATTCACCCATTTTCTCACAATTTCCCTAGGCTGAAAGCTCTGATGCTTCACTGGTCTGAGTGGCAGGAGGCCAGGCCCTTAGTTTGGCGTCTCTCACAGCCAGTGATCCCCAGCTCCCCTGTACTGTGGGTCTTGGAATCGTCTTGGGTCTCAGAATGTGTGCTGTGTCAGATCAAAGTGTCCACAGCCTTCTGGGTCCCCTTGTGGCACTGGAGTTCTCGGGGGACTGACGCAGGTCGGGTGGAGAGGCTCTGATGGCCACTCCACTCCCTGTCTCCCCAAGATTTCCTTAGTGTTCACAGCATCAATAGAGACCAAACAAAGACACTTACCTTTTGTGATTTCAGAGGGCCACAGAGAAGGGTGCTTATCATCTCAGACAAATTGGAATACATAGCCTTTTGGCAGAGAGCACATCCTTTAAATCCCACATTAATAGTAGTTATATACTCTGTAAGTCTTCAGGCCTTTAAAGAATGTTTTTCTATGCAGTAAAAAGCCACTTTCTGGTAAGTATAGTGAGTTTTCCATCTTGGTTTTACTTTGTGGATTGACATAGCTATGTCCTAGAGGCTTACAGTGTTGGCTGCTAAGGACTTTGGATTTTCTTATTTTCTATTTTAAATTGCACTGGCTAGGACACTTAATCTCCTAAGCATATGCGTCTCAATGGGGAATCTGTTGCACTTTCTAGTTTGCCTTCTGTCCACTTAAAGATACTTGCCTCTGTGTACTCATGTATACAAAAGCATAAATTATAGACTTTGCAAATTTAACTATGTATGAGTCTGTGTCTGAATCATAAATCTTTATTCTAGTCCCCTGTCTGTTCTGAGATGCCTTGGGTCAACCCCAGGTCTCAAGCTTGCTAAGCAGATGCTCCACCAACAAGCTACATATCTGACCTGTCCACTTGCTTTCATCTTCTTTACCTACTCAGCCCAAATTGACAGTTTGATTAGCCTCCTCTATTAGTTAAATCTTTCTGTACAACCATATTATTGTGGTAAAGTAACACATAGTAATACCTTAATTCCTATAGAATTGGAGATTGGCATCTTAGGTTTGAGTCTTTAAAAATACACAGTGCTGGTCTTGGTTTCACACCTTTATGGAAACACATAAAAAAAAAAAACCCTTCAGGTTCTTAGAGACATACATTTTCTGGTTTGGTTGCTGGAAGATTCTCTCTTCTTTTGGATGCCTCCATCTAGTCCTTTTTCATAGGAATGCACAAAGGGATGCTTTTCTTGAAGGCCGGAGGGGGGGGGGTGTCTCACTCTTCACTGTGGCATGATGGAGTTTAGATTTTTTAAAAAGGTTTATTTTGTTTTTACTTGTGTGTGTATGAGTGCCTGTGTGTTCCCATGTACACATGTGTGTGGATGTCCTTAGAGGCCAGAGGAGGTTGTTGGAGCTGGTATTACAAATGGTTCTGAAACACCAGATACAGGCATTGGGAAGTGAACTCTGGTCTTCTGCATGAGCAACAAGTGCTTTTAACCACTGATCCAACTCTCGACCCCCTCAAGAAGTTTAGATATGGTCACCTTATCAAAGAAGTGGTATCCCATAACCTAGGCTATATTCTGTTAGTTAAAGCAAGTCATCCACCCTGTCTAAACTTGAAGGGTGAGGCTCATTCAGAGATGCGGACCGCAAAGAGGATGGTGTGCTGTCTCCACCACACTCCTTAGCACAGTTTTCTTTGGACTGTTGTCCAAGGCCAGAAATACATTTCTCGCATCCCAATGGGCAAAAGCTCCTGCTGGGCCTGCTGCCTCCACTTGCCGTTTTCCTTCCCCCTTGGTGAAGAGGGAGGATGGAATTATCTACTTTGCTGGGGCAGGGTGACAATTTGGGCACAAAATGCTTCATTACTCAGAAGAAAACCTCTTTATGAAGCCAAAGTATGTTTCCCCCCCAAAGAAAAATATAGAAGGAAGTCATCTGTTGCTAGGGAAACCACAACCTTTCAGTGTGCTTATTTAGAAAAGACACATTCGAGACCCTTCATTGGAGGAACAGGGATGGTGCCTTATGTACTGAGAATAAACAAAGGAAAAAAAAATCATCCTTTTGAAATGAAAATTCCATTATCTTTCATCCTGCTAAAAATATTTTATTCTCAAGGGTTCAATTTGAAATTCAGCCTTCTCCTCTCCCTACCAGTTTTGTCTCGCCTGCATATGAAACTTCCTTTGAAGTTGACAGAATCTTTGCATCTGGGCAAAACATCAGAAGCAGAAAGAGATAACTGGGCAAGCCAGAAAAAAGCCATTCCAAACCCAGATGGCTAAGAAGCGATGGGCTCTCCCGCCCATCTGCCCACGTTACACTGGGGGCGCCGGGTTAAGTGACTCAGAAGGCTTTTCAATCCTCCTAGTACATCAGAAGATTGTGTACTACTGCTCAAATGGTGACGTTTTTGTATAGAATGTGATTTGCTTCATGCTTTTGAAAAGGCAGTTCTATTTTCAGGTGCCTTAAAATGTAGCTTAAGCAGTTAGGTGCAGAGTGGTTTTTAAATACCACATCTACAGATGTCTTAGCGCCGCGGCTCCTTCTTTGTTGAACAGTAAAACACTTCCTCCTCCTATACTCTGGAGAGCAGACTTACCACATACCGGGTCTCCAATCTGCCATTCTAGACCACGTCACTTCCAAGGACCAAGGAACTTTGGGGTAGACTCTCTTCAGAGATCTTCTCCTCATGAGACCACGAAGAAAGCAGGATAAGGATGGAAATAATAATAGAAGATTTTTGGGAATCGTATTATTCAACAGTTTGTGACTGGGAGCATAAGCCCAGGCTGGCTTTCTGACAACCACCTGTGGACGGACCCTTTGCTATCTGCTATTGTCTAGATATAAAATGTCCTGCACAGACTTGAGCGCTTCGGCACTTGGTGTCCAGCTTGTGGCAAAGTTTTGGGAGGTTATAGACCCTTGGAGACTGTGGCCTCGTAGGATTGTGGGGGTGGTCCTTTAAAGGTCATTATACTCTGTCATTGACTTCCTGACCCATGAATATGTGACCCATTCCAGCTATCATTCCTTCCAAGCAATAATGGATGGTTTCAGTATCACACATCCCCCTGCCCCAGCTCTTAAGTTGTGTCTGTTAGGTACTCCATTGTAGCCATGAGAAAAGCAAAGCAACTCATATTTGATTTGAAAATACAGCTGAAAATTTAGAAAAATATCATCATGCCCACCTTTGGATGTAGACTGCTAATATAGGAAAATTATTCTAAAATGGACTCTCTTTGACAGTGAAGGCTGCATGTTTCCGAAAGTCATTGTCACTCTTCCATGATAGGACCAAAAAGAGTGTTTATCAGGACTCCAAGCAACCCATCTCTGAGCAGGCACATCATTGTGGTGTTCGGATCAATGTGAAAAGTGACAGTGAGTCAATGGAAGGACTGTTTCTGCAGTTCTGCTTGTAGCCTGACATATCGCTTTCATATATATCTTTGCTCTGTGAGTGTAGGCCAGCATGAAGGAAGAATATTTTATTCATCAACGTAGTGCCTGCATGAACATTTATAAATTCAACCTCTTAAGCTCCTTCTCAAAAATGTGTCAAAAAATTGGATAGAGCTACAGAAATGAAAGTACAAAATTTGAAACGATGGTGGCCATAGTTTAAAACTGACATCCTACTGAGAACCATAAACCTAAATAAATAGATGTAGAGGAGTATTTTCAGTCTAACTTAAAAGTGTTAAAATGCACTATTTAAACCAGCAGTCTGAATCACTGTTTGCTTTAGTTGTGTGGATCATACTAGGAAAGGCTACATGGATTGGTTTTCTAATGACAATGTAAATTTATAACATCCCACGCAGAAAAGCCATATTAGCTAAATTTGCCCAAAAGAAAATGTGGAAAAAGATGTTTAAGTTACTGAATACTATAGGGGACATTTTTAAACACACATTTTTATACCCCCCTCTTTCATGCGTGTACATGCTTGTTCTCTCTCTCTCTCTCTCTCTCTCTCTCTCTCTCTCTCTCTCTCTCTCTCTCTCTCTCTCTCTCTCTCTCTCTCTCTCTCTCTCTGTACCTGAGGAGGCTAGTAGAGAGTGTTATATTTCTGGATCTAGAGTATAGATGATTGTGAGCTACCTGACATGGGGTTTTGGGAATTAACCTCTGAGCCTCTGAAAGAGCAACAAGCACTCTTAACTACAGAGAAATCTTTCCATCTCCCCTTTATGGGACATTTGTTATCCAGAAAACACAAGAAAGATAAATGCTCAAAAAGATGCTATTATACCCACCAGCTTTATTAAAAACTTTATGATTTAATATAAAATATCATTCTGCAAATAAACCCATTAATTTATTAGCTGAACACAGAATGATAGCACAATCATGCTCAAAAATTAAAGCAGAATAATGGTACCAAACAGTAAAACTCAAGAAGAAGAAACCAGCATCTGAGAATTCTTTCCCAGAATGGGCGGCTGTAACTTTTAATAGGCACAAAAAAACATGCCAGAAGAGGCAGTAATCACTCCATAGAGGCTTACGACTGCAAAAGGAAGGAAGAGAGCCACACAGAATCTTGGGAAGAGGGCTTGGAGGAAGAATAGAAAAGGTTGTATTTCCCGATGTTCTGACTCTTCAGATAGCTCATGAAAGGATTAGGGCATTTAGGATGGAGAAAGAATTCTAGAAGCATCCGGCGTTCAATGCTGAGGGAGGCTGGAGGGCCCAGCACCTGTGTCTGGTGACCATTTGACAACCCCTCCTGTTGGTTAAACATAGCACTGAAATCATGGTAGTGCCTATTTCTTTCTTGGGCCTGTTTACTGAATGAGTCTGTATGGAACCTTTGACAAAAACAACAGGGCTTTGGTAAGAAAGAGGTTTCCACCTTTCTCTTCCTGGATCACTGAGACTGAAAACTGTTTGACATAAGTGGGCCACTGCAGACTTTGAGTTCATCCGCAAAAGCTACCTTTTTAGCCCCACCCACCCTACCCTCTCCAGGAACCCTTCCAAGCTCACGGGAAGGCCAGAAGCACTCCCAAGTACTTGCTACTCAACAGAGGGTTTGCTTCTTTGTGCCTAATTTAAACACTGGAAGGGATTGCTCCTCACTGAGGACCAAGGATTCTCAAATCAGGCCTGCCTGCTCAAGAGGCACCCTCAGTGCACTCTAAAGAGAGCCTTTGACATGCATGACACTCCACACTTTTAGTTCCCGGGTGATATCCTCATTGCACACTCAGTGCACTGCTGCTGCTGCTGGAAGGCACATGTGCTGCACATTTGGTTCATTCCATCCTTGATGACCTGGTGTAAAGCAGATGTATTGTGAAATCACTGTTTTTGAGATGATCATTTCCATGGAAGCTATGAAGGGGTCACATATGATTTCCAGGCCATGGTTGATACCTTAGAGAGATTATTATTGAAGAAACTAGCATAAGCCATAGTGGTATCCATGGCTAGTATTTTCATATACATTATAGGCACCAGACTGAAGTCTATCTCACTGAACATGGTGCATCTATAAATGACAATTCTTTCAATAGTTACATCCTGTCTATATCCCATTTGAATCACACTCAGCCTATAGGTCAGCTGTCCTCCCACCTACTATGTAGGTGCTTTCTGGGTAGATGACAATGCACAGAGTTGTTCAGCACATAGAAGGGGTACCTTGTTGGATGCTCTTAAGGAAGTCCCACATATGTGTCCACATTTAAAGGAGAAGTTCCTGTTCTTTGAATCATCAGCTGACGACAGGGGAATTGCTAGTCAAGCCCTGAGTGTAGCCAGATTAAGTTATTCCTGGTATCCATGGCTACTGGCCACTGAGCAGTGTTGCAGGATGAACTTTATCTGGCCACGCAGATGCCTCCTCTGGCTGTGGCACTTAAGGTGCTGGCGGCTGAGTGTGCATGGACTCCTATGTTTATATATTCTTCCATAATAATTGAAGATTCAAATATTTTGTTTAGAAACTGTGGGCTGAAATGGTGATATTTGAGTCACAAGTTAAAGGTAGTATGGTATGTTACTGTAGTATCCTACCTTGTACTATTGGATAGGATAGGAAAAAAATAGGACCTCTCACTTTGACAGGGTTGCATACCAGCAAGGTAGATGTATTATTAAATTTTTTTTCTCATATAATACATGTCAAATACAATTTCCCGTCTTTCCACTCCTTTCATCCTCCCATCTCCCTCAGATTCACTTATCCTTCCTTCAGAAATGAACAGGCCTTCCAGCAACATTAACCTTAACACAGCATAACACGTTAAGATAATACTAGGCACAAGCTCTCACATCAGGGCTGTGCAAGGTATGCAAAAGAAGGAAAATGGTACCAGGAACAAGGGAAAGGGTCAGAGACACCCCCTTCCCACTGTTAAGTATCCCTAAAAACACCAACCTAACAACCGTAACATATTTGCAGTGGACCAAGCACAGACCTACTCAGGCTCCTATTGACTGCCACTTCAGTCTCTGTAAGCCCTGGTTAGTTGATTCTGTGGATTGTATTTTCCTGGTGTCCTTGACTCATTTGGCTTCTGCAACTATCTTTTTCCATGGGGTTTCCCTAGCTCCAAAGGAAGGGACCCATTGAAGACCATTATTTTGGGCTCTCTCTCTCTCTCCCCCTAGTATATGTTTGTGGATCTTTGCATCTGCACCCATAAGCTAATGGGAAAAGCTTCTCTGATAAGGAATGGGCTAGGCACTGATGTATAGGTATTAACAGGATATCATTAGGGACCATTTTATTCATTTTTCCTATCCTAGGTCTCTGAGCTATCCGCTCTCTGGTTCCTGGTTGTTCAGGCAATGTCAGGCATAGACACCCTTTTATGGTGTGGACTCAAATTAGACTTCACTCCTATAAGTTCTGTCGCTGCAGGCAGGATACATTTTGAGGTTGAACTTTTTGTGACTGTATTGGTGTCCCACTTCCACCACTGGAGGTTTCTTGGTCCCAGAAGATGGCTGGTTTAGGATCTATATTCTCCACTATTGGGAGTCATCCCTAGGGTCACCCTCATAGAATCCTGGAATTTTTGCTGCACCAGGTTTCCAAACCACCCCCAAAATGCCCTCCAATTCCAGACATCCCTTTCTCTGTATTCTATCTCCCCACCTTCCCACCTGATCTCTCCTATTTCCAGTCCCACCCATTCCCACTCCACCTGCAAAACCTAGTCTACTTCCTGTCCCATGGGAGATCCATGCTTCCCACTCTGAGCGGTTTGTTACTTAGCCTCTCTGGGCCTATGGACTGCAGCATGATTTCTATTTACTTAACAGTTAATATCTACTTATAAGTGAGTGCATACTCTGTCTTTCTTGGTCTGGGTTACCTCACTCGGGATGTTTTTCTTCTACTTCCAGCCATTTGCAGAAGATATGCTTTTTTGAGTTCTCCTTGTACTGTGTACCTGAAAAGCTACTCAGGAATTTTTTTTTTTTTTTAGTTTTATGTATTTCTATGTTTCTAGGAGATGAAAACCATCAAGTAAGTAAAAGAAATGGGGCAAGAAGAGCAAGAATAATGGAAAGCACTTCCCATGCGGTTAGCCTTGCTCTGCCTGGATGTAACAGGATGCATGTTGTAGTGGTAAATTGACATTGCAAACATTTTCTAGTAGTTTATCAACCAACTGTTTTAGAAGAATTCCAAGCCAATGTTACGCTCTGGGTGAAGCCATTTGATAAAACAAAAGAGAGAATTATAGCTTTGATATAATCCTAGAGAACAATGCAAGGGGAGATATTGCAGTTCTAGGAAAACTGTCTTCAAGCATGACGTTGAGTTCACTGCTGGATTGCTCACAGACTTTTGTTTTTTTGAAAGTAGATGGGAAGGGAGTCCTTATTGAATTATTTGGAAATAACATCAGGGCTGTGCATCAGAGATTAAGTCATCAGGGAGATTGTCAGGTTTAGCTACTGTAGGGTCAAGGAATAAGCCCTTACTGAGGCTCTTCATGAATCGATTTCAAAAGAAAATCATTCTGTTCTTCAACTGTCTACACTGCTACACGTGAGGAGGCCTTGAAAATAGCCTCAACCCAAGACAGGGGACATGGCTCAGTAGGTAATAGGCTTGCTTTAGAAACACGAGTGTGAGTTTTAACCCCCAGCATTCATATAAAAAGGAGGTGTGGATACATCCACCTAATAACCCCAGCAATGGTGAGCATGATGACAGACAGGTCCTGGAAGTTCACTGATTGTCTACTTTAGCCAAATCAGCAGGATCCAGGTTCAGTGAAATCATCTGTCAAAAAAAACAAGATGAATACCGGGAGGAGGTCTACACACCTGAACTTCAGTATTTGGGAGGCAGAGACAGGTGGTTCTCTGAGTTGGAAGGCGGCCTGGTCTACAGATTGAGTTTCTGGACAGTCAAGCCTACACAGAGAAAACTTGTCTCAAAGAAACAAACAAGCAAACCAAACCAAACCAAATTAAAAAAACAAAAAACAAAAAAAACAAAGTCAAGAGTGACAGAGAAAGATATGCAATGTCAACCATTAGCCTTCACAGACAAGCCCAGGCAAGTACAACCACACATGATCCCCCATCCACACACATAAAACACACACACACACACACACACACACACACACACACACACACACACACACACGAAAGAATGTAGATTCAACAGAAATTTACAATAAAATAGTGAAGAAGTTTAAACCCTAGGAGATTATAGAAGTTCATAATTCTTTCCCTTGGAGAGACAACAGGGGAGGGAAACAGTCACAGACTTTTCTGTTTTGCATCTATCTTGCCACAAGAAAGGAAAACAGTTATAATTTCAGATATGTGTTTTTTCCAGTTCTTCCCTTACATGTGTATCTGTACAAAAGTGAAGGAGGAAGTGAAAGGAATGTTTGCAGTCAACATGTTAAGTTGATGATAGGAGAATTATTTGCCTAGAATAGTGAAGGCTGAAGCTGGAACCAAGAAGAAGATTTCTTCGCTCCCACCCAATTCATTCTTAGGCCAATATGTCAAATGAATGCAAAGTTATTACATTGTGATTTTCAGGACTGTGGATTTCCATAGGTCGTATTTTCCAAATGATTTTGGCAGCTCAAGGTAATACCTGCCACTTTTAAATGAACGAAACATATCTTTAATCTTTATTTAATTCTCCCCGCTTCCAATTTAAGTGCCAACCAACAGTACACAAGCTGTCAGTATCTCCATTAACAAAACTAGAAAGCAATGAAAAGTAGTTTAAAAAGTCTTATTGGGCAAGTGACAAGCTCCCACAGTGCCAAGGTGGAGGCACTTCTTTCTCCAGTTGAAAGAAAGTGCATCCAATTCATTTATTTCTGTAGTCCAATCATCTGTCACATTTCCACAGGTGCTATGTTACAATAAAGATTGGTAAATGACTTGAAATCACCAACAGGTCTTAAGTAGTGATTACATTTTCCCTATTTATGTATGTGTTGGCAGGGTTGGGCAGTTTGTATGTGTCACAGTACAGACATGGGCACCAGAGGACAGTTTCTTTTGAGATCCTGTTCTTCCCTTCCTTGTGTGGATTCCAGGTATTAAACTCAGGTCTTGTCAGGTCTGGCAGCAAGTGCCTTTACCTTCTGAGCCCTCTTCCCCACCAACCAGCAGCTTCTTTTTCTTTCCTTCTCTCTGTCTCTCTTACACACACACACACACACACACACACACACTCACATATACACAGGCATGCACACATTATACATATTATCAAGGTTAGTGTTCTTGGAAAACAGCAAACATTCCATCAGAACTTCTTGTCTTTTCAATGAAGAGTCTTCATACCATTGTTGTAAAGACTTAGGAGAGTGTTCAAATGTATCCTAATATTGGAGAGTAGCTCACAGTCACTCTCGGAATTTAACGGATCATACCAACACTAAGAGTTCCTGATGCTTTCACTGACTCACAAGCTATGACAGGCACAATGTGAACGTCTTTACCTTCATAGATAAAAACAATTATTATGCATAAATATTGGGTAGGGGCCAGGGATAGAACTCAGTGGTACAGTGCTGCTTGCACAGCATGAACAGGGTCCTGGGTTTGGTCTACAGCACATACAGACACACAGACATAAGGGTTAGTTAGTAAGAAGACGTGGTGGATAGACTTGATAGCTGCCACACGATAGTGTGGCACTGAATCATAGCTCTTTTAGGAATCCTTTGTTGTAAATGGCCTTGTTTGGCCCCGATTTCTTCATACCAAATTTTATCCATTGTTCATTACAAATAGTTCTAACTTGCATTTGCTCAGTATTAGCTGCTTGCATGACCAGTCACTGTGAATTATCCTTACTTATTTAATATGATTTTGCAGCTAGGTGCATGGTGATGGAAGAGTGAGATGTAATCAGGAGGCCACCTAGAAAAGCCAATTGTTTGGAAACAATTAGAGCTTTGAACATTTGACTATTCAACTATTAAAATTTCCCTGTAACCTTCTGATAATTTCTATGATATAATATTTTTATTCTTTTCTTATTAGTCTGAAAAATGAGATTTCATATATGTATATGAGATTTCAGTATATGCCCATCTATGCAATTGTGTGTACATGTGTGTGTTCAGGTGTGCACACATGCATGTGAATACATATGGAAGCCGGAGTTGATTTTGAGTGTCTTCCTTTATTATTCTCCTCATGGCTTTGTGGGATGTGGTCTCTCATTGAGCATAGAATGCACTGATTCGGCAGTACAGATGGCCGATGAGCGCCAATGATCTTCTTCCTGTGTCTGCTTCTCCAGTGCTAAGCTTACTGGTGTATACCCTTGCCTGCCTTTTTATGTTGGTGCTGGGCAATCTGAGCCCAGTCCTTACGCTTTTGTGGCAAGTACTTTATTGACTGATCCATCTGTTTATCCCAAAGGGTTTTAGTTTTTTGTGATTAGGGACTGGTAGGGCTTGAATTACTTTTCTTCTGATTTGACCGTTTTTTCCTCAACCCATTAAAAATGTAACTCTTGAACTTTAGAGGCATGTGTCTCTTACAACTGTATAGAAAGCATCTGTACTTGTTTTTTTTTTTAGGGCTGACCAAACTTTTTTTCTAGATTGGGATACAAAGCATCTGTTTAAAGTTTTACAGGCTGTAGGACTTCTGTAACAACCATTCAGTTTGCTGTAGAAAGAAAGCTCCCTACATGGCAAGCAACAAAGGAGCCCAGATTTGCCACAATGCAACCTCATTCAAAAAATCATGTGGTGGCCTGGACTTGGCTCTCAACCTGAGGTTAGGTAACTCTGGATCATAACAAACTATATGTTTAAGTAAAACTCTTAAAGACCCCAAAACTATACAATCCTACCCCACCCCCATGTATGTGTTTCTAACCCAAGACATTAGACACGTCAGGCGTGTGTACTACTATTGAACTATACCCCTAAAATTCTTTTCCTTTTTTCTTTATTTTATTTTATTTTATTAATTTATTTTATTTTATTTTATTTTTTTATTTTTTGCCCAGATGCTGAAAGTCTCACAGGATGAGCCTTTAACTATTGGTTACTGGCTTTTCAATTAACGGGTTATATGAAAGTATGTTAATGTTAGTTGGTGATAAAATAATAAAGAAAAATTGATTATTTTAACTGAAAAATAACCTATAAAAGGTCCCAGAATAACTCTCACAGTGTTCAAAAAAAATATATGTAACTGATTTGTCAATGCCAAAGCTAAAAGCGATCAATTTAGATCACTACAGTCAGGGAGTCTATTAAGTGGGATGAATTATCCAGCCCATTAATTTAGGAATTGGCTACTGTTGTGTAAGCTTTTCTAGTTATTGATACTCTCACTTGCATCTCAGCCAATAAAAAGGTAGTTTGTTTTTGGATTTGACCTCTCGGATCTTAAAATAAGACAAAGCAAAAAATCTGGAAGGATCATTCCCCTTTCTGAGACATACAATTTGTCCCATGCTTTCCCTGTTCCGGAACCATCAATGTGAAATGCCCTCAAGTTCTTAAGAGCTGAGGAATTCAGGTTAGAGATAGCAAAATCTAGGTGGAACACAGAAATAAGAGAAAGATATGTTGAAGGAAGAAGGACAGTTACATTGTATCTGGCCACCACTCCCCCAAACTCAGCAACAGAATAGAGAAAAGGTACTCTGTGCATTGGAGGAGAAAGAATTAGGCATCCAAGTTTGCCTGAGACCCCGCTTTAGCCCCTCTTAGTGAGTCCTGGCACTAGGCCATACCTGAAATTCCAGGCTCCAGGGTCACCTCAGCACTAAGCTTGTCCCAGTTGCCCTATGATTCATATTCACCACGGTGCTAGTTTGAAGCTCCAGATTGGTTCCTATAGACCCAGACTCCTGGCTAGCCTCCATAGACTGAAGACCCAGGCCTACCTTTGTGTACTCAAACTTTAATCATTTGGCCTGTAAGTTGCTCTAAGATCAGCTCTGCATTCCTGGGTCCAGGTTTGAGGCCCACCATCACAGATCAAAGTTAAAAGTCTATCCCCATGGGTCTAGTTACCAGGTCTACCACAGCTTACCTTACTCCTGACTGATCTCCATGGACTCATGAGAGACAAGTGCTTGGTCGATCCATTAACTCAACCATAGACTGGTCTCTAGGACTTGGATTCCAGGGCTTCCTGACCACAGACTCAAGCACAAACTCAATCAGCTCAAAGGCATTAGAGCAGGCCTTCCCATACACACAGTCAACTGACCTTCTAGAAATCTCTGCGCAGCCTGATGCTGGTGAAGGTTTTCCTCTATCAAAACCAATCTGTAAAGGCAGAAAGAAATAGATAGTCCTTTCTTTCTTTCTTTCTTTCTTTCTTCCTTTCCTTCTTTCTTTCTTTCTTTCTTTCTTTCTTTCTTTTTAAAAAAGATTTATTTATTTATTATTATGTATACAATGCTCTGCTTGCATGTACCCCTGCAAGCCAGAAGAGGGCACCATATCACATTACAGATGGTTATGAGCCACCATGTGGTTGCTGGGAATTGAACTCAGGACCTTTAGGAAGAGCAGGTGGCGCTCTTAACCACTGAGCCATCTCTCCAGCCCCTCTTCTTTCTTTCTTTTACAAATAAACATACATTATTATAGAAAAATCATCCTATACACAGGATTTTGTAAACACTGGTAGACAAACAAGTGCAAGTTCAAAAGTAAATACAAAGCAAGCGTCAAAATCTGTTTGCATTTGCCCTTAGGAGAAAATGTAATTCTCCAGAAATGATCCCATCAAGACCCAAGAGTGGCTCTGCCTCCTGGGAAGGTGGTGGTGTTCTGCTGCGCTCCCAGCACCCACCTCAGAAGTTGCAGATGGCGATAAGTGGCAACAAGTGTACCACTAAAGCTCTCAACATGAATCACATAGTTCGAGTTGAAACCTGTGCTCTGAACATACATTTTCCATAAGATGCATCCATTGACTCTGAGAGGATGCCCTTTCCTGGGCTTCCTGCACAACATTCTCAGGCCTGTGAACCTCAGACACCACACAGCATCTCCTGAGGTCCTGGTTAAAGTAGCTTTGGCTAGTATACTCAATCTTTTCTACCAATAGTTATTTCTTTTTAAGTATACAGAGGTCAGCACAAAGTCAAGGGGACCAAGAATCATCAAGGCTAAGTGATTCTACCAAAGGAACAAATAAAGCACCATTAATAGACATAAGAAATGAAGTGACTTTCATGTTCTTACTAGCTGAGTAGTATTCCATTTTGTGAATGTCTCACAGTTTCCTTATCCATTCTTTGCTTGAGGGACATCTGGGTTGTTTCCAGTTTCTGGCTATTACTAATAGAGTTGCTATGAACATAGTTGAGCAAATACCTCCATTGTGTGGTGTGTGGGTATATTCCCAGGACTGGTAAAGTTGGGTCTTGAGGTAGAGCTATACCCAATCTTCTGAGAAACTGCCAGATTGATTTCCAAAGAGGTTGAACAAGTTTGCACTCCCATCAGCAATGGAAGAGTGTTCCCCTTTCTTCATATCCTTGCCAGCATGTGCTGTCACTTGAGTTTTTGATCTCAAACATTTTAAGTGGGTGTAAGATGAAATTTGATAGAGTCTCAGAGTGGTTCTGATTTGCATTTCCCTGATGACTAAGGAAGCTGGGCATTTCTTTAAGCACTTCTCAGATATTCTGATGAGAATTCTCTGTACCCCAATTTTTAATTGGATTATTTAGTTTGTTGATGTTTAATTTCATTGAAAACAAGACAGTCATGAAACTTGTAGGTAAATTGATTTTGAATAAATACCTATTCGGATGGCTATGATCAAAGGCAGCAATCATTGGTCCTACACAGAAATGGGAACTCTCATAAGATATTGATGACAATGTAAATTAATATAGTCATTATGGGAACTATGAAAGACTTTCAAAATTTAAAAAAAAAATAAAACTACTATATGATCCAGCAATTCTACTTCTGGGGATTTATCTATATTAGTTGCTTGTCTTGTTGTGGCAAAATATCCCCCCCCCCCAAAAAAAAGCATTGTAAGGAAGACAGGCTTGACTGTAGCTCATAGATCCAGGGTACAGTTCATCATGTTGAGGAATTCATGACAAGAGGAGCTTGAGGCAGCTGATCACATTGCATCTATAGTTAGGAAATAGTGTGAGTGCTCATGGCAGCTCCCTATCCCCTTTATGCAGTCTAGGATGGGTTCCAAATGAGTCTTCTCACCTCAGTGCAGACAAGTCTCTCACAGGTGTGCCCAGAAGCTGCTCTGCTAGGTGACCAATGTTAACCATCATAGTAACCAAAGACAGTGAAGTCGGTATGTCAGATGCCTCTGAGCCCACGTTTCCACAGTATTATTCACAATAGCTTAAGGTATAAATACAACCTAAGCATCCACTGGTGGATGAAGAAAAAGATGCATATAACAATATTTGGCAGCCTTAAAACATATAGCTTACCATATGTACCATATGTAATTTTTAGTAATTGCTCATTAAGTTTATTGTGGAAATTAAATTACTGCAAAGCACTGTCCATTAATTCCTGATTAGGTCCAAAGGACTAGGCTAATACAAGCTATGGGTGGGTGGGGGACGGCGTGCTGATTGGGTTTCTAATGCAGGTTTTGAAGTGGTTCTTCTCAGGAGCCAGTGAACAGGCAGGTGCTACCGACAGTGAACTGGCCCTTAGGTAATGGAAGACTACAGAAAGTTAGCAGTATTGATGCTATGCTGTTAGGATCAAAGTTGGACAAGACAGGCTTCTTTGCTTAAGTTTTCAGGGGCTAGAGGACGACTTGATGATACAGTTACCCCTTTCCCATAAACACTCCTTTGGTGGAAATAATAATATTCTCTGTTATGCTATTTTAGACACTCAGAGAATTAACAAGTTAGGGAAGAGTCTGTAGACAGGTAGCAAAGAGACTGACCCTGTTTCTCATAGTTTGAGAATTCAGTGCTCACCTCTCACCTAGAGAGGAGATTATTCATAAAACCTTTTCTTTTCTTTTTTTTAAAATTTATTTTAATTTTTATTTATTTTTATTTTTTTTTAATTTATTTTTTTTATTAATTTATTCTTGTTACATCTCAATGTTTATCCCATCCCTTGTATCCTCCCATTCCTCCCCGGCCCCATTTTCCCATTATTCCCCTCCCCTATGACTGTTCCTGAGGGGGATTACGTCCCCCTGTACATTCTCATAGGGTATCAAGTCTCTTCTTGGCTACTTGCTGTCCTTCCTCTGAGTGCCACCAGGTCTCCCCCTCCAGGGGACATGGTTAATTCCCGAAATTTGTGGATAAATGGATTGAGCTAGAAATGATCATAATGAGTGAGTTAACCCAGAAGCAGAAAGAATCAAATGGTATATACTCACTTATATCTGCATACTAGCCCAAGGGGCATGTCCCACGAAAGCCTTCACTTACCAGGAAACTGGGACAGAGGGGAAGGCATCCTATTGGGACTCTAAATGAGAGACGCATGGGAGAATAGCAAAATAAAAGGATACAGATGGTCCTAGAAATCTACAAGTAGAACAATATGATAGGCAGATTTGGGCCCAGGGGTCCCGCTCAAACTAAGGCACCAGCCAAGGACAATACAGGAGGTAAACTTTAAACCCCTTCCCAGATCTAGCCAATGGTCAGAATATTCTCCACAGTTGAGTGGAGAGTGTGATACGACTTTCTCACGTACTCTGGTACCATATGTAATTTTTAGTAATATTGCGCTAACTGCAATAAAGCAGGCACAGAAAGGTAGGTACTTCATGGTCTTACTTAGAGTACCACAAAAATCAAACTGAGAAGTAGAGAGTGAATCATGCCTGCCAGTAGCTGGGGCAGGGAGTGATGAGAAATTTTTATTAGAGGGTTCAAATTTTTAATTATATACAATATGTGAGCTCTATAGTTCTGGCAAATAGCACGGTGGCTACAGCTAACAATATTATATGCTGATATATGCAAAAAATAGATCTTAAATGTTCTCACTACATCCATATGCAATTAAGTGAGACAGAGGTTATCTTAATTCACCTGATAGTAATAACTAATTCACAATGTACATGCATATCAAAACATCTCATTTGCTTTAGATGTATACTTTTTTTGTTAATTATACTTTTAAAAAGCTTGGTGGTTGTGAATTTATAATGCTACTAGGGGAATAAATAAGTGTTAATAAATTAAGTTGCTTGAGGAAAGCCAGGCAATTTGCCAAATTAAAATAAAAAACAAACCATGAAATCAAATATAGGAAAAACCTGACAAATTATGCATTCTATTTTTATAACTATCCTATTTGCTTTAAAGTCTTAATTTCAACTACAGAATCCATGATAATATTGGTTCCAGAAATTCCACACTTGTGTTTTTGTAATTCAAATAGCAAATAGGCCAATGAGGTCAGGGATGTGTGAAGAGGAAGAACAGGGTTGTACAGAATCACTATTCCTGGCAGTCTATATAAATCTCATGGGTACACAGAGGCCTGTGAAAGCAATGGGAAATGTTTGTTAAAGATGGCATGCAAGGCCTGGGAAGATGGCTTAGTGGGCATCTAGCCAACAAGACGGCAATTTGCTTGTTGCAAGAATGAAGACATAAGTTCAGTCCCTGGCATACCAACCAAAAAGCTTGCACGGCTGGACCGAGGTCCCCTACACATGCATATGCGATATGTAGCTTGGTCATCATGTGGGTCTACTAACAATTGAAGTAGGGGCTGACTCTGACTCTGCTGCCTGCCTTTGGATCTCTTTCCCCTAGCTGGGCTGCCTTCTCAGGCCTCAGTGGGAAAAGATGTGCTTAGTTTTACTTCAGCTTGATGTACCAGGGTAGGTTGTTACTCGGAGAAAGGGAGGGCGTAATGGAGAGACAGAAGTGCAAGGGTCAGATTGGGAAGAGAGGAGAGAGGGGCTACAATCTGACTGTAAAGTCATTAAATAAATTAATGAATGAAGAAAAATAAATCAATAAATAATGATTATATATTAAAAAATGCTGGATATGTTTATAGTCCCAGTGTTGGAGGATCCCTGGGACTTGGTGAGAAACTCTGTCCCCCAAAACAAGATGGGGAGTGATTGATGAAGACACCTGACATCAACCTCTGGCCTCTGAATTCTCTCTCTGTCTCATCTCTGTCTCTGTCTCTGTCTCTGTCTCTGTCTCTGTCTCTGCCTCTGTCTGTGTCTCTGTCTCTGTCTGTCTGCCTCTGTTTCTGTCTCTGTCTCTGTTTGTGTCTGTCTGTCTGTCTGTCTCTGTCTCTGTCTTGGTCTCAGTCTCTGTCTTTCTCTGTGCGTGTGTGTGTGTGTGTGTGTGTGTGTGTGTGTGTGTGTGTGTGTGTGTGTGTGTGTCTTTCTCTCTCTATCTCTCACACACACACCCTTCCAACTACAAACAAGCTTTTGAGTGGCTTCAACCCCAGCTCCTGTAGTTTCATGAGTTCACAAACCAGAGCTTCCTAAGCCCTTTGCAGATCCTGGCGCACACAAACTAGCAGGAAGCAAATGGTTATCAGTATCAATTAGTGTTTTGTTTTTCTTCTCAAAGGAAGCATTTTCTTCTTAGCATAGAAACCAATGAGCTCACCAAGATAGAAAAGATGTTTCTTCAAGGCTGACAAATACAAATAGCCAAAACACTATGAATGTGACATTAATATAATTCCTGATTGTTTCGTGGATCTTCTTGCTGTATTGTATATATGTGTAATAAAATAAATGTATATGTAAATAATAAAAATGTATTTAAAAATAACTATTCATACACGCATATCATATTCTGTTCCTAATGGTCTCCTGCTCCAACCCTCGTGGCCTCCACTCATTGACGCCGTTCTTTTCCCCACCCAGGCCCCCTTTAATTTCATTTATGTATATGTAAGTCTAGAGTCTGTACATGAGAGGAAAAATGCAGTTTCTCCCCTCATTAGCCTCTATGTTTCCTCTCACCCTTTTTTTTTACTTTGTCTTTTTTATATCTCTATTCTATCACTATCTCAATTCTGCATATGAAAGAAAACATGAAATATTTGTATTTCTTAATCTGTTTCATCTCCCCCTACATAATTTTGTCTATGTTTTTGCTGTTGTTTTGAGTCATACTTTTGTCTGTCTTGAAACTCAGTATTTAGACCTTGAACGCGTGGAAATCTGCCAGCTTCGGCCTTTTGAATGCTGAGATTAAAGGTGTGTCACTCTGCCCAGTTCCTCTGTTTACATGTGAAATTTTAGTTCCGTTAATTTTTTTATATACACATTACATAATTTTCTCCCCACATTTTTCTCTGTGTTTGCTTTTGGAGACAGAGTCTCATGTGGCTCAGGCTGTCCTTACTTACTATCTAGTGGATGACCTCAAATTCCTGATCTTGCCTTCCAATGCTAGGATTACAGACATGTACTACCCAACCTGGCATAATTCCACATATGTTAATATGAGATAACATTTCCTTTGTCTCAAATCCTTGAAATTCATTTACTACTTTCTTTAGTCATTTAGACTTACTTTTTTTTTTTTTTTTCAGGTTCCTAGTTGGAGTTCAAAGAGGCCTCATTTTTTTTTTTTTCCTCTTAAAATTTCTTTCCAAGTCTTTCATTAAATAAGCACCATGTAGAAATCACTTAGTTATTTCATGGTCTTAGGTATTTGACTGTTGTATAAACAGATACCTCAAGGAGCTGAGACTTCTTGAAATATCAATTGCCAGCCTCCGAATAATCTTTCTGCCAGTGGACAGTTTGAGGAAGTGACGTTTGCCTTGCATGTAACAAAGCCGTCTATATGTTATGTGACCTACTTAAAGGTCACAACTGTGAGACAGATTTCAGAGGTTAGGCTTGTAATAGTGTGATTCTTTATCCCAACTTGGTGGATAATTTATTGAGTGTATTTAAGCAAACAACTTTATATCTGTCTATATCTTCTAACAACCTATCCATCTGTCTGTCTATCTATCCATCTGTCTGTCTATCTATCTATCTATCTATCTATCATCTATCTATATATTCATCTTCTTCTAGAGTATATGTGATACATATATATAGAATATATAGGACATATATACAGGATATATATTCTAGTTATTTTTTCTTCCTCTAGAATATATGTACATACATATGTGGAATATATAGAACATATATAGATGCAGAGTCTAGCTCTATTATATCTGTGATTGTCTTTATTATTTAAAAATTTTAAATCACATTACATCTACATGTGTGTGTGTGTGTGTGTGTGTGTGTGTGTGTGTGTGTGTGTTGTATGTTCCCGTTAGCGTATTTTGAGGAGTGTGTGTGCGGAGGATCAGAGGATAATTGGTGGAAGTAAGTTTTCTCCTTCCACCCTATAGATTCTCAAGTGCAAACTGAAATCACCCAGATTGGTGGTAAATGCTTTTACCTGTTGACACATCTCACTGACTGACTGTTTTATTCTTAAGTAGCAGGACACAGTCAGGGAAAGGTAGTTGTTGCTTTATGTTTTTAAGGTTTTACACTTAAAAGAAAGTTATTTCACTGATTCTTGGAGGGTAAATTGGGTGATGACTTATCTTTCTTCAATTCCTGTTGACTTTTGATATTTTATGTTCTATAAAACAAGCATGCAACCAATATCTAATACAACAGGTCCACATGTGTCCTTGTTCAGTGCGTACAATGTGCAACAGATGGCGATGAACCACACAGGACACATTTAAAGCAAGGAAGAGAGCCTAAGAGCTCTCTTAGCTGTGCCTCAGCTTTTTAAGTCACACTTAGTCAAACTTCCTTTTCTTTTTCTTTTTTTCTTTTTTTCCAGACAAGATCTCAATATGTATGGAGTCCATGCTGGTCTCATCTCATGATCCTCCTGCCACAGTTTCTTGAGAGCTGGGTTTACACGTCCTTATCATTAATCTGGGTTTGGGTCATGTCCTTTTAAGGTGAGTTCAGGCAGTGATTGAGCAAGGCTCAGGAATAAGAACCTTGTGATTTTACCCTGTCACAGAACTACTAACCGATAGACAGTCTTTGCTCCTGAGCACCCCCTTGACCCAATAGAAAAAATAGCAAATGTCAGCGCTGCCTCAGGCATTGCCCCTCCTAATCTTTGTTATCCTTAAATTTTATGGGTCATAACCCCTTATAAATTTTATAGGTCATAACCCCTTATAAATTTTGTAGGTCATAACCCCTTATAAATTTTATAGGTCATAACCCCTTATAAATTTTATGTGTCATAACCCCTTATAAATTTTATGGGTCATAACCCCTTATAAATTTTATGGGTCATAACCCCTTATAAATTTTATAGGTCATAAGCCCTTATAAATTTTATAGGTCATAACCCATTATAAATTTTATAGGTCATAACCCCTTATAAATTTTATAGGTCATAACCCCTTATAAATTTTATAGGTCATAACCCCTTATAAATTCTATAGGTCATAACCCCTTATAAATTTTATGGGTCATAACCCCTTATGAATTTTATGGGTCATAACCCCTTATAAATTTTATAGGTCATGACCCCTTATAAATTTTATGGGTCATAACCCCTTATAAATTTTAGAGGTCATAACCCCTTATAAATTTTATAGGTCATAACCCTTTATAAATTTTATGGGTCATAACCCCTTATAAATTTTATAGGTCATAACCCTTTATAAATTTTATGGGTCATAACCCCTTATAAATTTTATAGGTCATAACCCCTTATAAATTTTATAGGTCATAACCCCTTATAAATTTTATAGATCATAACCCCTTATAAATTTTATAGGTCATAACCCCTTATAAATTTTGTAGGTCATAACCCCTTATAAATTTTATAGGTCATAACCCCTTATAAATTTTATAGATCATAACCCCTTATAAATTTTATAGGTCATAACCCCTTATAAATTTTATAGATCATAACCCCTTATAAATTTTATGGGTCATAACCCCTTATAAATTTTGTAGGTCATAACCCCTTATAAATTTTATAGGTCATAACCCCTTATAAATTTTATGGGTCATAACCTCTATAAATTTTAAGGGTCATAACCCCTTATAAATTTTATAGGTCATAACCCCTTATAAATTTTATAGGTCATAACCCTTTATAAATTTTATAGGTCATAACCCCTTATAAATTTCTCAGATATGAAACAGATTTTACTGAAGTGAGAATCTACTTGTCATGGTGGAGTCATAATGTTCACCTTCAGATTTTGTTAACTTTCTGCTTTCCTGAGAAAGTGTGGGGTTGTGTAAGCTTTTCAGTCTTCCTGGGAAAATTGTTCTTGAACATCGTCCCTGGGTCTTCTCCTTTGTATGACAGGAGGGGACATGGGTTTCCACGAATTTATCCATCTTTTCTTGGGCCAAACTTAAATGCTGCAAGATGAGAGTTGAAATTTGAAGGCCATTAAACTCAAATTTAAGCACTGACTTGTCATTTTCATTAAAATACAAAACTCAATCCCATGTTTCCAGGTTGATAAAATAGCCTGCTGCTAATTGGTCATTTTCATAAAAGAAAGTGACTTGTAATCACATGAGCTTCTGCAGTTAGAAAGTGTTGCTTCAGTAATTGTTATACGCGCCTGCTCTAATGAGCTCGCTGGCGTCTCCATGGCCTGGGACATTCATTTGGGTCATTTAAAGTCGATTCCATGAACCTTTAAACATGTACAATACTGTTAGTGCCTTAGCCTATGCTTCTAAACTTTAAATTAGGACTGAAGAGTTTTTATTAGATTAATTGACTCAACTATGAAATTTCTAATTGCCAAGTGCAGACAACATAGAGGAGACAAAAAGATGAGATATTGCTTTTGTGGAATATGTTAAAAGCTATTTACAGTTTCACTTGGCTAACTGTTGAAATATTAAAGATGCAACAGTATGGAGTAATTTTCATTCTCTAGTTCCCTAAAACACTTATGGAATTCCTCCCACCACCGCCCCCAACAGAATTTTATAAGGCTAGATTCAAAGTAAGTGTATCTGGATTTACATGCTAATTTTTCTGTCAGCTAATTGTACAAAGGCAACGTCACTTAAATTGTTTTATATTTGTTTTATGTGGTCTGCAGTAGTAGTAAACGGAACTCTGATTCAAGAAAGCTACTGTGATCATCCAGTATAGTATAGGGTTTCATCTTTTAAAAACATACTTTATTTGGGGTTCTTCAGTGACTCTACTTCCCTTCTAACACACCTACCCTAGATAGGAGAGAAAGAACGTTAATAGAGACAGGAGAAGTAGACCATTTTTAGACCCAGTTCCTTGGAGCAGATTCCACTCTCCATCACTCGGATTCCAGAAGACCCATGAAACAGCAAACCAGAAATTCAACAAAAAGCAATTGCAACCTCAACAGCCAGAAACCAGAGCAGCACTCAGACTCTGGAACCTTGAAGGATTCTCTAGGAGTCGCTCAAAGAGATGAACAGCCAGGCAATGTGAAGTGATGGCAAAAGCCATGCCTCTGTTTGGGGGCTCATATTTATTTCTTCTCAGAGTCTTTTTTTTTTTAATTTTTTTTATTAATTTATTCTTGTTACATCTCAATGTTTATCCCATCCCTTGTATCCTCCCATTCCTCCCCCCCCCCATTTTCCCATTATTCCCCTCCCCTATGACTGTTCCTGAGGGGGATTACCTCCCCCTGTATATTCTCATAGGGTATCAAGTCTCTTCTTGGCTACCAGCTGTCCTTCCTCTGAGTCTTACTAGGACTGTTATCAGTTGGCAAAGACCATGCCCTCACATGAGCCAGTTTCCTTTTTGGCGGGCAAACATTACGTGCTCTCTGACCAGTCTGTTTCCAGAGGACAAACATTACACGCCCTCACACAAGTCTGTTTCACATCCCACATTTGGGTCCAAAACAAAGACATGTTTACATCCACTACAATCCAGTGAGAGATTGTGTCTGGAAACATTTTTTAACTCTAATGTGGCTTATTAAATTATGTTGTTCTTCCCCATGGAAGAACACACAACTGATGTTCAGTGCAAAAATGGCCAGCTCTAAAGCCATACATATAAATAATATTGTAAAGACTGAAAGGTTATATCTAGGAATATGCATATATGTATATATGTAGTGAAAAAAAAAGAGACTATGCATTTGAGGGAGAGAGGAAAAGGGTATATGGAAAGATTTGGAGGGAGTAAAGGAAAGAAAACATGTTCTAATTGTATTATAATCTAAAAAAATATGGTAAATTTTTTGAACAGTTACGTTTTTCTTTTTTAATTAATTAAGTTATTCACCATCCATTCCAAACATATGCCCTTCTTTTCTTTCTTCCTGGTTCCATGCTCCTACACTTTTCCTCCTTTCTCTCCTCCCATTCTCTTGAGAAAAGGGGACCCCACCCTGCCCCATACCAATGCATCTAGGCACATCAAGTCAAATTAGGACTAAGCTCATCCTCTTCCCCAAGGCCAGACAAGGCAGCGCAGCTAGGTAAAAATGATCCAAAAGCAGACAACAATGTACATATCAGAGACAGCCCTGACTCCACTTGCTAGGGGACCCACATGAAGACAAAGCTGCCCATGGGTTACATATGAGTCAGCAGTCTAGGTCCAGTCCATGCATGCTCTTTGGTTAATACCTAATTATAAGTGTGTACATACCATGTCTGTCTTTCTGAGTCTGGGTTACCTCACTCATGATGTTTTTTGGTTCCATCCATTTGCCTGCAAATTTCATGAGTCCCTTGTTTTTGATAGCTGAGTAGTATTCCATTTTGTAAATGTGCGATGTTTTTTTTTTTTTTTTTTTTTTTTAATTGAGGGACATCTGGCTTGTTTCTAGTTTCTGGCTGTGATGAATAACGCTGCTATGAACATAGCTGAGCAAGCATCTTTGTGTTATGGTAGAGTATCTCTTAGGTATTTGCCCCAGAGTAGTATAGCTGGGTCTTGATGTAGAACTATTTGCAATTTACTGAGATAGCACCAGATTAATTTCTAAAGTGGTTGTACAAGTTTGCCCTCCCACCAGCAATGTGGTTTCTCCACATCCTTGCCAGTGTGTGCTGTCACTGGAGTTTTGTTTTGTTTTTCTTAATTGAGAGCACAAACCTGAATTTTTTTGAAGAAATCTGACCTCTTTGTTCTACAAGATAAATTAAACAAGCCTCTCACTATCAAGACAATTTTATATTTAAATAGAAATAAAGGGACCCTTTGGAAGAACATAATGACTAACTTAGATATAGCAATTTATGTCACTTAAAATAGGAACACATAGACATTATTCTTTTTATGCATTCATTTAGTGATTGACAATATAGTCATATATACACATACATGCGTAGACATATAGATGTGGGTCTACTTAACTTTTAAATTGTATATGGTATATTTTATATATCCATGTATGCAAATTACACTCTTCTTTCTTCTTTTTCCTTGTTTTATCTTTTTATTTTTTTAAATATGTTTTTGGTGGTAGAGGTGAACCCAGGCCCTTACATATGCCAAGCTTGTACTCCACAACTAAGTTTAAGTTCCAAACTTACCTCTTCTTTCATTTAGCTTCTGGTTAAGGAATATTCTTTGAGAGGAGTCATGCATAACTATACTTGCCGGGTTACACAATGACAAAACTTGAGCCTGGTTTGCTCTCTTCCGGCAAGGCTACCTGTTGCCAGAATGTTTTATCTTCTGCACCCTGAAGCCGTTTCATCTTATTGTGATATTATTTGATAAAGAAGATCTAATTTTATTAAGAAAGAGTAATAGGATATTTTCTGAGACCTGCATTTGCCAGTGACAATAAGGACGCACCTCACAGGGTCTTTCTAAAAACATAAACAAAAAACCAAAACCCAGAAAGGTTAAATAAATCTGTTACTTAATAAAGACAACTTTTCTATTTATCCAGTTAATGTATTTTGAGCAGTTACTGGGTGCCAATAGATTTTTAAGTTGTCTGCACTAAAATGTAACTATTTAAAGAAGGGAAGGGGGAAAAATGTCTTATACTGCCACCAATACACTTACTGTTTTTTATTTTAAAATTTTAAAAAATATGCATCATCAGACCACCATGGATTAAAGCTGGAACTCAACAACAAAAGAAACAACAGCAAGCCTATAAACGTATGGAAACTGAACAATTCCCTATTCAATGACCTCTGGGTAAGTGATGAAATAAAAAGAAAAAGTTAAAAACACCCTAGAATTCAATGAAACAGAAGGTACAACATACCCAAATGTATGGGACACAATGAAAGCAGTGCTAAGAGGAAAGTTCATAGCATTAATTGCCTTTATAAAGAACCTGGAGAGATCCCATACTAACAATTTAACAGCACATCAGAATGTCAAAGAATAAAAAGCAGCAGACACATGCAAGAGGAGTGGATAGCTGGAAATCATCAAACTCAGGGTTGAAATCAATACATTAGAAACAAAGGAAACAATTCAAAGGGATTGTTCTTTGATAAAATCAACAATATAGAAAAACCCTTAGCCAAACTACAGACAGGGAAAAGATCTTGACAAACCCTATATCCCTCAAATGGCTAATATCCAAAATATATAAAGAGTTCAAGAAATTAAGCACCACTAAGCCAAATAAACCAATTAAAAAATGAAGTACAAAACTAAACAGAGAATTCTCATCGGAGGAATATTTAATGGCTGAGAAACACTTAAATAAATGCTCAAGATGTCTAGTTATCATGGAAATACAACTCAAATGACTCTGAGATTCCATCTTACACCTCTCTGAATGGCTAAGATAAAAAACTCAAGTGACAACATATGCTGGCAAGGATGTGGAGAAAAAGTAATATTCCTCCATTGCTGGTGGGAGTGCAAACTTGTCCAACCACTGTGGAAATCAATCTGGTGCTCTCTCAGGAAATTGGGAATAATTCCACCTCAAGACCCAGCCATATTACTCCTGTGCATATACCTGAAAGATGCTTCACCATACAAGGACATTTGCTCAACTATGATCATAGCAGCTTTATTCATAATAGCCAGAATCTGGAAACAACCTAGATGTCCCTCAACTGAATAATGGATAAAGAAACTGTGGAGGAGGAGGGGCTTGTTGCAGAGACTAATGCACAAACCAAGAATTATGCTTGGTGTGGATCTAGACCCTATGCTCAGATGTCGTAGATAGGCAGCACAGTATCCTTGTGGGTCCCACATATGGGGAGTAGGGACTACATCTATCATGGATTCTGGACCCTCAGATTTGGTTACTTTGCTCTGGCAGGGTGGCCTTGCCAGACCACAGAGGAAGAAGATACAGGCAGTACAGATGAGATGTGATAGGGAGAGGTCATATGTTAGGGGAGGAGGGCTCCCCTTCTGAGGACTAGGGGAGGGAGGGAAGGAGAATTGGGAAGGGATGAGGGAGGGGGATAGAATTGGGTTATGAGGACTTCAAACTCCAGAACAAGGAGGTAATGTATATTGCTGATCCCACTACATGGGAATAGCTCCGAGACTGGCTTAGACATGAGTGTCAAGGCATAAAAGAACAATGACTCTTGTTGGCTACAGAATTCCTGCAAATTATTTTTAGATGCCATTCTTTGTATGGCATGAAAGAACATTTACAGATGTCTTTTTTTCTGCTCATCCAAAGAGCAGAGAACCAGCTTTAGTTGTTCTGTGCATCACGTGCAGCTTATACACTTATAATTTTAGGACTGTTTAATGCTTGTGAGAAATTATAGTTTTCAGAACAAAAGAACTGGATACTGACACTGGATCAGACCTGGCAGGGTTCATTCTTCACAGCATGCTAGACACTTAACATACTGTATCCTTTATGTTCCAGCACCAAGTGCTTCAGTTGCTGTTCTTTATCAGAACAGGACTGCTCCCAGGACAGCTTTGAAGAAAGCTTCCAATCCCAATTGGTCCAGCATTTCAGACTACCCTACATAGGACTCTAATCAAGCCTGGAATTTATCAACATTTAGAAACTGGACCCAAAATACTATTCCTAGCTTGTTTAATCATTTCCCCAAAATTATACGGGCCCCTGCAAAGGAATTATTTGTTCCAAATCAGCCAGAAGAAACTTAAAGAGAAAGATGCCCCATTTCTCTTAAGGGGGGTTGGGTACGTTTTTGGTTGCTTTCTTGGTCAATAGATGTTTATTTTCATTGGGTGTTGGTTATAAGTTATTATTGGTCATATTTGGAGAGAAAACAAGGTTGGACTCAGGAATGTCTCTCATTTCCTTAATATTTCATTCTTAAGTTTGGAGATAAAGGTTGAAAAGAAAGAAGGGGGGATATAGAAATATGTAGGGATGGTAGGAAAAAAAATAGATTAGTGAATCTACTCCTCAAGTTAATGCCTTGTCACTCACAAGGCTATTTTTAATTCACTGGTTAGAATTGTGTGTATAGATGCAAAATAAGTTTAATTTTAAATAAATTGGTATAGAATTTTAGATACATTGGTATGGAATTCAAATTCAAGATTATTCTTCACATACATTATATATATTTCTACTCTAATATGTGATATTGTACCCAAACAACTCAATTATAATACAAAGTTTACTTCTAATATTCTGAGTGATATTGCAGGCTGCTTAGGATAAATAAGTTATACAAGTTAATTGTTAGTTGATCAAATCATGGTCATATCAATTACTAGTCTATCTTTATCACAAAAATATACATCCTAGATGTAACAGATAGATATGATTCTATAGAAAGATAAGGTAAAATAGTTAGATAAAGTCTTCAAAAACCTCAGAGACTTACATGACATTTAAAGATGTTTTTATTATTTTAAACATTCATTTACAATGGGACAGGTTAACTTCTGGCAATACCCAGCCTACCTTGAAGATTATGAGCATCAAAGAACCTCATTACGGAGATGACTTCAAACATGGCAAACCAGCCACTGGGTTAAATGTCCTCATTTCAGCCACAGACAGGATTCTGCCTAAAAAAGGGCAAGCTTGGATGCAGGCAAAGTTGATGACCAAACTCTGCCAAGTCAGGGTAAGCAAGTTCTCAATAATTCCTGCCTCACAAATATGTCTGTCAGATATATTGGGCCAGAAGGCTGAACATAACATTTAGAGAATTTGGGGTGACTGTTCAGACAGCAAATTGTCTCTCTCATCTTCTCATTTGGGAAGCTGCCAATCTGTACTCCCTGCATACTCAGGTAATTAATTTTATTCTTTCTCAAGTCTCTGATGGAGTTGAAGACCAGATAGTTTAGTTTTACAATTAAGCATAGCTGTTTAGGGGTTAAGATATTTTAAAGTCTAGATAGAGGTTTTAAGTTGATAATTACTGGATATGATAGATATCAATTTACATACAAAATTTTAGACTCACCAACATAGGAAAGATGTTTTCTTCAAGGCTACCAAATACAAATAGCCAAAACACTATGAATGTAACATGAATATTATTCTTGATTGTTTCATGGTTCTTCTTGCTATATGTAATATATTGTATGTAGGTATAATAATATAAATGTATATATGAAAATGTTCAATAAAATTGTAAAAATACAATTAAAACTCCACAGCCATGAAACATAATATTCTCATCAGTAAAAATTTAAAGAATACATAATAAAAGATCTCTTTCTTTCTCCAAAATTTCTCGGGAGTCAACATCCTTAGCTGATGCATAGCCTTTAGCCTTTCAGAATATGTCGATTCATATATAGCCATGATCTCCTTTGCAATGACTTTTAGTTTCATCTCTATTGCTGTGATAAAACACTCTGAATAAAAGCAACTTAGTGGAGAAAATAAACCATTAGGTTTATGCTTTCAGGTCACAGCTCATCATTAAAGAAGACAAAGGTAGGAACTTAAGCAGGAACCTGAAGCATAGAAGAATGCTGCTTGCTGGCTCACTCACTTGCAGGCTCATGTCTCGCTAGCCTTGAAGAAAAGCATTAGCTGACCCATAGAGTATGGTTCACTCTGATACACAGACTAGCGAGAATGATGTCAATTCCATATCACTCATTGGGACTGATTATCAGTCTGCAAAAGATAGAAAGCAAAACAAAGAAACAAACAATCAAACCAAATGTGAACTGAATCCACATTGAAAAGAAATATCCAGGGAAGGTCCACATGTGTGCACATATGCACACACAGATGAATTTTGTCTAGTGCTTTAACAAGAAAGACATGCAAAGTAATCTTTGGCGCCTAAGAATCTTTCATCCACAAGTGACTTGAAAGCATACAAGGATAATATATTTTAAAATAATCTCATCTCTGTCCCCAATCTTGAGAGTTCTAATGATCAGGAGTGATATCCGAAATATTTTTTTCCTATAGAGAAGAGTGTCTAAGAAAGTTGGATTTATGCATAATCATTTCATGGATGAGCACAGTTTTATGTACCACCATCCAAAAGAAGCTGGGATCTTTTCCAGTAGCTATCCTAGGCTTCATTAATTTTAAGGCCACCTTCAGCAGCACAGATCACGGTTACTTAAGAAGAATTCTTATACCATAAGGACAAATAAAATTGCTGTTGGATAGTCAGGCAAAAATTATAGGATGTTTTATGAAATTCTGGCCACGGATGCTAAAATGTTCAGGGATAGGATGATTTAGTTTGAAACACAGTTTATGTGAAAAAAATATCATTCATCTTTAAAAAAATTTTTTTACTAGAGGGGACATAATAAAGCAATATATACGTAATACCATCTGTAGCTCTCACAGAAAACCATAAATAGGGATTGGGTTAGATGTTTCTTATCATATAAGGTTTAGTCTTTTATCCACAGGACATGGCAACAAAGATAATGAGAATTTATTCTGTGTGAGGATTTCAGTCACATAGTAGTTTTGGAGCTTAGATGTCACCCATTCCCCACTCTATCTCAGTGAAAGACCACTGCCTTGTCATTTTGTGCCATCTGATCATTCTCATAATGCCTTCTGTTCTAGTCATTTCTCCTGAGATCTTCTTAGTGGAGATGAACCCCCTCCCCCCAAACCCCATTAACTAATGATTTCTGCACCTGCCTCTGAACAGAAGGGACTGTTTGCCTCTCTGGTTGACTGATGGCCTTGGATGTACTTCAGGAAGGGACTGTCCTTCCACAGTGTCTTCTTGCTCAGCCTAAGCAGAATTACCTTTAGAGGCTTTGGAGTCCAGCTGTGAAAAACATTTATCATTGACCCTTGTGTCTGGATGGCTGTATCCACACTTAGTCTCAGTTTCCTTGCCTCTAAACTAACTGAAAAGCAAGTGACTTTACCCTGATTAATCCCTCAGGATTAAATAACAATGCAGACTCTCACCATATGTTAGCTACTATTTTTATTTAATTCGATCTTTTCTTGGGCAACTTAAATCTTTAGGTACTAGAATAGATCTAGATAAATTCAACTGAATTCATTTTTACACATTTAAGATTTTTTGGTAGTAGAGAATGTGTGTGTGTGTGTGTGTGTGTGTGTGTGTGTGTGTGTGCTTTGTGTGTCTGTGTGTGTTTGTCTGTATGTCTGTGTGTCTATGTGTGTGTATGTGTGTCCATGTGTGTATGAGTGTGTGTGTGTCCATGTCTGTGTGAGTGTTTGTGTCCATGTCTGTGTGTATGTGTGTCCATCTGTGTGTGTGAGCATGCGTGTGTGTGTCCATGTGTGGTGTGTGTGTGTATGTGTGTCCATCTGTGTGTCCGTGTCTGTGTGAGTGTGTTTGTGTCTCTCTGTGTGTGTATGTGGCCCATGTGTGTCTGTGTGTGTATGTATGTGTGTGTGTGTCCAGGTATGTGTTGCAGTTGGGCTTCTCTGTCATCCCAGGCACATATACTTTGTCCCTGTTGAAATCTTTTCACATCTGTGCTCTCATATTTTCTTTATTTCTCCTGCAAATAAATGTGAAGGAACCTTTAGCATATGAGTATTTCTGACCTAGACATGAGTGGAAGGATATAAACATACACACACACACACACACACACACACACACACACACACACACACACACACCATAAGGGAAACTCCTCAAAGAGTAAAAGCGGAACAATCCCACTGTGTTTACATTTCTAAAGAAAATGTCATCAGAAAGTACATTAGTACGTTGTGCTCTGTAACTTACTGTTCTCAGCAGCCACTTTGAATCAATGAATGTATTTTAAAAAAGCACTGTGGCATTATGTATGTAATAGGATATAATTCAGCCACAAAAGAAAGAAGCACTTTCATTTGTGGTGACACTGATGGAATCATAGGACAAGTACTAGTGTTCTATTACACAGTAGCAGGACTATGGAAAAATATTGTACTGAATTCCAAAATAACAAGGAGAGAAGGCTCTGTATTCTTATTAGAAAATGAGGAAATGTGTGCAGTGATAGGTATGTTAAATGCCTTGATTTGATTATGTAATTTACATGCATGTTAAAACATTGCACTGTATTTCATTATTATGTGCCAATTATAAATTAACTAATCATCAAATTCATACTCTTTGATTAAATGCACTCTCTGACACACATGAGCAGACCCCATCTGTATTTATGCATTCTGAAATTTAATAAAGGTTTAGGAAATTAAAAAGACTTTGGCTCACAGCATGTGAAAATTAAAATCAAGTATCTGACATTTCTATTCTGACATTTTTTGCACATCCTGCTATGTGTCTCTTTGCCACTTCTCTTTTTCCCAACTCCTACTCTCAATAACAAAACTATCAATGCTCTGCCTCAAGAAACTTTTCAACTCTGAAATGATCAGATTAGCAGATTCAGCAGGTTAAATGCTAAGACTCACTGTGTCAGTGACTACAAAGGTGGCTTGGCCTTGATTCATAAATCTATTCAGTGGGTTGGTATTACCTCCTTGTAATGGTTCAATGACAAAAATAAGGCCACCCCACAGAGATCTTTCTTTCTGTATTGCCAAGTTAAAAAGGCAATGCAGGTTTCTAGGACCCTCTGGATCCTTCTAGTTTGCCATTCTCCCATGCTTCTCTCATCTAGAGTCCCAATAAGATGTCTTCCCCTCTGTCCCAGTTTCCTGGTAAGTGAAGGCTTTTGTGGGACATGCCCCTTGGGCTAGTATGCAGATATAAGTGAGTATATACCATTTGATTCTTTCTGCTTCTGGGTTAACTCACTCATTATGATCATTTCTAGCTCAATCCATTTATCCACAAATTTCGGGAATTCCTTGTTTTTAATAGCTGAATAGTATTCCATAGTGTATATGTATCACATTTTCTTTATCCATTCTTCTACTGAGGGACACTTAGGCTGTTTCCATGATCTGGCTATTATGAATAATGCTGCTATGAACACTCAAACTAAGGCACCAGCCAAGGACAATACAGGTGGTAAACTTTAAACCCCTACCTAGATCTAGCCAATGGTCAGAACAGTCTCCACACTTGAGTGGAGAGTGGGATATGACTTTCTCACGTACTCTGGCTCCTCACATTTGACCATGTCCCCTGGAGGGGGAGACCTCGTGCCACTCAGAGGAAGGACAGCAGGTTGCCAAGAAGAGATTTGATAGCCTATGAGCATATACAGGGGGAGGTAATCCCCCTCAGGAACAGTCATAGGGGAGGCGAATAAGGGGAGGGAGGAAAGAATGGGAGGACCCAAGGGGTGGGATAGCCATTGAGATGTAACAAGAATAAATTAATAATAAAAAAAGGCAATGCAGCTATTTATGGAAGGATCTTTAAACAAGAGCAGTTTGTATTACTTCAGCATGGCTTGCAGATGTTATTCAACATCTTTCCTGATGCCATAAGATCTGAACCAGAACACAGCTTGTGCCAGCCGTCTGGTTAGAGCTCTGTTGGGAAGCTTCATCCTTCTACCAATGTCTGTCATTCCAAACCTGTGCAAAGGCGAGTGTTTAAAGAACAAGCACTCTAGAACCCTGTAAAGCCAGAAGGTGTGGTGGTGCATAGCTGCAACCCTAATGTTACTGTGGCAAGACAGAAGGCAGAGACAGGAGAGGCCAGCAGGGCAACTAGGCAACTGAAACACACACACACACACTGACACATGCAAACATACATACACACATACACATACTGCCACACACATACATACATGCACACCACACACATACAAACACATACACACACATACCATACACACAGAGAGATGACACAGATACAGACACAGACACAGACACACTGACATACCCTTACACACAACACACACAGATACTTATGTACACACACACACACATGCTTAAATTGATCAGGAGATAGAGAGTTAATACAGAGGTTAAGAGCATTTGTTGCTCTAGTGGAGGTCCCATCTAGGTTTAATTCTCAGCATTAGTATGGCAGCTCACAACCATCTGTTATTCCAGTCACAGGGTATTTGATGTCCTCTTCTGTTGTCTGTGGGCACTGATGTCTGTGGAGTATACACATACATGAAGGCAAAACATTCAATAAATTTCTTTCAATAAATTAAACAAATTTAAAAAGGTAAGTAAGGAGGGGTCTTTGTAGTTGTTCTCCGTGTCAGTAGCAGATCTGATTGTAAGCTACATGAGGGAGGGATGCAGGCAGTTGTCCCTTGGAGCTCTTCATCACGTGGTATAACATCCAGGTCTTGGTACAGTTTCTATTAATGTTGGTTGGGTGAATAAATAACACAATTTTTAATTTGTGCCCAGAATTAAATCGCTAAAAGAGATCTTTAATTCAAGATTTTGATAAGGAAGTCAGGACCTTAATATCTGCCTAAGTCATTATCTTTAAAGTGTTAAAACTGTAGTCTTAATGATCATAGAAAATCATTTTGGCAATGAAAATAGATCCTTCTCTCATGACCTCATCACCATTGGATTCCATCTGTGAAGATTCCGTTTCCAAATAAAGCCACAAATCTTAGTGGCAGACTATAGCCACAAATCTTAGTGCCACACTACAGTTACATACCCTAGCCACAGACTATAGTCACATACCATAGTACCAGACTATAGTTTATAGTCACATACCTTAACACCAGCCTATAGTCACATACCCTAACCCCAGACTATGGTCACATACCCTAACCACAGACTATAATCACATTCCCTAGTCCAAGAATATAGAAATTGGACACAGAAACAGTGATGTAAATATGGGTAGAACCCCCAAATTCTTCCATTGTGCTAGAGGATAGTGACGTATAGAAAAATTTAAGTAAACTATTAAAAGAAAATATTGGTTTCATAATACCTGTTTTCTAGAAACTTTATTCCAAGTAATATATAAAACCATGAACATGTCAGTGCTTAATGCACTACCTTAGCAATGCTCATTAAGCATTTCGCTGTCCCATTAATTATTCTATATTATATAATATAGTAAATGCATATAATATTTAGTATATATGTAATATGTACTAAATATTATTAAAGTATTGCATATTATTTTATGTATTATTAAATATATATGTGTTGACTTTCTCATACAAATAATCTAAGAAATTATACATTAATTGAATTATAATAAGAATCAATACTTCCTGACTGGTAATGAGATTATTCATAAAAGATTTTATTTTTATTACATATGTGTATGTGTCAAATACAAAATTCTTATAGATAAAATTATTTTAATATTTTATTGGGCTTGAAAAACATATATTAATTTTTCTTCCCTTTTCTCTTTGAGTACAAGCCCTCCACTGAGTCTCAACCATCCTTTATTTTTTTTCATCAACTATTCTGAGACATGCAGGATGTCTACAATGTATTAATTTAAGGCTGATGCATAAACCAGACTACGAGTTTAATTTTTCTTTAATATCTATAGATGAGAAACTCAGCAAATATTAGCTGTCTCTTTGCATTAGTCTTCCTAGGCTGCAGCTAGGGTTTTAGCTATGCCTGTGGTCTCAGCAGAGACTTGGTTATGGAAAGGGCCACTTCCAGGTGAAATTTGACTCAAATTCTTCAGTTTCCTGCCTCTCTCCTCTCTTTATCTGTCTCTGTCTCTGTCTCTGTCTCTGTCTCGCTCTCTCTCTCCAGCTCTCCTCTCTTTATCTGTCTCTGTCTCTGTCTCTGTCTCTCTCTCTCTCTCCAGCTCTATCTCTCCCCCTTCTCGCTCTTCCTCTTTGTATGTAAAGAAAGAAATCGTGGGTATGTAATAGCTTTCATTAATATTTAAATATTTTCTTTGAGTATATTCATTGTTTCTGGTACTATGTTACGGAAAGACAATTTTGTTTCACATGAACATATGTTGGATGTTCAGCACATTCCTGCTTTGCCTCATAAACCCCTTCTTCCATCCCTCCTCCTGTTAGCTCTGTTTGACCCTTTAGCCATGTTTGTCCCCAATTCCATGTCATATCAGCAGACATGCTTGTATGCATCCACACATCTAGGAAACACTCATGACATAAGACACAGTGTTTTTATGAGTTAGTAAATTTATCTGATATGATTCTGTGCATTTGTGTCCATTCTCCTGTAAATGACATAAATTCATTCTTTTGTGTGGTTGAAACACTCCACTGTATGGATGTACCACATTTTCTTTCTAAATACAACTACATAATGTTTGTTTGACATGCCAAGTGACCACCACTCTACTCTTTCCTCAGGTCTTTCTTCCTTTCAGAGAATTTTAAAAGCCACTAATGAAAGAGCTATCACTGTCAGAAGAACAAGCATTTCTCACTAGAACACTGATTAGGATGAAAAGCAGGAAGTTATGGCTGAAACCAGGGTTTTGAGTGTCAGTGATTATCTCAAGCCTGTAGAAGGGAAGGAGATGCCCCCAGCCGCTGGAGTCAGGCTGAGGAGAAGTCAGGACAACACCCACAAGCTTAAAAGACTAAACACTACATGAGAGTGACTACTTGTGAAAAGCTGAGCTGGCCTTCCCTGCCCACATTTTACCATTTGCCTGTTCCAGGATTCAAAATCTAACACTGAATTTGAGTTCTTTTTTTACTGCCTCTCTGTGTAGGACAGAACAAATTAATTATGCGCCATTTCACTGTGCTATGATGATTTTAAGAGCTGAGTAGATTTCCGTGAAGGCAGACATCATGTCTTCACTTGCTGGGCATTGTCTTCCTGGAAATCCAGGATTATTCAAAATTAGGTCCACATTATCATTGAACTTAATTGGAGAGTAGATAAGGTCCTGGAACTGTAGAGAGCTCCTCTCCCATGCTTCTCTTCTGCCAAGAACTGGACCTTCTATAGTCCCCTCTGTACACCGGAACCATCAAACTTCTGCGCATTGTTCCACACTTTCTAGAATATGCTACTATCCATCTTTTTTTTCTTCTTCTCAACCTTATTCACACAGAAAGTGTGGGCCATCATAATCCATCATGTATTGCTTTTGGCCTGTGATTTGATTGTAAAACGAGAGACAAGTTAATACCTTTTGCATATTCATTAGCTTTAGAATGGAACAGTTCATGGGTTTTGTTTCTTTTCTTCTTGGTCTAAAGCTCAGTCCCTCTCAAAGGAAGATCTATTTCAGATGTGTTTTCCCTTTTTATATTTCATCTTTTATTTTCGTTGATACACTATGCTCAAGTTTTTCATATTATCTATTTTATTTGTCTTATTTTTGGAACATTTTCATTTATTTTTATATAACTTTATTTATTTATTTTTGACAACTAAAAGTTACACATATTTAATGTAATGTTCATACATATATGTACAAATTGAGGACTGGCTAATTAATCTATTTAGCCTATTCATTACTTTACAGGCTTACATTTTTGCATGTGATGAGAACATTAAAATATTACACTCAGATCTTGAAGTATGCAGATTGGTCTTATTCACTATAAACATATCTTATTTATTATAGATCTCAGTCATAATTTTTCTAACTAAATTTTGAATACTTCATCAGTTTCTTTTTAATTATTTACCTCCTTTCATCTTCAGGTTACTAACATTTTACTGTCTGATTATATTATGTCAGCTTCCTCTAAATTTTAGAATTCCATTTATATATATATATGTTGTATAGGTCATAGGACGTTTGTCCTTTTGTGCCTGACTTATTTTATTTATATAATATTTGCATGCTTACATTTAACCTTCAAATTTGCCCAAATATGAAGCTTGCCTTTATCTAAAAGGCTGAATACTATTTATTTGAGCCCACAAACCATGCTTTCATCATCCAGAGATGAACATCTAGTTTCCTTTTATATCTTGTGCTGTGAATGACTTTTCAATGAATACAGAAGACCAAATATCTGTTTCACACACTAATCTCAGTTGTTTTGATGTTTATCCAAAGGAAAAAATATAGATTATATGGTATTTATATTTTTTGAGGATACCCAATATAATTTTCAGTAATTACTGTACCAATTGGCATTCTCATCAGCACTATATAAAGAGCCCTTCACTGATATTTATCATTTCTTGTCTTTTGTATAAAATCCACCCCAGCTAGCCTGAGAGGATATCTCACTTTAGTTTGTATTCCTTCTTCTGGGAAATATCCACCTTGAAATGCGATTATTTGACTTATGCTAATGAATTTCTCATGATTTTAGAACAAACAGTATGGATGAATAGGAAAGGGGCTAGAGTGGGAAGATCAAGTGAAGAGGGGGAAGGAAAAGGAGGAAGACAGAGAGAACATGGGAAGAGACAGATGAATATGGGCTATTTGAGGAGTACTATGGAACCTAACACAGTAGTAGCTTCCTGAAACATATACATATATGAAGGCAATCTAAATGAAACTTCCAAATAACAGAGCCCCAGCTGGAGATCATTTGCCACTAAGTGAAGCTTCCAGGACTGAGATCGAGTTGTATCTTACTGAACTATTGGCCAAAGGGAATTCACACACAACCCAGGTTGTTGTCAAGACTATCAGTTGCTTTAGAAAAACTTACAGGTCCCATCGCTGAAGACAGCACCTACATAATTCACTAAAACAGAGATGCTGATCTGATATCTATTTAGAGCGAACCCCCTATGTGCTAGTGTTTTCAGCGTTTACACGATTTGTACATTTATCATGGTTTCCAGTTTAGTATTTTTATGGGATTCCTGAGTGTGCAAGTCTGTATCATATCTATATCTGTTTCTTCTGTCTTCTCTTGGGCCCCTGTCCTTCTGTTTGTTTATTTTGTCCTGTCTTGATGTGTTAGTTTTTGTTTTTTCTTATTATATTATATGATTATGCCTTAGAACCCTGCGTGTTTTCTAATGAGAGATAGAAATGGGGTGGACTTAGATGGGAGGAGACGTGAGGAGGAACTGGGAAGAGGTAAAGGAGGGGAAAGTAATTTGGAAATACTATGTGCAAAAAAACAATCTGTTTTCAATAAAAGGAAGAGAAACCTAAAAAAAAGTACTTCTTGTACTTTAGGTATTCTTTTTTTCTTGGCAGATACACAGCTTGGGTGTTTTCTGTTATTCTGTAGGCTGTTACTTTACTAGTTTCCTTCTGCTGTGCAGAAGCTAAAAGTGTGCTGTAATGACAGATGTCTCTTGCTGTGTTTGTCAGTCTATATTCCCTTTACCTCCCTCACATTGAGTTAACACTCCATTAGAGATTAGATTCATAGAGCCTCCTGTGTGTGACGTGTGTGTGTATGTGTGTGTGTGTGTGTGTGTGTGTGTGTGTGTACTATTTATGGATTATCTAATTAGAGCTATTGTTTGTGAGATTACAAGCCAATCCTTTTCTTGACTGACATATTGTATTCCTAGCTTTTCTTGTCACCATGACCAAATACTTAACAGCAGCCACTTAAGGGAGATGAGGCTTATTTTGATTCTTGGTTTTCAGTGGTTCAGTCGATGGATAATTGTCTTCCAAGTCTTGGGAAGAACGTCTTGGAGGCAGAAATATATGGTGTGGAGGAGATGCTTTACTTTGTGGTATTCAGGAAGCAGAGAGAAAGGAAGAGAGAAGCAAGAGACAAATACCCTAGGGACCCACCCCAGGCCCTACAGATTCCAACTAGCCATCACCACTAACTTTTCAGTTTCTCAAGATTACACCACCAGCCAGAAGACAAGTCCTTAATGCATGCTTCTTTGAGAGGGATGGGGGAGGGGAATTTGTGTTCTAACACTGCTCTGTGTGTGTCCAGAGAAATAACCAGTGATAACTAAGCCTCAGTCTTGGTGTTCTGAAAATTTTCTTTTCTACTTTTACATTGGCTCATAGAACTGAAAGCATATACAGTTAAAATCATCTTTCCTCAGGATATTGGTTTAATTTTTTCTAACATTCACTGTTTCTGATAAGTCTTGTATTAGCATGGTTCCTATTCCTAGGTACACAAGACCTTTGTTCCCCTGTAGAAGTGCTTTAAACCACTTCCTTATAAGAGTCCTGACGTTCCACAGTCATTCATTTTTATATTTCTTAGTATGTTTGTTTAGTTTACTTTCTGCTCACTAGACAAATATGAATCATGGGTTCTTTTAATTCTGAGAATTAATTTTTACAATCCCTCATAAATTTCTCTTTCACATTTTCTTTATTATTTCTCTATAATTTCTGGAATCATATTAAAGCTTATTTCACTTATGTGGGTACTTTAAACATTTACTTTTTGTCATTTTTTGAATTTTGATAAATCAAAAAATATAAGTATAATTATTTGTGTCTACTGCAACACTGTATTCCTTCTTTGTTTTCTTTTAATTGTTAATTTCTATAAACAGCAGTTTAATTTCTCAATTCTTCTCTTCCCCCCCCCATCAAAACATGCTGCTCTTGTTTCACATGGTCACTCCTATATAAGTTGGAGGCATTAATCTATCTTTTTACATTCTTTACTGGCCCTTTGATTCTGTTTTTTTTTTTTTTTTTAAACATTGGAATTGAGGTGTTATATTCAAGACATTGCTTAATCATTTGATTGTTCCTGATTGCCTGTGGTAAACAGAAGCAAAATATAGTTCTTTGTAGATGCGTGTCTATGCCAGAACTAGACATCACTGTATGATTCTAGGTAGCTAAGCTAGTGTGGTAAAAAACCCCTTCTGAGGAACAGTCGATCTCAAACTCTGAGTGTCGGTTCAATTCTGCCTCATTCAGAGAAAAATTATTTAGGTTTTGGGCTTTGCATACTTTGTTTAGGATTGTGAGTTAAACAATTTGAGAGACTACAGGGAAAAGGAGTGTACTTATGTATATGGCTATTAAAAATATACATATATTTGTATATACTCAAAATAATTTCACTGATATGAATACATGCTCATAAAAGACTGTGGGGCTCTCTATTAACAGCAGCATATCTGGTGTGAAATGAAAATGACTTAGTAGGCCTTGGCTTGTATGATATCAAGTTAAATAGCTTCAGCTATCACATTAAGTAGACAGTTAATTGTGTTATTTAGGTAATTAGATTTGGTGTGTGGGCAGCTGAGAATAAGTGGAATTCATTTGTGTTTCATAACAGATTATCTTATGCATATTACTGTATTAACAGAATTAATATGAATTGAGTAAAGTTAACAAAATGCTTCTTCTACAGACTCTCTCTAAACAGCATGTTATTCTAAGTAATATATTTAAATGACAAGTTCCCTTCCTGGGAAAATAGTTTAAACTTCTAAGAAAGCCAGTCCTGTGCAAACAAGTAAAATTCTTTTAAGGTCTATACATGACAGAACATTAGGACACAAATGAGTAATCTTGATAATTCTCCTTACAGGTGTCGTGTAGTTTCTGCTTTAATGTCACTTACCTTTGCGTAGACCTTTTGTGTATTAGTAACTTTTCTATTGCTGTGATAACGCACTATAACCAAGTAAACTTATAAAGAGTTCACTGTGGCTAACAATTCCCGAGGCGTAAGAGTCCTTGATGACAGGGAATTGTGGCTGCAACTGGAGCAGGAAGCTGAGAGCTCCCATTTGAAACCACAAGCAGAAAGCAGAGAGTATGCACTCAAAACGGCACAGGTCTTTAAACTCCCAGGGCTTGCAAGTATGTCGAGAAATGTGTTGACGCCCTCTTGTCAACAATGCCACATTCCTGAACCTCACCACCAACTGGAATCCAAGAAGTCAAACGTGGAAGCCTGTAGAGAGCATGTTCATTTCAAACACCACCCTCTAAGGCAGTCTGGAAATAATAATAACTGTGCTATACACAGATTACAAATTTTTATGTGTTTTGAAATTTTAATGAAATAACTGCTTTTCAGTCATTTTGACAATGCATTTTAATGAGCTCAAATTCACTAAATGGAGGATTTGTCTTACTTATATGAACAGATGTAATAATTCATTTTACCCATGTCACCTGTCTCATGTTTTTATCTCCAATACTCATCATCAGGAATGAAAGAGAAGGTCTGTTCTTTCTTCTCTCTCTCTCTCTCTCTCTCTCTCTCTCTCTCTCTCTCTCTCTCTCTCTCTCTCTCCTGGTCAGGTTAGTTAATTTCTAAGTCTCTGCCATTTTTGTAAATATAACATTACCAAACTCTTTGGATATCTGGGACTGTCAAATATACCTACCAGTGAGCTGAAACTATAGTACATTATTTTAAATGCAACTCCTCTCCTAGTCTATTTTTTTTTAACTTTTCCTGTTCAAGTTTTAGACATTCAGTTGACATTTAGCTAAGCTCTTTGAATTTTTTCTAACTTCTATCTTTTTACACAATGCCTTTAAAGTCTTAATCCTTAAGTAACTTAGAGCCTTTCAGAAAAATACAGCCCTACAATGTTAAGATCTCTTAAATACAAGGATTCTATGGAATTTTTTTCCTTTGTAAGAATTGCCAGACTTAGTTATATGAACCATGGGTTTTCCTCTTGTAGGAACTTTGAATTCATTATAGTCCATAGTGTCATAAGGGGAGTATTTTGGCAGACAAATCTCATTATTTCATGGCATCACTAACCAACCCCTGATTTTTCTGGGAATACTTTTTCCATTTGCAGATTATTCATGTCCTTTATGTCTCCTCCCCATTTGCCTACCTCTTGGCTATTTTTACAGCTCATTAGTGTCTCCATCAGAGGCTGGGAAACAGAAATAAAATAAAATGAAACTCAAATGTTCAGGCTACCCCTGCGACATAAAACAGACCTTCAGGGACGAACAAAAATCCATCTGATTGGCTGTGGGCATCTGAATGACTGAATTCTTCCCACTACTTGATTTCAGACTGTTATCCACACAGAGACAGTCAGCTACTTAAACTCAATTTTCTTCTTGAAATGGTTGATTGGTACTCATTACCACAACGTGATATTCATCAGCCACCCTAGCCATCAGGCATGTCGAATGATTGTCTTGATCTCCGGGCAATATGTCTGCACAGAGCTTTCAGTTCATGCTGTAGTCTGTGCTGATTCTCTTCTCATTCCTCATGTGCTTTTTAGGGCTTCCCATTGCTTAGCAACTTCAAATTACTCAGAGAGCTCTCGGGTGTACAGAAAGCACAGTAGGGCACTGTGTGTGTGTGTGTGTGTGTGTGTGTGTGTGTGTACAGAGAGATTGTGAGAACCAGCCTCTTACATTTCAGAAGTGTAGTGCAGGTAAGAGCATGAGACAGGTGACATGAGTAAAATTATATATAATATTTTATATACTATATATTAATAATATATTTTAACTTCAAGGACATAGGATGACATCACTCTACTCAGCTTTTGATCAGAACTGAATGTAGGCTTAGTATTTTTTTTTTTTATTGTTTTCAGATAATGTGTTCAGACTCAGGCGTGATTATGAGGAGTTTTCAACTTTTTCTATGAGTTTTTGCCTTATTTAGACACAATATTTCTTGCTAAGAAATTAACTGGTTTTTGAGAACTTCAAAATTTACTTTACTACAACCAGTCAGGCCATTTATAGCTACCTTAGTGTTTTATGTTTGCAAAGCCTCTATAGAGTTGATTGTGGAAAACATATGCCCATAGAATCCAGAAAATTCTTTTTAAGTTAATTTGTGCATGCATATCTCTTTGCTCATGTTCATGCATATATATATGTGTCTATTCAGCCGGACTGATTGGCCAAGTGACCCCAAGGAGCCACCTGTTTTCACTTCTGCAGTGTTGCCATTAACAAACACAAAATGAGTGTTGTGCCTGGATTTTCTGCTTTAAGTTATTGTTAGCACACGAAGTAAGAACGGACCATGGTTAGGTAGATGTTCCCAAATAAGTTACCTCCTGGATTCTAATGCTAAACTTCTGGCTAGAATGCTTTTCTAAACTTAAAAAAAAAGCACCAAAATACTGAATACTTCCTTTAATGTCTCTAAGTGAATTGATAGAAATGCCTAATTTTATGATTAGATTTTAATGGGATTGGATTAATGTGCTTCCTGTTTGCATTAAGCATTAATGTCTTTGGTCTACAGAGATGACTCAGTGGTTAAGAGTACTAGCTACTTTTACACAGGATCTGGGTTGGACTTCCAGCAACAACATGGTGTTCTCCAGTTCCAGGGAGTTTAACACCTTCGTCTGAACTCCGTTGGTGTCAAGCAGTCATTTGGTGTATACATGCACATGTATGTGTGGTGTATGCACACATATGCAATCACACACACATGCTGTCAAGACAATCACATATAAAATCAAATTATTAAGTAAAAAATTTGAAAGAACATTTTATATATATGACTACTGTCCCCCATTAGCTGAAATTGACACAATAACTCTCTAAATTGTGGATTGCCCTGGTTTGGAGACATTTAACTTAATGTACAACTGTGAATGGTGTTTTTCTTCATGAGGCAAAGTTTTTTTTTTTTTTTAAAGTGTTTAGAGTGAAATCCATTATGACAAAACATGCATGCCGGCAAAGCAAAGGAAAATGGAGCCAGGGGGAAAAAGACAGACAGAAAAAAAGTAGGCAATTTATGTGAACAGTATGGCACAGTAGAGCTGCACTTTCCTAATCTAATTCTGTATGAGTACCCTCTGCCCTGAAGAAACAGAATAGCCTGTTTTCAAAAAGCCCAATCGGTTCAAATTCTTCTTTAACACTTATTGTTTCTTAAGGGAATTATGTTGAAAAGGGAGTGAGTGTGCAGTAGGTGGCACAGTGTTGGATTTATTTCACACCCATTACTGGGTTTCAGGAAACCCGGCTCAGGGGTTGGGAAGAGAAATTCCCTGCATGTGTGAAGGGGGGGTGGTGACCTAAACTTTAGGGCGCTGGGCCTGCAGACAATAACCCATTGTGAAATCTATAGATCAGATTGTAGTGGATGGATGAGCTCTTGTCTCCAAGGGTGTGAAGTAAGGGTGAGAGCGGGAATGCCAGGCAGGAGGACAGATTAGAAGGGAGCAAGGAAACTCAATGTTTTATGCCCCCAAATTGCTATGTTCACGTTACAGAGTAAGTGAGACACGTGAACAGGAATCATACTTTTTTTTTTCCTATGTTAAGCATTTAATTGAGATCTTAGGATGCTTTACGAAGCAGAATATGGAATAATTAGCTCTCTTATCAGGTAACAGTGCTTATTTGAAAGAGAAGCGGTGAAAGGGTCCGCTCTACATCAACATGACCTTCACCACTTATTAGGCCATTATCTGATTGTTTTAGAAATGGTCTTTTTTTTCCCTCTCCCAGAAATGTGTTCACTATCTGGGTAAATATCTTTGTAGTCTTTGTTAGTTGATTTTCACAGCCACATTCAGAGCTCTACACGTTGCTTTTTTTTTTTTTTTTTTTTTTTTTTTTAACAAAGGTCAGGGTTGTTTTGCACAGGGGTACTCTGTATATATTTCTGATTTCAAAAGGTCAGATGGAAAGGGGAAATCATCTCCGTGCTGTGTGCATCTCATGCATATTATGTGACTTTTGTCAACGTGACTTTTTCCAAATACCACATAATTGTTCTTCTTAGCACTGATATCGTCTCCTCTTTAATGTGAAATTTACAGTAACCGGGTTCAAAGGAAACAGTGAACTTCATCTGGCCCATCAATCAGTATATATCTTCCTAGAGGAATCACTGGAATTACAAGATTTTTAAAGTTAGGGGAAAAAATAAAGTTAGGGGAGATGTTAAAGACAAATGTAATTATCTCCACAAGAAGACAAGGTAGGCATATCATGTGACTTGTTCTGGCAAGATCATTGGTTATGTGAGAACGGATTTAGGGGACAAGTATCCTGATTCCTAGTTGGGTGTTCACAGATGTTATAATCTCAGAAAACTATACAGCATATGTTGTAGAAAAAAAAATCTTCGCAAAAAGTCTTAATTATAACGATTTCATCTCATTAATATTTTATTTAAAATAATGTCTGTGTGTGTGTGTGTGTGTGTGTGCGCGCGCAAGCATGAATGTAGAAGCCAGAAGCTGACACTGGTTTCTTTCACCCATCATTTTCCAGCTTTATAAATTTGTAAAACTTTATGCCATGTTTAAAAAACTTTTATTGGATTTGTCTTTGGAAATTTTATTCATGTACAAAGAGAGATAAGGTACATTCTGATTATTTTAGTCCCCGCCTCCTCTAATATCCCTGTCGTACTCTCCGTACAACAACGCAGGTGTACAGGCTCCTGTCTTACAGACGAGGTCTCTCGCTGAGCATGAGGCTCGTTGATGTTGCCAGGGCAGCGGGCCAATAATGTCCAGGCACCCACCTGTCTTTACCTGCCTCTCGCCCACATCCCCCAAGAGCTGGACTCACGGATGATCACTGTCACTGGGGCCTTTTTTATGTGGCCTCTGCAGATCCAAATGCAGGTCCTCATGCTTGTGTGACAATCACATTACCTGCTAAGCTGGGTCCCCAGGTCCCACGTCTTTACTTTTCAGTTTATGCAAATTCAGAATGAGACCAAATAGTACATACATGGCTTCAGTTATTCAAAAAATAAATGCATTATACAAACTGTACATAATAGAACAGAATGTTGCCAGTGTTCTAGACCTAGCCCAGGGCCTTCCTCAGTTAGTTCCTGTATTATTAACTTTTTTTTTAAATTTTTTTTTTATTAATTTATTCTTGTTACATCTCAATGTTTATCCCATCCCTTGTTTCCTCCCATTCCACCACCCCCCATTTTCCCATTATTCCCCTCCCCTATGACTGTTCCTGAGGGGGATTACCTCCCCCTATATATTCTCATAGGGTATCAAGTCTCTTCTTGGCTACCTGCTGTCCTTCCTCTGAGTGTGCAGTTTAACTTTTTTTCTTGCGAGTTACTTTTTAAAAAATTTAAATTATATATATATACATTTATATAATTAAACATATGTGAAATAAACTGTGTATAGCAAGAAGAACCATGAAACAATCAGGAGTTATATTATTGTTACATTTACAATGTTTTGGCTATTTTTATTTGATAACCTTGAAGAAACATATTTCCTATCTTGGTGAGTCTAAAATTCTGAACATAAGTCAATATATATATATATCATATCATATCTGTATCAACTTAAAATATCTATCTAGACTTAAATAGACAAGCTTGGGTACAGGCAGAGTCAATGGGCAAACTCTGCCAAGACAGGGTAAGCAAGTCCTCAATAGTTCCTGCCTCACAAATATGTCTGCCAGATATACTGGGCCAGAAGGCTGAAGGTGATGCTCCAATGTTATAGAGAGTTTTGGGTAACTTTTCAAGGAGCAAACTGTCTCTGTCATTTTTGTCACTTTGGCTAATCTGAACTTCCTGCTTATTCAGGTAATTAATTTTGTTCCTTCTCGAGTCTCTGATGGGGTTGAAGACCAGGTAGTCTAGTTTTACAATTAAGCTTAGTTGTTTAGAGGTTAAGATATTTTTGGTCTAGATAGATGTTAATTACTTAAAAAAAAAAAGTTTATTTAGTTACTCACTTTACATTCCAATTGTAGTTCCATCCATCCTCTCCTCCACATTCCTCCCCTGCCTTTCTCCACTTCCTCCAATTCACCCCTCAGAAAAGGGGAGCCCCTGCCAACAACCCACCCTAGCCCATCAAGTCAAATCAGGATTGAGCACTTCCTCTTTTACAGTGTCCTGGCAAGGCAGCTCTGACATGGGGCAAAGCATGCAACAGAGATCTTGTGAGTCACATCCCTTGCTCCCCTTTCTAGGGAACCCACGTGAAGACATAGCTTTCCATTGGGTACATATATGTAGGGAGCCTAGATCCAGATCATGCATGGTCCTTGGTTGATGCTTTAGTCTCTGTAAGTCCTACTTGCTAAGCTTATTTGGCTCTGTTGGTCTTCTTATGGAACTCCTGTCATCCCTATGTCCTACTATCCCTAACCCCATTCTTCTACAAGGCTCCCTATACTCTGCCCAATGTTTGGCCATGAGTCTCGGATTCTGTTTCCAGACATTGTTGGGTGGAGGCTCTCAGAGGACATACATGCTAGGCTCCTGTCTGTGAACAAAGAATAGTGTTGACAATAGTATCAGAAGTTGGCACACTCCCATGGCGTTGGTCTTAGGTTGGGCCAGGCATTAGTGTGGAATTCCCTCAATCTCTGCTCTATCTTTATCTCTACATGTCTTGTAGGCAGGGTGAATTTTGGGTCAAAATTTTGTGGGTGGGTTGTTTTCCCATTTCTCCACAAGAGGATGGCCCTCCTTGTTAGTTAACTTCTTTGGGTGTGTAAATTGTAGTATGGTTATTCTATACTATATGGCTAATGTCCACTTATGAGTGAATACATGCCATGTATGTTTTTCTGGCTCTGGGTTACTTCACTCTGTATGACCTTCTCCAGTTCCATTTCTTTGCCTGCAAATTTCAAGATTTCCTTGTTTTTAATAGCTGATTGGTATCCCATTGTGTAAATGTACCACAGTTTCTTTATCCATTCTTCAGTTGAGGGATACCTGTTTTTTTTTTCCCAGTTTCTGGTCATATGGATAAAGCTGCTATGAACAAAGTTGAGCAAATGTCCTTGATATATGATGTGGTACTTCTTTGGTATATTCTCAGGAGTGATATAGCTGAGTCTTGAGGTAGAGCTATTTCTAATTTCCTGAAAAGCCTCCAAATTGATCTCCAAAGTGTTTGTACAAGTTTGCACTCCCACCAAGAATGGAGGAGTGTTCCTCTTTCTCCACAACCTCATCAGCATGCCCTTTCCCTTGAGTTTTTGATCTTAATCATTCTGAGAGGTGTTGGAAGGAATCTCAGAGCAATTTTGATTTGCATTTTTTTTTCTGCTGATTAAAGATATTGAGCAGTTCTTTAATTGCTTCTAGGCCATTCAAGCTTCCTCTGTTGAGAATTCTCTGTTTAGCTCTGTACCCCATTTTTAAATTTGATTATGTGGTTTGGTGGTGTTTAATTTCTTTGTCAGATGTACAGTTGGTCAAGATCTTTTCCCAATCTGAAGACTGTCATTTTCTTCTGTTGACAGCGTCCTTTGCCTTACAGAAAAATTTCAGTTTCATGAGGTCCCCTTTGTTAATTGTTGACCTTAGTGCCTCAGCTGTTGATGTTCTGTTCAGGAAGTTGTCTCCTGTGTCAATGAGCTCAAGGCTGATTTCTACTTTATCTTCTAATAGATTTAGTGTATCTGGTTTTATTCTCTGGTTTTTGTTCCACTTGGACTTGAGCTTTGTATAGGGTGACAAACATGAATTTATTTGAATTTTTCTACATGTAGATATTCAGTTAGACCAGCATCATTTGCTGAAGATACTTTCTTTTTTCCCATTGCATGGTTTTGGCTTATTTTTGTCAAAAATCAAGTGTCAATAGATGTGTGGGTTTATGTCCTGGTGTTGAATTTGATTCCATTGAACACCTAGTCTGTTTCTATGCCAGTACCATGCACTTTTTAATTACTATTGCTCTGTAGTATATCTTGAAATCAGGGATGGAAATACATCTAAAAGTTCTTTCATTGTATAGGATTGTTTTAAATATTCTGGGGATATTTTTCTAAATGAAATTGAGATTTGTTCTCTCAATGCAAGATCTGTAAAGAATTATGCTGGTATTTTTATTGGAATTGCACTGAATTTATAAATTGCTTTTGCTGAGATGGCCATTTTTTTTTTCTGTGTTATTTCTACCAATGCATGAACATGGGAGATATTTCCATCTTCTGGTGTCTTCTTCAATTTATTTTTTCAGAAACTTGAAGTTCTTGTCACACAGGTCTTTCACTTGCTTGGTCAGAGTTACACAACTATACCTCATTCATGGCCATTTTGAAGATTTCTTTCTCATCTCATTCATCATTTGTAGACAGGAGGGTTACTGATTTATTTTTAGTTAATTTTGTATCCAGCCACTTTGCTTAAGGTGTTTATCAGATGTAGGAATTCCTGGGTAGAATATTTAGGAATCATTTATGTATTCTATCATATCATCTGTGAAAATGATACTTTGACGACTTCCTTTTGATTGCATCTCTTTGATCTCCATTGGTTGTCTTATTGCTCTAGCTAGGACTTCAAGTACTATACTGAAGAGATAGGGAAAGAGTGGGCAGCCTCGTCCTGTCCTTCATTTCAGTGGAATTGTTTTAAATTTCTCTCTCTTTAGCTTGAAGTTGGCTATTGTCTTGTATATTGCTTTTATTGTGCTTAGTTATGCACCTTGTATCTCTGATCTCTCCAAGACTTTAAATATGAAAGTATGTTGGATTTTGTCAAAGGTTTTTTTCATCAACTAGTGAGATGATCATGTGATTTTTTTCAGTTTGATTATATGATGGATTACATTGATGTGTTTTTGTATATTGAACCCTCCTTGAATCCTTGGGATGAAGCTGACGTGGTCATGGTGGATGATATTTTCGTTGTATTCCTGGTTTCGGTCTGTGAGTATTTTATTGAGTATTTTTGTGTCATGTACAAATAGCACCTAACACACAACAATGCCTGAGTAACCACTTCATATAGGCATTGTAATATTATTTAAACTCATAAAAGAAGATGTGGAAGGCTCCATTTTTATCAAAGTTATCTGAAGTAAGAGAAACTGAGGTTTACCAGTTGAAGTATGAATTTAAGCTTTTTAAAACCTAAAAGAAATTATGGCAGAATTATGCAGTGCAGGCAAAGGCCAGTGAACAATTAAAATAGCCATTCTTCAATATATGTAGATATAATATTCTTACACTTAAATATGCATATATATATATACAAATATTTTCATACACATTTCTTTAAATGCCAGTTATATATGCATATTATGTAGTATCAGTTTCTTTGTATGTACTTTTTAGAATCTGAATCAAGATTTTCAGAGTGTTTTTGCCACAAACAAATACTTGTGCTCTTGTACCTAAAAATTTCAAGGCTTTTCCCCCTTTCTCTTTCAGTAAAATAAATATTTATTAAATTTTCTTAGCTGTCTGAAATTTTCACGTGTTTCTATTAAGAGTAAATTACATATAGAATCACATAAAGTTGCCTTGGTTGCAAGAAACAGAAAGCACCTGAACTGATATAAGGGGAAAGAATATAAGTGGGATGCTGACTTCTGAAACCATAAGGGTGAAGACACTGAAGGACCCACTCAATCCTGAGCCTCTAGTGACATCATCAAGGTCAATGTCTATCATGTGATTGTGGTAAGTCAGCTAGCAATAGGACCAGTTTTCATACTCTGAGAACAAAGAGCAAATCAAAGCAAACAAAGATACAAATCTCCAGATTACCCAAATTGGTTTTCTTTTTGGCAACCACATTCTAGGGTTCACTCTACTGAATCTGATGTTGCCATGCAGCTAGGATGTCCACAAGGGTCAGATATCTCCTCCTATAGACTGGGTTGAGGAGATAGGAAGACCTAATAGGCAAGAGAATATTCTCGAACAAAATCCAGCAGATTTTTTTTTTCTCATAAAAAGAAAGAATAGACAGCCCAAACTGAAACACAACAGTGATTTCAATAACTCTCACATTGCATGAGTGATATTGAACTCTTTCAGTGGAAAAAAAAACAAAACAGTATTTTAAGCAGAATCATTGTGCGTAAAATTCACAAGTTAGTTCTAAAGTATTATGGTGGAGGAGCTGAAAATGATGTTTTTAGACCATTTGATGGCCAACCTTGGTGGTCAATGTTACTACATCAGGAATTAACTAGAACCTCCAAATGAAGGGCACACTTGTGGGGTTTTTTTCTTAATATGAAATAGGAAGATCCACTTCTAATCTGTATCTTTGAGTTAGGAAGACACACCTTTAATTCAAATCTTTTTGTCATGAGAAAAAACACACCTTATAGCCAGGTGGTGGTGGTGCATGCCTTTAATTCCAGCACTTGGGAGGCAGAGGCAGGCAGATCTCTATGAGTTCAAGGCCAGCCTGGTCTACAATTGAGTCCAGAACAGCTAAGGCTACACAGAAAAACCCTGTCTCAAAAAACCAAACCAAAACCAAAACCACAACAAACACAAACACACACACACAAAAAACAAAACAACAACAAAAAACAAACAAACAAACAAACAAACAAAACAAAAACAAAAAAAGAAAAGAAAGAAAGAAAACAGGAAAAAAGAAAAGACGCACCTTTAATCCAGATCTTGACTTGGGGAGACACATCTTTAATTCAGGTTGTTTGACTTAGGACAACTCATCTCTAGTCTGGCTCAGACTCTTTGTTGGAAGGTCTATAAGGAGATGAAAGAAGGAAGCTTTAGCTCTTTGCCTGCTTGCTGTCACCTTGCTAGCAAGTTCATTCCTTCACTGGCATTAGAGCTTGCTTCTTTGGGATTTCAGCATATAATGAAGACCAGATAAGACATCTGTGCTCTGTATCTTTCTATTTCCCCATTCTCCTATAATTTTCTTACCTAGAGTCCCAGTAGGATGTCCTTACATCTATCCCAATCTCCTGGTAAATGAAGACTTTTGTGGGGCATGCTTTTTGGACAAGTGCCCAATTATAAGTGAGTATATACCATGTGAGTCTTTCTGCTTCTGGGTTAATTCACTCAGTATGATCATTTCTAGTTCCATTCATTTGTCCACAGATTTCAGGATTTCTTTGTTTTTAATAGCTGAGTAGTATTCCATAGTGTAAATGTACCACAGTTTCTTCATCTATTCTTCTACTGAGGGGCATTTGGACTCTTTCCAGGTTCTGGCTATTATAAATAAGGCTGCTATGAACATGGTTGAACATATGTCCTTGTTGTGTGGTGGGTCCTAGAAACCTACAAGAAGAACATCATGATGGGTGGATAGGGACCCAGCGAGGTCTGTTCAAACTATGGCACTAACCAAGGACAATGCAAGTAATAAACATCAAACACCTATTTTGATCTAGTCAATGGACAGGACTTTCTCCACAGTTATGTGGAGAGTGGGGACTGACTCTGACATGGACTCTGGTGCCCCATATTTGACCACTTCCCCTTGGTGGGGAGGCCTGGTGGCACTCAAAGAAAGAATAAGCAGGCTTCCAACATGAGACTTGATAGTGGGGGAGGAGGCCGCCTTCAGTCATAGACATAGGGGAGGAGAATAAGGTGAAAGTGGGAGGGAGGAATGGAAGGATACAAATGTTAAGATAACAATTGAGATGTAATCTGAATGAGTTAATAAAAAAATAAAATATATAAGAACTAAAAAACAAAACAAAACAAAAAGACATCTATGCTTATAAGCTGAGCAACTACTGGATTTTTGTACTTTCCTTTCATAGCAATCATTGTTGGAACGTGTGTGTGTATGTGTGTGGGTATCTGTGTGTGTGTGTGTGTGTGTGTGTGTGTGTATACATATATACGTGTATATGTAATGAAAAAAATACATTTTTATAGGCAGAAATAACATTTTAAATAGTCATAAATTGTTGACTCACCACCCCTCCAAAGTATAGGATATAAACTATAGAAAAATAAAGTCTGCATCAAATTAAAATTTGGTCTAATTTACTGTTTAGAATTTTCAGATAATTCTGAGGGCCTTATTTTAAGGAAGGATCTAATGGTTGCTACTCAAAGTATTATGTTTCCTAGAGGATCTTGTAATTATTAACTCCCATGCTGGTCATTAGTCACAAGTTCCCTGAGTTGTGAGCTGAGAGTTGCTGTCTTTATAGGCCAGTATCTTCCTGGATGTTTTGGTATGTGGGAGAATAGGATTATACAACCACTCAACACCATTTCTGCATTTCTAACACTCACAAAGTTGTTGGAAAAGAAATTTTGTTGGGAATGAGTAAGGAAACTTAGAGATAAACCTTAATTCTGTTTTTAAAAAAAAGCATAGAGAATCTCAGATTTTTCCTGGTATTTCCTGGCCACAGTTTAAATGTTCTTTGTCTCAGTTTTGGGTGGAAAGACATTTTTTTTCCTCAGCTATGCTACTGATCTTAGAATGGCTGTGTCCTATCACCCTGGATATAGCAATTCTTTCTCATATTAGCCAACCTTCCCAACTATTTACATGTATTGCTCTTGTTTTCCTCTCCTTTAGGTGATTTCTGTGTTTTGCCTTTTCACCTCATAATTGTTATGGATGGGTGAAATGTAAACTGATGCCTGAAAAGCTCAGTGTACTAATTGATTAAGTATGGGCGGGAGAGGAGGATGCTACCAAAGGTTAAGCAATGATCAGTGACCCCTTTACTCGGAATCTATTGCAGCTGTGAGAACAAGAGCACATCAGTGTGGTGCTTCCTTCTTAGGCCTTAGAATATAGGATTTCCTTAAAGAAAAAAATAGTGTGTTCATATTTTGATTGTGTATAAATTCAATACTCATTCAAAATAGCTTAAAGAACTTTTCTTTATGTTTAAGGGCTGTAGTGTCTTTGGAGACCCTGGTGTATTGGTAATGACTACTATCAGGACAGTTCATGTGTTCTGATAACCTTAGTCATGATACAATTAGTAGTAAGCATTTATGCAACTTGGTCAATGTTCATAACTTTTTTCAGGAATGCTAAGGATTTTTAATGTGTTTTTAAAATCTAAACAAGGATTTGAACCTGTAAGTCTGGTTGCCTACTAGACTTCTCCTTTGACTCTATTGAGGGTACTTTGCCTTGAGTTTCAAGTTTTGACTCTTCAATATTTCCTAGTTTAGTACTCCATCCGTTCAGTTCTTCAACATTGCCTCTGGGAATTGTACTTCACCCGTCATTTTGTTCTGCACACGGATTGACTGGATAATGAACTTTGAGAAAATGGTAGTTTCAGGTGAAGGATTGGTCACATACAAGATGAGTGTAGACAATCTTGTCACAATAGAAAGAAATAAAGACAGAAAATATTGATGTTCTTATGTTAATAATACTCAGGTGCTAACATAAAGAGGCTCTGTCAGACAAAAGTTTGCTTAATTTGAACAACAAAGAAACTATTATTGAATAAATATAAAAATATTTAAGTATGCATACATTATCATTCTTGGAGGATGCCAGGAAATTAAATATTTTGCAAACCCATAAACAGTAAAATTAGCCTAATTCTTCTTTGCTGTATATTCCGTGAGCAATGAATGGTAGTTAGCTATCAAACAGGTAATAAATAGACTCTCTGTGTGTTAAATTATTCTAGCTAAGAAATATGGGAGAAATCGTCATTACTACTATCATGCAAACCCTGATAAATTAATGAATCTAGTGATAATCATATTAGCCACACACATACATACACAAATAGAAAGATAGGCTGACCTGGCCAGCAGGGATTCGACTAACGCTAGGAAGGAGAATTCTGTATAGGGACAAAACACAAGACACGAAGAAGGAGAACAAGTCTTTGATCAAACTCTCAAATTTTATTTTTCAGGTAGAAGGTTTTATAAGGCAGGGGGCAGGGAAGCATATTGCTATGGCAACCCAGCTGCAAGCTATCTCAAGATGTGAGGGATTCCAAGCAGGTCACAACATTCTACCACAGTGAATATTTTGCTATCTCTATCTAATCTAAATACTAAACTACAACAGGGTGGCTCCATCTAAATCTTATCTTTAGTCTAACTGCCGAACCATGACAGGTCAGCTGGTTTCTGGTAAATGGCAGACTGCTGGAGAGATAGAAACCTAGGCTCTGACAAGATGGCTGAACATTGGCCATATGGCCTTCTGTCCCCAACAGTAGGCAAGCTTAACACAGTCCCTTTTGACATAAATACACCAAGGTGTTAGCAAGTTCTCACCGAAAATAGGGCACAGAGGAAGCCAAGAGAGTTTTAATATAACAAATCTCGACCAAATTAAAAACTCAAATTTGAGGGAAAGAATAATATCTTAGATCCTACAGCATGGTAAGACAAGTGAAATCGGTGGCATAAAACAGTTCACTTAACAAGCATCTTGTTTATTTTACAAATATAGTACTGCAAGAAGGAAAAAAGTTAAAAACAGAAGTATAAGAAAACTATAAACTTTAAAACATTACAAACCCCAAAAGCTGCAGTATGTGATGTTTAGTCATGTAGCTCACTGGCAGAATATTTGCCTAACATGCCTAACATGCACCTGGCCTTGTCTTTGACCCTCCTAAGATCACGATCAATCAATACATTAATAAAGGAATAAAATTACATTCTGCCAGATTTATGCTGATACAGATTCCCTCACATATATACACAAAGAAGTAAATGCAATGAAAAAATGAAAGGCAATAACAAAAGGCTTCTTCATGAGATGTTTCCTGTTGTTAATGATTTGCAGACTTGTACTAGGATTGCCTTCTAATTCTGTAAGACAAGAAAAGGAAACAAAAAGAATAGAAAGAAATCTTTATTTTAGGTAATACAGAAATGTAAAAAATCAGAAAAAAAATCAATAAAAAATTCCTAGAGATAGTGAGTCATAATTACTTTGAGGATACAAAGTTAATATATGAAAATGAGTTATTCTCCAATCAACCATCAATGAAAATGTGGGCTTGAAAATTAAAAGCACATTGCTATTTACAATGGTTACACAGAGAAATAAATATTAAAGTATAAATTCAGTTAAATATGCACATTATTTTAATGAGGAAATCTATAAATATATATATGAAATTCAGGAAGTAGACTGGGGGACTCCAGCCAGGCTACTGTGTTTTAATCAAATATTGATGGGGGCATGGATCCTGACCCAGATCTGCCATTGTACGCCTTAGAGAGACACAGGTGGACCGGTGGAGAAGAGAAGAGAAGGCTGTATCTTTGGGAGTAGTATCGCACTGGATTTGGGGAGAGACCAGCTTACAGGCCAGACCAGCATGCAGGCCAGAGACACATGAGGATCTGTCCCGTGGAACAGATACTGGAAGGTTTACACTTGTTTCCATTTAACCCTTTTTCCTTCTTGTATAGGATTGCAGGATTGTTAGATTGCATAATAAAGTCTAATTGTTAAGAAACAGAGCCAACATATGTGTGCATACTAATAAATTATATATATTAGTATATATATATATATATATATATATATATATATACAGTGTTTCAGCAGCATTTGAGAAACAGACCAAAAAGAAGAAAACCTTCACCCTATATGGAGCTGCTCACACAGAGAAGGGCCAGTGTTTCTGAGTGATGGTGAGGAAAGAGTGCTAGTGTGAGCCAACCTAAACTCAGGTGGAATCAGAGAAGTAGCACAAAATGAAACAAAGAGGAGACACCCCAGGAAAGTAGACTGTTAGGTAAGCAGTATGAGACCCTTGGTCCTTCCCAGTCCTCCATATATACAGATCCTTTCAAACAGGATCCCCAGATTCAACAAGGCAAACATCCAGGAAAAGTTATCACTTAGGAGTAAAAACTATAGACACATTATCAAAATTTAAACAGACAAAATAGAGTTGCACACTTGAAAGATAAAAATTACAAAGATTGCAGAAAGCAAGCTTTAAAAGGAACTCACTGCCTTGCATAAAGGTCAGATATAAGTGGATGTTTTACATTTTGTTGAAAGCTGACAAATTGCTTGTCCAGGGAAATCCAGTTTATTCAAATATGGGTGATATAGACAAGAAATGGTATTTAGAAAAATGGAATCCTAGTCAGCAAAATTTCCACAAGAAAAAAAATGTATAAAGTAGGAATCAAAACAAGTTACCAGACAAAGGCAAAGCCCTAGGGATTTATCATTAAGGAATAAAAACATTACATTATCAAATTTTAAACAAACAGACAAATTCAAGTTGCAAATGTTGGAAATTGGGTAATTGCTGGAAAGGAATAGAAGATGAAATGTGAGCTGGCAAAGCTCCATGAGGAAATGCAAATCAAATAAAAAGCTATCACAGAAATAAGTACACAATTAAGAGGATTGAGACAGTAAGGGCTAGAAACCTTATTAAAAAAACATAAAAGACAGAAATTGGTAAAAAAAAAAAAATCCTGAATTATAGAAAGCAGCAAATGTTCTTGGAAGACAGAACTATGAAAAGGAGATGTACCAGGCCCACTGTGTGTGTAGGATTATAATTCCTGAAAAAGACAGAAAATTAATAAACTATAGCAAATATTTAAATATATGGTTTAAGATTAAAATATGAAATAAAATAACATCTGTCGCCATACTTTTAAATGATGTGTATAAAAGTAAATTTCCTGACAGCATTGAACAAACCTCAGACAATTCTTGGGATTTTCAAAGAAAGAACACATTTTTAGGTATTAAATATTAGAACAGTCATTTGTGAAGGGAAAATTTCAAGCTAAGGACCTGAGGGTAGTGAAACTGTGCATTTCAGTTTTTAAAATGATCCCTCCTCCCATCTGCTAAGGAATTCTCAGACTGAGCTGTGTCCCACTGCTGATCTGGGTCCCACTTCTGATCTGGGTCCCCACTTCTGATCTGGTTCCCACTGCTGATCTGTGTCCCCACTGTTGAGCTGTGTCCCACTACTGAGCTGTGTCCCCACTGCTGATCTAGGTTCCACTGCCGAGCTGGGTCCCCACTGCTGAGCTGTGTCCCCCCTGCTGATCTGGGTCCCCACTGTTGATCTGGGTCCCCACTGCTGACCTGGGTCTCCACTGCTGAGCTGTGTCCCCATTGCTGAGCTGTGTCCCCACTGCTGAGCTGTGTCTCCCCCTGCTGAGCTGTGTCCCCGCCTGCTGAGCTGTGTCCCCACTGCTGAGCTGTGTCCCCACTGCTGAGTTGGGTCCCCACTGCTGAGCTGGGTCCCCACTGCTGAGCTGGGTCCCACTCCTTCCCTGAAACCTTTCACCTCCTTCATGAGTTTACACAGATTTTTCTCTACTTCTTTGGAATAGAGTATTTGTTTTCCCCTTACTCTGAGTCACTCCTTCACCAGCTCAAATAATGGTAGCTCCGAGTCTACTGCTACTCTTAGGTCTCAAAACGACTGCTCATTGTTTTAACGGGCTGAAATAACTTAAATGAATTACATCCTGCTTATGATTAAACCTAATATATCTTTGCCAATTTTATAGATGTCATCTTTTAATAAAATAAAGTTATAAAATATAAAGAATAGGAAAATTATTTTTGAAATATTTTTAAAATACGTATTATAAACAACGAATCCTTCTTATGTAGAGACTTCTTACAATGTATATAAAAGCTACTAGAGAAAAAATATCAAAGAGTAAGGGAAGAGTATTTTTGAAAAGAAATAATAGACCTTAAGGACTGAAAATTGGTCAATAAAATGAAGTTCTTTCTTACATTGCTAGTGGAAGTGTAAATTTATAATTTTTTGAAAACACAAAATTCCACTATCAATATTTTTAAATCATAACTTTAATACAGAGATTTCACTTTGGGAAATACTGTTTTCAAAGACTATCATATACATGCTAAGTCATGCGTGCATAAAATTATTGATTTAGAAATAGAATGAAATAAAAATGAATAAAAACATCATTGGATGCCTAAGTTTTAGTGACACTTTAACTAGAATTGTCTGTTTAACTATTTCTCAGTAAACCAGAAAATGGCACTCTGTGTGTATGTATGTGTATTGTAGCACATTAGTATGTGTGTGTATGTACATATTATGGTATGTATGTGTGTGCTTGTATTGTCATATGTATGTGTGTTTTGTGGCATGTGTGTACCATCACAAACCTTGGAGTTCTGAGAACAATCTCTGGTGTGGTCCTCATTTTCTACTTTGTTGGCAACAAGGTCATTTTACTGTTTTTCTGTGCCAGGTAAAGTGATCTATAACTTCAAAGCTTCCCCTAGTTCCTCCTCTCCTCCCCCTGTAGGAGTCCTGGGACTACATTCAGATGATATTTCTTGGTTTTGTAAAGATCCTCCTGATTGTAACTCAGGTCCTCACACTTTGTTGGCAACTCATTTTACACACTGATCTGTATCCTTGCCCCAATGGCAAGATTTATTCATTTAGTTGTATGTATAGTGTGTGTGAGTGAAGGGGGTAGAAAAAGAAGTAAGTGTGTGTGTGCGTGTGTGTGTGTGTGTGTGTGTGTGTGTGTGAGAAGAGAGAGAGAGAGAGAGAGAGAGAGAGAGAGAGAGAGAGAGAGAGAGAGAGAACAAATATTGAGGTCAGAGTACAATTTGAAGGAGGCAGTTTTTCCGGCATTCAAACTTAGGTTGTCAAGTTTGTCAGCAAGCACCTTTCTCTACTGAGCCACCTTACCTGTTTAAAAGACAATAAAAAAGAATATATATCAAGAAAATTTGAATATTAAACATCAATATGTGTTTTGCTTTTAAGCTTTTAAAAATTATACATTGCCAGGCAGAACAGATAAGAGGCCCACCTGCCTAACCAAAAGCCATGCTAGCTGCCAGAAGTCCATCCCTAACTCTAATGGACCAGAGGTTATGCTAGCTGCCAGAAATACAGACTACTAAAACCAGAAGACCAAAGAGGAAACAGAAACTAAGGAACAAAACACCCATCTAAGAAAGAAAAACTCAGAAATCAGAACATAGACCTATGTTCATCCCACCAATGTAAAAATACAATCAACAACAGCTGGGGCAATATGGCACCACTAAAACCCAGCTATCCTGCTACAGCAAACCCTGAATATTCCAACACAGCTGAAATACAAGAAAATGATCTTAAAACTTTATGAAGATGATAGATGTACTTAAAGAGGAATGACTAAATCCTTTAAAGAAATCCAAGGAAACACAAATAATTGGAAGAAATGAATACGTCCTTTAAAGAAAGCCAAGAGATTCAAGAAAAAAAAAAAAAAAACAAGTGAAATAAAGGAATAAAACTGTTTAAGACCTGCAAATGGAAATAGAAGCAATAAAGTCCTTTAGATGGAAAAAATCTAGGTAAGTGAACAGGAACTACAGGCATAAGTATCAACAACAGAATGCAAAAGATGGAAGATAGAATCTCAGGCATAGAAGATGTGATTGAAGAAACTGACACATTGGTTAAAGAGAAACAAAAAACAATTCCATGAAAATCAGGAACATGACAAGGATGTCCACTCTCTCTGTATTTACTCAATATAGTACTTAAAGTTCTAGCTAGAGTAATAGGACAACTAAAAAATATTAAGGGACACAAATTAGAAGGGGAAGTCAAAGTATTGATATTTTCAGATCATATGTTAGTATACATAGGGACCCCAACATTCTACCAGGAAACTCCTACCCCTGATAAACACCTCCAGAAAAGTGGCTAGATACAAGATTAACTTGAAAAAGAAAATCAGGAACCCTCTTATAAACAAACAACAGACAGGCCAAGAAAGAAATCAGGGAAACAACTTCTTCAGGATATTTTACCACACTATGACCCCCAAGATTGTGTATTGGAAAAATTTGTCTCTAGTTGTGGTATAGTTCAGTCCTAGCACACACCTTTAATCTAAGAGCTTTATGTAAACAGGATCAAGTAAAGTCAACCCTAGGTCAAGAGGCAGATCAAGCAAGTTAACAGGGAGTGAACATAGGGAAAAACCACATAAAGTGAGAAGAATTCTGGAGGATGTACAGAGAGAAGCATAAGAAGTAGAAAGAAGGGACATTCAGTTTAAAGGGCTTTAAAGGGGTATTTTCTTCTGGGACATTGGCTGAGCAAGAAAGTCCATTGGGTGCTCTTTTTTCAGCTCTGACCTAGTAGGCTTTCACCCCAGCATCTGTCTCCTGAGTCTTTATTAGTAAAATCTCACATTTGGGATTCTAATTAAAAACAATATTTTGGCACTCCAATGAGTGGTATGACCACTCCAGCTACAAGCAAGCTGAGGAGCCAGCATTTGATAAGTCACCTGGGAAAGTCCTCAAGGAGAGAGCTAAGAATGGGAAATAGCATAATACAAGGCTCTAGGACCCTGCATGCTGTTACTTTAGATGGCTTGAAAATTGAATCAGAAAATAAAGAGCCAAATAACCTAACTAAAATTGGCTCAGTCCTGACTATTTTTTTTTTTTCATATTTTATCTTAAATAGCCATAGCGGCATTCTGTACCTGCTCAAAGAAAAAAAGCTTTAGAGATACAGAAAAACAAAAACATTTGTAAAATGGATTAATGCCATACAAGCTTTAGAAAGCCTTATAAATGCAATTAAGAAAATAGACAGAGGAATTTAAACAAGCCTTACAAAGGTCTATAAATGAATATAAGAAAAATGCTCAGACACAGACAGAAGAATTTAGTAAAGAACCTACAGTGTTACCACACAACGATACTGAGGGGGTCCCCCCAAGGATATCAGAAAACCAACTTTAACTTATCCAGTTACTATACAAGACCTACCAGGAGACCATAGGCACCCTCAAGGCTATGAAGAAGGTAAATGGAATTGTATAGACATATTAGATTTTAAGAGATTTACAGAAGTGATTGCATCATGTGGCATACATTCACCTCATGTAAAGCACATATTAAATTCATGGGCAGCTTGGAATAGAATTATCCTCCAAGACCGGAAAGATATGGCAACAGCAATATTAGAAGCTGGTCTTCAGTTACAATGGCAAACATGGCAGAAAGAGGAAGCTAGGGCCATAGAATATTGACGTAAGACTAGAAGTAATACTATTTCCTAGAATCAGTTGCTAGGTGAAGATCAATATGCTAGTTTACAAAGGCAGTCTGAATTTGATAATCACACCTTGGCACTATGTCACTTAGCAGCTATAAATGCTTAGAACAGGGATGAAGAATCATGAAGTTGTCTGAGTCATTTACTAAAATTACACAAAGCACCAAAGAAGACGTAACTGATTATTTTTGCTAAGATTGACTTCTTCTATAAATAGGATAGTATCAGATTCAGAAGTCAGACACATTTTAACCAAATGTTTGGCTTTTGAAAATGCTACTTCAGTATTGCTAGATTCTTGTCTGCAAGCACAGCAGAGTATCATTATTAGTGACACTGGCTAGCCCTCTTCCATGGAGTGGGTTTTAATTTGGGTCAGTCACTGGTTTGCCATTTCCCTAATCTCTGTCTCATCTTTACCTCTACACTTCTTGTAGACAAGGCACATTTGGGGTCGATTTTATGTGTGGGTTGATGTCCCTTTTTCTCCAATGGGAGAGCCAGGAAGGCCTGGCTACAGAAGGTGCCAACTAACTGTCCTCTAAGAGGTTTCATGCAGCACCTGATGGAGACAGGTGAAGAAACCCAAGGCCAAGCAGTGGGCTGAGCTTAGAGAGTGCTGTGGAAGAGTGGGAGGAATATATAGAGAGACGGAGGAGTCAAAGATACCACAAGAAGACCACAAGACAAAAAGACACCACAAGATTGAAGAGAGGAGGGAGGAGACTGGAGTCAGGATGTAAAATGAGTAAACAAATAAATAATAAATGAAGAAAAAAAAAAGGGGGAAAATACCAGTTCAGAATTACCACAGAGTAATTTAACCTGGGCCCACTAGGGCTCACAGAGATTGAACCACCAACCAAAGGGCATGCATGGACTGAACCAAGACTTCCTACACATATGTAGCAGATGTGTAGTTTGGTCATCATGTGGGTCCTCTAACAATAGGAGTAGGGGCTGTCTCTGACTCTGTTACCTGCCACTGGATCTCTTTCCCCTAGGTGAGCAGATTTGCTTAGTCCTGAAGTGCCTTGAGATTTCAGGGCAGATTGGTACCAGTTGGGAGGGGTCTTTCTTCCTCTGGGAAGAAGGAGAGGGGAGATCAGTGGAGAGATGTGAGAGTGGGTCTAGGAGGAGAGGAGGGATGGGGCTGGGATCAGGATGTAAAGTGATTAAATAAATAAATTAACGGAGAAAATAAAGAAAGAAAATTTTATTTAGAATGTAAAAGGGTGATTAGACCTTTAAAGGCAAGATCAGCACCAATAGACGAATGGATTAGAAAAATGACTGATGTTGGATCTCACATTTAAAAATGCTATTCTGATAGAAGTAATTACTAAAAGGTTTAAGAAAAATCAAAATGTCCGAAGTTTTAATTGTAGTGTGCCATACAGATTTCTAATAAAGGAATAAAATGGCAAAATTAAGAGATATAAAGATGATGAAAGCAATAATGTGAGTTGTGTTATGTAAAATTTCCTACTTAATATGTTCTGTAACCAAATGGAAGAGAAGAGTGCCATGTAAATTAGTAAGTACAAGAACATGGAATATCATATTCAATGATTTAGTCAAGAAGTTCAAACAGTCCTGACAGAAAAGAATGTGTTGCAAATGAGATTGAAGTTTATCTCAAGTTCGGTGTTAAGAATACACCTCCCACTAAGTTCAAAACTCTTGTGAATTACCCAATGGAAAATGAAAATTCATCAGAGATGTTTAATTAAAAATAATTAGATTTTTTTAAGGTAATATTACATTTGGCATGTACAAGTGCAAGAGAAATGACAGTTAAGAAGTTATTGGCTAATAGGCCTTGATATCAGCTTAACTTATGTATCAATCTGCATAGATATCAGAATGGTGGGTGTCCTGTGAAGTGGTATTCCTGGGTCTATATGCGAAGGTGTTTCAAGGAGAGCTTATCAATGGAGAGTTGAGTGCCTTCACCATGGGAGTGGTTATCATCTCACCCACTGAGTGAAAGAATGAGTCAGTAGGAAGTCATAGAAAGAGATGTGCATGTCCAAATCAAGGAGTATATGTACAGATGAAATAATTGCCCTATTGGCTATATAAATGGTATCAGAGGTACTAAGAAATGAGAAACAAGGTGCAAAAACAGAAAATAAATTTTGACTTATGGTATTTGATGTGTAGAAAAAGAGAAAAACGTACATGCTCCAATTTAAACAGACCAATCTAAAACCTTGAAGGTACTTTTTACATATGTGAAAGAATATATGACATTTGACATTTTTGGACTAAATTACCCTGTTCAATATAATTTTTACTGTTCAAGTCATTTACCTGAAAATTTTATAATGTCATTTTTTAAGGCTGTATAAAGTTTAAGGTTTCATTGTGCATTCATTATCTATTATTTATCTGTTGATGAACATGTCAGCTGAGTTCCTGGCTATTGTGACCAGAACAGCCATGAATGTGTGTGTGTGTGTGTATATACACATACATACACACATACTTACTGTACTAAGAAACACATATCATACACTTTGGCTACAGAACACAGAGAGGCCATTCTGGAAATGAGCTGGAAGCTTCCTTTTTCCAGGCTAACTTCCATGCATCTAGGAGAGAAGAGACAGCAATGGTCTTCACCAGCTTTAGATCTTGTGTGCTACACTAGAAACTGAGTAAGAGATGCTTACTGGTACAATGGTGGCATAAGTGTGATGGGTAACCAACTGAATTATTCTTGGATTTGAGGCTGGATGTAAAGGAAGGAGTTATTGTTTGGTATTGTGAACCTTGCTAACAGCCCAGAGTTGGGTGGTTGTAGGCCCTAGGAATGAAAATACTACTTTAGTTTTGTTATCATGTTTAGGCATGTTATCACATTACCTCATAGATATTTTATTTAAAATACTCACAGCCCAGTGCTGTTGCCAGCCTTGTCCAAAGATACTTCTCTTCATAATAATGGTTAATGAAGATATTCATAGATGGTCAAGATGCTGAAAATACCTGACTGACTGTTGAGTGTTGTTAACTGTAGCAGCCATATCTCTCCCTCCAAGGTTCAAGGAACATCAAGGGAGGGTGAAGTAGAACAAATGCAAGGATGAACAATATGGAGGAGCACAGGAAAATATGTCTTATGGTCATGGCATGATTGTGGCACACAGGCACACTCACAGCATCTGGTGTTGCCTGTGTAGGGCTTGAATAGGACTGAGTGGGTGAATAACAGAGGGCCTTGTAAGGTGTGGCTTTGTTGTGCAGGGCAGCTAAAAGCAGCCAATGGCTGATGGAAGAAAGGAGACCATTGTTTTCAATAATGTAGTTTTTGGTGAATTGTTCATACTCCAGTGGATAGCTCTATTACGCTGCTTAAATCCAGTGGCCAAAAAGCAAAAATGACACCTGAAAGCAGCACGGGGATCTGTTGTAAAATGGTAAGAAACAATGAGGATGAGAGAAGGGCCATAAAGGACAAAGGGGCATATGTATAATATATATGAAATTCTAAAAGAATAAATTAATAAAATTATCTTTGTAATCAAGTTCTTTCTGAAAGGAGAGAAGTAACCTTGTGAGGGCAATGGGAGATGACAGATGCCATGGCAAGGGAGGGATAATGACGTGTACATTATCATCAAGAAGTTCATACTGGAAATGAAAAGTAAAGAAAAATATTTCCACTTAAAGAGTTGAGAGCTTTATTAAGAACTAGTAACTGAATAAGGGGGTGAAATTGTCTACAGTGGCATGAAGAAAAAGAAGACAACAAATTAAAAATAATGTGTCCATATTTTTTTTCTGAACAAAATGATCTGTTGTGTGGTTTACAGGCATTCTCAGGTATTTGGGAAATACCTTCCTAATTTTCCACCAATAGCCTTTTAAATGCTAGGATTCAAGGAAGATTATCATTTTATTTTTTTTAAACAAGTGATGCCTTTGTGGCTTCTGGTTTGTACTTTTGAAAACATTTCAGTTTGACCATATAAAGTAAGTTTCTTACTCCCTCCTCCCTCCTTTTCCCCCTTCTTCTATTTCTTCTTTTCTTTTATTTAGACTTGAAAATGAAACTATACTCATATGCTTGTTCCTTATTATTTTAAACACATTCATTAATGTGTGTGTATACACATGCAAAAGAATGGAAGAGGTCAGAGGAGAACTGTTAAGAGGTGGTTATTCCCTTTTACTGTGTGGGTCCTGGAGTTATTAGGCTTTGTGGTCAACTCCTTAATCTAATAATCCACCTCATTGGCCCCCAAATATGACTACTTTAAACATATATTTTACACTTCTCAAAATTCTCCTCTTAGTGTTCATACAATTTCTCATCCTTTGGTTGGTTTCATTCTTACTGGCAAGCACATAGCAACACCCAGTTGCCGCCTACCTTCCCACCACCAGCTTATGGGGTCTGGTTCCCGGGTCATTTGTAGAGCAGAGATGACTGTAATTTTTTGAGAGTAAACACAATGGAACCTTCTTTGCCCAGATTTCCACATGCTGATGATCTTCAAATGCTGATCATCAAGTGTCATGCTGTGACAAATAGCATCTCAGAATTCTATTTATTTAAACCAAATTTACGTTTAACTTTACTTTGATACTGTCAATGCAAGGTGTTTTTTTTTTTTTTTAACTCTCATTGAGTTTCAAGAATAAGTCAACAGGAGTTAAATAATTGTCTTGTTCTTTGTAAGATAACATCGTTTATATTCTGTGTACTTTGCATTTCTACCTTTCCAAGAAAAATCTCTCCATTTGAATAGCAACTTGGCAAGCTCAGACAGAAAGGTCTGGTGCCAATATCTAGCATATGTACTATAGAGAAATGCATGCCAACATGACTCCAGGCTTTCAAGTTGTTTAAGTAAAATAAATTTGTGTAGGAAAACCATATAAAACTGTATCATCTAGCTATTGCTGCGTAACAAACCACACCAAAACTTACTGGTTCTAAAGAAGAGCCCTTTACTTGATCAGGCGTATTACTTGCTCAGGAGTAATTAAGCTGCTACTCAGCTGGGTGGCTAGGCCACGTGTCACTTTTTCTTAAGAGTCTTCATATGGTTGCTGGCACCTGTAGTGATTCTCTTTCCTTCTACACATCCATGTCCTTTCTCTGCTTCAGCTCCTTGTAAGGTCTTTTTGAACTATACAGTTTCCTTAACCCCTTTGTAGCTATTCTGTAATACCTATTTGTGTGTGTATAAGTGCATGTGTGTGAGTGTGTACATATGTATAGATGTATCTGCATAGTGTGTAATATATGATCTAAAAGTATTACTAATTAAGACTGAAACAAAAGGATCAGTGATTGAAAATAGCTAGCTGTCAAGTGATATTGATATTAACAGGTAAACACCATTGATATAGCTTATGAATTTAATGTTATTCAATGACTTCTGGCATTGTGAACAGACAAAAATCTCTCATAAATGATACTATCTATATACTAACAGTGACCATATATATTCCAACCTCAATTGTCTGGGACCCACAAAGGTTATGTAGATGGTAGAAATATTAGGAGTAATAATAAAATTGTTTTATTGTAGGCACAAGGACTGACTCCACTATGATTTCTTACTTGTAGTTGTGCTGTCTAATTAACATTCAGAGCACTTCCTAGAAAAATCTTATTGTCCCCAGTTCAAAAATGAGAAAACATAGCCTTGTAAAAAAAATGAAGTAGCTAATGATGTAATGGAGAAAGGTAAAATTACATACCAAGTGTGCTCAGCTACTGAGTTCCCCCTCCCATTGTGCTGTCTTACAATGCTATACATGACAAGCATTGAGACACAGCTGGGTTTGTGTGACTCTAAGTAGGAATAGCTGCCTGCCAATGTATCACTGAGTTTTTCCTGCACCTTTATGCATTTTTCCTACAGCGATTAGTTTGATTTTGCAAGTAGTGAAAGTGTCCAGAATGATTTATTTTCATCTCAATTCCAACGTGTTCTGGGCCATTTTATCAGTCTATAGGGAAAACAGATTGTTGTTTTTGTTTTGATTTGGTTTATTTAAAAAAAATCAACAACCTGGCTTGCTAGGTAGAACTATTCCAGGTATTTGCCTGGGGATATCTCCTTTGGCAGACAACCTCTTTGTAGAATCCAATTCCCATCAGCTCATAGTTGAGATTAACAACATGGGAAGGGTTAGAACACTCTACGTGGCAGAATAGGTGATTTAACAGCAACACCGTGCAAATCAATCCACCTTACGGCCCACAGTCATCTTGCAGAAGAAGGAGAAATGGGGAATAAGTGGAAAGGGAGGGGGAACAGCAATACTTATTTCATTATGGAGAGCTGTATGTGATTTCTTTGCTTGCCTTTTGTATTTATCTTCTTGTTTACTCTTTAACCAGAAGCATGTGTGGAGAGAAAACCTCTGCTGGGATATGCTTCCCGCTGATGAAGATTTAGGCAGAACACAGAAACACCTTTCAGAGTAAAAAACCCAGGTGAAATGAGGGAAGGGCCCTTAAAAAGACGTGACTTCCGGGCAGGGAAAGATGGGCAACTATGACCTTTAGGAGCAGAAGCAGATAAAATAGGTTCTGGGGTTCCAGGATTCTGAGATCTGGTCTTTATTGCTGGAGCCAAGCAAGAAGGGACCACTTGTCCCAGAATTCCTTAAATATTCTCAGAAAACATGAATAGCTGAAACAGGCAAAGAATGCAGACCTGTCCCCAGATGGTACAGAACTGGGTTTGATGTTGGCTCTCAAATTCTGTTAGTTGTTATATCAGCTCATCTCAATCATTTTATTAAGTAGGCAATGGCACAGCCCTTCATATCATCAGATAGAACATTTGAAGGCTTTCTCAATCATGGAAGATATTTTGCTGTAGTCACACAATCATAAGAAAAAACATTTGAACATGGTGTGTATTATGACAGCCATCATATCTGTGATGCACCGGCCAAAGGAGAAGCAGGTAGTTGCACTCTGGCCTCCTTTTTTGTCCTCTTCCACAGTGATAGAACACTATACTTCTTTGGCTGGCTCAATGGCTTCCAGGAATGAAGGCAGCTTCAGTTTCATTCTTTTTGACAGAGCCTGTCCTGGCAACAAATTTTTAGACATCTGGAAGCAGAATTGTTCTGTATCAGTTCCTAAAAGGCTTCCTCATAAGAAATCAGATAGTTTCCTTTTCTCTTGGTTCACATTTTCCTCAGTGTTGCTTCCTGGAATGTGTCACAATAGTAGCTAAACCTGCAGCTACCTCCTATGGTGAGGACCAGAATTCACGCTGTGATTTCAAATATTAAGAGAGAAGATGTCACCGTTGAGGGACATTATACCACATAATTTTCAAATATTAGTGGTGGAAAATGAGAAGGAACCTGGAGCCCTGGGACAACTAGCGGGTTGTCACAGCTGCCGTTCATGAGACACTATCCCACAAAAGAGAAAGATGCCTGAATTTCACCCAATCTTAGTCCTAGATCACATGTCCAGGAATGAAATTAACAAGGAATGTGATGATAGACACAAATCAACACTTGAATTATCAGAGAACTGTGTTACGTTTCTGATTGAGAAGATTCAACAGCATAACGATATAAATTGTTCCAAAATTAACCTATAGTTTCCGTGCAAACACAGTCAAATTTACAAAAAGGTTTCTTAATGAATCTTTAAAAGATTCCATCTGTTGAGGTGGCTCAGCTGTGAGGCACACGCTGTATAGACCTGAGTTCAAATCCACTTAAAGGTGGAAGGGGAGAATCAACCCACAGAGTTTTCTTTAGATCTGCAGTGTGTGCACCCACACATACACTGTACAAAAAATACCCCACTGAACAATAATAATAATAAATAATAATAATATACAATAATGATAATACTCTCAAATTCATCTGGACAATAAAAAAATTTCACATCCAAAATGTGCAAAAAGAAATAAGGATTAGAGACTGCATTAAACTATTCAAATACACAGATTAAAATGATGTGCTTTCATTAAAATCCAATGTAGATCAATGAAACAAAATCCACAAAATATGTGTATGTATATACACATGTACTATGCATGCAAGTAAGCATTCCTGTATATACATTTGATGAGTATAGATGCATACATAAATACATGGTATGTATAAAAGTAAAGATGTATAGATGTAAATATGTGCTTAAAAATTTCAAAACAGTGTTTAATGAGTGATGCTGAGGCAATTACGTAGAATATTAGGAAAAAATGTGATTAGATACTTCTTTCATATAAGTTTCAAAAAATGCATTCTAGCTAGGTTCAACATCTGCGTGTAAAATAAGTCTGAAAAGATAACATAATGATAATGTAATATAGGAAATGTTTTTTAATGCCTTTGGTTAAAAGAACTCTTCTAAACAATTCTGAAGCATTATTTGTACACTATTATTTTGTATATGAGGACATCATGGAAGAATCTAGATGTTCCTAAGGCTCGAAAATATCTAAATTAAAAAGATTAACAACGGGCTGGAAACAGTTCAGAGGTTAAGAGCACTTGTCGCTCTTACAGAGAACTCAGGTTTGAGTCCCAGCACCCACATGATGGGTCACAGACACTTGAAATTCCAGATCAAGGGATATAATACCCTCTTTATGCTTCTGCAGGCACCAAATACACATGTAGTTCACACACACATGCCTGCAGGCAAAACTTTCATGCACATAAAATAAGGAAATCTTTAAAAGATCATTAATTATTTAATTCTTACTAGTAGCATAAAATACTGTTCTTCCTTCTTTAGGCTACTTTGTTAAATTTATGATTACTTACTGAAAAAGCTGGCCACCTGCTTTTAAATAACCTTGCAAATGGTTTTATCCTATTTAGGCATGAAGTCATGGCAACACCTAAAGATATCCGTTGTCTTGAATAAATGTGGATGCCAATGGTTAAGAGGGGACTGTGTATTCAATTAATTATTATCTTACTCTCTGAATCTCAAACAACTGCTTTGGAAGAGAAATATAACTGAACTGGGATCCTCAGGATCCCTACTTCCATCTGCCAATGGTATTAATCAGGCTGTTTTTTTTTTTTTTTTTTTTTAGCCTTATTGGGTAATAGTTTTATCAATCAGTTGTATGGAGTTGACTTTTGCTGTACATGGTGTGTTCTTTCCAATAGGTATTCCTATTGGAGACATGGAGGACTAGGCATAGTTGCTAAACCTCTTCTCGATCGTTCACAGAAGCAATGGTTTATAAATTGTGTTTGATTAAATGATCACAGAATAATCTAATGTCAGATTTCTGGCATTGTCTCAATGCTTCTGAAATGTACTTTCAAGCAGCAACTTCCAAAACTGTACACATCTCAGATAATCATGGGCTCCAGCCACTGGAAATCTATGCTATCTCGGAATTAAGTGGATATAAGGGGAAATACTTAAGATAACTGCAAATAAAACTCAGCAGACTCAAAGGAACTAGAATCAACTATGGCAATATTAATATGTATTAGCATATCCTACAGCCTGAAAAGCCTTCAGACTGGCCATATGTCTCCTTCTATATTTTACAAAATGTTTTATAATACAAGCCATATGTGTGTGTTACTAGAAATACAGTATTTATAAAAATGTTTTATATTTTCATAGTGCATATATAGTATCTATAATAGAGAATAAACAAGACTGGAAATGTGGCTTGGTAGTTAAGAGCACTGGGTGCCTTTCTAGACGACACAGGTTCTCTTCTCACCATCCACATGACGGTTTACAACCATCTTAGCTCCAGTTCCAGAGAATCTGGTACCTTTTTCTGGCCTCCATGAGCACTGCACACATGTGGCGCACAGACACACACACACAGGCAAAACATCCATACACATAAAATCAAGTAAGTCTTTAAGAAAGAACGAGTAAATGCTATCCTTGGCAAAGATCAAGCATCTTAGTCATATTTAGACAGACAGTTTTCTAATGCGCAAGACACTGTTGTTTCTATCTTATCGAATGTGCCACTTGTTATGCATCTACACCGTGGCACTGCAAGTTGCTTTTCTCTGGGCTCCCTAGCTTAGGATGCCCTTATCATCCCTGCCATATGACACTGTGATGGAGAGACATACATGTAGAGACACACACTGTGATTCATTAATTTTATTTGTTTACTCGGGTGAAAGTTCCTGCCACTGCATCCAAATAGCTTCCCCTTTTTTTTTCTGGGTCAAGAACATGAAATGACAAGTGGAGTGCAGAGTTACTGGAAAGAATTCGGTGTCACCTTTGCTCGTGCTCTGCAACCTAAGAGTCAGACCATGGACTGGCCGCAGTCTGGTATCTATGCTCCTGTTTACGCATGAGGTCGTACGCACAGCTAAACAGGAATATTTGCTATTCGCAGTCAGTCCTGAGACAATATACAAGAAGGTGGCTGGGTCTGAGCATTGTGAGGAAGGCAACTGCACCCCAGATTCTCATGCCTTTAAACTAAGTTTTTATTATGAAGGAGAAATTCTTTCTGGGTGTACTAACCTTATAAATACACCATTTGATCCAGGTCTTTAGAATCATCTGATTGATCTGTACATTTTATTTCCTAGGTTATCAGTACCAAGGCCTTGCTTATACAGGGACAGACAAGAAAGTGGGCTGGAGATGATGAAGCTACTCATATTCTGTATGTCCTGAAACACTTCCCTGTGCTGCACAATTGCAAGCATGTTCCCTTCCTCGTTAAGTCAATGAATACTTTGGAGCCAACTCCATGTATTCAAATCCCATTTTCACTATTTTCTAGCTAAATGACAAAAAACAATATCCTTAACTTTCTTATACTGTTGAGACAAAGGGATACAATCTATTTAAATAAGGCACAGAAAATGCCTGACCCAAGAACAATCGTAGCTGTTTCCCCCAGTGCTGTGATTGTTAGAAACCACTGTCAAAATGGCTTAGGTTAGCTGCAGTGACTGACTCTCTTGTCACTGTGAATCGATTGCAACTTTTAACAGTTTTTACCTAGAACTCTCATGAGAATATATTACAATAAAAACCAAACATGTTCCATTCTTTTTCAGATGCAGCGTTCGGAACTTAAGTTCTGCCCATCTGAACTCTAATCTTCCGTGTCAGCTCAGACTGGGTGATTCCTTTTTGCATGGCAACAAACGGACACACTGGGATGTAAGGTAGCCCCCTTTTCTAGAAGCAATCAAGATAGCCAGCATGACATTGTACCCGGAAGTGTTTTGTGCATTTTGTCATATTAATTCACTCCTTCCTTGTTATCTTTCATGAGATGGAGGGAATGATGGGTGGTGAATCTCTAAGCCTTGAGATCCAGGGGTGGTTCCTGACCTCAGCTGCTCTTGTGAATGCTCTTCAAACTGAGTGTCCTCACATAGCTCAGTAATTATTTCATTGCTGGTGACTAATTCACACTTTAGGAGATTATCCTCCAGTGAGATTACAAGGCCAATGAGGGAAAAGACCGTACTGTATAAAGCTACCCACCAACCCAACTACTCAACATCCCAACTATGTGTCTCCCCACCACAGCTGGAATAGTTTTAAATTTTATCTATCTAGTGAATAGGCAGTGACTGGTGTTAGGAAAACAGAATGACCTTGGGGATTCATCCAAAAGCCTCACTTCATTGTAACTGCTGTACTGAGTACATGTTTACTCGGCATTTGTGTTGGTCGAGAAGCTGATCAGATTTGCAAAGGTGAAAACATCACTGGCAGGAATCACAGGCCTCCTAACAGTGCAAGAGTCCTGTGCACAGAACAGATGTTTAAGGGATGTCTGTCTCATGCGTTATTTTATTCTCTCATATTTATAAGCAACAAGGGATAGAAAATGCCATGGTGATTTCACAGGTTGTAAGGAGAGCATTTGTGTGTGTGTGTGCTTGTTTTTGTGTGTGTCTCTGTGTGTGTGCGTGAGTGTGTGTGTGTGTGCGTGAGTGTGTGTGTGTGTGTGTGTGTGTGTGTGTGTGTGTGTGTGTGTGTGTGTGTGTGTGTGTGTGTGTGCAAGTTTGGGGACTATCTGTCCTACCTGACAAGCAAGTTACACTTTGCTCTCTCAGCTCCAGTGTCCATTCTCAATGCCCCACTTTACTAACTCAGTGATCTATGGCCGTGCTCTACAAGCAACAGACAGATGGGAAGCTGAAAAGGACGCCTGTCCTGAGGAATTAAAATCATGATTTTATAGTACAATAAAGCCCAAGACCATATCTTCTTCCCCTATAAAACTTGCAGGAAGAAGGCAGAATTTAATTAAATTACCATTACTCATGAATTACGTATTCTGTTTTCTACTTGTTTTCAAAGTTCTGTCTTTTTTTCAGTTTTCACACACACACACACAAGAAATCTGAGGAAATGGGAAAGGAGACAGAGGAGGGAAGAGACAGGACTGGGGGACTGGAGTGAAGCTGCCTCAGGAAAAGGTGCTTGTCTAGTCAGGATTTACTTTATTTTTAGGTGTGTGTGTGTGTGTGTGTGTGTGTACTCACACACATGTGCAGGTACCCACAGAAGCCAGAGAAAGGCATCAGAACCTTGGACCTGGATTTACCAACTGTTGCCAGTCACCTGCCTCTGGAACTGAGTTTTGGTCCCTTGGCAGAGAAAACGAGCTCTACTGAGCCACCTCCCCATCCAAGAAAGTCACCTCCTCAGGAAATTTCCCATGACTTAAGTGTGTTTTCAAGACCAGTGCAACAAGAAGGGATCACATTAGAGGGCTGGATTTATAATGTAGTAATTGACGCAAGGGTCCATTTCTTGGTTCTACTATGTGACCAACTGTTCCAATGAAGTGAAACTACGCAACTTTTAAAGCTGAGGCTAATGAACTAGGACATCATGGCCTGTGTGGTGTGAACAAAGGGATTTCGTTTTCCCATTTCTATGTTTAGGGACAGGCCTAGCTGACTTCTCTCAAGGACTCTCCTCCCGGTTTCTTCACATGCACTGTGATGGAGCAATAAAGGTTTCCATGACATCATCTGCAGGAGTGCTAATCCCATGTAGCAGGGTTTATGAACTAACTGCCCTTAAAGGCTTTCATCTCCAGCTCCCATTGCATGGGTTAAAGGGAACACTCGCTCAGTGCAGGCTAGTGTCTAGCAGCTGTTATCAATGTAGGGTTTGGAAGACTGGGCTTTGTATTCACTGAGAGAGAAAAAAAAAATGTGCTTGTAGACATTCTTTCGAAGTGTATGCTGCCCATGGCTAAAACTTTATTGTGGCAAAATTAAGCCATAGTATTTTTATAACAGCCGTGAGATATGTTATCATTTAAAGCACATGATATTTGTAGTATCTTCACTGATGGGTACTCCCATTGTCACGTCAGTCTGAGCATTTTTATCACCTGGAGAAGAAAAAAACCTATATTATTTCTCTAGGTTTTATGCTTCTGGGATACTATCAGAGATTTTCTAAATAATTTTTTCTTTATCAGATGTACAATATAATCCTATTGGGACTCTAGATGAGAGAAGCATGGGAAAATAGCAAAGTAGAAGGATCCGGAGGGTCCTAGAAACCTACAAGTAGAACATTATGATAGGCAGATTTAGGCCCAGGGGTCCCGCTCAAACTAAGGCACCAGCCAAGGATAATACAGGTGGTAAACTTTAAACCCCTACCCAGATCTAGCCAATGGTCAGAACATTCTCCACAGTTGAGTGGAGAGTGGGATATGACTTTCTCACGTACTCTGGTGCCTCACATTTGACCATGTCCCCTGGAGGGGGAGACTTGGTGGCACTCAGAGGAAGGACAGCAGGTTACCAAGAAGAGACTTGATACCCTATGAGCATATGCAGGGGGAGGTAATCCCCCTCAGGAACAGTCATAGGGGAGGGGAATAAGGGGAAAATGGGAGGGAGGGAAGAATGGGAGGATACAAGGGATGGGATAAACATTGAGATGTAACAGGAATAAATTAATAAAAAATAGAAAAAAAAAGCATATTAGTCTTTTCCTCGCCTTAATTGTAAGCTTATTTAACAGTATAATATCCTAAGTGGATTCTGCCTCTAGACTCTGCCACTCTACCTGGTATACATCCTCCATTGAGTCTATCACCTGGTGAACATTTTACAATTCTTTGTTTATTTACTTGCTATTTATATCCAATTATTAAAAGGTTATTTGGTGAGTTAAAAAATATTTATGGACCTCATTTGAAGACACTGAACCTTGTGAGAGGCAATAATAATTTGATAAATAATAAATCTACAGAATTTATAATGGGAATGTAGACTGTTTTTTTTCTATATTTTAGAAACAACAAAGTTAAATGTTTTAAAATTATTTTTTAAATTTTTAATTAATTTTTTACATTTATTTCCTTTACATCCCAATCATAGGCCTTCTCTTTTCTCCTCCTGATCCCTCCCTCCCTCCCTCCTCCCCCCAGACACCCCTACTCCCTCCGGCAGCACACAGCAGCACAGTTAAGTGCCATGAAGACTGAGCTCATACTCTTCCCTTGTGGCTTGGGGAGGCAGCCCTGCCAGGGGAACTGATTGAAAAGAGATGACAGAGTCCATGACAGAGACAGACTGTGGCTCCCTTTCTAGGGGACTCACATGATGGTCAAGCTACCCAATCTGCTACTTATGTGTAAGGGGCCTAGGTCCAGCCCATTCATGGTCCCATGTAGTTCATCAGTCTCCATGACACCCACCAACCCCACTCAGGTTTGTTGGTTCTATTGGTCTTCTTGTAGAATTCCTGTCTCTTCTAGGTCCTTCTATTCCTCTTCTGTCTCTGCAAGACTCCTTGTGCTCTAGCCCAGTGTTTGGCTGTGAGTCATCTGTTTCAAACTGCTGCTGGCTGAAGTCTCAGAGGATAGCTCTGTTAGCCTCCAGGCTGCAAGCATAGCAGGGTATCCTAAATAGTGTCAGGGGTTGGCTCTCTCCTATGGTGTGGGTCGTAAGTTAGGTACATCTTGTAGGCAGTGTAGTTTTGGGGTTGAAGTTTTTGTGGGTGAGTTGGTGTTATCCCTCCCTCAACTAGGAGTTCTAGTTATAGGGTGTCCTCTCAAGCATCCATGACCCCTGCTACTAGGAGTCACCCCCATATCCTCCCAAGAGCATACCGTGTCCTAGGGCTCCAGCTTGTTTCAGAGATGCCTCCTTCCTACGGTTTCTCTTCTGTGTTACAAGCCCTTTGTCTTTCTGCTGCCTCTTCCCACATCTGATCTCTACTCTCATTTCTTTCTGTGTTTACTTCCCTACCCTGTTCCCTTGTTTCAATTGCCTACACTGTTCATTCTATTTCCCTAAGATTAATATTTCTAATAAGAACTATATGAGCTAAAGAACATTTGTCTTTCTTTTTCAATTTTTGAGAAAAAGTCACACTCTGTATGCCAGGATGGCTTTGAATTGGAGGTAATCCTTCTGCCTCAGTCTCTCATGTGCTGTTACAACAGCTGTGATCAACCATCATACCTGGCTGCAGTGTCTCACCCCTGCCTCTGTCACCAGTCCTCAGTGCTCTGCATTTTTTTACCTTCAGGGTTCATGTTCATCCCCATCCATTCTTGGCTGAAAGCTGACTGTAGACATACTTTTGGTGAAGAGCAGAATTATTCTTTATGCTAGGATTGGAACTGCATATAGATGGTCCCAATAGCATTCCCTGAAAGCCACAGCTTTCCTTTCTCCCTTAACATTTTCTAAGCTGTAGGAAAAACTACCATATGATATGTTTGTCTTTTGTCCCGTACTGAGATCGAACCTTTTTATACCTTAATAGAATAGGAATTTGACTGGTGAAAGAATGATAATTAGAGGTAGTATAAGGAGACAATTACCCAAGAGTAAAAGTGAGGAACTGCAAAGGATCTGTTATTCCCTACTTAAACCAAGTTAGGTGGGACACATCCTGTCAGGGATCAGAAAGGGAAAAGCTATGAGTAACCAGATTTGGGTTGGCTCAAGGTGAAAATAAGGTCTGAACAGCGTCTTCTTCTTCCTCTTCTTCTTCTTCTTCTTCTTCTTCTTCTTCTTCTTCTTCTTCTTCTTCTTCTTCTTCTCTTTGCTTTTCATATTTTATTTTATTTGTTAGGATTTTTATCTTTACATATATATTTATATTATTATACATATATACAATAAACTACCTACAGCAAGAAGAACTATGAAATAATCAGGAATTATATAAATGTCACATTCATAGTGTTTTTGTTATTTGTATTTGGCAGCCTTGAAGAAAACATTTTTTTCATGTTGGTGCTTCTAAAATTCTGAATGCAAATCAATTTCCATCACATCTCATCTCTAACAACTTAAAACATCTATTTTTACCTAAAGATGTCTTAACAACAAAGTTTAATTGTAAAACTAAACTACATCTGCTTGTCTTCAGTAATGCTTGCAGATATTTAATGAGAATAAATTTTAAATTGCTCATTCCCTTCAGTTTTTCCTAGTCTTCAAATGCAACAGAAGTTTTAAATGAGAAAATGATAATGTTAATAAAATAATAAAAGCTCAGAAAATATTTTTATCTCATTTTTGAGGTCAACATAGGCCGTCCTCTCTTTCTTTCCCTTCCCACTATTACTTCTCTTAAATTGGGAGTCTCGCAGAGCAGGACTTCATTAATATCCAGTGGTCAATCAGGTAGCTCATTTGGGAAAGGTTTCTAGAGAATAAAATGATTTTCCTGCTTGCTCTATTCACTTCTATGGCACCAAAGGCACACTAATTAAAATCCCCTTATTTTAGGAGTCAGATCACAGAAGGTGTTGGTTAGTGAAATTCTGATTATCTAAAGTAGTTCCATTAATATAAAAAAATGAGTTTAGGCAAAAATAGGGTGCCCTAAATACAAAAAGAATAAAATGTAAGGAAGAAAACAGAAGACAGATCCATGTGCGATGAACAAAGGAGTATGTGATTAGGAGAGAAGGGAGGGAAATATAAATAAAATTAACAAATAGTGGGGTGAAGAAGCTCTAAATGGACATCTCTTGTCACTAAATGAAACTTGTACTGACTGGAATGGGTAACATCAAATTAAGTTGTTGGACAAAGGGGCACAATGGGAAACTCCAAACAACCCAGGCTATTGCCAATGCTATTGGTGGCTCTCCATAAACTGACAGCAAGGCCTTATTGGTGACAACAGCATAGAGAAGTTGAGTTGGGGTCTACCTAGATCCTTCAGCTCTATGGACTTGTCTTCACGGTACCTGAAAATTTCCATAATGCTGCTGAGGAGAAAGGTTAACACCAACCCAACTATGAAGTCTTCAATCTACAATGATGACCTGTTTGCAAGATATGCTGGTTTAGTAGTGGCTCAAAACTTGAGGGAGTAATCAATCAATATATGATTGGATGTAAGGCCAACTACATGAGAAAGAACCTATACCAAACATTGCTCTGGTAGTCAAGAACTTGGGATCAGGGGACTTAGGGGGAAAACCAAATGCTATTGTTCTAGTAAATAACAATAACATGTCTCCTCACACATTTTGTTATACTCATAGATAAGTTTATTTTTTACCATCATTAAGGAAGCTTCCTTCTGCAGTAGATGGGAACAAATCCAGAGACCCACAGCACATCATACAGAAAGTGAGAGACCTTGGAACACGCAGCCCTCATTAGGATGCCTTCATCAAGTTCCACTCCTCCTCAGGGCTCAGGAAACCCCGTGGAAGAAGTGGTGGAAAGGTTGTAAAAGCCCTAAGGGATGGAGGACATTAAGGAAACAAGGCCTTCTAAATATGGCAGGGCTAACAACCACTTGGATGCACAGAGACTGAGGCAGCATGCACAGGGCTGGCATGGGTGCACAACAGATTGGGTCCTAGAGATGAAAGGAGAAGTGGAAACATGCTCCATCCATAACCACAAAACTGTGTCCAGTTGATAACCACTTGCAAATGAAAAACAGTTCCTATGTGTACGAATGTGCGTGTCTCAATGTTTACATGTATACTTCATAATTTTTCTTTGGCTCTCTCCCTTTTCCTATTTGCTTGGTTTTGTGTAGTTTGGTTTTATCTTATTTTTATTTTTGTTCTATATAGTCTTATTGGTTTGTAAGAAGAGACATAACGGGTATAGATAAGAGGGAAGGTAGGAATCTTAGAGGAGTTGCAGAACGAGAAATAGAATACACTGCATGAAAAATATATATTTTCAATAAAAAAGAAAAATATGAAAAGAAAAAAATAGAAAATTTCAAGACCTTCCTTGGAGAAGATAGACAGTCAGAAAAGTTCATTCTCTTTTTCTCCTTGCTAGTTATAGGAGGTTGTTTCATGCTTCAAGGATGCTCTGGTGCTCCCATGACTATGTGGACCCACTAAGATACCAGGAAAGGTGTATGTCTTCCCATAGTCCAAGTATGGGTTACAAGTTGAAAAGTTAAAAGTGAGTGAGTATACTGTGTAACTCACAAGCAAAGAGGCCAATGAGAATCTATTCACTTCTATGTATTTCATTGTTTGGTATAAAAATAAGTCAGCACAGCATCATTATCAACAACAACAAAACTGACTGAGAGCAAGCCATTCTTAGAAACTTGCTTTTAGTTTTATATAATTGACAAACAGTATTTCCAGGGTTGTTTCCATTGAGAGGAAAATATAATTAACATAGAAGTCTGACCTTCGAGTTCTGAGTGTGGTTGTCATTTGAAAGATATTGAGCTCACACTCCACCCACATCCCCTGCATCTAAACACAAATGATCCTGATTCATATTGAGAGAAACATGTGTGTGTGTGTGTGTGTGTGTGTGTGTGTGTGTGTGTGTGTGTGTGTGTAAGAGAGACAGAGAGTGAGAGAAACAGAGAGACAGAGACAGAGAGAGACAGAGACAGAGAGACAGAAACAGACATATAGAGATTGAGAGAGTACATGTGTGAATGCTCAGGCTAAAGTAAAAAAAATGAGAGCTGAGGATGCAGCCTACTGGTAGGAAGCTTGCCTCGCATGCACAAGGGCCCTCAATCCCTAGCACTGAAAAAAGTAAATTGAAAACAAATAAGCATATGAAAGTTAAATAGGCGGAGTCAATGCTGCTGTGACTTGCATTTGACCCAACTTGATATTAATCTTGTGGTGCACAGTAGAAAGATACTGTGTGTTCAAGGGAGCTGCCACAAGTAACTGAAGATGTAGGAAGAAAGAGACGGTTGTCTGTAACTGTCAGCCTTCCTCTCAAATGCCCTTATATCTAGGTGATTCTGTCTCCTGAAATAATAGATACTGCCTTTAAACCGTAACTTAAGTAAACCCCATGTCCCCTGGAGGGGGAGACCTGGTGGCACTCAGAGGAAGGATAGCAGGTTGCCAAGAAGAGACTTGATACCCTATGAGCATATACAGGGGGAGATAATCCCCCTCAGTCACAGTCATAGGGGAGGGGAATAATGGGAAAATGGGAGGGAGGGAGGAATGGGAGGATACAAGGGATGGAATAAACATTGAGATGTAACAAGAATAAATTAATAAAAAAAATTAAAATTAAAAAAATTAGTTGTAAATCTTCATGTTTAGAAAAATGCGCTGAATATAAGACTTAAGGGTGCCAATTCTTTTGAGCAGAAATGAGAATCCAGTCAGGTCTAAGTTCAAGGGAGGAGAGGAAGCCACCATCCTTCACCAATTCCATTCTATATTCCCGGGGCTCCCCACTTTGTTCTTCCTCTGCTTTTGGCATCAGAGGTCTATGAGTAATCACAACAGGGCCCTGGAGTTATGAAGAATCACAACTGGAAGGAACAAGGGCTACTTCATTCTTCAGTTGACTTCTCTGGAAACTGACGCCAACTGACAAAAAACCTCCCAGGCCTTTTGTCTGTGGTAGGTGACCTACCGGCAGCTCTCTTCTGCATTCCTGAAATGATCCTAACAGGAAGAAATAAAACAGGCTAGAAGGCAGAGGATGCTGGGGTCAGAACGGCCAACAAATAAAAAGCTTGACTAACAACTTCTGAAACCAGATTCATCTTTAAAATTAACTAATACATAAACATGACTGATATTTTTGCTGGAATTTATTTTAGTAAGTGGCAGGTGTATCTCTGTCAATATCGAATCTAAGCTTTCAGTTCACTAAATGGCCAGCTGTATCCCTGTATCCTGGAAGTCAGGAACCTATCTATGAAACCTAAAATTTCTACAGCAAGGTTCACAAGAAAAGCAAATTAAGGCCCACCCAGCAACCCGGAGGAGCAACCAGTCCCAGCCCACCCCCAGGTTGGTATTCCCTTCCTGGGCATCGATTCTTGCAGCAAGTCCTAACCAAACTGTATAAGGAGAAATATAAGATTAAATAACCAAATCGGAGATGAATCAAGCTAGCTTTCTTGGAAATGGAAACAGAAGAAGTCACAGATACTCAAAAATACAAATATTAGTGTACACATAAATATTATGAGATGTTGAAAAAAATCAAAAATATAATATCTATCATGTAAAAAAGTGAAAAAATTATTTAATAACACAACAATTTTCTATTTTAATTGAATAGTCAAACAAATACAAAATGAAAACCACTATACACATAAGCAAGACACATGTGTCCATACAGACTCATATATTTAGGTACACACGTACATTTATGCACACACAATTAACATCAACATTGCGATAGTTATCTTGGCTGTTAACTTGATTGACTCTGAAATCAAATAAGAGAAATGCCTGTAGGTGGATCTATGAGGTATATTCATCATGGATTAACTGGGGGAAGCAGGGGGAGGAGAGAGCAGGTCCCAGAGTGCAAAGCACCTTTTGGCCTATATATAAAGATGTCTGAGGGATGAAACCATATCTATGTTTGCCTGTCTCTTTTCACTTCCTGATGATGAGTGGATTGGCTCTGTGTCAGCCATTATTGCCATCCTTGGCTGGCATGGAAGCTAGATTCTTCAGCCTTCTATAAAACAGTTCCATTTCCAATGATCCTCCACGCCTTTAGTGCCATGTTGGAACTGGTGAGGCATCCAGACTGATGGTCTTAATGAGCTGCTATGGTATTCTCAGCCTCTCTAACATTAGGACTACCAAACTCTTAAGTCAGTCTTATAAGTCCTATGGTTTGCAAAATCAGGGGTCTTCTTGGCACTTTAGCGGAAGAGAGAGAGAAGAGACCCAAGAGGCCTAGTAGGGAGCCAATGCCATGCAGTGTTGGAAAGAGCAACGTAATGTACACACTCTCAAGACTACTGACCTTAAATCTAAACCTGAAAACCATCTTCATTTTGAAAACTGTTTGTGGACTTGGCCAAAGAATTGGTGCACAATTTCTCTATCTCTCAGTTTTAATTATCAGATGGATTTGCATGAAAAAAAGGATCCATATTCAGAGTCACAGTCCAGTAGCAGACAGAGAACAGCAGAAGGTACAGTCTTAAACAGCAAACATCCTGTTGTCATGCAAATGATTCAAATAATGGTTTTGAAGTCAAGCGTAAGATTGATGCTATGCAAATGGATTCATCTGTAATATATTTTTTATAGTCTAAAATTTTTTTTTCAAATTTCTTACTCTATAAAGCAAATGTTCAGAAGAGATAGAAAATGTTTTATCTAAAACACGCCAAGTTATGTTACCAAGAAAATCAGGTATAAGTGGGATGTGACAAAAGTCTCCTAAGAAAGTCTCCCATTATGCTTAACCAGCATTTATAAAAGCCAAAGAATTTATTGTGTGGCCTTGAAAATGGTCTATACAAGGAACAGAATGTTCTAGAAAAAAATGTCATTACATCATGCTTCATTTATAGGGTGAAAGGCTTTTGTGTTTGTTCCTCAAGAGTATTATACCAGATACACAAGCAATTAGATGGTTCTTAGTCCCTATCTACACTACTTCCTTTAAGGCACAATGTCCGAAGTTATAATTTCCTAATACAAAAGCTACTGAGAAGCCCAAAGTTGCATCTTTAGGATATATATATATATATATATAATATTGTCTACTCTAATATGTTAAGAAAGCCAATTAACGCCTTCACCTGCAATAATGACCATGCTTACTTCTCAAAATTCTTGTTAAGAAATAGAGAAGATATAATTACTTAGCCCTAAGTTAAAATAGTCTGTGAAAAATGATCTTACTTTATAAATTATGTATTTAGGCAATGTTATATCTGGGTTTAAAATTGAGGTATTGCTGGGATTTGGGACTCATAGTTGCCCACTATGTTCTGCATGTATAAAAGAATACCTACAGGAGAAACAAATTCACAAAGTTAAAAACTCTAATAAGATTTTGCTTTATAAAATATTGGAATTATCATCAGACCTAGTCAGAAGAAAAAAAGATTCATCTGCAGCAAGCTCCCTGTCTTAAATAGTGATGGTGGGTGCCTTAGTTGCTTTTCCGGTGCCGTAACAGAGTACCACAACCAATGCAACTTGTGAAAAGAAGCATTTAATTTGGAGGCTCAGGCTTAGCCTTCCAGAGGATTCCTGTCCATACCCATTATGTGGGGAGCATGGCAGCAGGCAGGCAGGCAGGCAGATCCTTGTAGCAGTAACTCAGCACTTGCTTCTGATCCACAAACACAGGAGGGGAAGGGGTAGGAGTGGTAAATCATTTGAAACTTCTAAGCCCTTTCCCAGTGACACACTATCTCCAACAAGGCCACACCTTATAATTCTTCTCAAACAGTTCTACCAACTGGGACCAAGATTTAAATACATGAGTCTGTGAGGGCTGTCTTACTTGAACCACCATCATGGGCTCTTTAAAATAATGGGACAAATAACAATCCTATACAAGGCATGTTTGTGTTTTGCATTAGATAAAGTTAAAAGATATTCTAAAACAGAACATTTAGAAATCCCCAGTCTAGTAAAGGAATTATTCAGTATAAATGGGGAACTCGATTCCTCCTGGTTTGGAAATTGATCTCATCTGTTTAAAACCACTGTCCTCTGCCAGTGAAACAAACACCAGGGACTCTCAGGAAACACCATACAATCTTCAGATTTGTATGGTTGGTGGCTGAGTTTTTGCCTCTTAAAAATATAGGCCAAATGTTAACCTTTACACTTTCCTCTCTTGCTTTGCAGTTAAGTGTCAGAACTGGACCCTGCTTGGAGCATATATTTAATAATTGATGATTTTTCTCTAACGTGAAGCTGACAAACACATAGAAAAATTGATGCAATTTTTGTTAAAGTTGTAGCTAAGTCAGAAGAGAAAAGCAGTATCCCAATTTTCTTTCTATTCTCTCTCATTGTGTGAAAACACACACACACATAAAATAAATCTCTTTATATTTGAATTCATCTGTTATTTGTGGCTAAGGAACAAAGCACCCCCAAACTGACTGAGGCAGAGGACAATGGAATCATTTCCCATGACTCTGACAGTCCTGTTAATCTCACTTGGGACTGAGCATGTGACTGTTTCCCTTCAGTTACAGGACACACTCAGGGCTGAAATCGTTGGGACAGCTGGATTTCACTTTGGGTGCCATTCACTTTTCTGGGTCTTACTCCTAGCTTCCTCCAGGGTTGGCCACAATCTAAGTGGGCAAACTCTCATGTGTAAACTCCAGCTTCAATTTGCTCTGTGTTTACTGTGTTCCAGAACTAATGGGAGCTACAGAGCTAAGGGGGCTGCAAACTCAATGATATTGTAAGCAGGAGGCAAAGTTCATCGAGGGCCATTTGCCTGGCCATCTGCTTTAGTGGGGGAAAACATGGCTATTCTGATATAATAAAGAATGCTTAGACAAAACTCTTTGAGGGGAATGCAATGAAGCCATATACATTTTTAGTGGGATGCCTTTTGGATCAAAGAATGACGTCACAATGGTGTTTTTAATATCGCCAAAAACAGATTTCAAGGCTCAAGCGGCAAATGTTGCTTACTTTATATGCAATGGGAGCCCTAATCCCCTGGGACTCAGATAGAGCTTAATGGTCTTTAGAATGGACAGTTTCTCTGAGTTGTGATTATTGATCACAAAATTACATGAGTATTGTCCCGACTGAAGCCATATTCTAACCATTACATTCCATGCTACCGTCCAGCATGGCTCATTTATAACGCTGGAAGTAGCTCCGTGCTGAACATCAAGTTCCAAGATTAAGGTCATGTACCATGATGCCTGAACTATGAGACAACACTATTAGTCTGCCTCTGAGGTGAAGACTGATGCTGGGTTTGTGCGGTTTCTTTTTACATTAATTAAATCAACACATGATTCATTATTTTCTTGTACTACCTTCCCCAAGTAAAACCACTTCAGCAGTTCTTACATCACATAAACATACATTTGCATCTCTTTGAGAATGTCACCATTCTTAGTGAGCCTGGACATTCTAGCATCCAAGACATCCTCGGCTCACCAAAACAGAACAATTGGCATTGACCCCTGGGACTCAAGGGCACAATTGCAGAAAGAAAAGCCCCCTTCCCCCAGCTCCGAAAGTTAAGATAGACTGTTTCATGAATCACCTGCCACAAACCACATTCAAAGCATGTCCCCACTTTATTTCAACTGCCTTTAGACTCTCTCAAGTAAATTTAAACTGCTCACTGTGGCTCATTGGATCAAACTGGTTTGTATGATGAACACTGCTTTATTTACTCAAATATCCACTAGACTTCTTTGAATATTGAATCCTGGCCTCTGTCTAAATATTATTATTTATCTACTTAGTGACCTAGCCAGGGCCTGAATTAAAAATAATTAGCTGCTGAATCCAGATTCATGTAATGATTGATCATAAAGAAAACGCTTAGTTTCCACACTAAACCCCAGCACTTCTGCCAATGACTACGATGGAAACTCTTGTATATTTTTCAAAGCCAGCCTGCCACAATCCCAGCTGGACTGACTGTTCCAAATTAGAGATCTGCTGCTTCCCTGTGAGCATCCTGCTGGAACATATAGATTTTCTATTGAGCTACTAGGCTGTTGCTTTAGTTCTGCACAGTAGTCAATTTAAGGAGATTGGAGCAATATATGCAATCCTGCAGCATTGTCAGCATTGACATTGTCTGACCAAGACTAATATTATGGGCAGGGGCACAGATACGATAAAGAAATAAGTCATAACCTGAGCTGTATAGAGTCAGTATATGATGACAGAGAGCATGGGCTAGGGGGCTGGGGTGACCTTGCTGTGTTGATTCTCTTTATCTGAAGACAGATAACTTCCTAGACAGCATAGATAGCATATGACACACATTAAATACCCAGCATAATATTTGATATATAATATATGGTTACTATTATCATAATAAAAGAGCAGGGGTTTGTAAAATATACAAAATCATAGATCATTAATTCAAAAGTAGATCCTATTAGGCCTTTGGTGATATTAATATGTCTCTTATACAATCAAAATGTAAAATTAATAGCTAAGATCAAGATGATTTTTAGGAAGGTTAACAGATCTATGGATTTTCCCACCAATGCTATATTTTTATGCTTCTCAGGAAATATCACTATTCAAAATCTTTTGCCTAGAGAATATTTTAAATTTGCTTTTGAATAATCCTATACTATTTAAAATGTGCTTTAATCATTTTCATTCAAAAAATGTCCATTTCTCTTTGATCTTTTTGCTAAGCATCAAGAGAGAGACTCAGAAATTCCCTACTAAAAATCACTTAGATATTTCCTAAATAGGAAACAAAATTTAAATGCCGATATTGAATATATTATGTGTTCCCTTCAGGGTTCTGAAACAAGAAAATGAATTTTTATTACATGAAAATTAAATCAAAATGTGTCTGAAAGCAACAGACAGAGTATTAAGAGACTGGACTTGAGATGCAAACACTTGCATAGATTTCATTCATTCATTTGTTTGTTCATTCATTCACTCAAAACCACGAGGTACTGGAACTTGCTGATTGATCTAAATGTTACATTGACCATGATGACTGTGTTTCCAGCTTTCCTGTGTTCTATGTCAAGCGGGGATGATTTTAGCACATAGATTATATGAGGGGCCAAGAGAAAAAAGCAAAATGTGCTGTGACCTGTGCTAGAGAGACTAAAGCTAGTATACGGTGTCAAGCTAAGACCTGGCTGTTCACAAACGAGACAGGAAATTGAGCTGAGGCTGTGCTGAAAGTAGACATTTGTTCTGAGAAAGAGTGTTTCAAAGCAGAGTGTCAAGTTCATGCTACAGAGCTTGGCCCTGTTGTGGTGAAACCCAAACAAAGCACAGAGCAGTGGAGGCTATGGGGGATGGAAGAGGAGAGGATTGTTTGCAGGCTGTGCAAAGATTGGAACTGAGAGTTCTCTAAGCCACCTTTGGACCCAAAGCCTTTGGATTCCTATAGACCATAAAATTTAACTGTAGAATCCAGTCACTAATGGCAATAATTGTCACTTTTAAGAATCATGTTTAGGAATTTTTGGCAGATAGACCTTATAAATAAGGTCTTTTAAATAAATTTCTTGGCAATCACACACTTCATTATGAGTTTATGCTGCCAATTAAACATCAGGTATAGATTTTTTTATTTGACCACATTTGTCTTTCTTTTTTCTTAAATTACACTAAAAATCCCAACTCCTGACAACATCATAAAATTGCATCTTTACTTCAACCCATAGTAAGCACATATTTCATAATAACAATAGCAACCATCCATTAGCACACTTAATGACTGAATTATAATTTCCTTTGCAGCTTATCTAACAAAATATATCAAATTGCCACATCAGAGTCACATGGGTGGAAGATCTTATCAAAGCCACAAAATAATTGGAAGGATGTCAGTCACTTGGAAAGTCTGACTGAATATAGAGCAACCTGGATTATGGAAAACAGCTCCCCAGATTTTTCCTCCTAATGTTAAATGCATTTTTCCCCAAACACAGGTCATCCCTAAAGCAAACCTGCAATGTTCTTTCCACAGGGGAAACAATTAAGATGTGAAATGCCTGTGTTTCATAGTCTCCTGAACAATATTGGCCCTAAGTTTTTCTATAGGAACTCACTACACAGCTTCTACAATCCTTTCTCAGGTATAGTCTGCTAAGAGTATTTCATACAAAATGTCTTTTCTTCTGAGAAAGTAGAATCAACTCATATGACTGAGGTTCAGTTGGCCACAAGATTAGACAGGTCATTTGATTCAAGGACATCTTTCCTTCTGATGGGAATTGGGTCAACTCCTTTAACTTCTGCCCCAATGTATAATTTTTACTTTAATGTATATACAAGTACTTATTTTAAAAGGTACTGGAATGAAGCTTTGTCTGTGTGTGGTTCTGCCATCAGGATACCAAATAGAAAAATGAAAATACCTAGTATAGCTTAAAAAAATCCTGTACAATAACACTTCTGGGATTTCCCTTCCATTCTGAATTTGAAATTGCATGATTGCCTAGCCATAGCCTCACCAACAAAGGATATTGTCTAGCTTTCAGACTTTCTCTCAGAGTGGTAAAAGACAACTGGTATTTCAGATTAGTTATAAAATTTTACTCTTTTTACATGCTCATGGTCACCTGAGATTATTTTCCATGTTCAAAGACCAATTTTATCTGTTTTTATGAAATGTCTGGTCATCCTTAAGTTTCTATACATCCCTTCCCACTGTTGCTCCGTTTTCTGTTTTAAATTCTTTGTAAATACTAAATATATTAAGACCAGACAGAAATATGCAAGTTGGACACACCTTCTTGATTTTTCCTCTGACCATAAAATAATAAAGTTTTCTATATGAATATTTTGAAGTATTATTTAGCCTGCTTTAATTGCTTTTTTATTCCATTTTGTTTTGTATTGTAATTTTTTTCTCTGTTTAAAGTAATATAATTTGCCCATGTTTTCTTCTAATACTTGAATGATTTTACAATTTCCATTTCCATTTCTGTCTATACAAAAATCTATTGTAGTATACAATGCAAAGAACAGATTCAATTTTGTCTCATATTTTCCTATCCAGTTATTTCAGTACCACTTACTAAAATATTTCCTACAGTAGCTTTGGCTGCAACCCTCACCAGTATTAAATTTTCATGTGGGGTTTCTTCTATTTCTGTGTTTTCCAACTCTGTTCCATTCATGTTCTAACTTATTCATGGTCTAGTTCTGTGGTGTTTAAATTATAAAATCCAAACCATATGTTTTCATATCTGACATAGCCAAGCATGCCCTAATTTTTGTTGCTTTTAGTTTTGGTATTTGTGTGGTTGCCTTTCTCTGAGACAGGGTCTTATGTAGCCCAGACTGCTCTTGAAATCACTGTGTTGCCAAGGACAACCTTGACCTGATTCTCCTCTCTCTACCTCTCAAGTGTCAAGAATATGGATGTATAACATCATGCTGCTCTTGTTTGCTTGTTTTTTTTCTTTGAATAAACTATGCTCAATGGGTCTAAGAGAAATCTGGAAGCATTTTTATATATAACTCTGAACTTTTATCCCCAAATCCAGCCACACTACTCTTGCCAAACTCAGTGATTTCCATGTATCCAAATTCAATGTTTAAGAGAAGGAAAGGGGACCTCAGGCTAAGAAAAAAAAAAATCCAGAGCATCTCTACTTAGATGACTGATAGACACGTCTAAACAAGTATATCCCAAACTGGAACCCAAGTCAAAAAGGTGTTGGAGACATTGTCTAATTTTCTTTTCTTTTCTTTTTTTCTGTATAAAACATTTATTTTCCAGTGTTGGCTGTTTGTCTTCCCTGTGATGTATCAGGCTTCCTGCTTGTAAGCCATTTCTTCATGTTCTCTTCTTTCAGGTGATGACCAATCTCTTTTTTGCTTTTGTTTTTTTTCTTTTAATTTTTTTTACATATACACGTGTATTATTACACACATATAAAATAAACTACATACAGCAAGGAGAACCATGAATCAACCAGGAATTATATTAATGTTACATTCAGAGTGTTTTGGCTATTTGTATTTGGCAACCTTGAAGAAAACATATTTCCTATCTTGGTGAGTCTAAAATTCTGAATGTATTCAGTAACTATCAATCTCATCTCTATCAACTTAAAACACCTATCTAGATCTAAAAAACATCTTAACCCCTAAACAACTAAGCTTAATTGTAAGACTAAACTATCTGGTCTTCAACACCATCAGAGACTAGAGAAGGAATAAAATTAATTACCTGAGTAAACAGGAAGTAAAGGTTAGCAGCTTCCAAAGTAAAAAAAAAAAAAAAAAAAAAAAAAAAAAAAAAAAAAAATGACAGAGACAATTTGCTGCCTGAACAGTCACCTAAAACTCTACAGCACTGGAGCATTGTTATCAACCTTCTGGCCCAGTATATCTCACAGACACATTTGTGAGACAGGAACTATTGAGGACTTGCTTACCCTGTCTTGGCAGAGTTTAGCCATCCACTCTGCCTGCATCCAAGCTTGTCCAGTTTTAGGTAGAATTATGTCTGGAGCAGAAATGAGGATATTTTCAACTGATATCACCTTAGGACAAGTTATCTCGACCTTTCCTGGACTATGGGCATAGCTTCTTACACATATCCCTTTATTTATACTGGCCTTGTACCATAGTCTCCCAATAATGCTAGTGGACAAGTTAGATCATGCTGTTTAATTCTTCCATATGATGTTTTTCCATCTTTCCCAGTAAAATGAAAGACTTCTCAATGTCCTAAGTGCTGTCATCTAGCCCTCTGTTATTTCTCTGATTTTGATTCACTCTCCTCTCACTCACTGCTCCGCTTCAGCCACCTACACACCAAGATGAGCTTTATCAACACGCGCGTCATAGTCATTCCTACATCCTTAGACCCTTCACATAGTTTTCATATGAGAAGTTTTTGTCAAGTGGATGTCATAAGATATACTGTATTTTCCAATCTAGTGATATGGTTTCTTGGAAGTTCTACTTGGAAACTCATGTGCCTTTGCCTCATTATATTATGAGCTAGGATGACCAGAAGGACAGTTTTGTACATGAAAGGTAATCAGTTGTATTTGTCTTGTGCTATGTGGAGACCCTTGGAAATGAGAAGTTTGATCTATTTTTACATGTCTTATGCACGTGTTCTTTCTTGTCTAACTGCTTCCGTGGGTGAAATTTTCATCTTTGATGTTTCCTTCTTGATAGTGAAGTATTCTCTTTTGCTTTCTTTTTTTTTTTTTTTTTTTTGTATTTTTTTTATTAATTTATTCTTGTTACATCTCAATGTTTAGCCCATCCTTTGTATCCTCCCATTCCTCCCCCCCCATTTTCCCATTATTCCCCTCCCCTATGACTGTTCCTGAGGGGGATCACCTCCCCCTATATATTCTCATAGGGTATCAAGTCTCTTCTTAGCTACCAGCTGTCCTTCCTCTGAGTGTCACCAGGTCTCCCCCTCCAGGAGACATGGTCAAATGTGAGGCACCATAGTACGTGAGAAAGTCATATCACACTCTCCAATCAACTGTGGAGAATGTTCTGATCATTGGCTAGATCTGGGAAGGGGTTTAAAGTTTACCTCCTGTATTGTCCTTGGCTGGTGCCTTAGTTTGAGCGGGACCCCTGGGCCCAAATCTGCCTATCATATTGTTCTACTTGTAGGTTTCCAGGACCCTCTTTTGCTTTCAACATTCAACAGGTATGATGAGTTTCACATCATGCACCCCAGCCTTACTCATCTCCCTGTCCCTTGCATCTGTCCTCTGCCCCTCCAACTCCCTCTCCCAAAGTATACACACACACACACACACACACACACACACACACACACACACACACACACACACACGCCCATAGAAAATATCTTATTTTGTACACTATAGTGTGTCACACTATATTCACACGTCTTCATTTGCAAGCATTTATTGCAATGAGCCATTGGTCTGGTTTGAGGTCTCTGGCTTTTACGACATCATCAATATTAGATACTCATTGGGACTTCTCCCAGCCACCCCTTTGTTGCCTTGTGTAATCAAGATTCCCACAGCTCTGGGTCAGCAGGACCATCACCTTTATGCACCCCAACAGTTCACAGATGTTGTAGATTCTGGGCTGGGCCACCTCAAATCCTGGATCTGGGCCTGAGTGGCAGCCAAGTTAGTCAGTCTGCCAGCTTTCCCTTATCCTCATCACCAGGGCAAGCTCTCCAGCACTGTTCAGGATAGGTCACCCAGTGCTGCCATCTACAGGAGGTTGCGTCAGCTTTCTTTCTCTAGCTTTCTTTCTCTCATACCTTTGGGGCTGGCTCACTGGTACCCAGGCCTCCAGAGCCAGCTCCACTGTGTTGCCCAGTCTAGGCCTGGCCTCCACTCTCCCAAGTACTGCAGCCAGTGGGCTTAGCTCTCCTGATCTCATGATCTCTGGCCAACTCTCCTGATTACTGCAGGTGTTGAGGGGCAAGGCAAGGTGGGAGATGGCACCAACACTCATGAACCTAGCATCAGTTCTCCCTACTGCCTCAGGTGATGAGAGGTATACAGCAGAAAGCCATCCCATAGCCGACAGGTGGTGGGTGTCTCACTCATGCCCCAGCCACTAAGACCAGCTCTACTATGATACATCTGGCAAGGGGAAGGACCAGCTCTGCCACTCTCATGACCCCATGGCCAGATCTCTCAACTGCCCCAGGTGGTAAGAGGTAAGACAGGTAGGTCATCACCTCCATGCTCATGCCAACTCATGGCAGAGGAATGGGAAGGCCATCACTCCATTCTCTTGCCCATGGGACTAGTTCACTGTGCCCCCCCATTATGTTTTAATGTTCAGGCAAAGTGCAAGACCTGCTCTCCCAAGTGTTGCTGTCAGTAACCTGCAGGGACCAGTTCTTCACCATCCCTGAACATCCACGAGGTACCAGGTGGCTGCTCAGATCACGGCCATCCCCCATGTATGCTAGTGGTTATGGTTATATAAGCCAGGGACATTGACACTGACTCCTGCCACTGCACAGCTGTGGACACAGACATTGACCTCAGAGGCAGCATGGGTTGGGACTCAACCATGGCTCCAGGAGTCAGGGCTGGCTACTCATAAGATTATTCTTGATTACCTTCACGTCTCCAGTTCCACCTCTCTTCATAATGTTCAAGCAGTTGTGTTTTTCTTTCTCTCTACCATACTTGCACATTGTAGTGGCTCCTGGGGCAGGTGGGCCAGACAGCTAGAGAGCTTCCGGGTCACCTCTTCTGTCTTTGCTGTGTGGCATGGCAGTGAGCAGATCTATGAATTTCTTTCTTATGCTGCATTGCATGGCAGTAGGCATGGCCCTGTGTGTCCTCTGCCTGCCCATCCATGCAGAAAAATGTGGAACTCTGTGTGTCCTTTGCCTGGCCAATCCATGTGGAGGAAGATGGAACTCTGGGTGCCTTTCCCAACCAGTGCTGTGTGGCACGGCAGTTGGCAGGTCTCTGCAAGGTATTGGCTTATACATAAGACTTCTCAGGTGACATGATGTCAGTCTGTCAACATTTTTAACAGGAAGAATCTGGAGAAATTAGACCACAGAGCAATATCATTTCTGTCTTAGGGTTTCTATCGCTGCAATGAAACACCAAGTTGTGCGGGAAAAGGGTTTACTCAGTTTGCATTTCCATGTCATTTTTCATCACTGAAGGAGGTCAGGACAGGAAATCAAGCAGGGTAGGAACATGGAGGCAGGAGCTGATACAGAGGCCATGGAGGTGTGCTGCTTACCGACTTGCTTTCCGTGGCTTGCTCCACCTGCTTTCTTATAAAAGCCAGGACCACCACCCCAGGGGTGGCATCAGCCACAATGGGCTAGGCCCTCCCACATCAATTACTAACTAAGAAAATGTCTTATGGATGTTATGGAGATATTTTCTCTATTGGGATTCCTTCTTCTCAGTTTACTAGAGTTTGTGTTAAGTTGACACAAATCTAGCAAATTCAAATGATAGGAAGGAAAGTTTTTGTAATCCTGCTTTTTTTTTTTTTTTTAATTTCTTTAATTCTTAGTGATGAGAAGAGGGGTCATGAGGGAAAAACTACATTTACAGGCTTCTGGAAGAAAAAGGTCTCCCAAAGAAGTAACATTCCATATCATAATATCAGCTTTGTCTTCTTCATCGTTTGTCTAAAGACCAACTGAAGTAATATATAGTTTGGGTTAGTTTCTGTACCTAACACAATTAGAAGCTGTAGTATAAGAAAGTAGCTTTCATGTAAGAAAATACCTGATTTATTGTAATCAAAGTCAGCTCATTTTCTTTCAGCATAAGAAATGAAAATGAAAAAAAAATCAGAATATTAAGTAGCAGGGGAATATACCAATATAACAGGTAAATGACAAGCTGAATTTCAATTACTTTAATTTTAATATCGTTCGTGCTAGAATAGTTGAGCTAAACAGAAAAAAAGTTATTCCCCCTAAGTAAATGTTAATGATCTCAGACTTCCAGCAAGGGTGTAGGTGAAAGGCAAAGAGGCTAGTAAGTTTCCTTTGAGCCAGAACGTCTCAAAAACTTCTTAAATAGATGCATTTATGTGAAGGCGAGAGTACAGACCAATTATAGTTGCTGTCAGTTTGCACAACTTAAAGCCACAACATAGTATGTAAGTATATTGAGGAATATTTTATACATGCAAATAAAAAGTGCATTATCTCCACATGACAGTGTTAGAAGGGCAAGGGTAGGTTTAGCATGGTTTATTTAGACTCTAAAATGGTTGGAGGGTGCAGACAAGAATCAATCCAATGATGATGTGATGTAGCATTTACACCACGGACACAGGGTAGGGGCACTCCACAAGGTGAAGATTTCTTTTGTGTACCATGTCTATGCTGCATAGCAATGCCCGTCAAGAATCATTATTATGTTTAGTAACCTCGGCTCTCAGTGATGAGATTACTGTGTTACTTCTCAGATAAATCTTTAAAAATGTAAAATTAGAAAAGTACTTTTGTCACTGTTCCTCCTACCTGTGCATTTAGTCGGTGGAAACAATTAGTCAAGTTAGATTAACTTAGAGGATCACGGGTGTGGGTGACTATTCCACTGAAGAAAAATCTCTTTCCCTTAGTAGTCATTACATGGCTCTAGTACTCATGGAGGGGCAGAGCCTCTTGAACCCTTTTTTAACTTCCATCGTGAAATGTTGAAATGACCAATCTTGTCCAGGTCCTTTGAAGGTAACCACAACTACCTAGTGTTCTGCCCAACCAGGAGATAGCTTTGCACAGCACACCCTCTTTCTCTGCTTCTTAAGTTCGCTGTACCTATTCTTTTTACTTGGACTTTCTTTTTCTTCTTTTGACATAGGATCCCATGTATCCCAGGATGCCCTCAAACTCATTATATAGCTGAGAGATGGCCTTAAGCACTGACTCTTCTACCCCAAACTCCCAACTGTTAGGGCTGCACTGTTACATCAAGTTGCATTTATTCACTTATTCAGGGCTTACTTATCTTTAACTGAAAGAAGTAGTGTAGAAATCATAGTGTTAGTAGTGATTAAGAAATTAAATTTATGTCTTAAAATATAATTGAGCAACTGTTGTGTTCTTTTATTTTATTGCATGCAGTATACAAGTGAATATGTTTAGACATTTAATTGAACAAGTGATAGCAAACTTCATAAAAGAAGAGTAATTCTGGCTAGTTTGGAGTTTGTCTGATGCAACTTTACATGACTATCAGGCTATCAAAACTATGCTAAGGGAAATGTGTGCAAAAAAGAAGACATAGAGCTTTATTTTATTGTATCAGCTTATATTCTTTGAATATTAGACAAATTCTTAATGTTTTTTATTTATTTATTTTTATTATTAATTTATTCTTGTTACATCTCAATGGTTATCCCATCCCTTGTGTCCTCCCATTCTTCCCTCCCACCCATTTTCCCATTATTCCCCTCCCCTATGACTGCTCCTGAGGGGGATTACCTCCCCCTGTATATGCTCATAGGGTATCAAGTCTCTTCTTGGCTACTTGCTGTCCTTCCTCTGAGTGCCACCAGGTCTCCCCCTCCAGGGGACATGGTCAAATGTGAGGCACCAGAGTACGTGAGAAAGTCATATCCCACTCTCCACTCAACTGAGGAGAATGTTCTAACCATTGGCTAGATCTGGGTAGGGGTTAAAGTTTACTGCATGTATTGTCCGTAGTTGGTGCCTTAGTTTGAGCCCAGGACCCCTGGGCCCAAATCTGCCTATCATAATGTTCTACTTGTAGGTTTCTAGGACCCTCTGGATCCTTCTACTTTGCTGTTCTCCCATGTTTCTCTCACCTAGAGTCCCAATAGGATGTCCTCCCCTCTGTCCCAGTTTCCTGGTAAGTAAAGGCTTTCATGGGACATGCCCCTTGGGCTAGTATGCAGATATAAGTGAGATTATTCCATTTGAGTCTTTCTGCTTCTGGGTTAGTTCACTCATTATGATCATTTCTAGCTCAATCCATTTATCCACAAATTTCGGGAATTCCTTGTTTTTAATAGCTGAGTAGTATTCCATAGTGTATATGTACCACAGTTTCTTTATCCATTCTTCTACTGATGGACACTTAGGCTGTTTCCATGTTCTGGCTATTATCAATAAGGCTGCTATGAACATGGTTGAGTAAATTTTCTTGTTGTGTGCTGGAGCATCTTCTGGGTATATTCCAAGGAGTGGAATAGCTGGGTCTTGAGGAAGCCCTATTCCCAGTTTTCAGAGATAGCACCAGATAGATTTCTAAAGTGGCTGTACTAGTTTGCATTCCCACCAGCAATGAAGGAGTATTCCTCTCTCCCCACATCCTTGCCAGCATGTGGTGTCACTTGAATTTTTGATCTTAGCTTTGATTTGCATTTCCCTGATGACTAAGGAGGTTGAGCATTTCTTTAAGTGTTTCTCAGCCATTTGATATTCCTCTGTTGAGAATTCTCTGTTTAGTTCCAAGCCCCATTTCTCAATTGGGTTATTTGGTTTAGTGGTGTTTAATTTCTTGAGTTCTTTATATATTTTGGAAATTAGACCTTTGTCAGATGTAGGGTTGGTGAAGATCTTTTCTCAGTCTGTAGGCTGCCACTTTGTTCTACTGACAGTGTCTCTTGCCTTACAGAAGCTTCTCAGACGCATGAGGTCCCATTTATTATTTGTTGACATTGAGGCCTGACTGTTGGTGTTCTGTTCAGGAAGTTGTCTCCTGTGCCAATATATTCCAGGCTCTTCCCCACTTTTTCTTCTAACTGATTTAGTGTCTCTGGTTTTATCTTGAGGTCTTTAATCCACTTGGATTTGAGTTTTGTGCAAGGTGACAAATATGGGTCCAGTTGCATTTTTTTAGTCATAGACCTCCAGTTAGACCAGCACCATTTGTTGAAGATGCTATCCTTTTTCCATTGAATGGATTTGGCTTCTTTGTCAAAAATCAAGTGACCATATATGTGTGGATTCATATCTGGGTCTTCAATTCGATTCCCCTTATCAACCTGTCTGTTGCAGTGCCAGTACCATGCTGTTTTAATTACTATTGCTTCATAGTACAGTTTGAGATCAGGTATGGAGGTTCCTCCGGAGCACCTTTTATTGTACAAGATTGTTTTAGCTATTCTGGGTTTTTTGTTTTTCCATATGAAGTTCAGAATTGAACTTTCGATGTCTTTAAAAAATTGTGTAGGTATTTTGATAGGGATTGCATTGAATCTGTAGATTGCTTTTGGTAGGATGGTCATTTTTACTATGTTAATTCTCCCGATCCATGAGCAAGGAAGAACATTCCTTCTTATGTCATCTTCAATCTCTTTCATGAGAGTTTTGGAAATTTTTCAAACAAGTCCTTCACTTGCTTAGTTAGGGTAATTCCTAGATATTTTATATTGCTTGTGGCTAATGTGAAGGGTGTGGCTTTCCTAATTTCTTCCTCTGCAAGCTTAGCATTTGTGTATAGGAAGGCTACAGACTTTTTTGAGTTAATTTTGTATCCAGCCAATTTGCTGAAGGTGTTTATCAGCTTTAGGAGTTCTCTGGTGGAATTTTGAGGGTCACTTATGTACACTATCATATCATCTGCAAATAGGGATAATTTGACTTCCTCCTTTCCCATTTGGATCCCCTTGATCTCCTTTTGTTGTCTTATTGCTCTGGCTAGAACTTCGAGTACTATATTGAAGAGATATGGAGAGAGTGGGCAGCCTTGCCTTGTTCCTGATTTTAGAGGAATTTCCTTGAGTATCTCACCATTTACTTTGATTTTGGCTATTGGCTTGCTGTATATAGCCTTTATTATGTTGAGGAAAGTGCCTTGTATCCTCGATCTCTCTAAAACTTTAAACATGAATGGGTGTTGAATTTTATCAAATGCTTTCTCTGCGTCCAAGGAGATGATCATGTGGTTTTTTATTTTCAGTTTGTTTATATGGTGGATTACATTGATGGATTTCCGTATATTAAACCATCCCTGCATGCCTGGAATGAAGCCTACTTGGTCATGATGAATGATATCTTTGATGTGTTCCTGTATTCGTTTTGCAAGTATTTTATTTAGTATTTTTGCATCTATGTTCATAAGAGAAATTGGTCTGAAATTCTCTTTCTTTGTTGAGTCTTTGTGAGGTTTAGGTATCAATGAAACTATGGCCTCATAGAATGAATTTGGTAATGTTCCATCCATTTCTATCTTTTGGAGTAGCTTGAATAGTATCGGTATTAGCTTGCCCTTGAAGGTCTGGTAGAATTCTGCACTGAAACCATCTGGCCCTGGACTTTTTTTGGTTGGGAGACTATCAGTGTTTGCTTCTATTTCTATAGGGGAAATGGGACTATTTAGCTTGTTTATCTGTTCTTCACTCAACTTTGGCAAATGAAATTGATCAAGAAAATTGTCCATTTCCCTTAGATTTTCAAATTTTGTGGCATATATGCCTTCAAAGTAGGATCTTATGATTCTTTGTATTTCTTCAGTGCCTGTTGTTATGTCTCCCTTTTCATTTCTGATTTTGTTGATTTCAATACTGTCTCTCTGCCTTTTAGTTAATTTGGCCAATGGTCTGTCTATCTTGTTGATTTTCTCAAAGAACCAGCTCTTGGTTTTGTTGATTCTTTGGACTGTTTTCTTAGTTTCTAATTTGTTAATTTCAGCCCTGAGTTTGATTATTTCCAGACATTTACTCCTCTTGGGTGTCTGCTTCTTTTTTTTCTAGGGCTTCCAGTTGTGTCATTAAGATGCTTATGTGCGATGTTTCTAATTTCTTTTTAAAGGTACTTAGTGCTATGAATTTTCCTCTTAGCACTGCTTTCAATGGATCCCACAAATCTGGGTACGTTGTTCCTTCATTTTCATTGAATTTCAGAAACTCCTTGATTTCTTTCTTTATTTCTTCCCTGACCCAGGTGTCATTTAGCAGAGAGTTGTTTAGTTTCCATGTACATGTAGGCTTTTTGTTGTTTCTGTTGTTGTTGAATTGCAGCCTAAGAGCATGGTGATCTGATAGGATACAAGGTATTATTTCAATCCTCTTGTATCTGTTGAGGCTTGCTTTGTGACCTACGATGTGATCAATTTTGGAGAAGGTTCCATGGGGTGCAGAGAAGAAGGTATATTCTTTCTTGTTTGGGTGAAAGGTTCTATAGATATCTGTTAGATCCATTTGACCCCTGGCATTGGTTAATGCTGTTATTTCTCGGCTTAGTTTCTGTTTCAATGACTTATCCTTCAGTGAGAGTGGGGTGTTGAAGTCTCCCACTATTATTGTGTGGGGATCAATGTGTGCTTTAAGCTTTTTTTTTTTAGCAGAATTTTTACAAATGTGTGTGCCCTTGTATTGGGAGCATAGATGTTCAGAATTGTGATGCCATCTTGGTTGACTTTACCTTTGATGAGTTTGAAGTGTCCTTCCTCATCCCTTTTGATTAATTTTGGTTGAAAGTCTATTTTGTTCGATATTAAAATGGCTACGCCTGCTTGCTTTTTGTGACCATATGCTTGGAATATTTTTTCCAACCTTTTACCCTGAGGTAATGCCTATCGTTATGAGTGAGATGTGTTTCTTGAGTGCAGAAGAATGTTGGATCTTGTTTATGCACCCATTCAGTTAGTCTGTGTCTTTTTATTGGAGAATTGAGACCATTGATGTTGAGAGATATTAATGACCAGTGACTGTTAAGAGTCTTAATTTTGATGTTGTTTCCAGTTGAGCGTTTGTGTAGTTGTGTTTATGCCATGGGATAGTTATCTATTTCCTGAGTAGTTTTGGTTGTAGCTTGACCCTTTGGGATGGAGTTTTCCTTCTAGTACCTTCTGTAAAGCTGGATTTGTGGATAGGTACTGTTTGAATTTGTTTTTGTCATGGAATATTTTGTTTTCTTCATCAATGGTTATTGATAGTTTTGCTGGGTAAAGTAGTCTGGCCTGGCATCTGTGGTCTCTTAGGGTTTTCAGGATCTCTGTCCAGGCCCTTCTGGCTTTTATGGTCTCTGCTGAGAAGTCGGGTGTAATTCTGATAGGTTTGCCATTAAATGTTATTTGGCCCTTTTCCCTTGCAGCTTTTAATATTTTTCATTGATCTGTATGTTTTGTGTTTGATTATTATGTGACGGGCAGTTTTTCTTTTCTGGTCAATTCTATTTGGTGTTCTGTAGGCCTCTTGTATGTTTATAGGCATCTCTTTCTTTAGATTGGGGAAATTTTCTTCTATGATTTTGTTGAGAATAGTTTCTGGGCCTTGGAGTCTGATATCTTCTCTTTCTTCAATGCCTATTATCCTCAGATTTCTTCTTTTCATGGTGTCCTTAATCTCTTGGATGTTTTGTGCCAGGATTTTTCCAGATTTGGCATTTTCTTTAATGGTTGCTTCAAGATCTGTGATTATATCCTCTAGACCTGAGATTTGTTCTTCCATCTCTTGGATTCTGTTAGAAAAGCTTGCCTCTGTGTTGCTCGCCTTCCTCTCTGAGGTCTCACATTCTCATTTTTCTTCTGTCTGTATGTTTATCATTGAATCCATTTTCATTTTCAGATCTTGAACTCATTTTTTTGATTTCTTTCATCTGATTGTATATTCCTGAGTTTCTTCCATTACCTCTTTATAGGTCTTCAGAGCTTGAACTGTTTTATTTATTTCTTTCATCTGGTTGTTTCCATTTTCCTGCTTTTTTTCCAGTTCCACTCTATGTGCTTCTTTTATGTCTCTCACCTGTTTGGCTGTGTCTTCCTGCATTTGATTACAAATTTTATTTGTTTCTTCCATTATCATCCTCATTACTAAGGATTTGAAGTCATTTTCTTGTATTTCTTAGGTGTGGATGGTAGGAGATTAGCCCTGTTGTTTTGGACTCTCACAGCCAGTGATCCTCAGCTCCCCTGTGCTGTGGGTCCTGCAATCGTTCTGGGTCTCTGAATGAGCATTGGGTCAGGCCAAGGTATTCACAGCCTTCTGTGTCCCCTGCCACATCCCGCCAGTAACACTGGGCCCAAACCACTGGCCGAACTCAGCTAGATTCTCATGGCCTGAACCGTCTGCCAAGCTCAGCTAGGCATTCTGGGCCCAAAATGCACACAGAGTCCAGCCAGAATTTTTGGGCTGGGACTGTGCACCAAGTTCAGCTAGGGATTTTTGGCCCAAAGTGCGTGCTGTGGTCAGTTATTGACTCAGGGCCTGAACTGTCCACCAAGTTCAGCCAGGAATTCTGGATTCAAACTGCACACTGTGTCCAACCAGAGTCTTAGAGCCAGCACTGTGCCTAAATCTCAGCTAGAGTCACTGGGCCCAATCTGTCTGCCAAGCACAGTTAGGGACTCTGGCCCCAAACTGCATGCCGAGCTCCACCCGAGTCTCCGGGGTGGAATTGTGCACCAAGCTCAGCCAGGGACTCTGGCCTCACACTGTGCACTGAGTTCAGCCCGGGACTCCGGGCCTAAAATGTGTGGATAGTCCAACCAGAGTCTTAGAGCCACTGAGCCTGTGAGCACAGCTCAGCTAGAGTCTCTGGGCCCAATCTACCTGGCAAGTCCAGCTAGGGCCTCTGGGCTGAATCTACATGCTGACCTCAGCCTGTCGGTGCCCCAGAACTGCCCGCCGAGCTGAGCTAGTGTCTCAGGCAGAACTGCTTGCTGAGCCGAGCCAGCACCTCCAATGGAGCCAAACGCTCTGCTCAGCCTGTGCCACAGGAGGAGAACTGCGGCTGCGCTGAGCCAGCACCTCCGGTGGAACTGAGCGCTCCGCCCAGCCTGTGTAACAGCAGGGGAACTGCAGCTGTGCTGAGCTAATGCCGCTGGTGGAACCAAGCGCTCGGCCCAGCCTGCATCATAGCAGGGGAGCTCTGAGCTAGTGCCTCGGGCAGAATTGCTTCCTGAGCTGAGCCAGCATCTCTGCGGCACTGCGCACAGAGCTGAACCTGGGACTCTGGGGCTGAACTGTCCGCCGAGTCCAGTCTGGATTCCAAGGCACCACGCGACCCAAATCCTGCCCAGAGTCCCCTCTCCTGCAGCAACTCCCACCGGCGACCACACCAATCACCTCCACCGGAAGGGTCTGAGCTGCCAACCTCAGCCACTGCCGCTGTTGTTGCTGTTGCTGCTGGTGCTGCTGCTGCTGCTGCTGCCTTTGCCGCTGCTGCTCCGATCCTAGAAAATCTGCGCTCCTCTCGTGTGCAGGGGCACACAGGTTCTCTGCACCCTGGTCCCTCCGAACCATGGAGCACTCCCACTGCCGTGGTGTGGGGACCTCGGTGTTCCTGGCTCAGAAATTTGTGCAATTCCCTGAATTGTTCACTGGAGCCTCCAAACATGGTCCACACTGTTCGCCGCCATCTTGGATCTTCCCAAATTCTTAATTTTTAAAGCATTTTTTACTTGAATACATTAAATAGTTGTACTATCTTAAAACCTATAGGATTTTACTGTCTATTATTAATGTGTGACTTTCTATCCAAATAGCTGTTTCAAGGTGTATTTTGTTATTCATACCAACAAACAAATGGTATAAAATGTTTAGGGTTCACTTTAGATTACTAATAAATTGCCAATTTTCATCCAATGGCATTTCTTTTCTTCCTTTTAAAATCATTGATCAGTGAGAACATAAAATTAAACAACTTAGTCACAATGAAAAACATAGTAAATAGAACCAAGGCATAAGGCTGTCATTTGATTCTTACATTTCTTCTCTTAATTTTAATATTTTTATTTTTACATATACATTCATATTATTACACACATATATAATAAACTACATAGAGCAAGAAGAACCATGAGTCAATCAGAAATTTTATTTATATTACATTCATAGTGTTTTAGCTGTTTGTATTTGGCGGCCTTGAAGAAAACAAATTTCCTATCTTGGTGAGTCTAAAATTCTGAATGTAAATCAATATCTATCATATCTTATCTCTATCAACTTAAAACATCTATCTAGACATAAAAACATCTTAACCACTAAATAAGTAAGCTTAATTATAAAACTAAACTGGCCTTCAATACCATCAGAGATTTGAGAAGGAATAAAATTAATTGCCTGAGTAAACGGGAAGTGCAGGTTAGCAGCATGCAAAGTGGAAAAAAAGAAAAAAGACAGAGACTGTTTTCTACTTAGACAGTCACCCAAAACTCTCTAAAACATTGGAGCATTGTCTTCAGCCTTATGGCCCAAATATATCTGATACACATATTTGTGAGGCAGGAACTATTAAGAACTTGCTTACCCTGTCTTGGCGGAGTTTGGCTGTTGACTCTGCTGCATCCAAGCTTGCCTATTTTTAAGCACAATACTGTCTGTAGCTGAAATGAGGACATTTTTGCCTGGTGCTTGCCATGTCAATTACTAGTCTATTTTCATCAAAAGAATATACATCCTAGGTGAAACAGATAGATATGATTCTATAGACAGGTAAGGTAAAATAGATAGAGACTTCAAAAACCTCAGAGTCCTACAGACTATGGCATTTAAAGATGTTTTTATTCTTTGAAAGATTCTTTGACAATAAGACAGGTTAACACTGTACTTCAAAGAAGATGATGAGCATCAAAGAACCTCCTTATGGAGATGGCTCAAATGTGGCAAACCACTCACATGTTTCTTCGTAGTGATCATCTCCAGAATAAAACATGGGCAGCATGTTCCAGGAGTGCCCCAACTATAATGGGGTCTAAGGGAACACTTTTGCTTCTCCAGGTCGCCTTGCCTTTGCATCTTGCTGGTGAATACATCTGCCCTCTTGTTCCTGCTATTATTCTGTTGTCACACCAGAGCCTGACATCTTTAGTCTTCCACTGGTAACTGAAGACCAGTAGCTCCCCAGAAACTCCCCAGCCCCTCAGGGACCCATTAAGACCACCTATGCATCTAGCATTATGGAGTTAGCAGCTACCAGGCTCTCAACATCTACAGTGTGCAGACAGCTTCTACTTAGATTACCCAAACAGTAGTGTAAGCCAGTCTAGTAAATTCACCTTTAATATATATAGTATATATATTTATGTGTGTGTGTGTGTGTGTGTGTGTGTGTGTGTGTATTCATTCTATTAGTTTTGGTCCCTTAGAGGAGCCTGATAAATACTGTAGATTTGGCGGCTGGCAGCTGTGCGCCTGAGACTCATATTTGAGCTTGGATAAATGATTATATCATTTTCTCAAATAATTTTCTGATATAGATGACACTGTATATGGACACAGATCACAGAGTCTTCTTGCACAAATGCTATCTGATATTATGCTTGTTATTAAGTCAAGCCCCTTGGTGTTTAGCCTAGGTTACCATTCCATGTAAGGAGGAATTCATGAAACTGAAACAAAACCCAGTTTCTCAGACTGTATTCTCAGCAAGAGATAAGGAGGATGAGAGTAGTTTATGTCTGTTGTTTAATAGAGATCAAAGCATCCACAGTGCACACAGGACACTCTGACAAATGTTGTCACAGACAAGGAATTCTAAATGTATCAATGACTGTGGTACATTGTCAGACTGGGCCAATGGTTGCTATTGGATTGGGTCCGCAAATGAAGACTAGAGACAATGAGGTATATAGAACAGAAGAGAACACGGTTGTAAAGAGGGTTGGGGAAGTGTGTAGATTTAAGAGTTCAAAACAATTTGAAGTGTAAAGCCAAATGGTCATGCTACATTTATCAGAGAAAGTCAAATGTTTTCAAAGCCAAATGACAGCGTGAGGTCACTAAACCTGATAATATGGTTTTATTCAGTTAAGCTTTTTTTATATAAAGAAATGAAGCCCAGGATTTCCTTTTCCAATAATTGAAAACTTTCATTCCTGTCCACTAAGACAGAAGTTGTTGATAGTTCAGGTCCTTTGATAGAGACCAGCAAGTTACAGAGGGTACAGTATCTTTAAGCATCATTTTATTGTCAGTAAGGAAAACCTATAAAGTTACTGTTTTTTCAAAAAGAATCAATCCTTCATAAAAATAGAGGGTTGGCCACTGAATGATAATGAAGAAAAGGCAATTCTGTGAGGGTTGGAGATAAAGCTGTCCATAAACTCTGTTCCCAGTGGTCAAGCTTAAGGCAATATCAGAGCATCACATTCTTTATTAACTGGGCAATTAACACACTCATTATGAAGCAGCTCTCAAATATCAAGTGTGTTAAATGAGTTCTGTACAGATGTTGGAGCTTATTCAATGTGAGTTCAAATCCTGTGGGAATGGACAGGTATTTTCCGCAGGTATTTTACAATTCTAATTTCAGCAAAGCTGGATCCATATGTTGCTCAACAGAAGGGAAGACAAGTGTGATGTCTGACAGAGTGCCTAGGTGCCCAGGGATGGAAGGGTTGGGTTCTGCAGTAGCCTTAAAGGAGGTCTCCACTGAATAGCAGGTTGAAAACCATAGGGCTACCACTCACCCCAACTCATTCTTGAGATGGCTGTGTTCATGTCATTTCCCACACTGCCTGGAGATGTGTTGGATAATGAGCTGATGACCAGTTTCATTCAGCATTTTGTAGCTTCCCATATCAACATCATGAAACCGATTTATGTTGTAGCTTTTGTTGAAGAGTGTTTTATTTCTTTTTCTTTTAAATCACTGCATTTTAATAAACTCAAAAAATCAAAACATCACACAGCTAGATTAAGGAAGCCATGTTTTTTCCTAATCAGTTTCAATTTATTTAACAAAAGCTTATCAAATGTCAGTACAGTCTCTAAGGATCATAAAGTTAAAATCATATTATACATTTTTCCTTTCAGTGGATTACATACATGTACTCTCATTAAGAGGAATAATGAATGAACATTTTAGGATTTATTCTCAGCAAAGTTAATGTACTGTAATAAATTAATTAAAGCTTCTTTTGTAAATAACCTACAGAAAATTTTGAATTACGTAATATAGACTATAATGCATTGGAATTAATTCTTTATTAATTATTCACTTTACATCCCTTCCCTCTTCTCCACCCAGTCCCACCCTCCTTCCTTATTTCCCCTATCCTGTCCCCTATTCCTCACAGAAGGGGTGACTCCTTACCCACCCACACTATCATATGAAGTCACATCAGGACTGAGCATATCCTCTTTCCCTGTGGCCTATGAAGTAGCACCACAAGGGAAAATTATCAAAAAGTGGGTAACAGAGTCCATGTCAGAGTTAGCAACCATGCCCTTTAGTAGGAGATCCATATGACGTCTCAGCTAAGGTGATCCATATGCAGTCTGAGCTAAGGAGATCCATATGAGGTCTGAGCCTCCCATCAGTTACATCTGTTTAGGGGGCCTAGATCCAGTCCATGCATGGTCCTTGGAACATCAGTCTCCACATGTCCCCTAGGCCCTGGTTAGTTGGCTCTGTTGGTCTTCCTGTGGAGTCTTGTCCCCTTTGAGTCTTTCTACGCTTTCCCCACTCTTCCACTCAATGTTTGGCTATAACAGTGGCAGTGATTAAAGATAGGGAACAGGGTAACAGAGGGAGCATGGAGGGAAATGAGGGGTGATTTCAGACCTGGGGTGAGCAGGGGTGGGAGGACAGAAGGCTTGCAGAGAGAAGAGCAACCTTGAGTGAGGGCTGCTCTGTGACAAACTGGGGACCTACCACGAGATAGCCTCCTGGCATGATACAAACGTGACTCTAGCAGGGGTCATGGAGACTGAAGAGGCCACTCTCCAACGAGACACAACTCCTAGTGGAAGGAGGGGAACATCAACCCACACACAAAAACATGATATGCAGGGAAAACATAAAGCAGTGATTGAGGAAATGTCCAATCCATGACTGGCCCAAGCTGAGACCTACACCATGCTAGATAGCCAATCCATGACACTATTAATGATACTCTGCTATGCTTGCAGACTGGAACCTTGCTTAGCTCTCCTCTGAGTGCCTCTACCCAGCAGCTGATGGGAACAGATAAGGAAGCCACATAAACACACCCTTGCCCAGTCTCAAACTCCCTGGATATCGAATTTCTATAAGGCTACAGTAACCATTCTGTAGCATGGAGCTTCACCAAGCAATTTGTGCTTTCACTGTCAATTATATTTATATTCACTTAGGCATCACAAAAACAAAACAAAACTCAAAACAACAAAACAAAACGAAAAATCATGACACAGTTGGTGACTAGAGAAACAATTAAGTTCACTTTCTCTTTCATATTCATGAGTCCTACTGCCTGCATTTCATTCCTCATGATCTAATATTAACCTTCTTTGGTCTTCTTCTTAATGTTAAGGAGGTGTTCTTGAGTACTCTATGCCAAGTAATAAAAACTAAGTTTAAACACCCTTCAAACATCTTTATAGGCTTCCCCTTTATAAATTACTATGTAGACTACCTGTTTCCTAATTTAGCAGCATTACATTTAGACATTACTGACATTTAGACTGCTTCTATTAAATGCTGTGTTGTGAATTTGTTTCTTTCATGCTTGTTTGCTTTTGTGCCTCTGGAAATTCACCTTGGGGTCTTGTGCATGGTAGTTAACCACTATGTCACTGAGTCACATCTCTGTAATTGTTTTCCCTAACAAGATAGTATTATGGCAGATTAATGATGGCTACTAAAAAAAAAAGAAGTTACTGTTTATCAAAACTACTGAACACAGGCAGAGGCAAGAAACAAATAATGACAGGCTTATTCAAATGTTCTCACCATACAGATGACTGTGTGAGGCAGTGGTCCTCAACCTGTGGGATGTGGCCTATTTGTGGAGCACATATCAGATATCCTGCATATCAGATATTTACATTATGACTCCTAACAGTAGCAAATTTACAATTATAAAGTAGTAATGAAAGTATTTCATCATTGCGGGGTCACTACAGTATGAGAAGCTATATTAAAGGGTTGCAGTATTAGGGGCATTGGCATACTGGTAGTGATACATGTTTTAATTAGCTGAATTTATGTTCCACAATATGCATTACTCAAGTCTCCTGATGTACACAGTAAACACATGTCAGATTGAAACACATTTATGTTTCACTTTTATGCAAATAATCAAAGAATTTCCTTATAAAAATATAGTAGGTGAGGTTATAGGCAGTGGTGAGGCACACAACCTGATGTGGGTACTGGCAATCACACTCAGTCCTCTGTAAGAGTAGTACATGCTTTTAACTACCAACCACCTCTGTAGCCCCACACTGGGATTATTAAGTAGGTGCTGAGAATGTGATTTCAGGTCCACACGATTGCACAGCAATGTCTCCCCCATCTGAGGATTTAATTTTTAAAATGAAAATCTTCATCTCTCAGATCCACGGGTAGAATTTATGGCTCTAGAGGGAGATGGAAAAGAAGGATTCTTACTCACGTACATAATCCAGATATCAGAGAGAATAACATTGCTTCTAAAATGGCCTGGTTAATAAAAAGAACAGTGTACATTTAAGGTAGAGCTGTCTTGTTTAAATATTCAACACAAGTAGATTATTAATGACAAAGCTAGCTCCTGACAGTTTCATATATATATATATGCAGTAGTGAGAGAAGTAGTTTTTAAAGATGGAGAAAAAAAAGACTGAGATTAGTGAGCAACATCCTTAAAGTATCTACAAGGAATTTATAGACATCAGCTTCCCCACACTTTCGAACCTTCCAGTGTAGTACACACTGGCTCTGAGTGTGGTTGTGTGCGTGCGTGCATGCGTGTGTGTGTGTATGTGTGTGTGCATGTGTGCATGCATAAGTGTGTGTGTGTGTGTATGGGTGTGTATGTGTGTGCATGTGTGCACATGCATACAGGAGGGAAGGCTTAAGCACAGGAGATTCAGTCCAAACGTCTCTTCACCCCAGGAGTCCTGTGTAGGTTTGCAGCTTTCTCTGCACTTGCCAGGCAGTATTACAGCTACAGTTTCTTATTTTCAAAGACAGGATTGAAGGGTTTTGAGGTGTCTTAGCTTCATCTTCTTTGGAAACATGTGCAGCGGTTAGTTCCAATCATCAGTTCATTTACTCAGGTGGGGAGACTCACTCTGAATTTGGTGGCACCATGTCATGGGATAGACTCCAACAGCTTTAGAGTGGGGGGGGGGAAGCTGTGCAGAAGCTATTGTGATGTGACCCGCTGTTGCCTTAATATCCCCCAAAATGATGGACAACAGCCTGGAGCTGCAAGCAAAAATAACCCTTCCTCCCCTGTACCTACCCTTGATTTGTATTAGGATAGCTCATCATAGCAACAGAAATAAAATCAGAACAGCATGCAAGAAAGTCAAGTAGCAGACACCGTCTGCTATCCTTACAGTAAAATATTAAAGTTTTCTCTTGAGCAGTCCGATTTATATTATTAGACAAAACATAAGCCAAGGGTGTTGACACTGCTAATAATATTTTTTCCTGTTGGAGAAGCCATCATATTAAAACTCATGACCCTTCTTCTCATCCCAGCTTCCTCATTTCTTTTTTTCATTTTTTTCTGACATCTCCCAAGAGACCCCTTTCGGTTACGCACCAGAGTTGTCTCTCCCTCTTTTTCTATTTCTCCCCTGAGGAGAGGAGTCTTTTATGGTCTTGTTTAACACGAGCATTTCAGCTTCCATGTGAATACTGCTTTTCTCCTCACTCTGTCCTGGTTCCTAAGGAAGCCTATGAGTCTGTTTTCTCTTGAACCAAGAGTGTCTCATTCTGAACCATCTCCCTGACTCCTCAAGCAAATAATGCTGGTGAATTTATCCCCAAACTGCCATAGCAAGCCTAGTTAACACCCTTTTAAAGATGCCCTATGAGGAGAGCTTATCTATGCTATGAATGTGTGACTAGGCTGTGCTATCTTGGAATAAACACCCAGAGCTCTTTGTTCTATGGAGAATTCGATAAATTAATTGCAGACCCCACTTATATCGCAAGTGCCAACTCATTAACTATGAGTTAATTCATCCATATGAAGCCATCTAATATGGGATAGGCTGCCCCCACGAAGAGTCTTGTGATTCTGTTATGCTGATAACTGGGTATAAGGTTGTGCCCATTTATCTTATAACCTATACATGCATATTTAGATATATATGCATGCTGCCAAGAGTTACAGAATGGAGTATCTTAGTGAGCGATGGGCAGCGGTAGTGACGTCAGTGCTGTAGGATTGTACCAGAAAAGAACAATTCATATTGTCTAACATTTTGATTTTACCTTTTTCATGTCTAGATATGTTTAGATACACAAACATTTGCTCCAGTGTTACAGTAATGCCAGGCACTCAGTACAACAACATGCTGTAAAAGTTTATAGCCTGCCAGCAACACGCTATACTCTGTGGATTTCTACAGTAAACTCTGTGATTATTACAAACTAGAGAAATTGCTGAATGATCTGCTTTCTGAGTATACCCTTATTAGGTGAGTCATGAATATATATATATATATATATATATATATATATATATATATATATATATATATATATATATATATATTTATATTTATCAGTTACTTTTAGGTTAGTATTACTAAAATATCCTGACCAGATCAGCTAATTCTGAACGTGTGTAAAACTAGAGTACTTCATGGCAGGAAAGTCAATGTGGCAGACGCTTGAAGCAGCTGGTCACATAGCATGCACAATCAGGAAGCAGATGGCAGTGAATTGTTGCTGTTGCTCAGTTCACCTTCTCCACTTACACCAGTGGTTCTCAGCCTTCCTAATGCTGTGACCCTTTTAACATAGTTCCTCATGTTGTGGTGACCCCAACCATAAAATTATTTTTGCTGTCACATCACAACTGTAATCTTGCTACTGTTATCAATCATGATGTAAGTACCTGATATACAGGATAACTAATAAGTGACCCGTAAAAGGTTGAGGCCCATAGGTTGAGAACCCCTGACCTATACACTCCTGGAACCTCGCTAGAGAATGGTACCACCCACCACGGCTAGATCGTCCCTCCTCAGCTAATGCAATCAATATTATCCCACACAGACGTGCCAAGGGACCCACATCCCAGATGATTCACAATCAGTCAAGTTGACAATTAACACCAACCACCAAATTTGTACACATATTTATGTAAAGTGTTAAATGTTTACATATGCATACATATCTATATGAAAAATTGGCTCTTTTACATTCTCTCAGTTTGCTCCCTCTGATTTTGCATGTGTTAGTAGCTATTAATTTATCACAACTTTGCCAACCTCTCAGTTGGCCTGTCCTTCCTCCTACAGGCATTTTTTAAAATCCAGCACAGTTTCTTTGTTTTCTAAAATGCCAAACCAGAAAGCCTTGTGCTGTGATGGTAACAGTCTGAAGATGGACAACATTCATTCATTTCTCAGCCTATTTGGAGAGAAAAATAGGTCCTTAATACTTCCTATTCTATATTATCTTTACCAATATAATGAACTCTATATTCTTTTGTCTGATGAATTTTATCTGCTGCTTTCTTCTTTTTGAAAATGTCAATTCCATCTAAGTTCATTGTATTAAAATTTTATTTTCTACTAATATGGCTACCTTGAAGGCACATGTGTTTATTTTTATACATATAAAAATTATCAGAGCTATATATGAAGGTTTTCTGTCTGTTTATTTTCCTTTTGATGTAGTAAATGGACATTTTGAACCTACTTACAACATGTTTAATATTACTAAGGAAATCCTTGTTATGAATGATTTGAAAATACCTAAATATAGGATAAAAGGGTAATGTCTAGGAAAAGCCCATGGCATGTATTAATTTAAGATCCTAAATATGCATTGAACACAAATGACTCAATGGAAAGAAAACAAATAGTCTTATTAAGGTGGTTGAAGCACATGAGTAGATGCTTGTCAAAATAAGATACAAAAGACCAACAGGCATATAAAGTGTTCAACATCATTAACTATGTGAATAAAAAGTAAAGCCACACAACAGTCAGAATAGACATCATCAACCGATGGAAGACAGCAAACGTTGGCAAGAATGTGGAGATAGGAGAACTTTGCAGATGGTAGATGGAAATTTAAAGCATGATAATTATAGAGAATTAAAATAGAACTACCATATGAGCTAATAACATCACTTCTGAGTACATATAAAGGACTTGAAAACTGTACATTGAAGAAATATTTGTATTTTCATTTATCATAGCATTAGATTAAAACGTTCAGTTTTAGAATGAACCCTAAGTGCCTATCTGTGGGTAAATGGAAAAAGAATAAATGGTGCATGTGTAGAATGAGATATTATTCAACCTTAAAGGATGGGAAAGGTTTAGCCATTTGCAGTGATGTCACAGAAGGTATTCCATTAAGTGAGAAGAGCCACACACAGAAATAAAATCATCTCAAGTTCTTGTTTTCAAGTAGACTCTCAATCACTTGAACTCTTGGTATGAGAAAGCCCAATGACATTCACCAGAGACTTGGAGGTGGAGGAAGTAGATGGATACTGTTTGTTCATCAAAGGTCTCAGAGTCTCTATTAGAAAAAAATATCTAAGTAAAAATTCTAGATTTCTTTTGGTGTGAAGCATGCAATAAAGAAAAAAATGTATAATTTATGTTTTGGAAAGCGTTTTGTAATTTCAGTAAGACTGATAACCATGTATTCCATGAATCTTAAGGCAGGATGGTACTTCAAGATGCTTGCACTGCCTTTTGTTATGTAATGCTTTCTTGTACACTTCCTGGCAGGGCTGAATTTTCCTTTCAGCCACACCCATTTTTAATATTATCTTGGTTTTCTTGAAATACTTTACTTGAAACTCTATATTTTGAAAACAATGCTTTCCTCAAAGAAAATGAAGAATACATACATTCTTATCTGAAGACAACTACAGATGTAAGAACTGGAATCAACCCCTAGTGCCTTGAACTGTAGACTGGGTGCATGATGAAAGCCTCGAACTGCAGATTGTGGAGCATAATGAAACTCAAATTTTGTCAAAGAAAGGCTGTTCTGGAGCTTTTTATAATGCCTTATTTTTTTTCTTTTCAGAGAATTTGCCAAGTGCTAAATTCAGTTCAGAAGTAAGATTGCCTTATTTTAAAGTTAACAGAAGCCCAAATGCACAAACTAAAAAAAAATCATTCCATGATAATAAAAACACACTAACAATTTATAATTTTATGGCAATATAATGGAAAAGATAAGTGAAAATATCTTTGGGGTAAAAAGAACATATGACAGTGAGGTTACCTTCCAGATATCGAGATTGTATATTTGTGTTTAAACTATCTCCTGAATATAAACTTCATGCAGTGCATAAATTGCTACGAAGTAAAATAATATTCATAAACATCAGTCATAACAGTTATCAACCACATTGATTCTGCATCTTTAAATACTGTATGTATGCTCTAGTGCAGTGAAATAACGCACTGTTTTCTTTTGATAATAGAGGGTCTTATTAAATATCTCAGCTGGCCTCGAAGTGACTACGTAATTAAAGATACTTTGGCCTTCTCATCTTTCTGCCTCTACCTCCTCAGTCTAGGGATTACAGATATGCACCACTGCACTGAGTATGTTGTGCTGGGGATCAGATCCAGGGTTCCGTGTGCACTGGAGAAGTCTTCTACCAGCCAGGCCACATACCAAGCTCTAATTAAGGCTTAAAAATAACTTAGAAAATATCAACATGCATCCCTAGGGACACAGCTAGAAACGGGATCAGAGCAGCATTGCTGAAATTGTAATAATTTTTTCTTCTCTATTGTTTGACATATTTATACCCTATTCTGATTTTGATTTCTTGTGAGTAGACTAATAAGTCCCTTTATGGATATAAGACATTAATGGGGTTATGTCCAGGTCCACGTATTTCCGCAAATTTCTGAACCCTGTCCCAGTGCTTGCTGGGGCAATCAGAGCATGGGCATGATGCTGTCCAAGGTGCTGAACCCAGACTTGCTGAACACAGGCTCCCAGAATCAGGTTCAAGGTTGCTTGTAATTTTAACAACACACTCTTCATTGCACCCTTGTGACCACAGACTTTCAATTACTTGTCTATAGAGTACTGTGAGTCTTTTATAGATGGACTTGAAAGCAAGACATGCTAGTTAACTTAATTCTTGTAGCATGTTTCAGCCAATGTGAACTCCAAGAAGTTATGAAATTAAAAAAAAAAAAACACAAAATATAGAAAAAAATCATACCAACAAAGGACACAATCAATGGGTTTATAAATTGGAGTAGTTATTTAATACTGTTATATAATTTACATGAAATATGTTGACAATCATAAGAGTAATCTCCAGCTGTGTGTGATGGTGCACACTTTTAATCCCAGCACTCAGTAGGTTGGATCTATGTGAATTTTAGGCCATTTTGGTCTATATACTGAGTTACAGGAAGTCATGACTACATAGTGAGACCCTATAAGAGCTACACTGTCTGTTAGGAATTATCAGAATGTTTCATATATGTCAGAGTAATGCAATCATAACAACAAACCCGTAAAGCCAGTCTTTCTATCACTTTATAAATGAGGAAATTGAGAAATGCAGCTAATAATAAGTGAGAAAAGAATCCAAGTATAAGTAAACTGGTTCCTCTCAGTATGCTTTTAATTGCTCCAATATACAGCAAGAAATTCTTTGCTGGGCTACGTTGTTAGGAAAAAGGAAAAAGAAATTATTGATATGATATAATGCTTTAGGAGAAATTGTCTGTAATGGTTCACACAGCATTTTCTTTCCAATAGTAAAGTATATCATCCCAGGAACCAGTCAAGGCAGGTATGTTGACCAGGTTGTCTCCACATTCCTAGTTTTGGGGGGATTATTTGTCAATAATAACTTACATTTCTGTTTGTTTAATAACTCAGTATTTTATAGTGATTAAGTAGGCTGAAAGGCTTAGTCACTGGAGCTCTCAATACCATGGAGGGCATTTGCAACTTTCAGCCTTTGCTATTATTCAACTTTTCTTTTCTTTCTTTTATTGTTTTGTATATGTGTGTCAGTGTGTATGTGAATGTGAATGTGTGTGTGTGTGTGTGTGTGTGTGTGTGTGTGTGATGGGGCATGCTTGTGAGTGTGTGTGTATGTGCCAATGAATGCTCAGGTAGAAACCAGAACAGGATGTTGGGTATTTTATAGCTCTGTGCACACCACTGACTTCAGACAAGGTCTCTTACTGAACTTGAAGGTCACCAGTTAAGAATGGCTGGCTGGTATGTGAGCTCTCAAGAGCCATCGGTGCTGCTCCTCCACAATGCTTGGGTTACAAGCATGTATACACACACACACACACACACACACACACACACACACACACACACACACACAAGATATTTGAACTCAGCTACTTCTGTTTAAAGGGAAAAACCTCTTTCTCATTGAACCATCTTCCCAGCCCCAGACTCCATTGTTTTTCCTTTTTCATTAATTTTCTGTATCTATAATATGGAGGAAAATAACAGTTCAAAATGTTTTTGCTAGTTAAATGCTTTAATGAACATAAAGCATTAAGGAAAAACACCATAGCACTTAGTAGACCTCAGTAGATATGAGTCATTGGCATTGTATATTTTTGTGTCACTTACTAGGATAAATTGCATTTTTGATAAACTTTATTCTTGTTCATTAAATATTGTGTGGTCAAAGGACATTGCTTATATACTTAATTTTCTAATGAATTGATATTATGTTATAAAAATGCATGTTGCATGCTTTTACTGCCATATACATTTTTTTTTAAATTTAGTATATAGGTTCAGTAAATTAAAACAAGATAAATTACAATGTGTTTTAAGTAAACTGTTTTCTATTGTGAAGCTAATTTAAAATATGTGATACTGGTTACAGAAATTTAAGTGCTGTCACTGTCAACACTTACATATATACTAATTCAGTTAAAGTTAAAAGGAGAGTTGAATTGTCTTTGCACATATGGTGAGTTAATCGTTATTGTGTAATTAAGACAATGAAGAAGGCATAAAACAGTGCTATGGTATAGCTTGATGACATATTACATAAATACCATATTATATAAATGACCTAGTTTTGGGTTAGGAGTAGAAAGAAAGTAGACACTTATAGAGATACTGTACCATTACAACTCCTAATATACATAGTTTCAATTTATTATAAAAAACAGCATCATGCACAACCATGAAAACCTAGCTTCAGATCCCAGCACCCACATAACAAGCCAGGTGTGATCTCATGTGTGCCAGTAACACTAGTTTTGTGGGAGGCTCTTTTAGGAAGAGCACTATGGCTTGCCGCCTTTTATCCTAGATGGAAAAAATGTGAGCTTCAGATTCAGGGGGAGACCCTTAAAAAGGAATAGGGTATAAATAATGGATTAATAATAGCGATACTTTATTTTTATTTTTTGCAGTACAAGCTTGAAAGTCTTAAAGCCCAGTAGAATTTTTTTATCTGGCTCTCTATTTGTCTCTGTCTCTGTCTTGCTTGCTGTCTGACTGACTCCTTGCTCATTTACTTGCTTGCTGCCTATCTATCTATCTATCTGTCTGTCTGTCTGTCTATCTATCTATCTATCTATCTATCTATCTTCATCACCATCATCATCATCTATCTATCTTGCTTGCTGTTACTCATCTTCCTATCTCCTTGCTTTCTTGCTTTTTTTTCCCGATCTATCTGTTTTTCTTCCTGGTATTCTCCATCTTATTCTAGCTCTCTCTCTCTCTCTCTCTCTCTCTCTCTCTCTCTCTCTCTCTCTCATGCCTATTACTTGCTTGCCTTTTTTTTTTTTTTGCCATTCCTCATGTATCCATCTCCCTTGCTGTTCCTCACCTCACTCTAGCTTACTCTCTCACGGCGATACTTTATTTTATATTTAATATTAAGATACTCTTTATATTCTGCTTGCAAAAAAAGGCAAGGTTAGCCAGATGTGGTAGCGTGTGCTATTGCCTCAGTTTCTTGGAAGTCTTGAGTAGAGAGGATCACTTGAGCCTCAGATTGTTCAGACAAGACTTCATTGGCAGGAAGGAAGGAAGGAAGGAAGGAAGGAAGGAAGGAAGGAGTACAGAAGGAAAAAAAAGATATTTGGGAATAAAGAAAGAAAGGAAAGAAGGAAGTAACAAAGGAATGAAAGAAGAAAGAAGAAAGGAAGAAAATCTTCTAACCTTACATGTCACACAGTAAAGGAGATGAATAAGTAAATAATGATGACAGTGTATTAATAGGTTAGTCTAAAGTGACACGGCAGTGGGAATGTGTGTTCGTATGTCTGTGTATACGCAGAAGCCAGAAGAGAGTAAGACAGCATTGGCTGTCCTCCTCTACCACCCACCCCTCACCACATTCCTTTGAATAAGGGTCCCCCACTGAATCTGGAGCTCACATTTTTTTCTGCTAGGCCAGAAGCCAGCAAGCCACAGTGATCTCGCTGTCACAGCCTCCCACAACACCGGGGTTACTGACACCTGTAGACCACACTTGACTTGGTAAATGGGTGTTGGGATCTGAACTCAGATATTCACGGTTAATAGCAAGTATCCCTAACAACTGGAGCCAGTATCTCCAGACCCATGAGAAAGTTTTATAAAAAAAAAAAATGTCATGCCTGAACTACAATGCTATTTGAGTCTTAAATGTGTAGTTTTGAAGCCTGGTCATATTTCAAGTCTTAAGTTTTCACCATGCACAAACCTCTTCACTTTTACTCCAGCAACTACCAGTCATTAACTGAGATGATGCACACCAAGCAGTAAAACTCTAGATTATTTGATTTAATAAAGTGTTTTTATTATACAACCAAAGAGAATTTAATTATTAAATTAAGTGTGGATGAATAGGTTTCAGAAGGAGGAGAAGCACTTGAAATTATAATTCAGAGTGTGACTCTTAGGTTAAATATAAGTGCCTACAGCTGAGAAAGAGAAGAACAAACTGGAAGACCCAAAAACCAGTGTAGATTTTATCTTTTGAATATGAATATTATTTTAACATATGATTGAAGATTAGATTGCCTGAGAGAACAGGTTGTGACAAAGGCGGTATGAAGCCAGTGAAGTTTAGTTTTTAAGATTTAATTATTTTTATTTCACATGTATATTTTTTCTTCCATGTATGCATGCACTTATCTTGCCTGGTGCCATGGAGGGCAGAAGAGGGCATTAGGTACTTAAGAATGGGAGTTACAGGTGAACGTAAACTGCAATGTGGGCTCTAGGAACAGAACTTGAAAGAGCAGACCATTCTCCTAAACACTGAATCATCTCTCCAACATATATGCCTTTAATTTCTCTCATCTCTCTCTGTCTGTCCGTCTCTCTGTCTGTCTCTGTCTCCCTCTCTCTGGCTCTCTCCAACTATCTCTGTCTCTGTCTGTCTCTGCCTCTCTGTCTCTCTGTCTCTGTCTGTCTCTCTCTCTCTGTCTCTGTGTGTGTGTGTGTGTATGTATGTGTGTGTGTAAGTACCTGCAGATCATTTGAAAACACCTCAGACCAAAAACTACTGTTGTGGTGATGGTATGCCATGGTATTTTGCTCTGGAAAGAGTTATCATCATGTTTGCAAAGATTGCAAAGGATGTTTTGCAATGAAAGCAAAGGGCAGGTTGTAAAAATGTAGCCATTTTTGGTAAGACCCCTGGATGGGGAGACCTGGTGGCACTCAGATGAAGGATAGCAGGCTACCAAGAAGAGACTTGATACCCTATGAGCATATAAAGGGGGAGGAGGTCCCCCTCAGTCACAGTCATAGGGGAGGGGAGTAAGGGGAAATGGGAGGGAGGGAGGAATGGGAGAATACAAGGGTTGGGATAACCATTGAGTTGTAATATGAATAAATTAATAAAATATGTAGCCACTTACAGACAATTCCAATGTTTAGACTAGGGCAGTATATTGTTCTGTGTTTTGCTAGGAGAAGGCACAATTTTGTGGGGTTCATTAAAAGTATGTGTTAATAAATAAAACATTTCCTGAGATGAACATAGAGTTAATCCTGTAACTGGTTAGCTATAGAAATATTGGGAAGTCATGAATTGCCTCTGCCTGACGGAATCTCAGGTATGACGAAAGCTTCACCCAGGCCTGGAATCAGGAAAGAAACTGTGACTGTGGGGTTGAATTGGAGAAAACAGCTGCTGCTCTCATTATTCTCAGCCTCCACATCCTTTTGTTTTATTCAAACCAAACCCAAGTGGAAGGCACAGAATAAGGAAAGAGCCCCACCAAATCATCCTTCTGGATCACCGAGAAACCTACAGAATAGAAAATAAGTCTGATGGAGACAAGCAGAAGATCCAGCTAGAAGTCCTGATGGAAACGGAAGCAGAGGTCATGGTGACTGTATCCCTCACATCCAGCAAGATCCGTTAGTGCACATGAAGCAATGTTTTATTGGAGTCCACAATAGCATCATCTCCAGGAGTCAGCGAATCATAGAGTAAAATAATTTAAAATACTTGTATGCTGCGTAGGAGGGTTGGTTGTTTCAACGGGATGCAAGTCTGCGGTTTTGGTACTCATGCACGTTTTGTGTTTTGTCAACTGTCTTGTTGAAGTGTCATGAGTACGAAATCCTTGTCATCTCCAGAAGACACTGTTTCACAGTCGACGCCCTGATCTTCTTTTCATCTCACTCTTGGGCAATTTTCCCTGGGTTGCAGGTGTAGCAGTTGTGTTGTAAATGCACCTATTAGGGATGCGCTCCCCTCAGTCACATATTCTCTGCACTTTGACCAGTTGGGGATCTTTCGAATAGTCTCTATCTGTTGCTAAAAGAAGTTTCGTTGATTAACGGTGAAAGCTACTCATATCTTTGAGTATAAGACTAAGTTCATAGAATATAGTTGAAAATTATATCTGTTCAGGAAAATGACAATAATGTATTCTCCCCTAGGGTCTATGAGTTCTCCATCCACTGATAGTTGTCTGGGTTAACTCTGTCCATTGAATGGTATTTATAGCCAAGTAGACAACTGTTGACTATTCCCAAAATAAAAGTGCTACTATTGCACGATGGAAAACAGTTTCTTGGGGCCCATCATTATGGTTTGTAGGCTTTACAGCTGGGTAGGACTACTGCTTACTTCCCCTCCTTGGCAGCTTGCCTAGCGCCTTCCAATACAACGAGAGTCAACCTCAAGGAGGACCACTTCAGTCCAGTTCCAAGTTAGGTCTTTCAAACCCTGTGCCCAAACTGTGTGGTCTCTTCAGCAATATGGCTTTACCCAGGAGTTCTGGGAGGTAACCAAGGGGATGCCATGTGCAGTACTGTTAGCATTTGTACATTAACTTTATGTCCTATTTCCACTTGATTTTCTTTCTCATAAGATCTTCTAAAGTGAGAATGAGAGAGGTGATGTGGCAGAGCTAAATGAATTGCTTAACACATAAGGACATCGTTAAACCTCTTAGGTCAGTTGCAAGGTTTTGGCATTCTGGACTTTTTCTATATGACTCTTTGTATAGTTCAAGAATTAGTGTCCACCAGAAGAAAAAAGAACATCTCTTAGAGAATTCTTCCAGAAAATAATTTCCCAGGGATTTCCCTGATGATAGTTAAGAAGATGTAGTTCTTAGAAAGAATTGTGCTATATACACCAGTGACTGATTAAGTTATATTTGATCTCATGTTAGCCTTAGTTCTCTGTGTATGAATGAGATAAAAATCAAATCAATGAAAGCAAGCTGTGCAGGCTGGAGAGATGGCTGAGAGGTTAAGAGCGCTGACTGCTCCTCCAGAGATCCAGAGCTCGATTCCCAGCAACCACATGGTGTCTCACAACCATCTATAAAGTGATCTGATACTCTCTTCTGGCCTGCAGGTGTACATGCAAGCAGAGCACTGTATACATAATAATAAGCAAATAAATCTTTTTTCAAAGTTTAAAGCAAGTAGAAGAAAGAGGCATGTTAAGATATAAGTAGAAATACTGAACACAAATCATGAACGATGTTAATGATGTTACTATTGGCTATTATACTGTACATTAGATTAATAAAAGAAGAGACTTGATACCCTATGAGCATATACAGGGGGAGGTAATCCCCCTCAGGAACAGTCATAGGGGAGGGGAATAATGGGAAAATGGGGGGGGGGGAGGAATGGGAGGATACAAGGGATGGGATAAACATTGAGATGTAACAAGAATAAATTAATAAAAAACAAAACAAAACAAAACAAAACAAAACAAAAAAACAAAAAACAAACAAACAAACAAAAAAAAGTCTTAACCTACAGCCAACTGAGCAGTCCATACAGGCCACAGGCACCCAGCACTTCTATTGTTCAACTTATTTTATTTTAGGAAAAAACTTCAAACACCTTCCTTCATTGGATATAACTATAGAGGCATCATTTCATTTTCACAAGCAACATGTTTCTTTTAAAGTGTGAGTTCTTCCTAAAGAGAATAATTCTCCATCCTTCTTTTTCTACCTTCAAATAAAAGCAGTTGACAAAAAGTCATTTCTACGTCATACTAGTGTCACTGCTGATGGAGCATCAGGCAAGTGAGCTTGCAGCCATCAACAGAGCATCTCTCCTACTAACAGTAATATTTAATTACAGATGAATATTGTGACATCCAAGTCAAAATAATATTATTTAGATTATAAGACTGCAATAAGTAAGTTTGTATCTACTACAGAACACACAAATATAAAGATTTTCATTACTTTAAAAAATTGCTTGTTTTATAAATGAGAAATTAATATAAAAGTTCAAATTAAAATCATATCTTGAAGGATGAACCATGTTTGCCTTTTAACGTTTGAGCCAACCTATTCAAACTAATGCTTGTTAACAGAGTTGCTAAACAGCTCATTATCAAAAGAAAGGTTTTGAAAAAGTACCTGTGTAGAATTTTTTTGTTTATTGACTGTTGACTGTACATCCATGCCCAGAGAATATCAATATCCATGCTAAGCATATGGACCCTTGCAATGTAATGTATAAAGTGATCAACATTTTTTGCCAATATTCACAGTAGGGGTGACAGCTTTTATTTAGATCCAGTTTACTTTCACAGAAGCCCTCAAAGATTAAATATAAGGAAAAGGTACTTGCTCAAGTAGTGTTTGCCTTTGGTTAAATTAATGGTTTGTGGGCTTTTAAACATATCTTTTTCTCAAGTACAAAATCACCATATCTTGCTTTATGTCCAATGCTACTTAAAGGTGGACTAAAAAGTAAAATTAATTGAGTTTCTTTAAGTTCTTTTCTTCATAAATAATTTTGGATATATTTCACTACCAGGAATGGTGAAAATAACATTAGCAATAAATTTAGCAGCTGATGGAAGTTTACAAAATCAAACTATTTACCAAATAAAATAATATATGAGTATATGGTTATGAGCATTTATTAGTTACTTGTATCATTGCTGTGACAAGTTACTTGGCAAGAAGCACACCCAAGATAGGGTTTACTTAGCCTTACAGCTTGAGGGTCCTGTTCATTATGCAAGGCAGTTATGTCAGCAGACTTGATGCAGCTGGCCAGTGGTATCTTTATCAAACAGAGAGGGACAGGAGGAGGAAGGAGATGATGGGAGAGAGAGAGAGAGAAAGAGAGGGTGGCACAGAAAGGAGGTACTCACAGAGAGACAGAGAGAGAGAAGCGAGGTGGTAGAGAAGGATACACAGAGAGAGACAGAGGAAGAGGACAAGAGAAGAGAGAGAAAGAAAGAGAGAGGGGCACACAGAGAGACAGACAGAGGAGAGAGAAGATGAATAAGAGAAGAGAGAGAGGGAAGAGAGAAGAAAGAAGGGAGAAAGGAGAGAGGAAAAAAAGGGGCAGAGGGGACTCACAAAGAGGAAAGAGAGAAAGGATAGAGAATAGAAAGAGAGAGAAGAGAAAGGAGGGAGGAGTGAGAGAGGAGAGTGAGAGAGAAAACACATTTTGTGTTCAACTGACTTTCTCCCTTTTATTCAGCCTGAGAACCTAGCCCAGGGACATCAGACTAAGACCCAGAGTGGGCAAGTCTTCACATCGCAAATGCAGATAATGCCTCAAACAGGAATGCCGTCACCTAGAAACTCAAGCTTCTTCTGTAGAGTTGACAATACTGGCCATCACAAAAGTACGCCACTCTGCTCCCATTTCACTTTTTCAGAGAAAATGTATAGAAGAGTTGCTGTTATGAAGACAGGCTTCAGATGAGTAGCTTAGTAGAATCAAATCTTATATCTGGTGTGTTGGTAGTTTAGTTACCTGGGCAGTGTTTGTCACACTTCTAAGTCTTTTTTTCCATGCCTTTAAGAAAAGTTAATAAGATAGCCGTGACATGGAGCAAATTGAAGATAAAAACAAACTAATGCATATAGTCAATGCTGCACATCATTTGGCATGTTACATGAGTTTTTGCAATATAACTTCTAGTTTTATTCATTATATGTCAGTAGTCTGTAAAGCCATGCCATGGTAGATGGGTGTTCATGTATGTATATGGGTGTGGGCATGCATGTACTATGAAGCACACGTAGATGTCTGAGGCAACATGTGCTATCAGCTTCACAGACAAGGTCTCCTTACTGTTTACTACTGTATTCACCAGGCCAGCAGGCCCAAGAACATCAAGGGAGTCTCTTGCTTCTCCTCTAGCATGCTTTAGAACATTGAGATTAGAGACATGTGCTACTCCACCTAGTTTTATGTGGGTTCTGGATACCTGAACTCTGGTAAAATACAGCAAGTGTTTTACCCACTGATCATATCTTTCCCTCAAAACACTTGCTTTAAAAATTACTAGGTATTCGAAGTTTACTGCATGTATTACCCTTGGCTGGTGCCATAGTTTGAGCAGGACCCCTGGGCCCAGATCTGCCCATCATAATGTTCTTCTTTGTAGGTTTCTAGGACCCTCTGGATCCTTCTACTTCCCCATTCTCCCATGCTTCTCTCACCTAGAGTCCCAATAGGATGTCCTCCCCTCTGTCCCACTTTCCTGATAAATGAAGACTTTCATGGGACATATCCCTTCGGCTAGTGTCCAGATGTAAGTGAGTATATATCATTTGAGTCTTTCTGCTTCAATGGACAGGACATTCTCCACAGTTGAGTGGAGAGTGGGGTTTGACTTTCACATGAACTCTTTGCCCCATATTTGACCATGTCCTCTGGATGGGAAGGCCTGGTGGCACTCAGAGGAAGGATAGCAGACTACCAAGAAGAGACTTGATACCCTATGAGCATATACAGGGAGAGGAGGTCCCCCTCAGTCACAGTCATAGGGAAGGGGAGTAAGGGGAAATAATTGGGAGAGAGGGAGAAATGGGAGGATACAAGGGATGAGATAGTAATTGAGATGTAATATGAATAAATCAATAAAATTAAAAATAGTAAAAAAATTACTAGGTATACGTTAGCCCTTTAATTAAAATAAAATCACCGCATAAGAAATTTATATTTGATGGGAGACATGAAGGCACAAAGGAAAATATTGGATCTTTCTTTCTTTCTTTCTTTCTTTCTTTCTTTCTTTCTTTCCTCATTTTGTTCTTTCTCTTTCTCTCATTCTTCATTTCTTTCTTAACTATCAAATCACTGGCTGCTTTTCTGAAGAAAACATGCACCATCATGGAAACAGCATAACAGAGCATCAATAGCTGAGGCTGAGTTAATAGTCATTCTAAAACTTCAGAGTCGAGCTTAATATATTCATACTTTAAACAAGATCAGGATGTAAGGTAGGATTATAAAATATGATTCATGATATAAATCTTTAAATTAATTATGGTACTTCTGAATTTTTAAATCTAACAGCTGAAGATTTTATTTGGGTAGGTTGTAGCCAGCCATTTGGAAGAAAATATCTTAAAACACTAATAAAGAGGCCTATTTATTCTCCCTTTGGCTTTTTGAATCAGACTCTCACTATGTAACTGAGTTTGGATCTTGCAATTTAACATAAATGGGCCATGACGGTACCCTGCCTCTGCTTTACAACGGCTGGGTCCACAGGCATGTACCATCATACTTGCTCTCAAACAACTGTTACATTCTCAAGCAGTTATTAAACTCTCAAAGAGCACTTAAAATTATAAGATAATTGAAAAACATGGATCAGAAATGAAAACAGTTATTCCTCAGGCAAGAATATTGGTAGGCCAGTTCTGATTAGGAAAGAACTTGTGCACATGTTTACAGCATAGGTGCATTTGTGTGTACATGTCTATGTAAGAACATTTGTATATGTGAATCTGCTTCCAGTATGTGCATCTGCACATGTGGATGTCAGAGAACCACCTCAGGTGTTGGTTCTCACCTTTCACCTTCTCTGAGACAGGATCTCTTTGCTGTTTTCTCACTGCACACACTGGGATACCTGGGCATCTGGGACTCACCTCTTTCCATCTTTCATCTCCTTGTGAGGAACCTAGGCTTATAGGCACTCTCATTGCATTTCTAGCTTTTAATGAGACTAGATTTTTTTTTTTTTGAGGTACAGAGTAAACTAAACTTTTAAAGATGAAAGGTCTTGTCAAAACACAGTATTTTTAATTCTCAACACAGAATCTTTCCATTGGACCAAATAAGTTATTATAGGAGGATTCACTTTGCTATCTATAAAGTAAGACATACAGGCTACGGATGAGTCTGGCAGTATACTCCCGTAACGCTAGGATGATGAGTCAGTTCTAGGCTACACTGGACTGCACGGTGAGAGTCTGCTTCAAAAAGAAATACCCCTATGCCCGCCAATATGTTTTCTATTCTCTGGGGCTTTGTGTGTATTAAGCAAACACTCTACCACTGAGGTATATCCTATGGCCTTTTTGGCTTTACTTTGACACAGCATTTTTGTTAAGAGTTGGAGCTTAACTTTGAATCCTGTGTTGAACTTGGTTATTTTCCTCTTTTATGTCCTGCACAGTTGAGCTTACAGGCCTGTACCAACGGTCCTGTCCAAAAGCCTTTGAGTCGAGGAAGCACAGAGGAGCTTAGCAGCTTAGGAGTATTCTTTGGACCTGCTCCTACATCTCTCTTTAACAAGGTACTGGCCTCTAGATGACTTTGCGAAGTGGAATCCATTATTTATCATCTTAAGTCTGTGAGTAATTTCTGTTCATATGCTTAAAATTAGGTGCATTATGAGAAGGGACAGGTGTAGTAGATAAATGATTATACAGTTAATCTGTCAATCAAAATAGCAAAGTACCTACATTACATCCCTTAGGAACCAAACCTACATTTCATGAGTCCCAGATAATAAAGCCCCAAATAATTAAGGTTATTTAACTATTATATATATATATATATATATATATATATATATATATATATGGCATGTATTATTGTTTTGCTTTGAATAATACTCCCTTGCTACTTGTGCAAATCCATGTGTTTATTTCAGTTGCTTGAATAAGAGACCAAGAACGTGAAAACACCCAGACTGGAAGACTGGACATTAACCACCAATACCAGTGACAGTTTTTCTTTAATTGTTTTTTTTTTTTTTGGGGGGAAGTAATTTCTTTTGGGTAGTTTTATTTTACTTTATGTGTATTGATTTTTTTTGCCTGCTCATACATCTGTACACCATGTGGACACAGTGTCAGCAGAAGCAGAAAAAAGCGTTGGATCTCCTGGGGCCTGAACTCTAGATGGTTGTGGGCTCACATGCTGGGGCTAGGAATCAGACATTGGTCCTCTGGAAGAGCATCCAGTGCTGCTCTTAACTGCAGAGATGCTTTTCCAGTCCCTAGGGCAACACTTTTTATTTTATTTTCTTATTTTAAAATAGACCTAGGAAGGATTTTTTTTGGGGGGGGGGGGCTGTGTAGTATTCAATGTCTGCAGATCTAGTTTTGTATCCATGCTTATGCACTCATTCCAATAATACTTAAAAACAGCAAGATAGAGACAATGAAGACAGATGGAGATATCAAAGATACCATCCAGGAGGCAGGGTTTGCAAACTTGACCTTCTAAAATGTACTTACACTAATGCTTCGCTTCTAATTACCTTCACAAACAGCCAGAATGCTTTCTCATCTCAGAGACTGTCATTGCTTATATCCCCAAATTCTTACTGCTCAGTGTTTTCACTAACATAGTTCACATTTGCTCTGATGTTTTAAAATGATCTTCACTATTTTGATATTAAAAAACATAATAATTGCTTCTAGAAATCGCCCGTGCGTTTTATATGCTCTTTTGTACTTAGGAGAAACTAATAAATTAATATCTTAAAAATGAAAACATGAAAAGATATGGCTGACAATATCCTAGTACCAGACTTCAGATCCTTTTCCTAAAATTTGTTGGTCCAAAGGATCCAAGAGACCCCCCAAAACTATGTAGGCATTGCCGTTGTTCTGGGTTGCCATCCGGAACTTGATCATAAGACCCCATTGCTAAAGAAACCTTACGCTTTGGTCACAAGACTTGAGGAAATCAAGTTGACACCAACATGAAATGTCATTTTTCACTGGGAAACTTTCGTAGTACCAGAAAATGCTATGTGGCCTACTGAATGAGGGGAGTCAACAATAATCTTATCCAGCTGTGCACTCTGTGAATTTAATAATGATCTGCCTGGCAAAACATAAGCATGGGTATAACATCGGCACAAATATTATAAGGGTAACTAGCTACATTTTGATTGGATTTAGGACCAGCTCCTTGGGCATAAACTCATGACTAGTCCTAGGAATGTACCTACTGCTAATATTTTGCTAAGCAGACACAATATTAATCTGTTTTCTAAATATACATCTCTGTGGCTCATAGGTGAGTGAAAGTCTCAGCTCTCATTAGAGAAACGTGTTTATTCAGTGGGCAGTGGTTATACAGAGACCCTCCATCAAACTGATCGAAGCACAGAGAACAAGTGTCTGTGAGAAATTCAGTCATAAATGGGACTTTTATATTCCACGCCCTCCACTCAGCTCTCAGAGTATATCATGGATTAGGAGTGGAAAGATGATAAGAACCAGTTGTCAGGGAAGATCAAGGCAAATGTATCTAATGGCTTTGCCAGTATCATTGCACTTATGAACTGGCAGCAGCTGTGCAAAAAACACAGACAAGACCTAGACTGTCAACATTCTGGCATGGTTAGGAAACGTGAGCATCAGTCTCCATCTCTAGCTGAGGAGTTATTGATGATTGGTGGCTGCTAGGAAACAGAGAGTCAAGTTTCTTTAGGGATGTGGTCCCTGGTATGTTGACCATGCTCTGTTGGCAAGTTCCTTACCCATTAGAAGCACAAATTAGACTCAGTTGGATATTCTTATGAAGCTGGGAAGGAAAGTTGCATGGGACCTAGAAAGAGTTGGAAAGGGTAGGAAGACTGACTGTGATTGAAATATATTCTATACACATATGAAATTCCTAAAAAATAATATCATATTTAAAAGGTAGTGATATTACCAAAGATACGCAATGTATGTATCTACTATACATATGAATAATGTTAAAGATACTTGCTGTACCTAAAATATTCTAATTTGCAAATGACTAAGTGAAAGTTAACACTTTTAGACTTACTATGCTATTTCCAGCTTCTTGGATATTTTATTTTAAATGAGGTCTGTTTTTGCTTCTTTAAAGATTGATTTGCCTGCATGTGTGTAGGTGTACATATGCATACCTAGTACCTGTGGCAGTCAGAAGAGGTCAATGGGTACCCTGGAGCTGCAGTTACAGGTGGTTGTGAGTGATAGGAACTCAAACAAGTCCTCTGCAAGAGCAGTAAGTGCTGATAACTGCTAGTCTATTGCTCCAACATCAGTCTGCCTTTTTCACAGGTGATTTATTATCTTTTTCTGGGAGAAGCCCTACTGAGTTTAAAATTTTCATAATGCATAAAGAAACATCTCTAATATGGTGATTAGGCTTCAGTGTTGTTGCTACCATTACAGCTATGTAGAGTCCTCTTTCTTTCTCTCTTTCTTTCTCTCTCTCTCTCTCTTTTTTAACCAAAGGTACCAAGTTTCTGACTGTACCCACATTTGTAATAAATGTTACCCCTAGCTGGGCTAGGTGACCCATGCCTTTAATCCCAGAATATGGGAGGCAGAAGCAAGTGGATCTCTGTGAGTTTGAGGTCAGCCTGGTCTACAAAGTGAGTCCAGGACAGGCAAGGCTACACACATAGAAACCCTGTCTCAAAAAAACAAAAATAAAAAATAAATAAAATGAATATATGTTACCCCAGCAGGTATAGCTCTACAGAACAGCATCGAGATGCTGTCTCCAGGCACTGGAGGTACATGTCTGTTGCCAATATGGACTGTTGCTGTAGTTCAACTTCTTCTGGGGATGAGAAGTGGGGGATCATCCTGGAAGTCAAGGGGCTCCCTGAGGCAAAGATTCATGTAGGCTTGGATCTCAGATTGTAGGTGGAGGATGTGTGTTAATACTGGTGAAACTTTGGAAGTACTAAGGTTATTGGGTTGGCTTCGATTCCTCTAATAGAACTGGTACAAATGTGACAAAGAGCATTAACCAACAGGGGCTGACATCAGATCTTTTATTAAGCATTCTGTGACCTGTTCCCCTACTTGAGGGCAACCTTTGGTGAAGCCAGCAAGGCAGCACAAGGCTATCTGCTACTGTTTGGTGATTTATGAGACAAGAGCATTACCAAGTAGCTAGGAACTCTGCTGGTGTCTTCCAGTTTCAAAGCAGCAACATTAGAGCATCTACCTGTCATTACCTCTTAACTTTAGAGATGCTTCACCAAGGCAGGCACTGACAAGACACCTTGAACTTTCTGTTGAGACCAGGGCTCCAGTATTCCTGGAGGCTTTTTTCAGTCTGTTGCCTGCAGCACGGGGATCATCACAGAAATGCGGCTCCCGAGATGCCAAGAGAAGGACACCACTAACAAAAAAACGACAGCAAAACTTTCTCCTTACCCCTGTGTTCTGCCACCAATTTAGATATCGAGTTAAAAGTCATGAGAACAGAAAACACTCCATCCTTTCTGTCTTTCTAGGCTCTGTCTCCAGTATGACAGCCCCAATATGCCCCACCTTTTCTGAAATCCCTGCTCTGTCCTGTCCTTGACTCCAGCTAACGGGTCCACGTCAGGTTTGGGAACTCCTAAAGCCCCTGCTGCATCTTCTGCCTGCTCTGCTTTTCCCCCTCGCGAGCGCTGGATTATTCCAGTTTTTGAGCATGGCAGATTTCCACTGGATGACATCATGGGAGCCCAGTGAGCGCCGCTGGTGGAGGGGGACAGAGAAGGGGAGGAGGCTCAGAGGAGGAAAGAGGGCTGGGAAGCCAAGCCAGAGCTGGGCTGCCTGCCACCGGGCTGCCGGCAGTTTGTGAGCTTAGGAGTGCACCGCCAGTCACTGACAAAGGATGGGAGGATGCCGCTGCCCTGGGATGCTGACTGCGCGCAGCCTGGCGGCTGCCTGAGCTACTTCACCCTTCCTGGTGAGTGATTGCAAAGACCATCTGATCAGCCTTCGCGAGAGCCCACACTCTCTTTGGATTGTCATCCTGGGAGGCTTGTCTCTGCTCCAGAACTCAAGACTTGGCAAAACACTAGGTTGGAGCGCAGGCAGCAGGTGCCTTTGCCCAGGTGGGTTCCGCACACGGGAAGTCCTGTTCCTTTGCTTAGATGGGTACCCAAGCCGCTGGAAGCAGGCTCCCCTGCTAGCCATCCCCAGCGGGGTGCTGCCTGGGTAGTTCCCTTCGTAGACACCTTTGGTGGATTACAAGTAAGCACTGTTTGTACCCTCAGCCGCACCCCTCAGAAAGCAATTCCTGTCAGTGACTTCCCTGCTAGGGTGGGCTTGGGAGAGAGTGAGTGAGTGCGAGTGTATGGGTTACCCAGGGAAGTGCACACACTAGGAAAAACTGACTGCAGCCTTTGTCTTGGGTTTAACGCGGATTCGCTCAAACCTGCACCAGACTGTGCAATTGTTGGGTTTAGTACTGGTTCCCTCGCCTACCCTGGCTGGTGAGAGATGCTACTGTGTTCCTGTAGCAGAAGTGGAGAGCTGGGACTTTGGACACGGGAAGGGTCCTGCGCTTACAGGGTGAGTGTCGCAGTTATCCAGGTGTGGAGCTGGCTTCTGAACCTCAAGTAAGTGAGAGTGAAGGCAGAGAGATGCCCAAGTTTTATACCAAGTAGATCAAGGGAAACAGCAAACTTACCAAGAATTAATCTGGATTTTTTTTTGGGGGGGGGGCGTCCTCTCTTTCTTTTGATGGGCTTCTTCTCCAGTATTGTTTGTGGCAAGTGGATGGAAGCAGAGCCATGCCCAGTATGCAGTTAGAGCTCCAGGTTTTTGTGGTAACTTCTTTTGTTACTATGGGAAAAGGTTTGCTTGATAAATAGGCTGAACATCACTATCTTTACTGTGATGCAGCTTGCGGACTTAAAGCAGTTCAGAAACTGCTCAAGTGCCTTAGTTGCGAGTAACACCCTGTGCATCAACATACCAATACCTAAGCCTGCTGGCTTCTTGCCCACATGCTTTATCTATGAATTCCTGCTGTTAGGGAAGACTCCAATTTTCATATCACAAGGAAATGGTGAGAACCCTAGGAGCAATGTGTTTATGTCAGCCTCCCACCAACCACCTTGTGATAAAGATGGAAACCAATCTTGATACTTTGGGTTCACATACAAAAGAACAAGTTTCCAATCCCTGCACTTGGACAAATTTTTAAAAAACTTAATAGCCAATTCACACTCCTGGGTTATTTGGAGGAGGGACCACTGATCATTAAGAAGCTTCTATACAAGTTCAGTGTGGTCGTCTCTAAGATAATATCAGAATGCAAGAATAGCCAGTTATAATTCAAAGATCATTTGATTTTGTCTGTAAAATGCTTTCCTTTAGATTATCGTTATTTTTTTTTTTTCTGTAAAGATAGCTGGGTCTTAATGAAGGTCTTTCTTCTAAGACAAGGGATCAAAATGCATTTTCTACATTGATGATTTTTCCCTTCTGATAGTTTGTGTTCCTTTCATGGCAAAGATGATGGGAGATGGTAGGAATAATGAATGTGCTGGGAGTGAAGAAAGCTTGGAGCCACTAGGACTCGTATTGACATGTGAGAACTAGGAGTCACAAAATTAGGGAAGCTGGCTCATAGCCTTACTTTGATTTGAGGCAAGCTAATTCTGGGTTTTCCATGGTCACTTCATCTGAGAAGTGCACAAAGTGTTTGATTACGTGGAGCTATGTGTAGACACACATAATTTCTACCAGAGAGCTTGCCTTTATCCAGGACTGCTGAGATTACAAAAAAAACAGTTTTTCTGGGGAAAAAAATGTTTCTTGCATTCTTTGCATCTTAACATCTTGTCACAAAAGGCTCTGCTTTTTCAATTTTAAAATTAAAAAAAAAAAACAACTTTTTTTCCGGTGTCTTTCTTGTAGAGCATACTCGACTCTATGAGAAGGTTTCTGAATACCTGTTGCTTATGTTGCCTGCTTGTCTCTGATAGTATGATAGAGGATTCTCCTTAAAACTAGCCTAACAAACATAGGATCTTCTGGTATTGTTTTTTAAGGGGCTACATATAAACACACACACACACACACACACACACCACAATTCTGAAAAGACAAGGCAGCAATGACAAGCAGAACATCTGGTGACATTTCACTCATATTCACAAATGATTCATCCATTTCCAGGTTAATGAAAACATAAAGTAAAAATTGTATTTCACATCTAAAATGATTTAACTTGAAAAATGTTTTATACCCCACAACTTAGAAATGGTTTATCATTTTACTATGAGTGTACTGAATACGTGAGGAGTGTCTTCATGAAATGTTAGTGTCCTATAGCACAATATTCTTTTTTTAAAAAAAAAAACACAGATGATGAAACAGTGTCCCTGAACTAGAGATTATTTCGTCAAAGTTCTTTAATGTACTTCACAAACACTTTTAGCTTCCTCACTATACAGGGACTCTAAGGTAGTAAAAGGGAAGAGGAAGAAGTTAAACAAAGTCATAGCATCTTGGCAAGAGCAGACTGTAGTGATTTGCAGACAGGACATTGTCGTGATGGGGGATAGCACTGCATCACTTACGCTTCTCTCACTTTGTCTTGAGTGAGCAAAGGTTCATTGTGGCTCACAGTAGGGAGGAGTACAGTTCATGGTGATGGAAGAGGCACAGTGGTCAGGGTGACTCACAGCTGGGGCCATACTCACAGAGATGGCCACATTCAGCTGATGGAGTGGAGAATGCTCATGCACATTGGGCTGTCTTCTCTCCCTTTTATTTAGTCTGGGCCCCCGAGCTGACAGATAGTGCTACCTGTGTTCAAAGTGGGTCTCTGGATATTGCAAACATTTTGTCAGAATACTGGAAAGTTTCGAAGAAGAATAGGACTGAGTTCATGTTAGTTAAAGGGCCCCTTGCCTTCACTTTTCTAGCTTGTTGATTTAGCGGATCCTCCAGCATCTCCAGGATTTGAAATTTCCTTCGCTTTCCTTCAAGGCGATGTTATGTTTAAGCCCAATCAGAAGGTTATTTTGTTGCCTCTCCATGAATATGTCATGGCCTTTCTAGCTGAAGAGTGCTTATGGATCACACAACATTATGTTGTTGTGGGTGTTATTTGATGTGGATATTAGGTAGCCAAATATGCAACAGTTTGAGTGTGCAGATCAGAAGACACCTTGCAGGATCTGGTTTTTTCCTGATATCACATGGGTCCTGGGGATTGAATTCAGATTGTCAGGCATATCAATAAGTGCATTTATCCAATGAGCCATCTCACTAGCCAAAGTATAAATTTTAATGAAGAATAAAGAAATTTTTATTGAAGTTTTTACACATAGAATTAAGAATACTGCATTAGTTAGGATTCTGTCTTTTTTAAGAGATGGTAGAATGAATATATATATATATATATATATATATATATATATATATATATATATATATATATATTTAAAGAGATTGATTTTATTAGTTTATCTGAGGTCTGGGTAGTTCAATAATGGCTTATTCTTGGAGGTGCCAATATTCTAGAAATTGTTTGATCCATGTTATTGGATGGATGTTTTAACAGTCACAGTCTGGGTCTGAAAGCAGAAGAAGTTGGATCTCATGTCCGTTTGAGAAGGCAGAAGTCACAGAGTGAATGGTCTTGCCACTGAGGGTGTAAGATTTCTTCCTCTTCTTCTTCCATGTTCTTTTATCCGACTGCCACGAGACAGGATCACCCACCTTTAGGGTGGGTTTTCACACTTCAAGTAATCTGATCAAAAATTATCCCCATGGAAATGCCCAATGGTCTGTTTTAGGTTGACAATCAAGAGTAGCCATCATAGATATTTTGAGACAATTCCTTTGGAAGTGACCATTAATAATTTAACATATGTTAGTAATGATTTAGTATACATTGGACACAGTGTGTACCTCAATCTGCTTCTATCTATTACTCATTAATCACCTATTTTATTATGACCAAATGATAAACTCAATAGGAAATAAGCACTCCAGTTATGACATTAACATGTCATCAAGGATAACTTTTTTCTGTGAAGCTATTTTTTTTTTAACACAAAATTCAGGTGATCATCTCTGCCTTGCCTTGGTCACTGGGGGAAGACAGGACTCATGTGTGGCAGTGATTTGAAAAAGACAGGAAGAGCAATCTGACACATATGCACAATGAACTCAGTAACTTCTACATTTCTAATTCATTTCATTTAAAGAGGTAACTTTGTAAATGTGAACTTACTTTTTGATATCTGAGTTAGTCATATAGCATTTTAAATTAGTGACATATTTTTAACTTTGCATTTATATAATTTTCTCTGTCTAATTATGAAGTTGTTAATTACTAGCTTTTTTAATGAAAATTAGCTGATTAATGTTGTCTCAAAATATTTTAATATAGATATAATTCTAAAGACTAAGATGGGTAAAATTTTTGTTCAGTGACATTTCTTTATCAACAAACTAACTTGTCATTTTTTCAGTCTTTTTGCAAACTTACCAAGTCTTATTGTTGCTTGAAAGTGGCATATCTCTGGATCTGATTCCTCCAGCATTAGGGAGATGTTTCCAGATTTAGTTTCCTTTGTACCTATTCTCCTTGAAGTTAGAGCTTCTTATACAAGAGCTTCTTATACATGCAAGTTCATACCTTCATACATATAAAGAGAAATTCATTGAGCTCTTGATAAGAATTTCTTCAGACAGCTCTACATTTTCTCATTTTTTTCCTATAAGTTCATGTGTGGAAGATTGAGTCATCATACCCAGCATGCTACTTATACTTGCTTGACTATTTCATATTCTTTATTTTCTTCTCAACTACTTGAATATTTCTTTTGACCTTTTGTTGAATATACTTGTCATCTTCTACATGTGTCCACTAGACTGGAAAGATTGCCTCTATCATATTTTTAGCTTTTGATGGCACGTTAAATTGCACATTTAATTCTTTTCTATAATTCTCAATTGATCTATCTCCTGTATCTTTTCATTCATCACCATAATATTTTTCAGAATTATAACTTTGGTCTACTAATGTCACTGATTGTGTTGTGTATCTCTTTTTATTTTTTTATTTTGTCCATATATAAAGATTGTAGACGGTTCATTTGGTTTATCCATTTCCAAAGAAGTGTTGATATTTCCACTGCAGGGTATATAGGGTGTAAAGGTGTCCAGTTGTAATCTAATCAGTTACAACTGAGTGTTCTTTACATCCTTAGACTCTGTTCTCCTTTCCAGGCACCTGTCAAAGCATAAGGGTCTACAGCTGCCTTCAGGGGATTCCTAGGTTTCAAATACACACCACTGTGAGCCTCTGGCTTTCACAGATGCACTTTTCAGTGTTTTATTCTCTAAATATACCTGCAACTTCATATTACAGAAAGGAGAAATCAGCTATTTTCCTGGTTAGCTTTTTTTTTTTTTTTTTTTTAGCTTGATACAAGTTAGAGTCATGGGGGAAGAACCTCACTTGAGAAGCCTGCCTGTAAGCAAGTCTGTAGGGCATTTTCTTGATGAGTGATTGGTGTGCAGGGTCCCAGCCCACTGTGGGTGGTTGCAGCAGTTAGTAGGGGTCCAGAAGTTAATAACAACGTTGGGAATGCTATTAAAAGAAAGCCAATAAACTGCACTCCTTCGTGGTTTCTGCTTCAGTTCCTGCCTCCACTATTACTCAAAGACTATAAACAATATCTGCTAGATTCTTTGTCTCCTAAGAGTAGTCTTCTGCTACCAGGAAGAGACTTGATACCCTATGAACATATAGAGGGGGAGGAGGTCCCCCTCAATCACAGTCATAGGGTAGGGGGGTAAGGGGAAAATGGGAGGGAGGGAGGAATGGGAGGATACAAGGGATAGGATAACAATTGAGATGTAATATGAAGGAATTAATAAAATATATTTTAAAAAAGAGTAGTCTTCTGCTCCTATTTTCCTTCTGAAAGAAGCAGCATAAAATGCATCCTGCGTTATTGATACATTCTGCAGCTGAGATCTTGGAGCCTCCATTCTTGGAATTTTCCAGATGCCCTGGGATTTAAATTTTGATTATTCCTCCAAAGGTACACATTGTTTTGGCCTCCAGCTTGGTGCTATTGAAAAGCTATGAAACTTTATCAGTTTGGCCCTAGTGTTAGGAGTTCAGGCACAATGTGCCGCTGATGGGGATTATGATGCCATAGTGTCTGCCTCTTATGCCCTTACACCCTTTCGAAGTCTGACTTTTCTCTACTACATACAGCCTTCCTAATGTGCTGCCTCAACCCAGGCCCCGCAAAGCAATGGTGCCAACAGGTCATTGACTGAAACCTCCAAAACTACGAGCAAAAATTAAACTCATCATCTTTGTAAGGTATCTCAGATATTTGCTGCCTTAATGAAAACTGAACGGTATGTATTTTAGTCAAGGATTTGTTTCTAATGCTAGGCTTGTTTAGTGGCTTTCATGCTGTTTTTGACCTACTATGGGTTATTCTGCCAGTTGAAGCAGTAATTTATTTATTATTGGTTATAAACACAGATATTAAAGATCCAAGCTTACGAGTTATGAGAGTCATTTTCTAGGGCTCCCTAGAGGCCTCCTCACGATCTTGGACAGTGGGTGTTAGAGCCTAGACCTAGCTCTGCTAAGCTGGGTTTGCTGTCTGTATCATAGCTGCATCAGGCAGGAGAGGAGTGGGCTGATAGGTTTCCAAGCCCAAAGCTGCTCAAGTGTCCTACAGTCTTTTACGAGATGGCAGGGCTATGCCTATTTGCTCAGTGTTACAGATGGGCTAGGCCAGTAAACAGCTGGTGGGATGCAAGAGGTCTGAGCCCAAAACTCTTCGCATACCCCACAGATCTTCTTGAGATGGAAGCAAATGTGATTTGGGGCCCACGCCAGACTCAGCTCTGCCTATCTGCTCTGTGCCCCAGATGGGCCAGTCTGGTAGGCAGCTGGGGGGTGTTGAGGCCGAGGGGGATCTGTTCCATAGGCCTTCTAGAGATGGCAGGCTGTAGGAACCAGGCCTGACTGGGCTACCTGCTTGTCTTGCTGTTTCATGTCCTGTTTCTAGCAGCTTCCACGTCTGTGTTTATCTTGGTTAGCTAGTCGTGTTTACTGCTCTGAGAACGCGCCCTCCCTTCCTCGAGGCTTTTCTTCCTGTGTGCGATTACCTCTTAAGGGATTTCACCTGGGAGGAGGAGTTCTGTTTGGCTGCCTATAAGAAGGCTCTTTGGAACTCTGGAGGAGAGAGAATAAACCGCTGCCACTGCTGCAGCAGCAGCTCTCTTAGCACAAAGGAGCCGCTGTGTTATTGTGTATGTGTGCATGAGTTAAATCCACAGTCCCTCACCCTCAACTTGGTACCACGGTGGCGCGGGCATCACAAGTGGAGGTTCTACCGAGATCAGGGAAAGAAGGGAGGAAGCTGACGGATCAGATCGTCCAGGGAAGCTGGCTAGCGCCTCAAGGAGGTAAGAAATGGGTGTTTGGAAATAGGTGCCGCAGGTTCGTCCACGGTTCTGGTGGGATAGGGATTAAGGCGCCGGGAAAATAGGTGCCACAGGTCCATGGTTCTGGTGGATCAAGTAGTGAGATTGTTAGAGGATTAAGGCACCGGGATTAAGTATGAGAGTGTTAAAGATTTTATAAAAACAATAGAATTGAGTAGTCCTTGGTTTATGGTATCGGGAGAGCTAAATATCCAAGATTGGGATCAGGTGAAGTCTGATCTCCAGAGAACTTTACGAAATGAAGGGTCCAACAGTGTTCCTATCGCTACCTTTTCGTTATGGCGTCTTTATAGAGATGTGGTTAGGAGCGAGGACGAGAAAATAAGAGAGCAGCTAGGAAGTTTGGAACTTGCCCTAAATGAAGTGCAGGAGGAGCAATCTGTAAAATCTTTGGCCCCGTCTGAGATTGCCTCTGATATATCTTCTTCTAATTCTGAGGAGGAAGAGGCAACTTTAACCTCTGAGATACAGGCCCCAAAGAAGAAGTTGAAGGAGTGTAAGATTAAAGAAAAAGAAACTAGAGGAGAGCGGCCCCCGGCGTATAACCCAGATTATCAAAGTCAATTATCTTTGGCAAAGCCTTCTGCTCCCTCTCAGAGAGTAGTCTTTCCAGTAGTCGAAGTACCTCACTCAACTAATCCAGGGCAAACACAGAGACAGCATGAAGCCCTCCAGTTTAAAGACATAAAACAGCTTAAGGAGGCAGTTATGGCCTATGGTCCACATGCCTCTTTTACGATTGCCATTTTTGAATCCTTCACAGGACAGTTCTTAACACCTAGTGATTGGCAACAAATGTGTAGAGCAGTCCTCAGTGGGGGTGATTATTTGCTTTGGTGCAGTGATTATCAAGAACAGTGTATTCAGACCGCCACACGTAATGCAGCAGCTGGGGTTCCACAGAGAAATGTGGATATGCTAGCAGGCATGGGTTTGTATACTGAGCTTAGTGCCCAGATACAATATGACCCAGCTGTGTATGCACAGATTGCAACTTGCACCACGGGGGCTTGGAAGTCCTTGCCTAATAAGGGAGCAGGAGAACAGCTTTCTAAAGTGGTCCAGGGACCCTCAGAGCCCTTCCAGGAATTTGTTGATTGCCTTATGCAATTGGCAGGAAGGATTTTTGGAGATGTGGAAGGAGCCATGCATATTATTAAACAATTGGCCTTTGAAAATGCTAATAAGTATTGTCAGGAAGCCCTTCGGCCTTATAAATATAAAAGTGTGAATGATTATCTGAAAATCTGCCGAAGTATAGATACTACTCACATAATGAGATAAGTATTAGCTTCTGCTGTTCAGGGACGGTCACCTTCTGGGGGAGTCCGGCTGAAAACATGTTTCAGATGTGGCCAGATAGGACACCTTAAGAGAGAATGTACTCAAAGGGAGACTGGACAAGCTCGAGATAGAGTTGATCATACTAAGCCAGGTTTGTGTCCTTGTTGCCAACGAGGGTATCATTGGGGGAATAAACGCCGCTCTAAGACAAATAGGCAAGGGAGGCCATTGCAGGGAAATGGGCCCCGGGGTCAGCTCCGGCCCCATCAAGACAGGTGTGCGGAGCATTGCAGACACCTGCCCTTCAAATGATTCAACCTGTGCATTTTCCCACAAGAGTCATCCCAGCCTACAGGAGCCACAGCAGGGCTCTGCTTATCTGCTAGGCTGGGAAGCAGCTGGTGGGCAGAGAGAGATCCGAGCTTAAAGCTGTTCAAGGAGTGTCAACTAATGTGGAGTGTGGCCTGTGAAGGTCTCTGCTCTGCCTGTCTGCTCTGTGACCTAGCTGACCAGGCCAATAAGCCGTAGGTGGGCAGAGAGAGATACCTCCCAGCCCAAACTGCTTAAGGGGTGGCAGCTAGTGTGGAGTGTGCCACGCGCAGGTCTCTATCAACCTGTTTGCTCTTTATCCTATCTGTGTCAGGCCCGTAGGCTCAGGAGGAAGGAGAGAGATCTGAGCCAGAAGCTCCTAGCAGGATGACAGCTAATATAGATTGTGGCCTGTGCAGGTCTCTGTTCAGCATGTCTGCTGTGTGTGCTAGCTGCATCAGGTGGGCAGAAAGAGATGTGAGCCTGAAGCTGCTCTCAGGATGGCAGGTGATGTGGAGGGTGGCCAGTGCTGGGACTTAGCTCTGCCTGTTTGCTCTGTGACTCAGACCTGGCAAACAGCAGACAGAGAGAGCCCAAAGCTGCATGAGTGTCTCACAGTCTTTCTCAAGATGGCGGCTAATGGGGGTTGTCCCCCGGGACTTTTCTGTGGGTTACCTGGGTATCCAGGGGTTGGACCCGCCTGTGCTCCACACAAGACCTTTCTTACCTGAGAATCAGCAGCACTGGTGATTTGTAGCTCCCAGTTTGGTCCTTAGGTCTCTGTGCAGTCCTGGTTGTCCTACTGATCAGAAGGGGTGTGGGATGAGTGCCACCATCTTCCTGACTTATCAACAGAGATTTGTACAAACCTCCCTGAAAAATGACACCACAAGTCAATAGAATATAAACCTTTAACAGAGGCATGAATGGAGTATTCAGGTGGCTGCCTTGTTGAGGGAAGCATGGTGATTTTGCTGGACCTATGGTCAATTTGAGGATTTGGTAAGAATTTACTTGGAGATATGGCGTTCGTAAGGGACAGGTCCAAGATATTTGACAAGGGAGGAATGCACAAAAGCATAAGCACAACCTTCTGAGTCCATTTTAGTTGTTTGTGTGTGTGTTTCTCCAGAGCCGACCCATTCTGCTTTGAGTATCCAATAAGGGGTCTCATTCCTGGAGAGGATAATTCTTCTAGGTGTGGAACCCCATGACCTTTCTCTCTTCCATGTTAATATGCCCATTGATTGCCACTGTTCTTATCTTGTTTATTCAGGTATTTCTTGGAGGAAATTTCTTCACCAGAGTTGTTAGTAATCTGGCTGTTACAATCTTTCTGCCTACGTTCTGTGATGTGCTCTGAGCCATACATTCAGAAGTTGTTGTACAGATATATCTATGGACCTGGGCTGCCCATCATCTGTTGACCTCTGATTTGTGTACAGTTGGGGTTTTCTGTGGTAGACCCCATTTGTTGTAAAGAGAGGTTTCTATAGGGATGGCCATAAGATTTAGAATCTAATAAGAAATTATATTGGCGTAGCAAGGTGATGGTAGTTGAATTTCTAATGCTCATGGCCTCTTTAAAGCTGAGAAGCTGACTCGCTGTTCAGTACCAGGCGTTTTTTTCCTTCCTGTTGAGTGCATTTCAAGATCAATTAGAGAGCTGTTGGCTGCTACCAATATACGAGTGACACTTACTGCAGCGTCTGGACCTATTGCTGTGATGGTCATTGCTGTTGTTCATTGGTGGGACAACAGGGTAGGACTCTTGGTTTCCTTCCAACGGCAGCTTGTATAGTATTTTTGAAACTATAGACATTAGATGTGGAAAGAGGCTTTCAACTCAGATGCAGCTTAAATCACACCTGTGTCTTAAACTGTGAGTGTGAGGTATCATTAGCAATAGAAGCCCATCCTTAACCCTGAGAACCAAACAAGGGCTATAAAGAGTCAAGGGAACAAAATGCCCCAATTTACAAATGGGTTAGGGATATTTTTTAAGGAAGAATCTCTAAACAGAGAATTATCAGTAAGACAGATAAAAATCACCAAGAAATACTGCCAAAATTGTTCATTATCTTTAGCAATTAAAGAAAGGCAAATTAAAACAACTTTGAGATTTCATCGTAGTCTAGTCCTAATGTGACTAAGATCAAGAAAACAACTGTTAACAAATGCTGGATGCACTGGGGAAAAAGAGGAGCCCTCATTGTTGGTAGGGATGCAAAGTGGTGAAGCCAAGCTGGAAATCAATATAGAGAATCCTCAACTGACTAAAAGTAAATCTCCCATATAAACCCATCAAACCTTTCCTTAGTATACTTTCAAAAGTCTTTACATCTTATTGCTCACCCGTGGCCATGGCTGTATTATTCACAATACTCAGAAAATAGAAACAATCTAAATGTTTTTCAACATGTGAATGGATAATGGAAAAGTGGTATATCCATAGATCAGAATACTATTCAGCTGTAAGGAAAAAAAGAAATAATTTATAGGTAAATTGATTGTCCTATAAAAGATTATTCTAGGTAAGGAAACCCTAACACATAAAGACTAATGCTTTGCATCCTTTCTGACCTGTGGATCCTAGCTTCAAATCCTCAGCTCTGCATATGCGATGTGGAGTAACCGCAGAAACCAGGAGAGTGTAGAGGGCAAAGGTAGAGCAGAGATGGACTTGAGAGAGGAATAGCAGGATACAGGTGATATTAAGTGGGGAACAAAAATGTGGGGACGAGTCTCCAACTGGGAAGGAGGGAAAAAAGTAACAGAGATGGAGGAGGGACAAGGACAAACAATAACAAGGTAATTTGATAAAAACTCAAGGAATCATATTATTTTATATTTACCTGAATGTATACGTACACCACACACCCAGACATACCCAGACAGACACACAGACACACACACACAACACCACACACCATACACCACACACACACACACACACACACACACACACACACACACACACACACACACACACACCCCTTATAGTAAGTTAAACTACATGGGCAGAGAATGCTCCTGAGAAGAGCCATAGACTAACAAAAGTCCAAGTAAGAGGCAATGAAACAAAACAAATCACCTTTTGAATGGTTGGTCAAGGTAATCCCATTGACTCCCAAAACAAGCTGAGCTCTTGATGTAGCCCTTGGTTGCTTCTATTAACATTTAGAGTGTTAGAATTATAAGTAGATTTTCTCTTTATTTTTTAAAGGAAGTTACTTTTAGTATTTAAACTGTAAAAGGTGAAAGGAAATAATTTAACATTTCAACTAAAATTATACTCAAAATTGATTTAAAAAGTGAAACAGAAAGGCCTGCTTATTATATGCTGCACGGTGCATAGCCACATTCAATCATTTAGTGTCAAACCCATTCCTTTATTTAGGGTCTAATAAAGCTAAATTGCCTGCATATTAAAATAGTTTGAATTCTGGTTTTGTTAATTTCACCAAAATTTGGAATCCAGTCAATTAGAGACAAGCTGTTTTCTGCTTTGATATTTCTCGGCAATTTTGCTTAATAGAAGCAAAGTTTTATCTCAGACACAGAGGGAGCATCACCCTTTACTATGTAGCTCATGCCAGCAGTAACTCTTGCAGGCCACTGCCCCTTTTGCACAACATGGCATATTTACAAATTACTTTAGAAGTTAATGTTTAATACAGTCTGTTTTCTTTATTTTTAAAATGTTTATGAATAAATGGCTAAACAAACATTAAGTAATATATGCAAGGGCAATCGTGTACTCTGAACCACGCCAGAATACGAGAATGAAATGGGATTAATTTGACAGAGTACAATATTACTATAATGAGTGGCACATATAAAAGCAAAAGACAAATCTATCAATTTGGATTTTTTTTTTAACTCTCTATTCTTTATCTTCCAAATACTTAATGGTATAGTTTCATAATGAATCACAGGCATATAACTTTAAAGTTTAAAAACAAACTTCAAAATGTTAACCTGTCAAATCTGAGTATTTTTCTCATTTTTCGTAGTTTCTATGTATATATGTATATGGATAAGACTATCCGGGAAGCATGAGTAATAGTTGCCCAGAAAACATCCTTTGAAATGCTTTTTTTTGAAAGATCTGGTTTTATAGATAATAAGAAAGAGGTAACAGAAAGCCAGTTTCTGCAATTGCTCTGGTTGACTAGAATAGCAGTGGTCACTTCCGCTGTTTATTCCAGGTAAGCAGTGAAGTGAGCATAGTCAGCCTACAAAACAATGTAGAAGCAAATGAAGGCAGTTGAATGTCAAAATTAAGACGATAAAAAGATGTACAATCTAGAAAGACGGGACTAAGGTCCTACCATTGAGCCTTCATAGGAATTTATAGACTTTATACATAAAATATTTTCATAGAAACAATTGATCACCTTCATTAGTTTGCATTAAAACAACAGGAGGATGCATTGTCAAGTTTTACGTTGTGTATTTTCATGCTATGTCTTCCCTTGTGCTTTTTCATGATGGCAACAGTCCTGTACTGTAGACTGTGAGTCCCCAAGCTTCCCATGTAGCTGTGAGTGTGATTTTGATGGTGTGTTCCCTATTATGTGGCTGTTTGGAAGAAGGATGGCTTTGGATACAGAATATTGCCATCTCAGATCCTTATCTGTTCTTGGAATGCTCTCATATTTTAGAGAAGAAAGGTTTTTGTTAATTAAAGCTGTTATCAAGCCTACTCTTTAAACAAGAGGATTTAATTTCACTTAAGACAAGTGTCAGACTCAAGTCATCTTGAGCCATGTGGAAACCACTTGTTGCAGAAGATATTAGTTAAATAACTTAACCTATTTAAATATTGGTTTCCTTAGCTACAAGATGTGATTGATACTATTTTCTTACTAGCATGCTTGTTAGGGTTAAAGATGGTAAGTAATTCCTTAATAGTCGTTAGTTCTTACCATGGACAAAACTACAGTATAGCTTTAAATTACCAAGTATGTTTTCATCTTTATAAAATATTTGTATAAATGTTACACTTGAATTGTTTTTGATCCCATTCAGTTACTGATGAAACTTGAAGATTTAGTTCCATAAAAATTTAAATAAATTTAGTGTCCACTACTACCACAAAAAGAAGGACACTGATTGAACGTTCTATGTTTGACATCATTTCTATAATGGACTTTAAACAAATACTTCCTCCTGCCAGAGTTTCTGATTTTTTTTCCATGCTGGGTATGGAACACAAAGCCTACCTCAAACTACCCAACTGCTCTAGCATTGAGTAAATCCTTTATTATAATAGATCTTCAGTGGTGGCAACTTACTATGCTAATAATGGTGATACAGTATTTGAAGTTAATTATTTGATTATCAGCTTGTGACTCATGTACAACATAAATATTCAACCTATAATCCAAGGATGTGTTTTTAGCCATACTATATGGACAAAGTAAACATACAAAATATAGTAAAAAAGATAGGTTTTCAATATATTCCTTCCTTCCTTCTTTCCTTCCTTCCATCCGTGCTTTTCTAAATACATGATATCATACATTTCAGTCAAAGTTGGCATGACCTTGAGTTTTCTGTTTTCCTGTGTCCTCCTCCCTAAGTCCTGAGATTTCAGCTATGTGCCACCACACATGGTATTTGTCAAACTAGAGATCAGCTTTTCTGTTGCTGTGATAAATACCTTAACCAAAACAACTTAAGAGGCAAGGGTTTACTTTGGTTATAGCTCCAGAGGGAATTACCTCATCACAGTGGGGAAGGCATGGCAGCAGGGAGTACTCTGCCAAAATCCAGAGTTCAGAAGCAGAGAGAACAGGAAATGGGCCCAGCCTACAAAGCCTCAAGGTCCAACCCCCTACTCCCAAACTTCCGGTAGCAAGGTTCCACCTCCTAAGTGTTCCCTGACTTTCCCAAACAGTACAACCGGCTGGGGAGCAACTGATCACACAAGAGGTGATGAGAATTATTTCGCCTTCAAACCCTCCCAGGTTTGACCTGGAATCCTGAAAGGATTGACTAGGAGCAAGCACGTTGTTGCATAGCTCTGATTACCCCTACCCTCTCAGCTGTTGGCTTGATGGATGTTAAATAACTCATGGTCCAGCTTTCAACCCTAGGCTTTCTGTGTCCTCATTCCTTGCTTTCTCCTCATCAAGCCTGGGAGGTAAGTGGTGGCTCTGGTAGAATTGATAAAGAAGTCATAGCCTCCTTTAACCCCAATATGTCTCTGCATTTGTTCCTCCAATGACTTTGACACTTATCCTAGTGGAGTTGGAAATGAGCTGTTTTTACAACTTCATCTGAGGGCACTGCCGTTTTTATGACAGAGTCCTGCTGATCATAAAGCCTATTTATCTCATCCTCCTTTTATGTATTTCAATGATGTTATGGCCTCTTCCCTATAAAGATCTTGCTTAGCTGTTTTGAGTTGTATTCTCAAGATTAATGTTGTTGCTACAGTTACAAAATGAAAAACCTAAAAATATGTTTGTTTGAGATATACATTGATTTTTACAAGTTGATTTTTCATCTCACAACCTCAATAATAATTTCAAAAAGGCTTTTTAAATGTTTATGATATAGACTAGATAATCATGTTGTCTATATGTCATAATGATTACTAAAGATCTATGGAGAACTCACTTTTCTTTGGAAAGATAACTTTTAAATACAGCAGCCCATTTAATCTCCTGATCAATCCTTGGATATAAGTAGTATTGTAATACCTTTGTACTCAATCTTCAAAAAGGAGCTTCCCAAAGAATCCATGTTTATAGTCTTCTAACTAAAGCACTGCAGGCTGAAGCTGGCAGCTAATATTGCCCTGGTTTCCTTTATGTAAATTTTATATAGTAAAAATTATTTTCATATGTATTAAATAACCATGCTCATTAAAATTACTAAAGTTAGTAAGTGGCAGGACCAGCATTTGAAACCATGCATTTACTTTAATATCCTTAGAATAACTATATTTAGTTCTAAACTTTTGGGTTTTTTTTATCCTTTTAAGATTAAACAAAATATTTTTAAATTATTGTATGTGTGCAGCTATGTGCACATAAATGCAAGTGCCCACAAGGGCCGGAGACAGCAGCTTTCTCCAGAAACTGGTGTTACAGGCAGTCATAACTGCCTAACTTGTTTGTTGCAAACTGAACTCTGGTCCTCTGTGACAGCTGTGTAAGCTCTTGGCCACCGAGTCATCTCTCTAGCCCCTTCTTTTCTATACACTTAGTTTTAAATTTAATTTCCCTGCCATAGTATTTTAGCAAGTACTTCTGTACTAAGTTGTAGCAAAGGGATTGATGTAGACACAGCCAAGCACCCAAATCTTCCTTCAAGGAGGGTTTGCTAACTAACCCTTGGAAGGGAATGGGCTTTCACTCAGCTTCCATCGAGTTTCTGATTCAGCAGGTACGAGCCACCAGGACCCACCTCATGCTTTCATAGACGATCTGACCACTTGGCTCAGAGAGAGAGAGTCAGAACACACTTACCTTGATACTTAGTTCTGTGGTTTCAAAATTTCTCCCATGAAGATAGGACTCATAAAAGAGTCTCGTTATAGCAATGCTAGCAGCAGTGCTATTGACAACCTGTTTCTGTGGTTACAGGACTCTCTGAGAATGGGTCATTTTGAAGCAAGGATCTATAACTGGTGAAGGGCCGAGAAAACAGAGGCCCTGCCTTGTGAACTAAACGATGCTCCTTGGCAGTGCTTACTAGTTAGTAATGACATAAATTAGAGTAAACTATTTTTGAATCATATTTTTATAGCACAGAGAAGTAAGAAACACATCTTAATTTTTATTGTAAACACAAGTGCAAATCCTTTAAACATAATGTTTCATTACATACAAAATAATCCAATAAAAATGTACTAAAATTTGTACAGTGTAAATGATATTGTAAAGATATCTGGAAAATATAAGCCCAATGTGAAATTCATTTTTAACAAGTTATTCTTTTAATTTCATGTGTGTGGGTGTTTTGCCTGCATGTATGTGTGTGCAGCACATCCCTGAAATGTCCAAGGAAGCCAGAAGAGGGAATCAGATATTTTGAAATTGGAGTTATAAGTAGTTGAGAACCACTATGTGGACACCAGGAACCAAACCTGGACCCTCTGCAACAGTAGCAAGTGCTCTAAACCACTGAGAAATCTCTCCAGCTCTGTGACATTCCTTTTCTTTTCTTTTCTTTTTTTATGTTTAAACTCAGGCATTTTATACATACATATATATATGCGTATGAAGATACATATAGGTAAGGCACATATGTATGAGATATATATTTGTAACATGTATATGTAAGATTATAATATAGACATATTCTTTGTGTATGTTTGTATGTCTGTTTTTTAAACACATTTTTATTGAAAAATAAAATAATTCATATTACATCTCATTTTCTATCCCATCCCATACATCCTCCCATTCCTCCCTCCCTCCCACTCTCACCCCAATCCCCCTTCCCTATGACTGTGAATGAGGGGGCCCTCCTCCCCATGAATATGGTGCTAGGGTATCAAGTCTCTTCTTGGTAGTCCGCTATCCTTCATCCGAGTGCCATTGGGCCTCCCCAACAAAGGAACATGGCCAAATATGGGGCACCAGAGACCCTGTGGAAGTCAGTCCCCAGTCTCCACTTAACTGTGGAGAATGTTCTGTCCCTTGGCTAGATCTGGGTAGGGGTTTGATGATGGCTGCACGTTTTGTCCTTGGTTGGTGCCTTTGATCAAGCAGAACCCCTGGGCTCAGATCCACCCATCATAATGTTCCTCTTATAGGTTTCTAGGACCCTCTGGATCCACCTACTTCCCTATCCCCTATATTTTTCTCACCTAGAGTCTCAATAGGATGTTCTCACCTCTATCCCATTTTCCTGGGAGGTGCAGATTTTCATGGGACCTGCTCCTTGGGCTAGTGTCCAGTTATAAGTGAGTATATACCATTTGAGTCTCTCTGCTTCTGGGTTAGCTCACTCATTATGATCATTTCTAGTTCAATCCATTTGTCCACAAATTTCAGGAATTCCTTGTTTTTAATAGCTGAGTAGTATTCCATAGTGTAAATGTACCACAGTTTCTTTATCCATTCTTCTACTGAGGGACACTTAGGCTGTTTCCATGTTTTGGCTATTATGAATAAGGCTGCTATGAACATGGTTGAGCAAATTTTCTTGTTGTGTGCTGGAGCATCTTCTGGGTATATTCCAAGGAGTGGAATAGCTGGGTCTTCCCATTTTTCTAAAGTAGCACCAGATAGATTTCCAAAGTGGCTGTACTAGTTTGCTTTCCCACCAGCAATGAAGGAGTGTTCCTCTCTCTCTACATCCTTGCCAGCATGTGTTGTCACTTGAATGTTTGATTTTAGCCATTCTGATGGGTGTAAGATGGAATCTCACAGTTGTTTTGATTTGCATTTCTCTGATGACTAGAGTTGTTGAGCATTTCTTTAAGTGTTTCTCAGCCATTTGATAGTCATCTGTTGAGAATTCTCTGTTTAATTCTGAGCCCCATTTCTCAATTGGGTTATTTGGTTTGGTGGCGTTTATAAGGTTTGGATATTAGACCTTTGTCAGATGCAGGGTTGGTGAAGATTATTTCCCAGTCTGTAGGCTGTCGCTTTGTTCTTTTGACAGTGTCTCCTGCCTTACAGAAACTTCTCAGCCTCATGAGGTCCCATTTATTAATTGTTGTCCTTAAGGCCTGGGCTGTTGGTGTTCTGTTCAGGAAGTTGTCTCCTGTACCAATGTGTTCCAGGCTCTTCCCCACTTTTTCTTCTAACTGATTTAGTGTCTCTGGTTTTATATGGAGATCTTTAATCCATTTGGACTTGACCTTTGTGCGTGGTGACAAGTATGGGTCCAATTGCATTTTTCTACATGTAGAAATCCAGTTAGACCAGCACCATTTGTTGAAGATGCTATCATTTTTCCATTGAATAGATTTGGCTTCTTTGTCAAAAATCAGGTGACTATATGTGTGTGGATTCATATCTGGGTCTTCGATTAGATTCCACTGATCAACCTGCCTGTTGCAGTGCCAGTACCATGCTGTTTTAATTACTATTGCTCTATAGTACAGCTTGAGATCAGGTATGGAGATTCCTCCTGAGGATCTTTTATTGTATAAGATTGTTTTAGCTATTCTGGGTTTTTTGTTTTTCCATATAAAGTTGAGAATTGACCTTTCAATATCTTTAAAAAATTGTGCAGGTATTTTGATAGGGATTGCATTGAATTTGTAAATTGCTTTTGGTAAAATGGCCATTTTTACTATGTTGATTCTCCCAATCCACGAACAAGGGAGATCCCTCCATCTTCTCAAGTCACCTTCAATCTCTTTCTTTAGGGACTTAAAGTTTTTTTCAAACAAGTCTTTCACTTCCTTGGTTAGCGTTACTCCTAGGTATTTTAAACTGCTTGTGGCTAACGTGAAGGGTGTAGATTTCCTAATTTCTTCCTCTGTATGATTGTCATTTGTATATAGGAAGACTACTGATTTTTTTGAGTTAATTTTGTAACCAGCCAGTTTGCTGAATGTGCTTATCAACTGAAGGAGTTCTCTGGTGGAATTTTTGGGGTCACTTATGTACACTATCATATCATCTGCAAATAGGGATAGTTTGACTTCTTCCTTTCCCATTTGGATCCCCTTGATATCCTTGTGTTGTCTTATTGCTCTGGCTAGGACTTCAAGAACTATATTGAACAGATATGGAGGAAGTGGGCAGCCTTGTCTGGTCCCTGATTTTAGAGGAATTTCCTTGAGTATCTCTCCATTTAATTTGACATTGGCTACTGGCTTGCTGTATATAGCCTTTATTATGTTTAGATAAGTGCCTTGTATCCCCAATCTCTCCAACACTTTAAACATGAATGGGTGTTGGATTTTGTCAAATGCTTTTTCTGCATCTAAGGAGATGATCGTGTGTGTTTTTTTTTTTTCTTTAGTTTGTTTATATGGTGGATTTCATTGATGGATTTCCGTATATTAAACCATCCCTGCATGCCTGGAATGAAGCCTACCTGGTCATGATGAATGATATCTTTGATGACATTCTTTTTCTAAAGGGATAAATGTTGACTTCTTTTCTTTTTGTGAAAAACATGTTTAATATTGTTAAACAGTCCTGTCAATAAGACAGTTAAAAAGTCTTCATATGATGAAGAGGAAGGATAAAAGGCAATTACTTTAAGACACTTCTGCTTTTTAGGCACTCAAATATGCAAGACACATTAAAGCAAAATAACAGAGCATTATTAAATTATACTTAAATTGTTATGAGATATTCTCAGATACATGCACATGTCTTATTCAATTTTGCCATCACCATGGGATTTTAGGTGCTGTTGAGGCCCTGCATCTTAAGTTCCAAGCCTGTGTTTGTAGCTTTAGAGACTGCCACACTTGAGTGGCCATAATTCTCTATAAGGAACATGTGCACTGAGTTGGCCATAGATAACCACAATGCAGTATGGAGAGGCAGTGTGTTTCACCATTCCATGCATGAAAAGCTGATGTAGAATGTTTAATGACCTTGCTTTAATAAACACTGAAAGAATTGAACGTAATTTTATATTCACAGTTCTGTGTATGACAACATTATTTTCCCGTGAGAAATATGAATATTATAACAATAAAAGATATACAGGACCATTGAAACTACTTGTCATAATGAATTGCATACAATGTGTTCTTCTCAGAGGGTAGAGAACATTAGAATTTGAGGCACATGCGAGGAAGAAATAAACAGGAGAAAGGGAAGACTAAGATTATGCTCCACCCTGGACTTACCAGGAAACTGGGACAGAGGGGAAGGCATCCTATTGGGACTCTAAATGAGAGATGCATGGGAGAACAGCAAAATAAAAGGATCCAGAGGGTCCTAGAAATCTACAAGTAGAACAATATGATAGGCAGATTTGGGCCCAGGGGTCCCGCTCAAACTAAGGCACCAGCCAAGGACAATACAGGAGGTAAACTTTAAACCCCTTCCCAGATCTAGCCAATGGTCAGAATATTCTCCACAGTTGAGTGGAGAGTGTGATACGACTTTCTCACGTACTCTGGTGCCTCACATTTGACCATGTCCCCTGGAGGGGGAGACCTGGTGGCACTCAGAGGAAGGACAGCAAGTAGCCAAGAAGAGACTTGATACCCTATGAGAATATATAGGGGGGACGTAATCCCCCTCAGGAACAGTCATAGGGGAGGGGAATAATGGGAAAATGGGAGGGGGGAGGAATGGGAGGATACAAGGGATGGGATAAACATTGAGATGTAACAAGAATAAATTAATAAAAAAAAAAGATTATGCTCATGTATTTTTCTTTTCCATTTCTGTATTGTCAGTACAATATAAAATCATCCATTGAGGATAGACATTTACCAGTGAAAGGGATAGTTTGGTGCAAAAGCTCTCAAACCAGTGACCAGGAGTTCAGTTAAAACTCAGATTCTCTTTTAAATGGCTGTCCCTGGGTGAATAAATAGCTTTCTTTACCTAATCCTCACTTTTCTCATCAGTGAAATGTAAGTGACAATAGCTAAGTAGTAAGTGACATATCAGATATGCTGATGCTTACACTCATTGTACCCATGAAAGTGCTCAGTCACTGTTAATTGCCTTACTATAAAAATCATTATTTATTTCAGTTAATGCCTGTTTGGGATTTGTTTCTAGAGATGGAGTGCAGAAGCTTGGCTTTTCTTAACATAACTTCGACTTCAGTTTATTTTTCTCTGATCTTATGACTTTTTTCCTTCTTAAGCAGAAAGAAAAATATCTAGTTAATGCATTTCAAGCTAATAAAGCAGAAAAGTCTCACTAATGCCACGTAAAATTTTAAACAGGCATCGTGACTATGGAAATTAGAATATGGAAAGAAAGGAGTAGAATGGAAATGATGTATTTTCAAAGCCAAATTGGAGACCAGGGAGTTATCTCGGAGGGTAAAGTACTTGCTATGCAAGCACAAAGACTTAAGCTTGGATCACCAGGACCCAAGTAATAAATGAGAAAAACGGCACAGTTTTACAACTTCAGTGCTCAAGACAGACTAGGGGCGATCCTTGGGACTTGTCCAGCCAGTCTAGCCTAAGAGCACCTGGGCTCTGGTCTCAGCCCCCCACTTCTCAGGTGGAGAAGTGACTATAGAGGACATCACTTCTGGCTCACACACACACACACACACACACACACACACACACACACACACACAGAATCAATCTTTATATATTTGCATTTTTGGTAGATCACACTTAAGGTGTGATTCTGATTATTTCTTCTGTGAGGTTATTCAGCACATTCCTGCTCATCGAAGGCACGTTTATGACATGCGTTAGGAAAAGTCACTGATAGCTCTCAGGGCACCTATGTGTCATTTGCCTGGCGGCAGGCAGTGACCAAGGCACAGCAAGATACTGAAGCCACCAGATACTAACTCTGCTTCTTTCCTCTTCAAACTTCACAGCTCTTTTGCAGTAAAAAGCAACATTCTAAGAAAAAACTGGATGTCCAAAGATTTTTAACATCTTTAAACAAACTAGAACCCCTCAATGGAATGTTTAAACAAAGCGCATTAAATAAATGAGTTGCACATTAAATAAAGGCAGTTTTAGTAAGCATGTGCAAACTTAAATTTCAAAGCACACATACATGAATAGAATGTTAAAAAGTATTCTTTGTAACAGATAGTTCTTAACATAGTAATGTTTGTTTCTAACTTTTTTGCTTTTGTTTTTGTTTTTTTGAGACAGTTTGGCTGTGTAGCCTTGGCTGTCCTAGACCTGTTTTGTAGACAAGGGTGTCCTTGAACTCCCAGAGATCCACCTTCCTCTACCCACCTGAGTGCTGTGGTTTCTGACTTTTAATTTAACTACCATTAGAACTCATGAAGCGAAAAATTTTTGGAGAGCTGTCAAATTTGATTATGATCATCACATTTATAAAGAAATTGGAGCACACCTTTAATCCCAGTACTTGGGAGGCAGAGGCAGGTGGATCACTGTGAGTTCAAGGCCAGCCTGGCCTACAAAATGAATCCATGGCAGCCAAGACTAACAGAGAAACCCTGTCTCAAGAAAGAAAAAAAAAAAAAAAAAAGAAAAAAAGAAAGAAAGAAATTGGACAGTGAAGGTTCTTCTGTGAGCTGCTAGAACTTTCCACTCATCTTTCTTAGATGTCTGATCTTTGACATGCTGCTTCCCTAACACAGAGGAGCAGACTACACAGAAGCTTGCTTTACCTACGTTGTGGAGAGAGCTCAGAAGGCAGTGCTTGCTATGCCATTTACTGTTCCTTTAATTCCACTGCAAGGGAGTTGGGACCAAGAGGAGCCTTGAGCCTTGCTGGCTTAGCTTAGAGGAGCTCCAGGTTCAGCAAGAGAGCATGGCTCAAGAGAATGATGTGCAGGCAGCTGGAGAGCCAGCTCTTGGAGAGGCCTGGGCTTCAGTTCCCAGCCCATGTCAGGAGGCCAGCGATTGCCTGTAACTCTAACTCCAAGGGGTCTGATGCCTCTGGCTTCTGCAGGGCCATCACGCATGTGCACATACCTCATCCTCCAGAAACATATATAATTAAAAATAAATGAGTCTTTTTTAAAATTTAAAAAGAAGGTGGCAATTGAAAAAGAAAAAGACAAATGATGTTGGCCTCTGGGTTCCACACTCGCATGCACACACACACACACACACACACACACACACACACACACACACACACACAGAGAGAGAGAGAGAGAGAGAGAGAGAGAGAGAGAGAGAGAGAGAGAGAGAGAGAGAGAGAGAGAGATGTGTATACAAGAATACTATAATTTTTACCTAGTTGACCAAAGGCTATTAAAGCATTGTTTAAAATTCAAATTATACTTACTGTTTACTGATGTCAAGTACCTAATTCTGCCTTTCTTCCTTTTGTAAATAAGCCTACCAGATATCCTTATTTTTCTGGTGGCTTCTGTGATAAAAGGATGACCAAATTTAATGGAACTCCTTCAGAAAATGAATGTTACGAGAACAAAAGATGATTCATTGTAATATGCTTTCCATTAAGTCGGAAGGGAACATTCTTTGGAGTAGGAGCTGTGTTGTATCTGCTTCCTGTGTAGTGCATCCCTGTACCCCCAGAAGTTTTCTCTATTTTACACTCAGCATGAGAATCAAAGAAGTGGCCATAGTGGCCATAGGAGATAGTGCAACTGCTTAGCAATGCTCATAATTAGAAAAAAAAAAAAAAAAAAAAAAAAAAACAACCCTTGTGGACATGTCATACCAAGCTATATAAAACATACTAGGACATTAACAAATGTGATAACAGTTGGAGTTACAGGAGGACATTGCCTGCCAAAAGATCTAATTTAATTTGAGCTTGGACTAACCAGACAAAACCATTAGGAAATCTTGTGATTACTACTTATTAGGACTTAGAATATAGGAGAACAGAGGTGAGAATTAGACAATTAGGAGAATTAGGGAGAAGACTGAAATGAATTTGTGCTTTGCATCATAACCAGTGCTTTTTCAGTCTTTTATGGAGAAGAACTACCGTCATGACTGGAACTAGTGTACGTCATTAGGTTCATTTCCCAGGCATTTGCTTATGTTAATGCATCTGCTTTTAGTGAATTTTTTTTTTTTTTACTGACAGTTATGTTTCAGGTATTTCCCACTAGTTATCATTATCATCATTTCTATAAAAATCAAGATGGAAAATTCTTTCAATTGTTAGTATGAATAGATAAAAAATTAGCACCTGTAATAGCAACTGTGGTGTCCATGCCCATGCAAGAGAGAGAAACTCCAGGACCACTTACTGAAATGCTTCTTCAATCATATCCATACCCTGCCGCATTCAAATCTTCTGGAAGCCCTATTGAACAGCGAAGCCTCAACTCAGAACAAGTTTTTAAGTAAGGCTATGACATCTGAAGGTAGCTAGCTTTCCTGGGTGAAGCAACTACAAAGTAAACAAGAATTTCCTGAACTCTGTTCTTTTACCTCCTGCCTATGGCTCTCCTCTCAGTCTTCAAGTGAGAAATATAACAGAAATATAAGACTCTTCATGAAGCAGGGGCATCTACTTTGAACTCTTTGGAGCCTGAAAATTCTTTATGTGTGGGTCAGAGTGGCTTTGTCTAGTTATTCAAAACTGACATTAATTAGATATTTTATCAAGCACCATCCTCCTATCTTCCCACTGTTATTACATTTCTTAATGTATTGAGATATTTTATATGGCTTGGTTCAGTGTGTCTGTAAGGGTTGGGATTTCCTAATTGCGGGCATAGCTATGCTGACTCACTATTCCCTATGGCTGCTATATTTACTACATTGATTCTCATGCTAACTGTGCAATGGACAATGAACACAAGTTTTTGTTTGTTTGTTTATTTGTCTTTTGTTTTTGTTTTTTGGTGGAGGGTACTGAGAAAAATCATGCTTCCTCTGAAAATCTGGCCACCTGCTATATAAATACTGCCAATTCTAAAACCTGCCAGCAAAATTCCAGAGAAAAACAAATTGTAGAAGGGAGGAGCCTTTAGGTTGGCTCACAGTTTGAAGTGGCATAGTCCATCACAGCAAGGCAGACGTGATGGACGCGTGAGGTGGCTGCTCATGTTACATCTGCGGTCAGGAAGCAGAGAGAAATGAATGTTGGTGCACACCTTGCTTTCTCCTTATTTTTGGAATTTGTAGTTTTACTTATTCATTAGATGTTGTATACACGAACGCTGTGCATCTTCATTATGCTCATTTGCCTCATTTAATTGAGGACCATGGGATGGTGCTCCCCACATTCAGGGTGCACTTTTCTCTGGCACGCCCACAGGAATCGCATCCAGGTGATGGCAAATTCAGCCAAGTCGAGAGTGAGAAGGAGATCACTTACCCTTCCAGACTGTTTATACTAGACACTGAGTCACTAGACATTTGAAGATAAAAAGAGAAGCCTAGAAGGGGGGCCCCAAAGGCCAGTCTGTTTTATTTATTTGTTTTGTACTGATGGAAGTTTATTTTTAAAATGTGTGGAGAAAAATAAAATATTCTGTTATCTCAACGAATCTAAGAAAGGAGTTTCTTCTACTAAGCAGGAAGACCTCACCTTAAATGATAACAACAAAAACTTTTATTTATTTTTTTTTAAATTTGGAATTCAGAGTAAATGTCTCATCCACAATGTGCATGTTTTATAGAAAAGCGTTTATAGCCCAGTTCCTTTATAGCCCTATGTTAGTGGCTTCTCAGAAGTTGCAGGCGTTCATGTCATGCCTCTCGATGCTCTATTAGGTCCAGTGATGTGTGTCATTGCATGTGTGCATTGTCTCTGATGTTCTGGGAAGAATCTCTTCTTCCTCTCATTTGCACCATCTTTAGCATTGTTGTTGCTGCCTTTAAAGGCTCCAAGTAATCTTCAGCAGGTCTGTCTGAAGTGAAACTTTTCAATCAAAATACCATGTCTGCCACACATCAAGACTGATGCTTCAGCCGCTCCTCCTGAGAGTAGACTGGCATTTTCTGAAGCCTGTGATGACATTTGAAATCCTCACTCCTGAAATGCTCTATGCAAACAGAGGAGGTACCCAGCTCATATTTAGTAAAGTGAATAGACTACATTGTCAGTTACAAAATAAACTCAGCATTTCTGTGATGGTGCATGCAGAAAATTCTAGTGAACACAGTAAGTAATTAGGGATACTCAGAGTTTATTTTTACTATTGCAGTGATTTCTTTGTACTAGCAACACTTATTGTTTTTTCAATATAGCTAAGTGAATGTGTTTGCAGTACATTATAAACATAAAAATGTCATAATGAAACCCATTATTATGGATAATTAATATATGATAATATAAAATAATTTTAAAAGTATTTCTAAGCACTAACAATACTTTAGTACATGTGCTTATATTTAGCTATTACTTGTATGCCCCTCTTTGTGGCTATTAGAGATGGGCCATAAGCCACTAGGAAAATAACACACCATTGTTCTAATACAATGGCCAGAACATTTGAAAATGGAGCTCAGAAGTCTGTGATTTTAAAAAGAAACTATTTTATTTGTTTTTATGAGTATTTTTTCTTGCACATTTGTGCGTGTTTCGTGTGCATGCAGTGCCTGTGGAGGCCTGCAGAAGGCATTGGGTCCCTTAGGACTAGAGATACAGAGAGCTCCCAGCTGCCATTGTGATGGCATTATGGTGACAGCAAACAAACCTGGGTGGTTTGAATGACCAGACTCTTGCTATACATCCAAATCAAATCTGTGATTTTGATCAGTTCTACTATAATTCATATGAAAGGCTGGTATCCAATAATGAGAGGGGTAGATATGGTCACCATACCCCATCTATGTACAGGTAGGAAAGTGCAAATAAATAAAAAGTAAACAAAACAAAACAAATAAATAAAAGAAGAGTAAACACAAGATGAGCCCCAGCATCCATCTCTCTCTGCTTATTGACTATAGATGTACCCAGTCACTGCAGTCACCTTGTGCTCCCACTATGGTGTCTTCTCTGTCATCATCACCTATATCTGGTCAGGCTCTTGAGCAAAAATAGATGATCCGTGCTTCCATGGTTTTGCTTTGCCATAGCATTGAGAACAGTAACCAATATAAAACAGATTCTTAGAATTTTACTCTACAGAACTTCCTATTTGATGGACTGTTCTGAATTTGGTCTAATATCTATAGATCATATTTCATCTTCATGGAATAATATTAATTTTTTCAATGCATTTTAGCATGGTCTAAGATATAGTAATATTATCTTCATCCTAAAATGACATCTATGTGAGAAGCCACACCCATCAATTGCCATTCACCAAAAGCAGTACCTTCTGGGCAACAATCCTGCTGAAAATACAATTCATAAATTTCTGATATTTGGTTTAGAACAGTTCGTTCTAAAGTGTACATTATCCTGTGCCTGATCCCAGGGTTATTTTTTTTTTTAATGGAGGCAAGGCTTTGTACATCTTCTCACTCTTACTGCTACAAAGGAAGTCTTGGATGCCTCATATTCAATGTTGACTGCTTTTATGTCCCAGCCACACTGTCTTTGTTAAGACTTCCCACTACCACATCTGTTTCTAGGTATTCTAAGATGATATTGCGGTCCTGACACACAGCTTTTGCCAATCCCTAAGCTCAGTTCCAAGAACAGTGATTTCTCTGTAGAAGAACCTGCTCTAGCCCAAACCCTTGACTCTAGTTTTGTAATGTGGTCTGATTATTGTGTAGTCTGAGCCTTGATGGGGGAGGTCTTCTTGGTGAGAATGACTCATGTTTTAGTTACTAGGAAGCAGACTCATGCTGTGTATATTCTCCAATCTTTATTTCTTGTGTTTCTCACTATGTCACCCATTACCTGAGTATTGAGGAGTTACTGCTGTGCTGGAAACACGCCCCCAATGTTACCTTTGTCCAGATAATACTTGTTTCTTTTTCTTCTGGGTCTCCTGGGGAAAGTATTTCTGAGAAATGTGTTTTGTACAAACTAGACATTTGGGTGCAGGTTTTTGTTTTGTCAATGTTAGGGATGGCATTTTATAAAAATCGCTTTTTATCAATCATGAGTTTTACCAATTATCACTTCATTGTAAAATGACTCACACTCATGTCTGTGAATCATCAGTCACTCACTACAGGCTTTTCGCTTGCTTCTGCACTGGAAATGGATGGAGCTCTGCCCAGCATTCCCTTATATGTATTTTGCTATATTATAGCTGTTAAAATAAGCATTTATATTCTATACAGAAGGAGCCTAAATAATGCCTTTCTTTTCTCCAAATCTTCACTTACCAACTCCTATAACCAGTGATATGTCAGAGGGCATCTGCAGCTGTGATTAAGGATTTTTGAGAAGGGATTTTTCTAGATGATCTGGGTTGGCCAGCTGCAATCACAAGTGGCTCATAAATAGGGCTTGGACACTATCAAATGGGGACAGAGATGTGATGGTTGAAGCAGGCAGTGGACTGGCTTCAAAGATGAAGAGAAGGACCAAATCCAAGGAATGAAAATGGATACTGAATATTGAAATATTCCAGAATGAGAATTCTTCTTTTGGTGCTGGCAGAATAAACGAGCCGTGTTGGAACCTCACATAACTAGCTCAGAAGCAGCATTCTGAGCTTCTGACCTCTAGACTCAAAATAATGAATGTGTTTTTTGTCATACCCATCATTATAGCAGCAGCACGGCTAGGGTAATGAGAACAAGTGTTAGCAAGAACGTGAGGCTGGGCCGTGTCTAAGGACAGCAGATAATATTTTATTCTTTGGTACATAAAACTTGACTGAAACACATGACTTTTAGGCATATATTTTGTACACAGTTTGTGTCTCTTTTTGATTCTGGGATAAAATACCTTAGAAAAGAAGGAGCTCTTTTAACTTCTGATTGAGAATTCTCAATCAGTGGTCACCCGACTTCACTGGTTGTGTGTCTGTGTGTGTGGTAAGAGAACACCATGGCAGAGAGGATATGGTGCTTAGTACAGTAAGGAAGCACAGAGCAAGAGGAAGAGGAAGGGCCAGGAAGTATACTGCTAGGCATGGTCCCCATGACTGAGCTCTTCCAACTCAGTTCTGCTTCCCAGTTTCTATTCAACCATGTCATTGTGACTCAGCTCCCGAAAGTGCCACATGGTGGGGAACGAGCCTTCAACATATAAGCCTTTGTACCAAAACATTTCATATCTAAGCCATCATGCACCCATAGGTAGTGGTAATATATCCATAACACCATTGTCACACAAGTAAAGAGAGTCTGTCTACTTAAAGGTTATTAAAAGTACACGAATAAACTCATTTAAATATTTGCTTCTTTGTCACACACATGGATTCATGTTAAATGCATTGCAGATCATTAACTTACATAGATTGAGACATGCATGATCATCTCAGTTTTACAGTAAAATGAAACTTATTTGATCCAAATCTTCAATTGACACATTGAAATTCTAGTTTGGGGGGAAAAAAAAGACAAATGTACCAGCTTTTGCACATTTAAAATGTCTCCAAGCCCTTTTTTAGCATCTTGAGTATTGTTTTCAGTATCATTACATGCCATTTCCATTTTACCTTTTCCCATACAACTTTCTCCTCCTTGTCTCTTCCTTTCTACACTATGTGTTGTGAGTATCTGCCATGTGCTCACTACACCCTCTGTAAGTGATGATTCTGATATTCACATCTTATAAAACCTATTTGGAGTCTCGTGAAAACTGTTCTCTAAAGTTGCATTAATTCCCAAAGAATTCTTACGGTATGACAAAGAAGTTATATCAGACTAATACCAGAAAATAAGTGCTGTATACTAAAAAGTCAAAACATCACCGCCATGTCATATAAGTATCAGTTGTTGTGAGTGCAACTTTTAATAGAAAAAAACATTTCAAGCTTGGGCGATGTTGAGTGGATGGTGGTTTGATATCACTAATCTACTGTTTTGTTTTAGTATCACTGTTGGAGATGTGTGAGCAATGGAACTTCACAGGTATAATTTTCCTCAGGTTGTACTTCTACTCAGAGATTAGAATAGAAAATTGCCACAGTGTGTGTTGTGCTGCCCCAAATACACCTCATATCTATCATCTGATCTCAGATGCTGAGTAGGGTTGTGTCTTGGATAGGAGAAAGTCTTCCTAGAGTGCCTAGTTTTTTTTAAGAAGAGAGCTAACTTGAACACCATTGACATTTACAGGATTGGTATAATACACCAAGAAGCTAAATATGAACTTGTGAAGGGTGGAGGTGGGTAGATGCATGAGGGTAGATGATTGAGGATTGACATAATTGAATCCAGAGAGGTGATAAAGACAGGGACTTTTACATTTCCCACCATTATCCTATGGTCACTGAAGCCTTAAGAGCCTCAAAGTGGTTTTGGCTGGTTATTGGACCAAGTCTTCACTAAACAATGACACTCGAAGTCACAGAAATTGTCTTGAATTTTTTTTTTGTGGTATTTATAGTACATAGAAGGCCATACATGCATAGAATATAAAAAGATCTTAACAAAAAATCCTAATATATTGCTATTAAGCTCCTGTAGTTGGAGCACTGTGGCCTGCAAGATAAGGCTCTCACATTGGACAGAAGAGAACCAAGACACTTCTTGCCTTTGTAAATTCCTGTGTGTCACTCAGGAGACCAATACCCACCTTCAGCAAGCTGAGGCATATCCACCCTTGATTTTAGTTATTCTGGTTCAAATAAAAAAATTCCATGAAGTGGAAACAAAGCTGGGGTTAGACAAAGTTCAACATTGTTGCATAAAATAGAAAAGTTTTATTAATATTAATTAGTGTTAATATTAATAAGTTAGATAGTGATTAGATAGATATTCTAATTGTGCAGTGACTCAAGTAAAACTCTCCTTTTTCCTCTCACCTTCACCTAAACATAAAATCAGTTTATAAGTCAAGACTGAACATAAGCTGCTGAACAAACTCTGTGCTGTGAAGAAAGACTGATCTTCAATAATGAAAATAGAGCAAATTCTCTTTCAGAAGAAGGTCAGAAATAATCACATTATCTCCCTCACCCATCCATAGAAAAGTGCTCATTTTCAACATTTATGATTAGTTAATTCCACTTTCTTTCTCTTCTCAAAGTAAAAATTTAGAAGTTTAATTGGATTGGAGAAAGGCTAGCCTTTAAATGTTATATGTAGACAAAATGAAAACATCAGTTGTAGTAAATGTCATGGAAACAATTACTTTTGTACCCATTTTAATTATTCTAAAATAGGTATTTTATAAGAATTTGTTCCCTAAACAACTTGACTATTGTGTCCACCATAACTCACCATCTCTGAATTAGTACCTGAGGTGTGCTTTAACTACTTGGTGACCACAGACATCATAAGCAGCAGTTATATCTAGTACTATTTTTCCATTAAGCATCGCTGAAAATTGCTAGCATTTAGGGACTATCTATGATGTAGCAGGGAGCTAACCATGAACTTGTAGGGAGTGAGACAGGGAATAGGAATATGTTTCAGATATTTTAAGGGAAAAGAAAAACCTGGCAGCATAGTGGACATGCTAGGGCTGTCGAATTGAGTTACTTGGTGAGATGGACCTAGTTCCTCTTTATGACCTTGGTGAGTGAAGAAATAACACTGAGAACAATCAGGGAAATAAACACCAAATCCAACATGGCACAGGAAGTACTACAGGTCTCTTCGATGAGTGTGGTGATTGAATACCACACTAGATTCTTAGCCTAACAGATGTACTTGTTCCTGGCAAAGAAGAGAACTGAGTTGATTCTCATTGTGCAGATTTTTGGGCAATTTCTCAGCTCTGTATGTCTGCAGAGGCAGTTGAGTTCAGCAGTACTTGGAGTGACACAAAGAAATAAAATGTCATGTTGGACAGCAGAAATCTATGTTTGAGTCATAGAAATATATCCACAAGAGAGATTCTACACCAGAAAAAAAATGTCATTTCTTCAGTGGATCAAGATTTTAAGCTTTTCTCACAATTTATTAGTATTATTTCTTTAATTTACTGATTGACTAATGTTGAAACCCACCCTGTGTCTGATTCAGCCCACCATTATTGAGAAACACCAATAAAATAAAGGTCTGTGTTGATCATGGTTGTGAATGTTAGGATAAAACACTTTTTTTCTAGCATGGGAATCTGAGTGTTAGCTAGTCCATGATCTCAACAGAAAAGATTTTTTTAAAATTAAAGACTGAATTTATTATTATTCACATTAAAAAGAGCATTTAAAGAGAGACATATCTGACATATCTAGGAATGATGAATACCCAGTGTCTGCAGCTCTTTCTAAATCTGCATTTGTTCATGTTAGCTAGACCTGTCAGGGCAGATGTTGGTGCAAGCAGCTATGCAATAAAATGATCTTTCAAAAGTGACTCGGAGTCAACTCTGAAAGGAGAAGAATATCTTCATATACCCTTCTGTTTACATTTAAGCATCTATATGTAAGGTGCAGGAATTTGTCAGGGCCATTCCTTGGTACAGCGGTGTTTCAGATACCAAGAGTTGACGCTGAGATCATCAGGGGCCTGTTGTTTCTATTATGCTAGTCTTCAAGGAGTGAACACATATGAACAATGCAATTTAGTACCAATCTCCTAATCAAGAAATACTGATTTGTAGAGAGCTGTAAAATAGTAATTAGTTTTTTTTACTGTGGCAAATAGTCCATCTATTCAAAAACATTTGACCTCCATACAATTGTACAAAATACATTTTTAGCTACCCTGATATTTCTTTTGTCTATTTATTGCTTGAACTCAACCCCCAAGAGACTAATTTTCTGATTCCTGATATATCTGTGGCATTATCTGTTTAGATTCACTAAGTACATTTACTGAGAGCTAATGAGAACGGATTCTCAGCTCAGATACTCAAGGGAGGCCCATGGACCACATATTCGCTATCTCAGCTCCTAGGCATAATGGCCTCAGCAAGCCTGAGGCATGGGGCTGATAAAATTCATACTGTTCATCATACATTTTATATGTGTATCTAATCTGATTCATTTATTCAATCATAGTAAAGAAATCAGCTGAATAATTTTATTGTTGTAAAAACCAAGAACACAAGTATTCATGAATTTTCTATTAATCTTGTCAGAGAGCTTCTAGCATCTGCAATACTTTATCAGATTTTGGAACTTGGGTGCTGTCAAAAAATGAGAGAAATAACTTGAAAAAAATAGTAGAAAATATCCTTAAAAAATTTATAGCAAAGTAGAAACGAACCCATATCTGCCTGATACACGATACAAGAAGTTGAAGTTGTAATCATTGGTTGTAGACTTAGCAACCATCCCAATACTTGGCATATGAAAACCAATTAGTTCTTTGCCAAAGGGAAAACTTAATAAGTACAAGGATGAATTTATTTTAGTTATCAAAAAAGAGGTTTTTAAGTACAGAGAGCACAAGACTAATTTAATTCTCAGTTGCCTTAGTTTAGAGTACCTGAGCAGGTCTGTTCAGAATGGGTGAACTTCTCGCTATTTTTAGTTTTATTTTTGTAGGCACATTGATGGATAAGAAGAGGTTTTGGCAGGGAACGGCTGAGTAGCAGCAGTAGGAGAAAAGCTGGTTCTCAGTTTGAAATTTATGTCTGATCCCAGCCTGTTCAGTCTAGTTATCATTTCAGACCCTCTCTCACCTGTCTTTATTGCACCTTATTTCACTCTCACACCCAAGTGATGGAGAGTGTTAGTGAAGAAAGAAAAATGTAATGATAAACTAATTAGGCAGTGGAGATAGATGTAGCCCTTTCACCTTTCAATGTGATGGGCAGCCAAGCACTCCCCACCACGTGCAGTGCATTGGAGGGAATATTAATACTAGACCTTAAACATCCCCACCTATACCAAGGTAATAGTGACTCACAAAAGCAACCATATTTAAAATTAAAAAACCACTTTACAGGATATGCATAAATGCTGAGTGAATATCATAATTAAGCAGGTGGACACATCCATCATTTCATATAGTTATTGTGTCCTCATCCCATGTAATGCGTGACGACAATACTTGACATCCGGTCTCAGAAAACTTTATTTCAGTCCATCATTGTTAACCTAGACAATGTGATTTACATTGAGTTTCTGGAAATAGTTGGTCATTCTTGATCATGTTACTTCTTGATCTGAGAACAGAATTAGATAACAAACAGACAGACAGACAGACAGAGAGACAGACAAACAGACTCTATGTATGAGGGTGACCCTGCTTGAGACTCTTGGCAATGGGGGATATGGTACCTGAATTGGACATCTCCTGTAACCAGGCAAGACTTCTCATGGAGGGGTTGGGACACCAACCCAGCCACAAAACCTTCAACCCACAGTTTGTCCTGCCCTACAAGATGAGCTAGGGGAAAAGTCTAGCTTAATTGTCACCAGAGAGGCTTCACCCAGCAACAGATGGAAACAGATGCAGAAATCCACCGCCACACATTAGGCACAACTTGGGAAATCCTGCTGAAGAGGGGAAGGAAGGATTGTATGAGCTAGAAGGGGTCAAGGATGCTATAAGAAAACACACAGAATCAACCAACCTGTGCCCATTGGGGCTCACAGAGACTGAACTGCCAAGCAAGGAGTCTGTATGGGCCTGATGTAGGCCGTCTGCACATACGTTATGGTTGTGTAGCTTGGTCTTCATGTGGGACTCCTAACAACAGAAGCAGGAGCAGGAGCTGTCTCTGACTCTGTTGCCTGCTTTTGGGACCCTGTTACCCTGATGAGAGGTTCCTGTAGCCTCCATAGGAGAAGCTGGATGATATCCATAGGAGGCCACCCCTTTTCTGAAGGGAAAGGAAGGAGGGGTGGGTGTGGGGATGGGGTGAAGGGGGAGATGGGAAAGAAGGAATAAAAGGAGAGGAGGGAGAGGAAACTGCAGTCCAGATGTAAGATAAGTGCATTAAGTAATTAAAATTGAACCACATTCACCCAGAAGCAAACAGAGACAAATGGCATATACTCACTTATATCGAGACACTAGCCCAAGGGGCATGTCCCATGAAAGACTTCACTTACCAGGAAAGTGGGTCAGAGGAGAGGACATCCTATTGGGACTCTAGGTGAGAGAAGCATGGGAGAATAGCAAAGTAGAAGGATCCAGAGGGTCCTGGAAACCTACAAGAAGAACATTATGACGGGCAGATCTGGGTCCTGGGGTCCTTCCTGCTCAAACTATGGCACCAGCCAATGAAAACATAGGCCGTAAACGTCAAACCCCTACCCAGACCTAGCTGATGGACAGGACATTCTCCACTGTTGAGTGGAGCGTGAGATCTGACTTTCATAAAACTCTAGGGCCCCATTTCTGACCTTGTCCCCTTGATGGGGAGTCCTGGTGGCACTCAGAGGAAGGATAACAGGTCACCAAGAAAAGACTCAATACCCTATGAGCATATACGGGGGAGGAGGTCCCCCTCAGTCAAAGACATAGAGGAGGAGAGTAGGGCAGGAAGCAGGAGGGAGGGAGAAATGGGAGGATACAAGGGATGGACTAACAATTGAGATGTAGTATGAATAAATTAATAAAAATAAAATAAATTAAAAAATGAACCACATGTAAGTGACATAAGGCAGTAGTTTTTCTGTTTTTTGTTTATTGTATGTCAAGTATCTCCTATGTTGTCACACATGGCAGGGCTTTTTCTTTTTCTAAGTCTGAATACAATTTCATTATATGTGTGTATATGGCATAGCTTTTAAAATCTGTTAGTCCATTGATGGACTATGGGGCAGTCTCTACCTTGGCTATTGGTACAGTGCTGAGAAACATGGGACTTGAGGCTGTCACTATTTTCTTTGCATGTTTGCTCAGTAGTGGGAATGGTGGATCAAGTGATAGTTATGTTTTTTTTTTTTTTCATTTACTAAAAGTAGATTTTTTAAATAGGATGCATCCTGATCATGGTTTCCTCCTTGTCTCCTTTTTATACTTCCTCCCCACCTTTCCTGCCATTAGGGTGTTCCCACTTTCTGTCTCTTGTTAGAAAATAAGCAGGTTTCTAAGGGATAATAATAATATAAAATAAATAAACAAAAACCCAAACTGGTCTTGGCTGTAAATGTCATTCTCCTCAACTGTATTTGGTAGTATTATTTCTTTTTTTAAATTAATTTATTCAGATTACATCTCAATTGTTATCCCATCCCTTGTATTCTCCCATCCCTCCCTCCTTCCTGCTTTTACCCTACTCCCCTCCCCTATGACTATGACTGAGGGGGACTTCCTCCCCCTCTATATGATCATAGGCTATCGATTCTCATCTTGGTAGCTTGCTATCCTTCCTCTGAGTGCCACCAGGCCTCCCCATCTAGGGGACATGGTCAAATATGGGACACCAGATTTCATGTTGGATTCAGTTCCCTCTCTCTACTCAACTGTGGAGAATGTCCTGTCCATTGGATAGATCTGAATAGGGGTTCAAAGTTTAATGCATGTATTGTCCTTGGTTGGTGCAGTAGTTTGAGCAGAATCCCTGGGCCCAGATCCGCCCATCATAATGTTCCTCTTGTAGGCTTCTAGGACCCTCTGGATCCTTCTATTTCCCCATTCTCCCATACTTCTCTCACCTCAAACCCCAGTAGGATGTCCTCTCATCTTTCCCAATTTCCTGGTAAGTGAGGTCTTTCATGGGACATGCTCCTTGGACTTTTGTCCAATTAGAAAGGGGAACACTCCTTTATTGCTGGTGGGAATGCAAACTTGTACAACCACTTGGTAGTATTATTTCTCTTGACTGCACTGTCTGCTCTCTTCTGTCTCTTCTCCTTTTGGGGTGAGGCTTATATTAATATGATGGGTGGTGTCCCTTCTGTCTCTTAAGCTATTTTTGCTTTTTCCATAAAATTTTTCCTCAACTTGATACCCTATGAGCATATACAGGGGGAGAAAATCCCCCTCAGGAACAGTCATAGGGGAGGGGAATAAGGGGAAAATGGGAGGGAGGGAAGAATTGGAAGATACTGGGAATGGGATAACCATTGAGATGTAACAAGAATAAATTAATAAAATTTTTTTTTAAATTTTCCTCTTCCATACCACTAAACCTTCCTAGTGTTTGATCTACTAAGTTTTCATAAGTATAGTATTCCTAGGCTCCATGGTTTATGTTTGATGATAACTTAGTTTTTATTTATCTTTCCTGAAGTTCTTTGTTCTTGCATTGCTATCTTGATCATTTCTATGAGTTTAGCTTAAATTCACTTGTTGAACAAACCGTATTTCTTTATTCCTCATGGGCTAGTTTTTGGAAAATTGGGTTGCTGTTTTATTTAGAAAACGTATCTGTCTCTTCATGTTTTGGTGGACTACAATGATCTCAGAATGTTAATATTGGCAAGGGGTCCCCCAGGATGTCTAGACCTAGCTGGGAAGGTTGAGGGGTTTGCTGATGTGGTTTCGGTTTTTAAATTTGAAGCTGAGTGCCAAGTGTTCATCCCCCAACCACTGTCACTAAACTGGTTAAACGATGTGTTGTAACTGTCCACACTCAGATTAAAATTTGACTACTCATAGGGAAGGGTGCTTGACAGAAGTGAGTCCCTTTTATACTCAGCTCTTTATTTCCTGAATTATAATGTCACACAGTAATAAAAGCTTTCACCAAATCCTATAGTTAAATTGTTAAGGAAGCAATTCTTTACATGGAATCTAGATTTTATGACACTAGGGATATAAAATTTCAAAGAATGAGTAAAACTGTATTCAGTACTGGGTTGAGAGGGAGGAAAGATTAGTAAAAAAAAAACCTCAGTGTCTATCCTGCTGTTCAGTCTTTTTTGTTAACTGTCAGCCTTCTCTGCAGAATTCTGTGCTATACCATTTCTCTCTCTCTCTCTCTCTCTCTCTCTCTGTGTGTGTGTGTGTGTGTGTGTGTGAGAGAGAGAGAGAGAGAGAGAGAGAGAGAGAGAGAGAGAGAGAGAGAGAGAGAGAGAGAACAAGACTTCCCAATCACTTTCTTATACTTCTTTAAGGGAGTATAGCTCCATCTGGAAATGCTGTGTGTCTGTTTAAAGTCATTTTTAAGAGATCAGTTGTACTGGCAGATACCTTATTCTCAGTACTCCAATACTGTTTTTCTGTCATCTGTATTTCTTCATTCCCTTAGCTGAATAGCCAGCTATACATGTGAAATCTATGCTTTGGGAAGAAGTTGTAAAATCATGGTACTTGATATGTGGTACTTCCCAATGTTATTTTGGGAAGCCTTAGTAGACTTGGAGTTATTACTGAGGCTAAATCTGGGTAGGAGGGCTCAGGAAGAGCTGCTGGGTGGATTCGGTCAGCTGTTGGTAAGCTAATACTACTTTCCTCCTCCTGCTTCTCAGTGGCTGTTACTGAGAAACCAGGACATCAAATAGATACTGGAACAATGTCATCAACTTCCTTCAGAGAGATGATGGTGCATTAAAAACACACAGACAAACTCTTGTTGCCATCCTGGTGATAAAGCCCAAGTTTGCTTTCATGTAAACTGGTACTTCTTAAAATTTATCCTTAACAGATTCACATATGTTTAATCCCATCTCCTCCTAGAGATAGTGAATTAAGAACTAATGCATAGGAACCTGAGAGCTAAGGTTAAATCCAAGCTTGCCTCTCTTCACAGGGATGACTCAGATGATAGGGCTTCCTTGGAATATAATTCGAACCTAAACGTGTTCCAGCACAGGCCCTCTCCTCCGATGTGGATGCTTTTTGGCTGTCCTGAACTCACTGATCTCTCCACTGGTTTCTTCCACATGAAAACAATCCACAAATATTTATTGAACCTATAGCTAGGGTAGAGTGGAGGGTTTGCCTTTTGTTGTTGTTTTTTTGTTTTGTTTTGTTTTTTGTTTTTTTGTTTCAAGACAGGGTCTCTCTGTGTAGCCTTGGCTGTCCTGGACCCACTTTGTAGACCAGGCTGGCCTCGAACTCACAGCAATCCACCTGCCTCTGTCTCCCGAGTGCTGGGGCTTGCCTTTCTACCATGTTGCAGGCATTGTCTGTTTTTTCCAGGTCTGAAGGAAAGCTTTGCCAGGTGAAAGGCTTTCAGTTAGCAATTTTCTCCCTTGAGTGCTTTGTGTATACCAGACCCTTATCTCTCTTTCTGCCAGAAAGTATATATATGACAGCCCCTTGAGACTTCCCCTGTATCTGGTGAATCTCTTTCAATACTTCCAAAGTTTTCTTCGTACTTGATTCTTGAAAAATTGATTATAATGTCTCTGTAAGTTATTCTTTAAATTGACTCTTTTAGGGGAGTTTTGTACTATATATGTTGAGATGTTTACAATTTTCCTAGGATTTTGAACCATTATTTATCTAAATAAGCTACCTAGGCTGTCAATACTCTTAAACTAATGTGTTATTGTTGCCATTTTTGGTGCTGTCAAAAAATACTGTAGGGTTTCTCTCTCTTTTCAATATTTTCTTTTTTCCCCCTCATTTTATTGACTACTTTTAAATACCTGTTGTTGAATACCAGATTTTTTTCTTTTAATTATTTAATTCTGTTGTTGACATTCTTGGATATATTTTGTCCAATTCATTGTATTCATCATCTTTTATTATTTATGCTTTTTTTTATTATACTGACTATGCTGTTTATTATGTTTCTAATGTTATTAATCATTCTATGTGAGTCTTGTAGCTTGATCAAGTCCTTTAAAACGATTACTTTGAACTCTGTCAGGGAGTTAACACGTCTTGCTTTATTTGAAACCGATTAATGAGAATATTTTGTAATCTTTCAATAGCCCATATTTTGTTTTTAATATGTTTTCATTCTTCTTAATCTTGTGTCGCTGCTTTTGCATTTAAAGAGCTGTCTTCTCCACTGTTCGCTGACAGGCCTGCGGGGGGGGGGGGAAACACATCCCCTTGAGAGTCAAGCTAGGGATTCTGAGAACCAGAAGTCTGTTTTAGGATGCACCTGCTGCGCTCCTGCTGCTCCTACTGGGGCGGGATTTCTGTGAATTTGCTTATATCCTATTGATCCAAAACGGCCTGGACAGATGTCAAGAGACTCCAATTTGTGTTTCCTATGGCAAAACCACCTCAAATGTTGAAGTTCGTGTGCCTTTTCTCAAGAAGAATTAAGTGGCCGACTGCAATGTTGGTAAGCTTTCAGTAAAGGCTTTTGCTTGCCACCTGGGGACAGTACTGGAAGAGAAAGAGATGAAGTGTGCAGAGCTCTGAAGTTCTCTCTGGGTTAGGTGGCAGAATCTGCATTACACTGATCGTGAGTGGTTGTGGTTAGACTGCCTAATGGATTCAGAGGAAGAGTTAGTGCGTCTTCGGTCTTTGCTCTTTGTTCTCACTCTTTGCTAACTGCTCACACTTTCCTATCACCTACATCAGTGTCATGGGTGGTAAGAGTGAGCTTTCTCCGGACAGGGTCCTGTGTGCCTGGAAAACAGAAGCTCACTTATTGTCTTTATTCTGCCTCTGGGGAGATGCTGCCATAAACTTTGAACTTTTCTATTTTAATGATGTCTGTCAGTAACAAACCACTACTGTTCTCCACGCCATGGAGCTAATGAGATGGGAAGACACTTGTGGCCAAGGCTGCCAATCTGCAGTTCAGTACCTACAGCAAATGGCAGACAACTAACTGTCCTGCAAACTTGTCTTCTGGCCCTGCATGTGTGCTGTGGCAAGTGTGTGTGCATGCACACACATGAAATGTAACTTAAACAGAATTGTTAAGGGCACCCATTTACAAATTCCTTCTCCCTTCTCTCCTCTTTTCCTCCCTCCTTTCTTTTTTTTTTTCTTTTCTTCTTCTAAATGTGTGGAGTTGGAAGAGTCTCTGAGTTTCATTATGCTGTAAGAGATGGACAGAATTCTGCTGACTGTTCAAAATACAGTTAGTAGAAATATGTTAAAAAACTTGTAGAAGTGAGAGATTTTTGACTGGGCAGCTCATTGTTACTCCTTCATGTCATGTGACATAACCTTTAATTTCCCAAACAAGAGAAGATAAAAGATTAACAACCTGGTAGTAGCTTTGCTATATAACATTCAAAATATTGCTCGCTATGCTATGAATACCAAGGATGAAAAGAATGATGTATATTTTGGGGGAGTTCAAGACAGGATTTCTTGCCTGTCCTGGACCCACTTTGTAGACCAGGCTATCCTTGAACTCACAGCGATCTGCCTGCCTGGGATTAAAGGTGTGCGTCACATGCCCGACCCAAAGAATGCAGTCTTCACAATGACAATATTCACAACTTTTATCACTAAAGTGAGCACACCATCAATACAAGTGTAGGCAGCTCCTCCCTCAAAAGAGTGTTCTTTCGAGATTATTGCCTCCAAGATGCAATATTTTAAATATTAACATTTGCTTTAACAGGAAAGCAATTAAGAGAAAACTTGTCATCTAATCTTAGATACATGTTATAAAAATAAATAGATCAGTGAAACTTATTTGGATGGCTGATCGGGCCCTCTGTGACTGTTAAGGATGAGGCATTCACTCACAGTGGATATTACATATTCTGTAAATGACCCTCAAAGCAAAATCTTATCTGGATAATGTTTCCATCTTCCCATTCTTTTGTTTCTCTAACCACACACACACAGTAGGGGACTGCTGTAGCATTCCTTCCGCTGCTGCTACCTGCACTAACCTAGCTTACATGGCAATTACACCCACCGCCAGGCAGGCTGTCAGTACTCAGAGGACTGATTTGCATGTTTAGTCTTCATCTGTCAAGAAGGTACAACTTTCCCTTAGGTGTTCTTGTTAGAAGATGCTCCCTTAGCATTTTACATCTCATGAGTCTCAATACAGTGAGGGAGTTCACTAATTTTCACTTAATGACTTGCCTTCCAGCAACTTGTTTTAGGTGGAAAATAGAGATTTCTGTATAAAACTCTATATATATATCCTGATATTATTGCTTGAGGAATGATTGGAAAAGGGACATTCAATGTACATATGAATATGTGTCACTTTTCATTTATAAGTACAAAATTTAATATGCTTATTTTTAATGTCATTGAACCTTTGTTATAAATAGGATATAAACACAATTGTAGAGATTTAATAAAACCTTCTTTACATTGATAATGGTAACTCATTGTAATGGAAGTTTTGGTTTCTTTAAAAACTCAGTTATGTTATGTAAATAAGTGTCTGTTTAATCTCAAGTGTGGGATATTGGGCTGTTTCAGTTTGTCCACTGCTGATAACTGCCTTGAACAGGATGTGGTCTGTGCCCACTGGTAACAGCCTCATGTAGCTCTGAGAGGGATGAGGTCTTTGCCAACTAGAGTTAGTGGAATTGTGAGGACTCTGGGAAAGAATAAACACCAGAACCCAGAGAGAGGAACAGGACTCAATGAGACAGATGGAGGAGGAAGAAGGCTGCTTGTTAGTCCTGCTGTTTGCCATTTCCTGTTTCTGGACTGCTAGACATCCTGACATCTGAGACTGTTATTTTCCCAAAGAACCCAACAACTCTAACAAGCCAGGGACGAATTCTAAAGAGGTTTACATCCCCTGTCCCTTCTAACATTCTTTTACTGAGCTAAAGCCCTGTGAGTGTAAAGAACTTGAGCAGGAGAATTTATTTCAGCTTACAACTATCAAGTCACACTCCAGGAATTCAGGGAAGACACTCAAGGTAGAAACCTGGAGGTAAGAACTGATGCAAAGGCCGGAGAGGAGTGCTGCTTACTGACTTGCTTTCTTTGGTTTGCTGAGGGTGCTTTCTTATACTACGCAGGACCGTCAGCTCAGGGGTGACACCTCCACAGTAAGCAGGGTCCTCCTACAATGATCATCAACGAAGGAAATACCCTACAGACTTGCATAAAGGTCAATTTTATGAAGAAATTTTCTCAATTAAGTGTTCTTCCTCCCAGACATATCTAGGTTTGTACCAAGCTGATACAGACAAGCCGGCACAGGCATATAATTTTTGCACCCCACTGCCTTGTAACTATGGCCGCATTCCTGCTGTCTGCTTTTCTTCTAATCTTGTTTAGGGACTTGGAATTCTGAGGAAGGCAGATTTTTAAAAATAAAATATGTAAGAAGTTAAAAAAAGAAATAGGAATTTTAATACTCTAATTGCTACCTATCGATATAATGTTTCAGTTTTGCAGTTTGGAATGAAAATCATCATGAAATACTGTTGAAGATAGTGTTCTATCACTATGGTAAATAAAAGTTTTCATCTGGACACATTATTGCCATAGCAAATAGTTCCCATAAGGTGATCTTTTTAAACTTTTATTGCAGTTACTTAAGTGTGCATGCGTGCACAGGACAGAACATGTGTGGGGTTCAGAGGACAGCCTGTGCAAATCATTTCTTTTCTTCATTCCTGTGGGGCTCAAACTGAGGTTGCTAGATTCAGGAGCAAGCGTCTCTACCCACTGAGCCATCCTACTTGCCTATTTGGATGTTTTTAATTCTTACTTAAAAGATGTCACTTTAATATTTGGTTTAAAATTTCCTCTTACCATAAGATATTGGTCAAAATTTAGGCCATATTTGACACATTATTTGATAATTTAAACATATTTCCCTTTTGTAATAAGGTTATTTGTGAACATGCAATGGCACATGTCTTATGTTATTTTGTAACTTTTTAAATGTTTTAGGGAGGGAGGATTGAGGGAGCTAGAGGAGTCAAGTACACTACAAGAAAACCTACATAGTAATTTACCATGGGCCTATGGGGCTCACAGAGACTGAACCATCAACAAAAGAGCATACATGGGCTGGACTTAATCCCCCTACACATATACAGCAGATGCAAATCTTATTCATGTTGTGGGTCCCCTAACTAAGGGAATAGGGGCTGTCGGTCCTTTTCACGTAGCTGGGCTGCCTTGTCTGTCCTCAGTAAGAGAATGCAGTTAGTCCTGCTGTGACATGAGGTGCCAGGATGGGTGGGCGCCCTTGGGTACCTCCCCTTCTCCGAGTAGAAGGATAGAATGGAATGGGGGAGGGGAACATGAGGGTGGGACTGGAAGGGGAGGAGAGAGGGGGTTGGAATCAGACTATAAAGCAAACATATAAATAAATGAAACAAAATAAAATAGTCTAAAATTAAGTTTGCACATGGAATGAGATACAGGTCCAGTGAACACTTTTTAAATATGTAACTGCTATGCTATATTCCTGACACAGAACCTACCCTTGGGGAAAAAATCTTCATTGAACTTTACAAATACTGGTGCACAAATTTATGTGTGTGTCCATGTAAGCACTCACAGATGCATGTATGTATATACACAAATGTTTACAGATGTGGTGGATCTTCTTTCACTGATCTATTTCTATCCTAACACATCTTTATTTCTATAAAGCAAACATCTCTAGACACAAATGGTGCTTTTTCTTTTTTCATAATGTTCTGGCATATTTTTTTTCAATTACAATTTATTAATATTTTAATTAAGAGTCATAAAATGTACTGATCTCTTTGGAAATATTTATGTTTTAATTATATGAATCACATACAGAAGTAGCCACTTTTCGCTTTTCCACTCTGCAGCACCTTCTCTTGGGCCCTCTCTGCTAGGTTTGCTGATGTTTTCATCATATCAACGCAGTACAGCCCTGTTCTTAAGCCTATTTCTAAAGATTATATATTTCATTGTTCTGGAAAATACAATTCTCACCTCCTTTCTAAATTACTTTGAACTAAGAATAAAGAATAAACGTTGATTTCTTTAAATTTCTGTTTGTTGAACTTAGCAAGATACTATATTTCATATAAACTTTGTAATTTTGGAGTTTTCACAGTGATCTTATTATCTTGTCACATGAATTTTTCAGTGTAATCTTATGATGCCAGATGAAGTTTCGTATATTTTCTGCTGTGTACACAAGTAACTTTATTTTTCTGTGATTATATTTAACTAGATTTTTCAATTCAGTGCTGTCAAATGGATTAAACACGATGAGCTTCCAAATTATAACTGTGATTGCTCTGCTGTTTCAATACGTGGGATAACATTAGCCACTGATGTTCAAATGATCATTACTGGCCAACAATATTCTATTTTCTCTGTGATTCACAACATTTTTAGAAGGAAATGAAATGTGTCAATTGCCTTTCTCATTATGAGATATAATTTCTCCCTCTGTTTATTGATGAAAATTATTGTTATCAAATTTCCAGAAATAAAATCACTCATACATGTGTTCCTCCAATAATTTGTATTACTTGTAAGAGTATTTCCTGGGCCACTGGATATTAAACCTTTTTAAACACAAGAATAAATTCCATTTAAGCGCTTTACTTAAAATTTTGTATCAAAATAATTAAAATTGATCTTTTCTTGTTTGAAATTTGCTAGGCTTAGGAATGAAAGTTCTGCTTGCTCTCTTCTTAAAAGTAGATTAATTTTCAATGTGCTTTTATCTTGTTAAATATTTTACATTATAGTGAAAAATTCATTATTTAAAGCTAAGGTACAGAATAAATTTTCTCAGAGTCTGTTTAGTTTTGATTCTTCTTTGGAACATAGATCTTTGATCATCTTTCCAAAATATACACTAATAATTAATATATTCCTTGTTTTTTATTGTTAGCTTCTAAAGAACTTTTTGGTTTTTTTTTTTTTTTTTTTTTGGAATTTGACATTTCATTGTAGTGTGATTCCCAACTTTCTCCTTTAAGATGTATTACCATCATTTCAATGATAAACCTTTATTTTGTAACTGGTTGTCTTTCAGTTAGTCACAAGAACTTATACTCCCTCTTCTTTCTATCTCACAGATTTATTTGCTTTGCTGAAATCTTCACAGACGTTTCAACCTTTAAACTTGCTTATTCTCTCCAGTTTTTAAGATTTTACACTGTGATTTATGTTAATCTTATTTTCTAACAGTTTTGGTAAATTCTCTTTATATCAGCAATTTCCTACTGAGTCCTGTATACATGTACTGCCATCTTTTGTAAAAAAAAAAAAAAAAAAAAAAATGGGGCACTAGCGTTCTGACAAAGAAATGATTCTATACAAGTCAAGAGCCTACATTTCCGTTCCTCCAGACGCTGCTTTTACCACACTAATGTGGCCAGGGACTGTCTTGGCCTCACTGAAGGCCTTGAGGCTGTATACCTCTCTTCCTCTTTGCTCCATTTGGGCTTCCATGTAGTAGACCTGGGCAAGGGCAGGAGCCCTTCACTTTGTGCATCTGGAAGGCCTATATTTGACAACTTTCCCTTGATAGCCTATGACCATATAGTGGGGGAGGAGGTCCCCCTTGGTCATAGTTCTAGGGGAGGGGAATAGGGTGAAAGTGGGAGGGAGGGTGGAACGGGAGGATGAAACTGTTGGGATAACAATTAAGTTGTACTAGACAGGCGCTTTAACCAGCACCAGCCAAGGACAATACAGGAGGTAAACTTTAAACCCCTTCCCAGATCTAGCCAATGGTCAGAATATTCTCCACAGTTGAGTGGAGAGTGTGATATGACTTTCTCACGTACTCTGGTGCCTCACATTTGACCATGTCCCCTGGAGGGGGAGACCTGGTGGCACTCAGAGGAAGGACAGCAGGTAGCCAAGAAGAGACTTGATACCCTATGAGCATATACAGGGGGAGGTAATCCCCCCCAGGAACAGTCATAGGGGAGGGGAATAATGGGAAAATGGGGGGGGGGGGAGGAATGGGAGGATACAAGGGATGGGATAAACATTGAGATGTAACAAGAATAAATTAATAAAAAAAAAACAAACAAAAAAACAAAACAAAACAAAAAAAACAATTGAGTTGTAATCTGAATAAATTAAATAATTAAAAAAATATAAAAAAAAAAAAGGTTGGACGTGCTTATCTTTACCTAAGTGTAGCTTTGCTTCATGAGTTTTCAGGTGACATTTTTGTTCCAGTGGTTGGTCCTCTCTGTTTGTGCAGTTTGTATATGCAGATTTGACCAACCTTGAGTTAAAAATAATTGAGGAATTCTGTGTGTTCCATGAGTGGAGAGTTTTCATCTCTACAGGTCTTTAGATATTAGTGCTTGTTTATTTGACTTATCTTCCACTCCAAGTTATTGAGTTCATTTACACACACACACACACACACACACACACACACACACACACACACGGAGAATGTGGAGAGAGAGAAAGAGAGAGAGAGGAGGAGAGAGAGAGAGAGAGTATGGCGGAGAGAGGAGAGGGGGAGAGAAGCGAGATGACGAGAGAGAGAGAGAGAGAGAGTTAAAACATAATTTCTATTGGAGTAGTCTAGACATTTCTTATTATCCCTTAAAGAATATGTTTAATCAGATTAGACACTCTAAATATCTTAAATATAATGTAAAGGATATAGGAAAATACACATAGATTATATAAAAATTAAGCAAAAAGAAATTTGGTAAATGAGTATGTCATGGAATTAATTACCTGAAGATTTTGTTTTTTTCTTTTATGCAGGGGTTATATAGGATAGTATTTTAATTTGAAGTAGGAAAGATTGTTTAATGTTTTCTACATTTTTTGGAATATGATCAGTGAATTTGGCTTAAAAGATGTCAAAAAGAATATTCTAGGTCACCCCCCCCCATAGAGTCCTGGGAGCCTCCTCTGCCTCAGAGATGCCCTCCTGCCCTGATTTCTGTTCTCTCCCAGTTCTCCTGGCCTGTCCTCCTCCTCCCTTTGCCCACCTGATCCCCACACCCACTATTTCTCACCCCATCTTCCACTATTCCCTCCCTCCATTCACCTGGATTGAATTTTTGCATTTCTATGGTGTCTAGATGCTATTTTTCTACTAATTTTTTACCTTTATCATTACAGAGAAGAAATCATTCATGAATTAGAAATGTTTTATTTTGCATACAATTCAGTTTTTGTGTATGAAATAATGTCATATTTTCTTTCTGTCCTTGATGTTTAGGCATTTTAATCATAGTGTTTTGTGATTTTACCTACTTGTAACTTTCTCTTTTATAAAACTCTTTCTTTTTTTTTTTTTTACTATATTCTTTTTTTCAATTTTTTTAATTAACTTATTCTTGTTACATCTCAATGTTTATCCCATCCCTTGTATCCTCCCATTCTTCCCTCCGTCCCCTTTTCCCCTTATTCCCCTCCCCTATGACTGTTCCTGAGGGGGATTACCTCCCCCTGTATATGCTCATAGGGTATCAAGTCTCTTCTTGGTAACCTGCTATCCTTCCTCTGAGTGCCACCAGGTCTCCCCTCCAGGGGACATGGTCAAATGTGAGGCACCAGAGTACGTGAGAAAGTCATATCACACTCTCCACTCAACTGTGGAGAATGTTCTGACCATTGGCTAGATCTGGGTAGGGGTTTAAAAGTTTACTGCCTGTATTGTCCTTGGCTGGTGCCTTAGTTTGAGCAAGAATACTACTCAGCTATTAAAAACAAGGAATTCCCGAAATTTGTGGATAAATGGATTGAGCTAGAAATTATCATAATGAGTGAGTTAACCCAGAAGCAGAAAGACTCAAATGGTATATACTCACTTATATCTGCATACTAGCCCAAGGGGCATGTCCCACGAAATCGTTCACTTACCAGGAAACTGGGACAGAGGGGAGGACATCCTATTGGGACTCTAGGTGAGAGAAGCATGGGAGAATAGCAAAGTAGAAGGATCCAGAGGGTCCTAGAAACCTACAAGTAGAACATTATGATAGGCAGATTTGGGCCCAGGGGTCCCGCTCAAACTAAAATAAAACTCTTTCTATTTGAGTTTATTTAAGTACTAAAGTAGGTCTTAACAGGCTCCCACATACTCTTCAAGTTCACCCATGCAATTACTTACTCTACAAATTTTGATATAAATAATTATTTCGCATTACACACACAAACACACATTATTATTATGTATAGGTCATCAGTTCTCTTCTCTACTGGTTCTTAGCCAGGAGTGTGTTTATGTTGACATCTCTTCCATTCTTAGTTACTGAATTCATTTAGATATATTGTTGTATTTTTAAAAAATTATCACTGTTGGAGTAGTCTAAGTGACAAAAGTTTCCCCTGTAAACAAAACCATGGTATTTGACAAATGCTGTCCTTGCACGCAAAGGCTAGTCTTTTGCTGTGCTAGTCTTCTGTTACTGTGATAAATACATGAGATAATCACATATAAAAGGAAAAGAATTGTTTTGGCTTATCCACAAGGGTATCTAAACTTTTGACATTATTCTATGACATATGTTCAAAGGTGCTGGGCCACATTCTTAGCCATCTTGGGATATTGTTGGCCATGGATTGGGCTGTTTTTTGGACACTTGCTTGTAGGTTCCAGTTTGTGGTTAATTGGCTCCATTTCCTTGAATTTATAGAGGACAGCATGTCACAGTGTAGCGCCTGTCTCTGAGCAAAGGTACTCACATAATGCCCAAGACTTCCCAGAGAAAAGGAAGAAGATACTGGAGCGCCAGAATTCCCTGAAAGAGTCCTACTGTTTAAGAATGGCTCACTCGGCACCATCTCTTTAGGATTCCTCTATCTCCCAATTCCAAACTTGGGACCCAATCCAATGGGCCTATTGGGAGACTTCCAGATTTTGACTCTAGCACAAATTCCCAACCTGTTATAGAGAGAATCTTCTCCTGAGAACTCCAGCCAACAGTTCACACTCTCTAGAATTTTGCTCTGAAAAGGCATAGAAGAATAGAAAAGAAATAAACTATATTTGGCAGCTTTCTCTCTAGAACTCTGCCCCCAATAACATTGAAAATTTCAATGTGTGTTTATGTTCTCCTGCAGCCATGCACCATTTCCATACATGCCTCTAGATTTACCTAAGGGAACCTTTGACTTCTAAGATATTATCAGTGCCCCATGCCGGTATTTTTCTAAATCTTCATTTCTAGGGATTTTGTTGTTGTTGTTGTTGTTGTAGTGATCTGTTTGCTTCTGACTATTAAGTTACTAATTTCTCAGATGGTAAAAGGTCTGTGGGTTTGCTGAAAGCTCGTATGTTAGGAAACAAGCATTTGTTGCTTGGTGCACACAGTGGGCACTCTTGTCCTTTTCCTCTGAGGGCTGTATGACTTTGATGACTTTATCTCTAGTTTTTTCCTCATCCAAATAGCATTTGTTTCTCAGTCCTCTAACCTCATGTGCTGCAATGCCCGTCTTCTTGGAGAACGTGAGACATGTAGTGTAGCGGAGGATGCTGAAGTCAGTTCGTTACTGAGTAAATTCTAGGTCATGAGAGAACATCTGTAATTTCCAGAGAAATAATTAGATCGATGAAAATAGTAACATTGTTTGTCTTTTCATTGTTTTGCCTCCATCTAAAGTAGGACCTTGCACACAATAGATGCCAGCAAATATTTGCTGAATGGTAAACTGGATTTAGTGATTCACAATTAGACACAGAAAGGTATGGAGACTCTGATAGGCATTGTCCTTCACTGCATAAAGAACAAGTTGTGTTTGCATTGCTCCTTATATAGGAAATTGCACACATTTTAGTCTCAAAATGCCTAGAGAAATGTAATAGAAAGTAATTGGACTTAAGCGGTTGGTACATTGCTTATCTGACATTTGACCTTTTCATTGGAAAAGATTGTTTTGTACATTTACATAAATTTTGCATATTTATTTGCTATTTTCCTTCTAGCATATGAATGTGACCCAGGCAGGGCACTAAGCATATTCATAAAACTCATTACCTCATTCATATCTTTGTCTTTTTTTCCACAGAAAGAGAGTTCATTGTTAGCTGAACACAATCAATATGAATTAGCTAAATAAATAATCTGAACTAAAACCGAAATATAATTCCTTAAAACATAGGGCTAGGAATGCAGTTCAGTGGAAGAACACTTGTCTAATATACTAGAGGCCCTGTACTTCAGCTCCCTAACCCAAAACAAAACAAGCAAAGGGATAAAACATGAGGTAGACCTTTAGGAATGACATTTTCTCATGTTATTTTCCTATGTTAGAGACTTAGCCAGTAATAATTTTTAAAAATTTATATTTTTATGATGGATACATTGGTTAAAATTCTGCCACTAAAACTGATAATTCAAAAAGCTTCCACTTTAAAGGAAATAAGAGTTTATTTTGAGCCACACATGAATGGCCATGACACAGAAATATGGTCAACAAATAATCATGAATAACATTGTACATTAGTGTACATGTAGAAAAACATGAAGTACATTAGTGTCAACATCAGGTATACTGGGTGAGGTAAACAGGACTCTTAGCTGTAGGTTTCAGACCCTCTGGGGGTAAAATTTTTAGCTTTTGAGCTTGTAGAAGAAGCTAGTGATATCTTAAGAATACTTTCTACACGTTTTATCTAAAGACAGAAAAGATACTGATTCAGAGTTGGGCAAAATAGGTAGTAATAGAAATAAAAATCATCCAAGATAATTTGAGCTTTGGCTTGGCAGCATTCCAGCTCTCAAAATAATGAAATTGGAATCTGTCAATACTCAGAATACTCTGCATAGGTCTGGCTTAGATTGATTGATTTATTCATTTTAAAAATATTTTATGTAAGAACATGAATGTTTTTCTTCATGTCTCTGGTACCCATGGTGATCTGAAGGGGATTACAGATTCTCAGGAACTGAAGTTAAAGATGGTTGTGAAGTAAATGTAGGCCCTATATAATAGCAGCAAGCATCCTTTATCACTGAGCCATATTTCTATCCTTCTGCTCCACATTCTGTAATAACAAACACTAAGACAAATTGAGTGCTAATACGTCTCATGATGAACTGACAATGCCCTATGAATTTATGGAGATGAACATATATTTTCATATATAAATACAAATGATATAGATGAAGGCCAAGCACTGGATTTTAATTTCTCCTCAGAAAATGCTATTATGAAAAATGAAATACAGGACTAGTTCTTTTGAAATCAAGGTCTGTGGAGTCTTCCCACATAGTGTCACATGATACTCACATCAAATTGCTTCCAGGAACTCAATAAGACCTGATCTGAACTCAAGCAATGAAAATACTCACCCATAAAAATATTTTAGATAGTCATTATTCAGTTGTATTTCTACAGATTACTAGCCTTGTTTACTTTCCAAATCCAATTGATTTCTTCTGTCTTTACCACACTGAAAAAATACCTGAACGCTTTTATGACATGTTTTTTTTTCTGTCTTTATGCTTGTGTCCTTCTACCCAACACCCATCCTTGTTGCTTAATGTTCCTGAAGTCTGTTGTCATTAAGATTTTTATATTAATTAAACATTTTTATTTTTTACATATACATTTATATTGTTACACATATATACAATAAACTACCTATAGCAACAAGAACCATGACACAATCAAGAATTATATAGATGTTATATTCTTATTGTTTTGGCTGTTTGTATTTGACAGCCTTGAACAAAACATCTTTCATATCTTGGTGCATCTAAAATTCTGATTGTAAACTAATCTCCATCATATCTTGTCATTATCAACTTAAAACATCTATCTAGACTTAAAAACATCCTATCACTAAGCTACCTGGTCTTCAACTCCATCAGAGACTTGAGAAGGAATAAACTTGATTACCTGAGTATGCCGGGAGTGCAATACCTCACGCTCCAGAAAGGAGAATCAATTATAGACTGAGACTAACCACCCTCCACCCCGAGGCACTGTGTTGTATTTGTGGGCATTGCCTGTGTCATTACAGGTATAGAACACCCTGTTTAAAGCCGAAATCTGCAGCTGGAAGACACTGAACTAAAGTTCTCACCTTGATCATGGACCTACTTACAAGCCTTCTATTTGTTAACTCATTTAACCTTGACACTAGATCTGTGCATGAATATTTTTTATCACCTCAATTTCTCTTCAGATGATGAACCTGGTATAGAGAGATATGAAGTAACTCACTCAAGTCATATTCTTGATGAACCAACAAAGCAGGATTGGAATTCAGGCTTCCAGTTCTGCATTTCTAATCATTATAGCATGTTGCCTGTTGAGACCCAAAGTACAGTGTCATTTTTTTTTGTCTATAATAACATAGGATTATGAATCCTGGAATTTATTACTTAGATAAAAATGATCTGGAATTGTGCAGGTCTGGGTCTCAATGTGTTATTGACTGATATGATCCTGAATATTATTTATTAAGCAGATCATTATGTGTGTAATCGAGATGCACCGTGACAAACATACCAGCTGGTGTCTTCCCCCAGCATAATCTATTGAAAAACCACTCACCCTTACTCCAAGTTTCTTACTTGGTCACAGACACTATAATCAAAACCCCACCAACCTTCAACAGGCTATTCTGTTATGTCTTTTCCTCAGGAAGAGATAACTGACTGTCACCCAGTTTCCATAGTGTCTTCTTGGAGCTGTTCATACAGCTCTATTGTAGTTGTCATTCTTGTTCTCAATGACCAAGTCCACAGGCTCATTTCCATGAGATAAAGGTGTGTGTGTGTGTGTGTGTGTGTGTGTGTGTGTGTGTGTGTGTGTGTGAATTAGAGTGTCCTTCACTAAAAATTTGGTACATTAAAAACGCACCATTTCTCATCTTGTTACTGGATATATCACTGTGTGGGAGAGTGAAGGGATTAGGACTTGAGGAAACTAGCGACTACAGGCTAATTTCCTAGAATCTTTCAATTGCAAGGGAAGTTTACTTCTGCCTTTTCAAGCACCCATTGATTTGAATGTTGCCATATGGCAGAGCTGAATATGACTGGCACATTCAGTGAGGGGAAGTGAAGGATTTTGCATAATTGAACAAGAAGACAATACCAAGCCATGTAAACCTTTTAGTGATAATTTGCAAATGATACCATTTAGAATGAAGTCACTTGCTTATCTTGTAATAGAAATCTTCTCCCTCTACCTTTATTACTATTTCCAGAAAATAATTTAAAAAATCGTCTTCTGGAATTTATCCATTAAAAAGAAAACAAAAGGATCAAGCTGTGATACACTGACAGTTTTTCCCTCTGAGTATTTATTTATTAAATCACTTTACACCCCCATCATGGCCCCCTCTCCTTTCCTCCCAATCCCACCCCTACACTCCTTTCTCCCATCCCTGTCCTTCTTCCTCCCAGAGAACGGGAGGACCCTAATTGGTACCAATCCACGGCATAAAGTTACTCTTATCTTAGAGTTTTTAATTTTTCAAGAAGCAAAGATATAGATTTTGATTGCCGTCTTTCAGTTTCAATTAAATTAATTGAACAATAAATTAATTTAGAGCCAGTATCTCATGTATTGCAGGTTGGACTTGAACGTGTTGCTGAGGGTGACCTTGAACTTTAGAGCACCAGAGATTGGCCCAAAGCTCATACATGCTAAGAAAATATTCTACCTACTCAACTTCATTTCTTCCCTTAACTTTACAAAAATAACATTTCTTGACATTGTTGCTTTAATAGACAAGTGTAAAATTGGGATATTTAATGACACATGTTTGAAAAGTCTTGTGATTATTTTTCTAACTTTATTTTTAAAATAGCATTCACATTAATATTTAAGCAATATTTTCTTTCTAACATTATTGTCATGTTTTTCAATATGATGAAAAAGTCAACTGAGCTTTGAATAGTAGCTGGCTGTGGGAGAAGTTCAATATTTTACTATCTCCTACCCTTCCTCAAACACTAAGCTGATTGCTTTTGTATGACATGGTATGAGATAGGTATGGAAAGTCAGTCCCAGAGTCACTAGTCCTGGCTTCTAGTACTTATTCTATCTGATCTGTTGAACAACCATGAATGATAACTACTATAATTTTGAGAACTCAAATATTACAGCACAGGTCTTGCAGTCTGGAAATGAAAAGATCTGTATTTAAAAACATCCTGTTTCTAAATGTTACTTTCAAACTTCTATCTCAGTTACAAAACCTTACCTTTAGAACAAGAGTAAAATTTAGATAATACTTTTGTTCACACTACGGAAGTATAATTAATGAATAAATGTACTATAATTATGAGGTATAATGTAGTTATGGTCATATGGATCAAATGTAATTATCCTGATATTTTTATTTTTTAGTATATTTTATTAATTTATTCATATTATATCTCAATGGTTATCCCATCCCTTGTATCCTCCCATTCCCTCTCCCTCCCATTTCCCCCTTATTCCCCTCCCCTATGACTGTGACTCAGGGGGGCCTTCTCCACCTGTATGTGCTCATATGGTATCAAGTCTCTTCTTGGTAGCCTGCTATCCTTCCTCTGAGTGCCACCAGGTCTCCTCATCCAAGGAACATGGTCAAATATGAGGCACCAGAGTTCGTGTGAAAGTCAGACCCACTCTGACTCAACTGTGGAGAATGTCCTGTCCATTGGCTAGATTTGGGTAGGAGTTCAAAGTTTACTGCATGTATTTTCCTTGGCTGGCACTATAGTTTGAGCAGGAACCCTGGGCCCACATCTTCCCATCATAATGCTCTTCTTGTAGGTTTCTTGGACTCTCTGGATCCTTCTATGTCCCCATTTTCCCATGATTCTCTCACCTAGAGTCCCAATAGGATGTCCTCCCCTCTGTACCACTTTCCTGGTAAGTGAAGACTTTCATGGGACATGCCCCTTGGGCTAGTATGCAGATATAAGTGAGTATATACTATTTAAGTCTTTCTGCTTCTGGGTTAACTCACTCATTATGACCATTTCTAGTTCAATCTCTTTGTCCACAAATTTCAGGAATTCCTTGTTTTTAATAGCTGAGTAATATTCCATAGTGTAAATGTACCACAGTTTCTTTATCTATTCTTCTATTGAGGGACTCTTAGGCTGTTTCCATGTTCTGGCTATTATGAATAAGGCTGCTATGAACATGGTTGAGCAAATTTTCTTGTTGTGTGCTGGAGCATCTTCTGGATATATTCCAAGGAGTGGAATAGCTGGGTCTTGAGGAAGCCCTATTCCCAGTTTTCTGAGATAGCGCCAGAGAGCTTTCCAAAGTGGCTGTACTAGTTTGCATTCCCACCAGCAATGAAGGAGTGTTCTTCTCTCTCCACATCCTTGTCAGCATGTGGTGTTGCTTGAGTTTTTGATCTTAGCCATTCTGATAGGCATAAGATGGAATCTCAGAGTTGTTTTGATTTGCATTTCCCTGATGACTAAGGAGGTTGAGCATTTCTTTAAGTGTTTCTCAGCCTTTTGAGATTCCTCTGTTGAGAATTCTGTTTAGTTTTGAGCCCCATTTCTCAATTGGGCTATTTGGTTTGGTGGTGTTTAATTTCTTGAGTCCTTTATATATTTAGGATATTAGACCTTTGTCAAATGTAGGGTTGGTAAAGATCTTTTCCCAGTCTGTAGGCTGTTGCTTTGTTCTCTTGACAGTGTCTCCTGCCTTATAGAAGCTTCTCAGCCTCATGAGGTCCCATTTATTAATTGTTAACCTTAAGGCCTGAGCTGCTGGAATTCTAATCAGGAAGTTGTCTCCTGTGCCAGTATGTTCCAGGCTCTTCCCCACTTTTTCTTCTAACTGATTTAGTGTCTCTGATTTTATGTTGAAGTCTTTGATCCATGTAGACTTGAGTTTTGTGCATGGTGACAAATATGGGTCCAGTTGCATTTTTTTTTTTTTTTTTTTACACTTAGACAACCAGTTAGACCAGCACCATTTGTTGAAGATGCTATCATTTTTACACTGAATAGATTTGGCTTCTTTGTCAAAAATCAAGTGACCATATGTGTGTGGATTCATATCTGGGACTTCGATTTGATTCCACTGATCAACCAGCCTGTTGCTGTGCCAGTCCCATGCTGTTTTAATTACTGTTGCTTTATAGTACAGCTTGAGACCAGGTATGGAGATGCCTCGGAGATTCTTTTATTGTACAAGATTGTTTTAGCTATTCTGGGTTTTTCTTTTTCCATATAAAGTTGAGAATTGAACTTTCAGTGTCTATTAAAAATTGTGTAGGTATTTTGATAGGGATTGCATTGAATCTGCAAATTGCTTTTGGTAAGATGACAATTTTTGCTATGTTAATTCTCCCAATCCATGAGCAAGGAAGAACATTCCATCTTCTCATGTCATCTACAATCTCTTTCTTCAGAGTTTTGAAATTTTTTCAAACAAGTCCTTCACTTGCTTGGTTAGAGTAACTCCGAAATATTTTATATTGCTTGTGGCTATCGTCAAGGGTGTAGTTTTCCTAATTTCTTTCTCTACATGATTGTCATTTGTATATATGAAGGCTACTGACTTTTTTGAGTTAATTTTGTATTCAGCCAATTTGCTGAAGGTGTTTATCAGCTGTAGGAGTTCTCTGGTGGAAATTTTGGGGTCACTTATGTACACTATCATACCATCTGTAAATAGGGATAATTTGACTTCCTCCTTTCCCATTTGGATACCCTTGATCTCCTTTTGTTGTCTTATTTCTCTGGCTAGAACTTCCAGTACTATATTGAAGAGATATGAAGAGAGTAGACAGCCTTGCCTGGTCCCTGATTTTAGAGGAATTTCCCTAAGTATCTCACCATTTAATTTGATTTTGGCTATTGACTTGCTGTATATAGCCTTAATTATGTTGAGGTATGTGCCTTGTATGTCTGATCTCTCCAAAACTTTAAACATGAATGTGTCTTGGATTTTATCAAATGCTTTCTTTGCATCTAAGGAGATGATCATGTGGTTTTTTTTTTCTCACTATGTTTATATGGTGGATTACATTGATGGATTTCCAAATATTAAACCATCCCTGCATCCCTGGAATGAAGCCTACCTGGTCATGGTGAATGATATCTTTGATGTGTTCTTGTATTTGTTTTGCAAGTATTTTGTCGAGTATTTTTGCATCAATGTTCATAAGAGAAGTTTTTAGTAATGAGGATGATAATGGGGGAAACAAATACAATTTGTAATCAAATGCAGGAAGACGCAGCCAAACAAGTGGCTGCGTCTTCCTGCATTTGACTGTGAATTTTATTTGTTTCCTCCATTACCATCCTCATTACTATGGATTTGAGGTCATTTTCTTGTATTTCCATTGTGTTTGAGTTCTCTGGGTTGTTTTCTTTGGGATAGCTGGGATCTGGCGATGCCATATTGTTTTGGGGCTCTTTGAGTATGATTTTACGCTGTCCTTTAGTCAATTTGCCATCTCTGTTTTTGGCAGGTAGCTTTCGGTGTTGGGGGAGGGAGTCTGAGGATAGATTCACCCATTTTTTCAGGATTTCCCTAGGCTCTGATGCTTCACTGGTCTGGATGGCAGGAGGCCAGCCCTGTAGTTTGGGTCTCTCACAGCCAGTGATCCCCAGCTCCACTGTACTTGTCCTGGGTCTCAGAATGTGCACTGGGTCAGGCCAAAGTGTCCACAGCCTTCTGGATCCCCTTTTGGCACCAGAGCTCTCCAGGGACTCAAGCAGGTTGTGCAGAGGGGGTCTGAAGGTCACTCTACTCCCTGTCTCCCCGAGATTTCCTTAGTCCCAGAGCTCTGATGCTCAACTTGTCTGTGGTTCCCAGTAGCGTTTTGGGACCCAGACTGTTTGCAGAGTCCATGTTAGTGTCACGGGGCCCAAATCGCACACACACTGAGTCCAATTAGCATCTATGGGCCCAACCTGAACATTGAGTCCAGTTCACTTCTCTGGACCCAAACGGGTCTTGGGGTCTAATCCACACACTTAGTCTAGTTAGCACTGAGTCCAACCAGGGTCACAGGCCCAAACCATACACTGAGCTCACCGAGTTCAGCCAGAGTCTCAGGGCCTGCACCACACACCTAGTCTAGCCACAGTCTCAGGGCCAAGACTGCACCAAGCTTAGCTAGAGTCTCTGGGCCTAAACTGCCTGCTAAGTTCAGCTAGGTTGTGTGGGCCCAAATTGCCCTCCAAGTTCAGCCAGGGACTCTGTGCCCAAACTGTGTGCCGAGCTCAGCTAGGAATTCTGCACCCAAACTGCGTGCCTAGTTCAGCCAGGGATTCTGGGCCCAAACCGCATGCCAAGTTCAGCTAGAGTCTGAGGGTCCAAACCATGCATGGAGTCCAGTTTGGTTCTCAGGGCACAAACTGCGAACCGAGTTGAGGTTGGGTCACTGGGCCCAAACTGTGCTGAGTTCAGATAGGGTTGCGGGGTCCAAATCTTGCACTGAGTCCCCTCTCCTGCAGCAATTTCCACAGGTCACCACACCAGTCGCCTCTGCCTGAGGGTTTCCCAGCTGCAAACCTCAGCAGCTGCAGCTGCTGCTCTGGTCAAGAACATCTGTGCTCCTCCCGTGTGCAGGGGTACGCAGGTTTTCTGTATTTTGGTCCTTTCGAACTGTGGAGTACTCTCCCTGCAGTGGAGTGGGGAGCTTATTATTCCTGGTTAAGAATTCCATGCAATTCCCTGGATCATTTACTGGAGCTTCTAAACACGGTCCACACTGCTTGCCACCATCTTGGAATCTCCCACCAATCTTAATATTTTTCAATACAGTCATCTTACTTTTTATATCTGGTAAGCAAAAAATAACAATATAAATGTTTTGTTTTGAAGAAAAGGGTGAATAAAGAGAATAACCCTGATCACTTTTTTTTTCATTGTATTTAGTATAAAAGAACAGACACTATCACAGTGTATGTAGTATGTATGGAGGACAATAGCATCTGGCATAATTTTGGATTTGATACACGTCAAATATATGAGTGAGAAATAAGAAAATGTAATATTTACACCTGGTAAACAGTAAGATATCTTGAGTCTTCTAGAGAGCTTCAGCTTTTTAAAGAAGTCAGTAGCTGGCTTGGGAAAAATTATGGTAAGATTCAAACAATCCATAATAAAATTAAACGCTTGACATTTTCCTGCTTTAGTGTGACTGAAAAGTTGGTACATATGACCCTTTCTTAGGATACGATAGTTGGCTGGATCCCAATGCCATGGACAGCAGTTGTGCATTTTGGAGTGATTTTTGCCTAGTAGGATTAGAAAATTTGAATATGAACATTGCCCAGTGGTGCATCGATTTGCCACATGTGGGTCATGTTCTATGGTGGTTTGCTAGCTATTGTACCCGAGCAATAATGAGTGTTTAGCTCTGCGTCTGTGTTTTCCACAAGACGGCATTGTAATTGAAAGTTAAAGGTCTGTGTAATTTTTTTAAAAAGCTTAAATTAACCCTAAAGAGAAGAAAACTAAAGCTGGCCTTAGCTGCTTTCTTGGCACTATTCCCTTGTGTTTTTAATGGGATCAGTGTTTCATGGAGCATAGGCATGTTTGGTGTTTCTTGCATGAAATGTAGCTTGGCCATCATCCTTTATATTCAGCAATATTCAAACAAAGGAATGCTGTTCTCTATTTTATTTATGTGCCTTGTTTGATGTTCCTTTGGTGAGTGACTTTTAAAATCATTTCTAGGTGTCGAGTTCTCACTAGTCCAAGGCAAAGTGAGAGAATCGAAAGTACAAATGTCTTCTTTCCTCTGGGGGAATGGGCAAATAAAGAGAATGACCCTGATCAATTTCATTGTACTTACTTGTAGTTTAAAAGAATAGATGCCATCACATTGTACATGTAGTGCATATAGTATCTGGCATAGGTTGGGATTTGGTACATGTCCAATATATGAGTGAGTAATAAAAAGAGATGATGGCAAAGAAACCAGAAGCTAAATTCATGGTCTACTAGCAGGTGACTAAAATATATCTCTTTTAAAAATGCACATGGTGTAGAGATGATACAGTATTCTAATTTTATAGAATTTCATTCCAACTTAGAATGTAGTATTCAAGTACATAGTTTTATTAACCTTGGCTTGATTTGATTTATATGGAGTCACATCTATGTTTATTCAGCTATTTGCTTGTTGACTGGTAACGCTTCTGCTGTCTCTGGTTAAAAAAAAACAACAACTGATGTTTGTGATTAGAAAAGAGAGAATTGTATAAAGTCAATGTGGTGAAAACAGCTTAGATTAAATAAAACAGTGAAGCTTTCTCTCAAGTGCCTGGTTGGTATGGAGAGAGAAGTCAGCCATTCCAGTTAATTGTCCCCTGAGAATTATAAGGTGTAAGACTAGTTCAATTGGCTCCAGCACACAGTGGTCTAACTAGTGTTTATAATTAAAGATCCTTCTAATAGTTGATAGACACTCCCTACAGTCTAAAGCTGAATACCTAAGTTGAATAGTATTTCCTATATTATCCAAAATTCCTAATGTCTATGTTTAAGTACAGTCCAAAAATAGTAAATAAAAATTCCAGAAATATCTAGTTAAGAAGCTTTAAACTTCAAAATGAAGTCTTGGGCTGTCATTCCTTTTCCTTCTGGGGATGTGAGTGATTGCTCTGTCCAGAGTATCCATGTAGTATAGCTACCTATCCATTACTCACTTTGTAGCCTTCTTGGTTGTCAGGTAGAGTGTCACAGGCAATTGTGCTTGGCTAAGCTTTACTTTATTTAATATTGGCCTCAAACCACAGGACCAGCAGTGCTGAGAAGAAAATCTGTAAAGTGAAAAGCTGAAAGTCTCCATTTAAACAACAAAAAAAGTATGCTACGTTTATCAGATCTATAGTAAGAAAAAATTGGAACACACACATACACACACACACACACCATACCACACATGCACACAGCACAGACACATACCACACAGACTTATATACACCATACAACAAACACAAACACACAGCATACCACACATGCATACACACACACCACACACATACACACACACGCCACACTACACATGCACACACCACACACACACACGTACCACATCACGCATGTGTACACCACACACACATACCACAAACCATACAGATACATACCTCACAAACATACACCATCTTCTATCTCTCTCTCTCTCTCTCTCTCTCTCTCTCTCTCTCTCTCTCTCTCTCTCTCTCTCTCAAACACACACACACACACACACACACACACACACACACACAAAGACACACACACATATACCAATATTAAATAAAATGCACTTTGAGGCATTTATCATGGTCTTGGTCTTTATCTCTTGCAGGTAAGCAGAGAGATGAGTTTATAGTCAAAAGTGCATAGTTTCTCTAGTCTTTATAAAATACTCCATGAAAGAGATTATCCATTTGGATACAGACCAGAAAATGCCCCCAGGCAACTTACAATAGAGAAAACTCAGCACAGGATGCTGCACAAGCATAGATGAAGCTCCTCCTGCAAAGTGGGAGGATTTTAACTTTATCTTTGGAGCAATGAAGGATTTGAAGCAGAGAGTTGGGATCTGATCTATTTATTGGAGAACTCCCTCTGGCATTTGTGCAGAAAATGATTTACAGAGAAGCAGCCAAAGCTAGAAGGCTGCATTCTTTTAGGCAGAAGAAAATGAACGTTGGAGTTAGGGATACATAAGTTATGAGCTTGTGAATTGCTTGTGAAAAAAATCTGCCCCAGCTTGATGGATGACTGTGAGAGGGGCCAAAGACTTCTTATTGACCCTCGAGGTGCTGGGATGGGTAGTGGGTAGATTTAATTTTCATTCACTAACTAGGAAATCTAGAGGCAAGAATATTTAGGCAAGATGATACATTCGGTTATCCAAAGGTTTTGTTTTCTTTTAAAATACACATTATTTTGGAGTGGAAATTCATTAATCTTTAGGACCTATTTAAAACTAGGGTTTGTTTCTTTATTTGTTTATTTAGGATGAGGGAAAGGAGAAGATGACGTGGGTCAGAGACCAAACCAAACTCACTTCACCACATAGTCCAGTCTGTCTCAACCTTTTTCCTTTATTTTTACAATGTGGACTGTGAAGACAATTATAGATTTAACCTCAGACAGAAGAGAATATAACATTTGAACCTGGATATGGTGAAGTTGTACTTTCCACATTATGATTGTTCAGGGAGTCAGATGACATTGACAGTCACTACGAATGCACATATGGCTTTTTCAAGTCTACATTTTATTAGTTAGAGTGTAACAGATGGGGAGACAAGGCATCTTCCGTGACATTGGTCCTGACAATGTGGGCAATGAAGTTCTCGTGGGTGGATATCACAGCTGTCTATGTTCTTACTCAGGCTCATGGAATTGCAGACTATGGGGTTAATGAAAGGCTGACTCTGAATCTCAACATCGCTATTGTTAAATATTCCATTGATGACACTAAATCATTGATAATTTTCTCCTTTAGCATGATGAAGCACTGGAAAATACATGAGATTTGATACCCTATGAGCATATACAGGGGGAGGAGTTCCCCCCCAGTCACAGTCATAGGGGAGGGGAGTAGGGGCAAAGCAGGAGGGAAGGAAGAATGGGAGGATACAAGAGATGAAATAACAATTGAGATGTAATATGAATATATTAATTTAAAAATATATATTAATAAAAAAAGAACTTTCATTTTCTGTAATAACAAGTTCCCTCCATTAATTTAGGTATTTGCAGTCATTAGAAAAATAACTTAAGAAGAGTAGATAAAGGGGGCCTGAATTTTATTTAGGTTTGCTGCATTCATGTATTGAAATTACACCTTGACTTCCACCAGCGTCTAAGAAAAACTAAAATATTCAAAGCCATTAAAAAGAAAACAATGTCCCAGTGCAAGGCATCAGGTATTTTTATTGATTGTTCCATGTTGACCTCTATGGTGTGTTTCTTTAGGATAGTCTCAGTATGACATACTGTCAGTACGTTCAACATTCCTAGTTATTCAACTGAAAGCTTGACACACATTTTGGGAGTCACAGGAAATTAATACCATCTATGCTGCTAAAGGTGGCACCAGAAACAAAACATGGACTTTTTACTGGTGTAGAGAGAGCCAAATATGTGCCATTATGTGTTTTCTTTCAAAATAGAGGTTAAGGGACAAAGGAAAAAGAATGTGTAAAATCAAAGGTAGACAGAGATCATTTTCAGAGCATTAATTAGAAGCTGTGAAGTGTTTTTCCCATCCCAAGAGACACTATGATACCAATCAGCAGATCACTCAGAGCCCTTATCACCAGATACATGGTGAAGCTATCTCTGGTTTTTACTTGTGCATGTACAAATAAACACACTTCTTATATAAAACATTGAACCACGGAATGTTTTTGGGTGTAGATGTAATCCAAATGGTACTGTAACTTTATTCCTACATATTCTATGTTATCTGATTATGAAAAATCCTCCCAAAAGATAATCAACAGGATTAATGTGACTCGAAATGATATTTAGAACCATATTTTTTTCTCCCCAAGTTTCTTAGCAACCAGGAATTAATTACAAAGCTCTCTTCTTAAATGTCTAACTGCTTCTCAAACCTAAGTACACAATCTGGGCAGATGCTCAGTCAAGAGGTCTCTTTCAGAATTATTCAATAAATATTAATCTTTAAGAAAAGGTATTTTCTATAAAAATATAAACAGCAAAGGTATTTGTTAATTGTTTATTCGTCACTTTGGTGCTGGGCTCCAAGACTTAGCTTTAGTTATTTTTTGCAATGAAAGTAAAGATTTTTCTGTAAAGAGATTGTCTTTTTTCCAGTGTATATTTTTTATCTTTTTTTTTTTTTTTTTTTTTTTTTTTCTAAAAATCTGGTGCCTGAAGACTGTGGCTTATGTTTGGTTCCTCTATTGTACTGAATGTATGTGTTTGTTTTTTAGTCATCACCACACAATCTTTTTCCACTATAACTCAATAGTACTACTTCCAACCAATTATGGTGATACCGCCAGCCTTTTTCTTTCTGCTTAGGATTTTTTATGGGTATCTGTGGTCCTTTGTATTTCCATATAAATTTTAAGAATTTTTAAAGATGTGAGTAGTAGTTTGGAAATTTTTGATAAAAATTTTTTTAGTAATAGGAATGGAACCAGTATTCTTGAGCATAATAGGCAAGCACTCCTGTTAACACATAGTCCTATTCCTCTTTCTACTTCTTAATTTGGCACAAGATCTCACTAAGATTTCAGTGAAAACTGGACTGCATTCTGTAGCCCAAACTGCTGTTTAATTTGTGACTCTCCCTCTTCAGCCTCTCAAGTAGATGAGATTCAGACCTACACCATGAGGATTAGCTTATTTTTGTTTATAGTTTTGCTTATTATCATCTTATGTTTTTCTTATTTCTAATAGATCCATTTTTGGAAAATATAAAATTATTTTTCACTGTCTCACTATACCCTCTATCTATCTATGTATTTGTCTGTCTGTCTAGCATCTATCAACTATCTACCTCCTTTTATTGATATAAAATTTTGTATAAGCTTAAACTACATGATAGTTTTTCTGTAATAATATATCTTGTCCTAGGTGGTAATTTTATGAGGTTTTGTTTTAATTTTTTTGTTTTTTCATTCATGAAGTTGTTTTTAATGTGATACTCTCTTTTTATTAAACATTAACATCTAAAGTCATCTGCATAACTACTGAAATCAACTTGCATATTTTTTGAAGCTTGGTTAAACAGAAACCTGCAAGCAACTCAAAGCTGTGCCTAACGCATAGCTGTGCTCACAGATTCTCATCTCGAGAGTGATTTGAAATAAGTAGATTCTGCCTGTGATGATGTAATCTTATAATTTCTTTTTTTCCTGAAATCCGTGGCAAAATAACATGTTTACATGTGGGTCAGTTTAAGTACATTTTAACTTAATGTTTGTTGATATGCCTCTCCTTGAATGCTCAAGATATGTGTGTGTATTTGCACATACATATGTGTACATATATGCGTGCATATATACATGTGTGTGCAGGTCCTTATCAATGTAAGAAGTTAATGCCGACTGTATTCCTCAGCTCATCTCTACCTATGTATTGAGACAGTATCAGTATTACTTAATGAACCCAGTGCTCACTGATACAGCTGCACTGGCCTTTCCACCAAGTCCCCAGGGATTCTCTGATTTTTCCCCACCCTGAGCACTGGATAGTATGCCCTAATGTGTCCAGTTTTGCACATGGTCGCAAGGGACTGAACTCAGATTCTCATGCTCGGGTGGCAAGTGCTTTACTGATTAATCCTAATGGTAGGCTTTAATAAAAACGCAATTCACTAAGAGTTATGTGCGAGTCACACACACCCCATTGCAATTTCCTCTCTACTTAGGATTAAATTTATCAAAATTAAGTCCATCTGTTTATGAAAAGATGCTCCATCTCATTGTTCTGGGTGGAGAGGCTCGTTTCCTTGTTCTTCCAATCCAGATGTCTTTGTACGTCAGTCTCTAGTCATTATTGTGTGCACTTTCCTCATTGGGCAGATATAAAAGAGAGCGTGGATCTAAGGCAGCCTTTAAGATTAGCAGTGTTTGGTAGGTACAAGGGGCGCGGTGACGTGTATGAGGACACTTGATTTGAAATCTTTAGCACTAAACTCACATATTCTTCCTGGAAGGAAGCACAGAAGGAAATGGAAATTGCTTTATAGTTTCTAAGTCTTTATACTTGGCACAAGTTGCCTTAGGTTTTTGTTGCTGTTTCTTGTCCCAGTACTTTGTATGTTGCTGCACCAGTTTAAAGGCAAGCATAACTCCATCAATCCATTTAGACCTTTAGTGCGTGGCAAAACTGTTAGTTTTGTTTGTTTTCTGTTTTTTAATTAATTAATTAACTTTACATCCTGATTATAGATCATAGTCCCTTCCCATCTCTCTGCTCAGTCCTACCATTCTTTTCCATTTCTCCTATCTCTCCTCTCTTACTCCTCAGAAAAGAGAAGCCCCCACACCCACCCACCACAGCACATCAAGTTACATCAGGACCTGTGGCCTGGCAAGGCAGCTCTGCCAGGGAAAGTGATCAAAAAGCAGGCAACAGGGTCCATGTCAGAGTCAGCCCCCACTGCCTTTGCTAGAGGACCCCCCAGGGGGCCTAGGTCCAGTCCAGGCATGGTCCTTGGTTGGTGCTTTAGTCTCTGCAAGCTCCTCTGGGCTCTGCTTAGTTAGCTCTGCTGGTCTTCTTGTGGAGCTCCTGTCATCTTCAGGTCCATATTAGCAACAGCACCACATGTAGGTCTTGAGGAATGTGACCATGGACTAGTCAGTTATCACTTCTTTCTAGTAATCAGCTTATTCTTCAAAATAATAATTTATTTTAGTAACAAATACTTTATTTTATAAAGTTTTGTAATATATAAATTCTATAATATGTAAAATAAGAATTTTATGAAAATATTTTTTGCCATTTTAAATTAACATTTTTATTATTTTCTTTATTACATATACATTTATATTATTGTACATACATACAGTAAACTACCTACAGCAAGAAGAACCAGGAATCAGGAGTTATATAAATGTTACATTCATAGTGTTTTGGTTATTTGTATTTGGCAGCTGTGAGGAAAACATCTTTCCTATCTTGGTGCACTAAAATTCTGAATGTAAATCAAAATCTATCATATCTCATTATTATCAACTTAAAAGATCTACCTAAACCTAAAGACACCTTAATCCCAAAACAACTAAGCTTAATTGTAAAACTAAACTATCTGGTCTTCAACTCCATCATATACTTGAGAAGGAATAAAATTAATTACCTGAGTATACAGAGAGTGCAGGTTAGCAGCTTCCAGAATGAGAAAATGAAAGAATAAAAGATTTAGTTACTTGAAGAGAAATACTATGGATATTGACAAAGTAACTTTTTTTTTTCTTCAATGATTATAACCTTTCAATCGTGCTTAGGAAAGATGAATTATTGGACTATAAACCTTAACAGTTACTTTTTGACAGTAATAAAGTCTGATGAATTAACATTCTTAATTATGTTTATTTTTCATTTTATGTATAGCTTTATATTGTATATAACATAACATGATTGTACATCAATACAAATGTGTATCTATGAGACACATACATTAATAACAATTACTAGCAGCACTCATTAATAACCTCCTAGAATTTGAAGTTATAACTAAACAGGTGAACATATCAAAGTACCATTTTCTCTTTGTACTGTTATCTTAAAATTCTAGCTGCATATGCAAAACATTAGAAATTTTTTTCTATTAGACTTCATCAACAAAAATAGAACAGACATATAAGGCAAGTAAGTTCTTCACATAAATAGTAGACTATAATTTCTGCAAAAATAGTTTAACAAATTTTTGAGGTCAAGCTTACCTCAAAAGATCTAGTCAATCTTCTTCTCTTTTGGTCACACTGCTAACTAGTGGCACTGCTGGCATTGTGTTGTCTCTTCTACTTATTTTCCATGGATCATGCCACTCATTCCTTTCATATTTTTTTGTCCTTAGTTTGATATTTTCTTGACTAAAATATTCTTGCACAACTCTTGCTCTCCATACATACTTCCTCAAACACGAGTATTTGCACTAAATGTTCATTTTCTGAATGTACCACTTAGTAATTGATGTTTTTATCAAACAAGTCCACAACTTTACTTCCTTGACACTAAATCACAAACCATAGTTCAGTGACAGGGGGTTGTCCTGGGTCCCATATATGTCTGACTTGTCCAGGCCCTGCTTGCCTCTGGATGAGAACATTTCTCACTCAGGGGCAGCTAGGGAGCTTTTGGGTGAGGTCTGAGACCCAGGACACTAGATAGGTTCCTGGCCTCTTCTGGGAAGGTGACACTTCTCCCAAAGGGTGTCATGGCTTATCTCTTTTTAGAATGAGACTGTTGGTCTCAAAAGTCAGTGGAGCTCCACAAGCCCAATTACAGCTCCTTGTTTGAGCTGCTGTGCTGAGCAGGGTAGTGGAAGCAGGTAGATGTGTGAAACCCACTGGTAGGCAGGTGCTATTGCTGTGGTAGAGCAGGCCACAAGAGCTTCAAAGGCAATTCCACCATTGCTGCCTGACCACTGGACCTCCAGGGGAACCTCCGCCTGTCCCCCGAATAAATGGTGTCTTCTAAGGTCATGGTAAAGGAATGGAAAGCAAGAGAGCAGGAGCCCCACAGTATCCCCTCTCCCCCAGCAAGCCAGCCAGAATTAATTTATAAACTTGGACAGTGCAGAGGGTCTTTGAGGGTGACTGTGTCTGATTTGCTAGGGCTAAGGGTGCCAGGATACTTCATCTACATACAGTGGTTCCATAGCTCATTTACATGCAGTAAGGTGGGGGGAGCAGGGAGTCCCATCACAACAAGAAGAAAACAGTACTTAGTTATCCTATGTGTGAGGGGATGACTTCTACGTACAGTTAAAGGTCATTTATTATAGGCTAGAATCTCAGTATAAGGTGAGATACTTCCAGAAATTTCCTATGCTTGTTGGACAAATTCCTTGTCAGGGAAGGGCCTGCCTTCTAATCTTCCCTGAGGGCTATGTGACTGTGACACTCCTTACAAGATCTGGGGCTACCAGATCAGGTGGAATGAGAACCTTGCTAAGGAGAGGGAGTCCAGCTTCATAGACCAAAAGCCAAACAGCTACCTGGAGAAGTCAGAGCCCCACAACAACCCATAATTTTATATGTATATTTGCACTGGCTTATTTGACTAGTCGCAGTTTATTAGCTACAGGGCAATCTACCTGAAGTCAGGTATGTTTACTACTTTGGTGCCTACTGTTCTCAATGCATAGGAGAGTGTGCAGCACATTAAAGCTGTCATGAGCAACCTAAAATATGAATAGATGAATGAGTGAGCCTACTATAACCGAAGATGCAGTTTAGGGTTTTTAAGGAGTATTGGGCTTGTCTTATTTGCGTTTTTATACATACAATCTACATGGTGAGCACAATTTGATTTGTCAATGTGTAGCTATCTAAAAAAAAAACCTTTTCTAAAATAGCTAATACAAATCCAGTGGGATTTTATAACTTAGTTTTTAATTCTTCCTACTACATGAAACATGCAAACAACAAGTCTACTGAAAATTCTGTAGTCACATACACAGCTCTAATAGCCACAGACATTGTAAACATGTAGAGTGTAAATACAGCAGATAAACATGGGACACAAAATTTTGGCAAAAAAAAATTTTTACACGATGGAGAAGCACTCAGAGACTACAGGATCAAAGTGTTTTCAAGAGAAGAAAACAACATTTTCCCATGTGTACCCCAGCGACCCCGTTTCTGTGCATCTAATGTCCGTCACAGCACCTTTGAAGTTGAAATTAAAATGAGCAACTGTATAATTCTTGTAAATTACCTTTGAAGATTTCTGAACCCCATCTAGCCATTGCTATAGTGTTATATTCTGATTCTAAATAGTTTCAAATGGAGTGAAGACGTGAAGGAGTGGGAGGCAGCTACCACAGGAGGCTGTACATGACTTCTCAATTATCCCAGAATGTCAGCGCTCTTAGCTTCCCGGTTAGTAATACGCACGTTTCAATATTGGGTTGATTTGCATCTTTAAACTGTAATAACCTGTTGCTAGAGGCATCACCATTTTCATTCCACATCACTGTAATGTGCTCTGTGTTCACAGATTTTCCCCAGGGATGTCTGTAGTTGTTTTGTCCCTTTGGTTGTAGCTAATGACATAATAATATCCCTTCTAGTATCTTTTCTACAGTTTTCTACTTAGATCCTAATTGTAAGCATCTGTCTTATTTCACGGTTCCCAATCTTCTAATCTTGGGGGATCAATCATAATTTGATTATTTTTAAGAATAAAATAGCTTTCGGTAGTTCGTCTGGGGGAGACTAAATATTGTATCAGCTTGATGTCTTAAATGGCAGCAATGGGATGGAGAGAGGGAACCTTTTACACAGACTCATTAACCACTTAGGGTGGTTATTATTCCAACAATGCCCAGAGAACTATCTTACCTCTTTTTTTTTTTTTTTTTTTTTTTTTTTTTTGCACAGATAAGACCCCTGAGCTGAGAGAAGTATTTGTGCATAGGTTGGTAGTAGAGATTAAAGCAAGAGGTATAGTTGTTGAAGTAATTGAGTGGTGTGTCAACCTAAGTGGGATGTTTAGCTTATGTGATACCTTCTAATGTGCTACAACACTTAACAGGGCGTGGCTGTAATTCCATTCATACAGGGATAAAGGAAGGTAAGCTCTTGAGTATCTACTCTCCATAGACACAATGCCAGTTGGTGCTTGTATTACACACAATTTCAATTACTCCTCTTCAATCCAATGGAGGAATGAAAGTTGATGAGGATGAAACAAACCTTAGACAAGTCAAGTTATTGATCAAGCAGCCTATGGTTTTAGCTGCTTTCTCTCTTGCTTCAACTATAAACTATTCTTCTTTCACACCACAGATCCCCTCTTAATTTCTTTGGAGGAAAATATACACTTTTGTTTAAAAGAGCACATTTCCTAAGTTTATGATACAGAAACAGCTCGTGACGTCTGATTAGAAATCATAAAGCAAGGAAAAGCTTGCAGAGTTTTAGGCTCTTAAATTTTAAGAAGGAAATCAAAGGCAATCAGAGTAGCAAAAGATGTGCATGCTTACACAGGCCATAATTTATTCAAAAAGAGAGGGAGGCCCTGCAGCAATGCAGGTGGAACAGACACTATTACATCCCCAGGGTGGGCCTGGAGAAGCCAGAACATCCAATCCCTCAGGAAAGATGATCATCTCCTAGAGATTTTAAAGATTCCTTTAAACGTAAAAGTATAATTAGGTCTAAGAGCTCCTTCATTCTGCACATGCATGATGTTCTTTCTCCACATTTTAATAGAATGTCAAGTAAATGTTCTTTGGAGTAGAACTTAATTTTTAAAATAATTCCTTGACAATTTCATAAATTTACTCCACCTGCAACTCCTCTTAGATTCACCTCCCTTTCCTTACATGCCCAAATATGTGTCCTCTGTTTCATTTAAATCCAATTGCGTTGCCTATGTACTTTAGAATCTATGACCATCCACTTGAGTGTGGTTGGCTTACGAAGGGCCTCACTCTTAAAGGAGGCTTACCCTCTCTCTCTCAGCAGCTATCAATTACCGGTAGCTTTTCAGTTAAGGGTAAGACTTTATGGCCACTTTCCGTCTTCATTCTGAGACTTTTTTTTTTTTTTTATAGCTTGAGCTCTTGCCTGCTGTCACAACCATGAATTCATATACATAACTTCCCTGTTGTGTTCAGAACATCTTGAAATCATTCTGTCCCATTTTCCTTGCTGATCCCTAAGCACTGAAGGGAGAGGCATATGACAAGCATGTTTTTGATTCTTTGCACCTTGTTCAGTTCAAGGTTTTTGTGTTAATTGCCATCAACTGCAAAAAGAATCTCCTCTGATGGGGGTTGAGAGAGACACTGATCTGTGTCAAGGATAGTCATTAGTATTCAGTTCAACGCTGTCTATTTAGCAGAATAGTTGATGTAGGTTTTCTGCTAGCCTTATGACCCATCTTGACCCTAACAACGATCGCAATATGTTTCATCTTGTGGAGTAGGTGTAAATCCAACCAGAAACTGAGTGATTACTTCTATGATATTCATGTGTCTATTGTACAACAGTGAGTGTATTTTGCTATATTAAATATTACAGTAGCATGCAGGGTTCGCAGCTAGTTAGTAATGAAGATTACAGGGTAGAGTAGGAACTAAATGAGGGATAATTATCCCTAAAGCCTTTCTAAACGTACTTACAAAATACTAGGGAATAATATATATCTATATCTATATCTATATACCATATATATATATGGATACACATGGAATGTGTGTACGGTTTTATATATGAGTTATGTGTATGGATATGTATGTATAGTTTTATTGGAATAACCTTATAATGAGGTAACAATGCTCCTAATAGACACAATAGGCTAACAAATAAAAAAGCCAGTGTTGAGAATGTGTTTCCTCTACTGGATGACTAGTGAATTTTCATAGCCCCCAATGGTAGCATGCTATGGACAGTGCATTTGATTACACTCTAGGACTTGAGGCTGAAAACATTCTAGGCCTAAGTTAGCAGACAGAGGCTGGAAGCTAAAACCTTCAAGGTCCAGGCTTGCAGAAAAGTAGATTGTATGGAGGCTAGAAGCTTCTAGGTGTAGGACCCAACCCAAGTTTTCTCACAGATTAGGTATGGCTCTCACCTCATCCCCTCTTCTGAGGAAATAAAAAAAAATTACATATGGTCTCCAGCATTGACAAGTTCAAACTTCACTTTCTTCCCTAAATTTGTCAATTCTTGCAGTTACTTTCTCAGAGTAGATACTTTTTTCCTAACCACGTCCTCCTCTCCCCAGCCACACCCAAGTCTTCACTGCCACCTCCATGGGTTTGTCTGTTTGTTTCTTTACAGGGCTCTTTCTTTCTTATCTCTTCTCATTTGGTCACAGAGTTTACTACTTCTTGAGAAAGTTTTATCTCTCCCATCCTCAAAATATTAACTTGCCTAATTATGTATTTTGATGTAAGGTATGTGAATGATAATAAAAAGAAATAAATGAAGGACTTGACAGCTCCTAAAGTGCTGAGGTTTTTATTATAGATATAAGGGAGAGGACGGACAGTTGCCAAGGCATCTGGAATGGCCCAAGCTAAACCAGGCTATGAGAAGAAGGGGGCAGAGGCATGAATGGAGGAAAGAGAGCAACCAGAGGCCCAAGGGACAAAGAGCAAGACAGCAGACAGGGAATTCAAAATGGCTGTGCCATACAATTTATACAGGGAAGAGCAGGTGGAGGAAGGAGCCCAGCCCCCCAGTTCCAGAGCTGTAGAGTTTAGGGTGGGGGATGGGGTCTGATAGCCAGGGTGATTCTTTAACAGGAACTGAGAGATGCTGGGAGGACCTGGTGGCTAGAATCTGCTTTGATACGTTAAATGGGCACCTCAGTTAGTCATTTGGTGGGATTTGAGACCTAACAGTGTGGTCATTATAATTTAAAGTGTCCTTTTTCATGACAACCTTCCAAAGTCCCCATTCTAGATGACTTAAGCATGCTGTGTATTTTCCCACATGTGGTGTAGCTTTTTCATTTTGGCATTTTATAGTCCTTTCTTACTTTCTCAGATCTCCATCTTCCTGTAATGCTCAGGTAATACGCCACGTCTTTGTCTTTCCTCCAGTTATCCTGAGTCAAATTAGACTAACAAATAAGTCCTTGATTTTTTATTGTACTTCTTGTATCTGATGAACTGAATCACTTATTTCGGTCAAAGCAATAATATTGTTGATTTCATGCATGCTTTCCTCTGCCAATTATAATAGTATTATTTTAAGAACTCAACATTGTTCAAGACACTGGGAAATTTCTAGAGGGCAAGCTATGGGATCTAAGGAAATAATATAATTTTTAGTGTTTCAGATGGTATTGGCACGGCTATGGACTGATCAGACATGTCTACGTTGTTTTTGGGATCTGTAAGCATTTCGACAAGGTGGTGATGGTCTGCAATAAACCCCATAACTGTGGTCACTTGGACCCAGTAAGCCTGGCATGTCATTCATTAAAACGTTGGTTTTATGTATAGTATTCATTATAAAGAGAGCGAGGGGAGGTTACTAGAGCAAACTGTTAGGGATTATGCTAGTGATTGGGAAGATAATGCTATCTACAGACGGGAAGGGGGGAGGAAAAGAAGAGCCCCAAAGAAGGAACTGCTCTTCCGGAAGTGTTCTAGTCCATGGAAAAGTTTGGTGTTTTGCTTTTGATTTCTGTTATTTATGTTTTCTAGATTTGTTTTCCTAGTAGTATTCTGCTTGGAAGCATAATGATCTTGGTGAGTGTTGAGACAATATATTCTGACTAACTATATTTGAGGTTTATATAATTAATTTTATTTTATACATGTACGTGTTCATATGAGTGTGTACAGGTACCTGAGGATGCCAGAGAGGATTTTTAAATCACATGGAACTGGATCGATAGGGTATTGTAATCCTCCTGACATAAATGCTGTAGAAAGCACTTTTAACTCCTGAACCACCTCTCCAGACCCTGGGGCTTATTTTTAAATGCAACTTAATTTAGAAGTAAGATGTCCTACACAGTATTGTCTTGGACTTAGAAATTGAATGCCACACACACACACAAAAAATGAATCCTGTTTTTATACTAGTTTCACGTGGCTAAATGCTTTTCTTCAGTAAAATCAGAATATGAGGGAAAGTTTTTGATTTGTTTTGTTTTGTTTATCCATTTGTTCATGGCCGTAGTCATTCATGAGTTGAGCATGGTTCTGTGAATGGTCCCAGACTCATGTACATAAGAGACAGCCCTAATTCACAAGGTTATACATTTATTGTTAAATAAAAAGAAAATGAATTGGAGGAGATGTGGGTGGATTTGAAGGCGGGGAAGAATGACCCTATCTAAGTATGTTGTACGTATGTATGAGCCTCAGTAATTAATAGAACGTATTATATTTAAGAAAAAGTGTGTAATATGACATTCCAGAGTCGGAACCCCAAGATTCTAGGTGTTTCTCAACCTTTCTAATGTTACAACCACTTAATAAGGTTTATTATTTTGTATTGACCCCCAACCATAGGATCGTTTTTATTGCTACTTCATAACTGTAATTTTGCTACTGCTGTGATTTGTAATGTAACTATCCATGTTTGGCAATGGTCTTAGGTGACCCCTGAGAAAGGGTCATTCGAAGTCCTCACGACTTATAGGTTGAGGATCACTGACGTTCAGCTGTCACTGGATATCTCAGAATGCTAATGAGAGAACCTAGATAGTATTTGGGGCCTAGACTATTTCAGTAACATCAAACAGGAAAACTCTTTTTTTTGTATCTAAGGACTGTTCAATCTTAGGTCGACTGCTTTGAGAAAGCTTGGCAGGCTTAAATTAATGGGAAAAAAAATCTAACTTTTTAACCTCTCCAACTGTGCTTTATGTCCTTGTAATTAGTTGATTCATTTTCCTGAAGCTAATGCCCTATTTCAGTAATAAAGGCAATTTCTAAATTTCTCTCATATTATTGAAGGCCTGCTGATTTCTGATGCAATGTATTCCTTACTTTATAATATTTTTAAGATTTCCATTTAATATGTCAAAAATGCCAGTACTTTTCATGTTCTTTTCCTCCTCCATTAAAACATTGATATTTTTTTAGAGCTGTAAATTATTGTGGATATGATGGAGTTAGTTCTAGGAGGTTGTCTCCATGGAGAAAGCACATGTCTAATGGAATGAGCATACTACTTATTTCCTTACCAAAGATGTGTGGGCTGAGGGATTGATATGATCTGAACATGTCTTTTAAGTCTTAATTTATAGCAGTTGGGTTGTTTGTAAGTATATGTCAGGGTAAGTGTGTTGTGAAATAGAAGAGTATGTGTGCACACTTTAAGAATACATGTGAAATATGTATTGGCTTACACCCTTTTTATATTCTGTATAATGTCTACTAATAAGGAGCGTACGTTCAAAAGAACTGAGTTATATTCTACCATTTAACTCTTCACTGTAGCAGGAAACCGTGCTTTATTTCATTCATTTGTACCAGCTGTACTTGGAGAATACTATCCCAAGAACAATTGTTCCCAATAGTAAAGGGCTGTTTGTCCATAGAAATTATATTATATTTCTCATATCCTTAGATATTTTATTTCATATGCATAATAAACAAAAAGCCTATGTTAAGAGTCATACATGGAGAGGATCTACACCCTCTGCTCAGATGTAGTCGATAGGCAGCACAGTCTTCATGTGAGTCGCATAATATGGGGAGCAGGGGCTGCCTCTGACATGGACTCTGGTGCCCACTCATTGATCAATTCTCCCTGGTGGGCGGCCATGACAGGCCACACAGGAAGAGGATGCAGGCAGTCCATTTGAGACTTGATAGGCTTGGGTCAGTTGGTACGGGAGGAGGCACCCTATTTCTGAAGACTAGGGGAGGGGGAAGGGAGGAAGACGGAAGAAGGAGTAAGTGTGGGACCAGGAAGAGACAGGGGAGGGGACTAAAATTGGGATGTTAAGTGAATAAACTAAAAATAAGCAAATTTAAACAATAAAAGCAAAGAAGAAGGGGGAAAAAAGATCTGGTGGGAGTTTAGTATAATTGTAGAAAACAAACCGAAAAGGCCTTTTAAGAGATCAATTCTTAATATTTTAAGGAAAATCACAAATCAATGCATAGTTACTATAACAAAATTTATGTGAAACAAAATATAAAAATGATTTTAAAATACAGAAAAAGAAAAAGAATTACCTGTAGCATGGTTGATCTTGACCACATGGCATTTGGCCCTCCTCTGCTCCTAAGTCATGAGCCAATAGACTCAGCTAGTACAATTTTTTTTTTTTTAGTAATCAATAGCGCACTTAAAACATTTAACAACTATTCTACTTTGGCATGATGATTCTTTTGGGCTTAAGACCATTGTAAAACTACAGATGCAAGGAATATATTGAATTTCTCCATTTCTTCCTAAAAACAGGGAATAAAAATACTCCGCTGTGAAAGATGTACCTCCTGTACCAATAAAGATTCTTTGGCAGAGAGTAAGGAGAGAGTTTTGTACCAGCAGATGTGGCACACTGATTCTTCTCTTCCTTTAGCGTCTACACACACTTACTTTCTTATATTTGATTCTTTTTGTTCAACCAGGAATATTTAAAATCTCTATTAGAGAATATGCTAATTCTCTAAATCTTCCTTTCTCTATGAGAGTTTGGATCTCTCATCAAATTATGTACACAGAGATCACTTTTATATTGACCTTATAAATTTATATTCATGCCAACAGTGCACAGAAGTTTCCCTTCTCTACATACGTTGTAGCATTTGTTATTTTTCTCTTTCCTCCAAGAGTTCATCTAATGGCTTGAGTAGACACTCCAACATCACTTGGATTTGTATCTCCATGATGTACAGTGAACAATATTTTTGCATACATTCTATTGGCTGTTTGTAATTCTCTTCCCCTTCCTCCTTCTATTACCCCCCTCTCCCCTTTATCAGTCTTCTGAGATAGGATAGTATAGTAGGCCAGGAAGGCCTTGATTTTGCCATGTGGTCAAGTCTGTCCATCTTTTTGCGTCTCTGTTTCAAGTACTAGGGTTATAGATACACACAATCACACCTGCATCCTTTGCGCTTTCATTTGAAGGGAGGTTAAATCAATCTTTTAAACTTTCATACTATTTATTGATTTTTATTGTTGTTGTATTTTATATGGTTTTGATTACTTTATATGTTATGCATATAAAACTCTTGTATGTTGCATACTTTGCAAATCTCTTTTTCCTTTTTGTTAACTATTTATTGCCACCAGAAGTTTCATCTATGTATGTATGTATCTATCTATCTATCTATCTATCATCTATCTATCTATCTATCGCTTATTGTTCCCTTTGTTCTTGGGTACATTGCCTAGGCCCATGTCAAAAAACATTTTCTCTATATAGAAAATGTATTTGGGTTCCTCAAAACATTTAAAATAGAACTACTACTAGATGACCCATCAATTCCACTACTAGACATATATGCCATGGAAAATAAATCAGCATGGAAGTAATATAATTACTTCCAGATAGCACAGTTCATAATAATCAAGAATCCTACTAGTGTTCAGGACTGATAATGTGGTCTACACACACAATGAACTACTCTCCACTTACTGAGAAAAAGGAGATCTTGTCCTTTACAGAAACGTGTATAAGCTTGGGGAAACATTATGTCAATTGGAGTAAACAAAGCACTGAAAGGCAAATAAATCCTAAATGGGTTCACTCACGTGGAATGTAAAGATTACAGCACAGTTGATTTTACACTAATAGGCTAGAAGAGGCTAGAGAAGAGAGGATAGGAGGTGAAAGGAGAAGATAGGGGGAAGCTGGCCAGTGGCTACTAAGATACTGCAAGAAAGGGAAATCCTGATGCTGTTTCCCATCCAACAGCACAATGACCATGCTTAACATAATGTGGAATATTTCAGACTAGTTAGTAGGGAGGCCTTTCATGCTTACACCAGAAAGAAATAATATTATAAATGATGAATATCAATAATAACCCGATTTGACTTTAACGAAATGGGGACATTGCCAAGTATCACATATTCTTCGATAAATATGTACAATTATGTAAATTTAAGTAAAAATTTAAAAGCATTGAAAAGATGCAAAAGACTGCAAACATTGTTCTCTTTGAAGTGAGGCTGAAAAACTTGAAAAGTTTTAAAATTGCCTTGAAGCAATAGCTTTTGTATGTATTTTTCAACAAGTACTTGTAGGACCTTTACAGATAGGTACATTAACGAAACCCTTTCAATAAATAGAAAATAAATATTATGGGTCATAAATTATAATGCCAAAGGTTTAGAGAAATGTGTTCTTTAATTCCTCAGAAGGATATAAAATATTGGAAGGTTTATAATTGAAGAAATGTTCAGTTCAGTCTAAAATATGGGAAATCTCTATTAGTTGACAGTATAAAACTCCAAACTGGCACTTCAGCAAAATCTATATGACAACATCAATAATATTTGTCAATTAAATGATTGAATGAATAAATTATAATAATATAAACAATATTAAAGCTTCTGTGGGAAAATATTTTTAAACAACCCCTCATCTATTAAGGAAATTCTGAATTAAGTCAAAATAAATGATTACTGTAATTTACTGCATTAAATGGCTATCAATATATCTTTTCCCACCAGTCAGATAATTTTGCTGCTCAAACAGCCATTTTACAAATGGGTAGCTATTGCATTTAAATTCATAACACTAGAAATGGCATGCCATAAACAGCTTTAATTACTTAGAAGTTAAAAATCTGTTATATCTGTTCTTTTCCCAAACAGCTTCCCTCTTCTATTATTCAATCCAAATTTATGTGCCTGATCAAGAATGTTATCAAGAATGCTGTATAAAATGTTAGTTTATACAACTGCAATGGAAAAGCTAAGCTTCGTTTACAACTGTCAGGAATTTAAACATGGTGATTTGATATTCTCTTTTGATACCAGCAAATCTGGGTTCTCTAATGCTTAATCACATCCTCTAGGCTACTGAGTGTTATTTAAATTTCAATCTCAAAACAAAGATAATAAGCAATTATAATAGTACAGATCATTATAGTTCACAACACTCTGATTAAATACCAGGAATGATTAACACATGGAAATACCTTACATGGTAGATTTGTGAATACAGTTCTTTAGATCTTTTTTCTCCTTATCCATAAAGTATCTATGTCAATGCACGTGGTCCACAGGCATGCATGCAAACAAAATAGCCACATACAGAAAATAAAAGTTAACAAATATGTTTGAAAATGCCTATTTCTAGAAGTTAAATAAAATTTTAGGATTTTTTTCTCATGATATTTTCTTCATGGATTGTTTGGGTTGCGGTTGGATATATTTAACATAAAATAAATTATAGGTAATATTTATTACTACCTGCTTTCTTTAAAACAAGGATGAATGTTTCTAAAATTATTTTGATTGTTAAAAATCATTTCTGCCTCAAATTTATATAACCTGATATGCTTTTATCTATGTAGTACAAACAAATTGAAGCTATCAATATATTATTAGTAAAAGTGAATTAGGTAAGTAATTAAGAATATTTTAGAAGGGATATTTCTTGTGTTCTTAATTTCTAATGAAGCAATCTTCTTTTTCCCAATTATGTTCAAATCTCTTAATCTCATAAGATTTGTAAGATGTAGGGGTTCAGGTGTGAACTTTAGAAATATTATGATTACAAATGTCTTTCGCAAAGTAGTCATTTAACCTTTCAAGAATGCATTAATCATCCTTGTGATGTGATGTGTTCTGTTTGATTCAACTGATGAAATTATGTAAGAAATAATGGTCAGTTCTCCCCACTGTTGCAATGTCATTGTAGAAACTGTCATGTATCTGTTATCAAACTTTTACCCAGTAACCAAGAAGCCCTTGGAGCTACCCAAGGTGTTACAAATACAAGATAAATAAAATGCAGCCTTTCTCCCTCAGAAAATTGAATCATAATCAGGGAAAATGTCCATAAAATATACAGATGTGGCCCAATCTATGAATTCTATTAAAGGGAGACATACTAGGAATTTGAAGCTGTAGGAAAAGCTGTAGGAATTTGAAGGTGTGTGTGTGTGTGTGTGTGTGTGTCTGTGTGTATACATGCACATGTATTTGGTGCATTAAGAACATTTCAGAGAGAGGTAAAGTAGATGAATATTTGAAATCATACAATTATTAACAAATAGATCATTTATAAAAAAAGTTTTAAATCTATCAACTTAGCAGAACACTAGCTTCAGACAATCTAAAAGCTAACAGTGTCATCAGGTAGAATCTTTGGCCTATAGAATAGCTCTCTACATCTAACTGTGTCTGCCTTTTTCTCTTGTGTACCCACCAATGTATCCTAAACTAGCCTTGATTTATGATTTTCTTTGTTTTGTAAAACTGTAAAAACTTCAAGACAGATTCCATGTTGGAACATGAAATTTGGGGTAATCTAAATCTGTTGTCTTGAGCTATGCTTGCTCAAAATGGCTCCAGAACTATCTTAATTCCCTGTTTAAGAAAAGAAAAGAAAAGAGGAAAAAAGAAAAAGAAAAGATTAATACTGGGGCATGGCTGAATCTGGAAAATGATGCTGGAAACATAGGCAGCTGTACATTACAACACAAAGAGTAGACTAACTATCTTGATGATAAACCACTGGAGGAAATCAGTGGGGTCAGGAATGACCACATAGACCACAAATGACTGTGAAATGATGGCAGAAGTCCAGCGATATGGAGCCTCTCCTCTACAAGGTTTATCACGTGTGTGGTGAGGAAGAGTGGCCAGCCAAGGACGAGTCTATTATTTACATCTGGATCGTTGGATTGTTCAAGAATATCTTTCTTCCCTAATCACACCCAGAAGTTTAAAACCCTCCTGGCTTCTGTGATACTCTGTCTCCATTTCACACAGAAGCAGTTATATCAATACAAACACACTGGAAAATCCAATCCTGCTTTAAAATATTTATTTTCTAATTTCCAAAAGCCTTATAGTGACCGCTGTGTTTTAAGTAATTTAAAACCCAAGTGTCAAAAAAAAAAATCCATCTATAAAACTATAGGATATTATGCTGCATTAAAAATTCATACTTAGACTATGTGTAGTGGGGATAAAGTTGACACGTGGTTTTACAGGCTACCCAACCCTGATCTCAGCTATAGTTAAGAGTGGATTCTTCTCATGGTCAATCCCATCATTAGTGGCTGGTATACAGTTAGTAGTGTTTATTTCAAACTGAAAATTTTAATCCAATTTTAAAACATCTCTGATAAAAAATAAAGACATTAGCTTAATTAGAATATTTTTTTATCTAGGAAAGAGGAAATGGTACTACGTGTATTAAAAAAAAAAAACAAGAATAAAAACCGGAAAGTATTTTTTTCTGGGAACAGTTTTAGCTTTGTTTCTATTGCTATGACAAAATGTCCAATTAAAAAAAAACAGACATAAAAACAAAAACACTTATTATTGAAAAAGTTTTAGCTCCCAGTCCCATCACTCTGGGGGAAGTCATAGCAGCAAGAGCTCTAGATAGCTAGTTACATCACAGCCACTGTCAAACCCAGAAGGAGGATGACTGCATCCAGACTTCCCACTCAGTTATCTTACTCTTCTCTTAAAGCAATCAGAGCGCCCTGCCTAGATTTACGACTGGTCTTACCTACCACTGGAGCTGCCCATATGGGGAGGATAATTCTTTCCGCATCAGTTAACTGAGAAAATATCCTAAAGGCATGCACAGAGGCCACCCTGCTATAGACAATCCATCATTGACACTCTCGTCCCTGTAGGTTCTATGTTGTTCAAGTTGATATGTAAAACTAACAATCATGGAAACTTCTCAAGACTTTTTAGAGCTCAAGATTAAGTCACCTTTCTTACCTGGTCATTTCTAGCAAAGGCGAATGGATTACTTGGATAGTGAATATTAAAGGAATTTGTAGTGATAAGTACTTACAAGATCTAAAATGTTCATTGGGAAAGGAAATCAGTAAATACTTCAGTGTCAACTGATTAGAAATGATAATTTTTATGAGATGCTAAAAAGGAAAATACCTTCATTCTAGATTTTTTTCAAGGATCTTCATAGGTTGAGACTCATGGATGAAGCAGGTATCCAGAAAAATGGCATAGGTAAACATTTAGTTCATATTTACACAATAATATAAGCATGGGAAGAGACTCATTACATGTGCTAGATATAAGGGAAATATTTTATATTTACTGTATCTTTTTACTATGAGATTTAACTTAGCTTGATAACTTTTCATTTTCATCTCTTCTCATGATTAAATTCATTAAATTTCTTTGTACCTGGAAATTTTTATTTTCAAAAATACTCCTTTCTTTTTTTTATAAGATCTCTAGTTTTTATTTAATTCTCAAAATATAAAGTTTTCAAGGAACACAGAGAAGACATTTCTCAAGCTATGTTCCCTTGCTAATACTTCTTTCCTAATAACCACAATATGATCTTAATCTTCATTGTCTGGCAAAAAACTTCATGATCCAAGAGGCTGTTGCTAATATTCATATATGTCTTATCCAATGCCTTGAAAATAATTCCAATCATTCTTGTGTCTAAACACTGTGAAAAATAGTCACTTTAAAATATCAAATTTGCATGTTAACATATTTTGAAGCATTTGAAGTAGCTCCAGTGGTAAGACCTTTTTCTTCTGTTTTCCAAATCCTTGGCACAATGACACTGGCAGCTTCTAAACTCCAGGTTACTCAATGTGCGGCCGCTTACCTCAAGCCAAGTAACCTGGATCCTGTGGCATATGCACGGTGGGTCTAATCTTTACCCGTGGCATGTTATCTCACTCTCACACTCATATTCTTAGTTTGCTTTGTGCCTTTATGCTTCTAAGCTAGTTTATATCATCAGTTAAAGAATGAATTTCAGTTTTCTCTGAGTTTCAACTTCTCTGAGAAATATATCTCTGTTATATAACTGTTGGCTAAACAATTCTCCAAGATATTTTGTTTTCTCATGAAAGACTATATGCAATTGTGTCATCAGGGTGAACAATTATCAAATGAATTTCTAGAATCTAATAAAGGCAAAGGCTCTAGTTTGATTCTCATGTAATGTTATTCTCACTTAAACCATAGCCACTTTCTTTTTTGTATCCTGAAGGAAGATGCTATGATCTTGATATTGGAATGAAAGATTTTCTCTTTAAGTGCTAAGTGAACACCTAGTAAGAGAGACCTTATTGCAAACCTACTTTGGAAATATGGCCTAATGTCCCTTTCAGATATCCAGTGACACTTTTACTATTTTGGATTTGAGAGTGTCCTTAGGTCATGAAGTCTCTAAGAACTGTGCTATCATTTACTTTATCCTGGATGCTGTAGTTTAGAGCAATAGGCAAGAGTATCAGAAATTTTAAAAAAGATAAGCAGGTCCTCAACTAATTGGCCTTAACATGAACTCACAGCTGTGGGTGGATTTCATTTCATTGCCGTGTTCTTTTCTATTAATGAAAATAGGTGTTGTGGATCCCTTTAACTGATGAGATATGAATGACTATTAATGTAGGAGGCGGGATAGGAAGAGAGAGAGAAGAGGGAGAAAAAAGAAAGGAAGAGAAGCAAGATGATGATGATGATGGTGATGATGATGATGATGATGATGATGATGATGATGATGAGTTATTGGAAGAAAACTTCCAGAACAATTTACCATAATTATTAAAGAGAATTGTCTTTAAAAATACCAAAGCATGTGCATCAATTTTCTGTGTTCCTAGAATTTATTATTTTTTCAAAAGAAATACGTTATTCTTGGAAAATAATCACCATAAGAGATCCAGTGCTTGGAAGGAAATATTGCCAACATGTCAGACATATTTTCTTTTTGTTTATTTACTTTCCAGCCTGTTTTCTCCCCTCCTCTCTTCCCATTCTCACCCTCACTCTTAATTCCCCACCCCCCCATCCAGTTCTCCTCAGAGAAGGGACCTCCCCACATGGATACCCATCCACTCTGGTGGACTAAGAACATCTTCTCCCACTGAGACCAGACAAGGCAGCTCAGCTATGGGAAAGGGGCGCAGACCTCCATCACTCCAATTATTAGGGTATCCACATGAAGAACAAGCTGCACATATGCTACATATGTCTAGGGGGCCTTGGTCCAGCCCATGCATTCTTTTTGGTTGGTGGTTCAGTCTCTGTGAGCCCTTATGGGTTCAGGTTAGTTTACTCTGTATGTTTTCTGGGGTGTTCCTGACCCAGCTCTCTCTATCCTTTCCTGGGCTCTTCCACAAGATTCACTGAGTTTGGCCTGTCCTATTGCTTGGCTGTGAGTCTCTGTATGATTCCAGCAGCTACTGGATGAAAAACCTTTCAGAAGACAGTTATACTAGGCTGCTGTCTGCAAGCATGGCAGAGTATCATTAATAGTGTGAGAAGTTGGCTCTGTCCCATAGGATGGGTCTCAAGATGTGTCAGTCATTGGTTGATGAGCCCTTCAATCTCTGTTCCATCTTTATCTCTGCACTATTTGTAGGTGAGACAGATTTTGGGTCAAAGATTTTATGGATGGGTTGGTGTCCTGCCTTGCTACAGGAGGTAGACTCGTCAGGTTCCATATCACTCTCTGCTAGGAGTCTCAGCTATGGTCACCCAATAGACTCCCAGGAGCCACCCCTGTCCCAGAGTTACTCCCCACTGATTTCTGTTCTATCTCCCAATCGGCCCCCATCTCCTCAGACCTGATCCCAATACATGTTCCCCTTCCCACCCACTCTCCCACCTAGATCCCTTCTTCCATCTACTTCAGATGTCTATTTTGTTTTCCTTTCTGAGTGAGAATCAAGCATCCTCCCTTGGACCCTCCTTGTTCCCAAGCTTTTGTCAGTCTGTAAATTGTAGTATCGTTGTCCTGTACTTTATACCTAATATCTTCTTATAAGTGAGTACATACCATGCCTGTCCTTCTGGATCTGGATTGTGTCACTCAGGATGATATTTTCTAGCTCCATCCATTTGCCTGCACATTTCATGATGTCCTTGTTTTTAATAGCTGAGTAGTATTCCATTGTGTAAATGTACCATATTTTCTGTATCCATTCTCTGGTTGAAGGACATCTAGGTTTTTTCCAGTTTCTGGCTATTATGAACAAGACTGCTATGAATAGAATTGAACAAGTGTCCTTGTTGTATAGGGGAACATCTTTTGGGTATACACGCAGGAGTGGTATAGCTGGGTCTTGAAGTAGAACTATTCCAAGTTTTCTGAGAAAACTCCAGATTGATTTCCATAGTGATTGTACAAGTTTACACTCTCACCAGCAATGAGGGAGTGTTCTTCTTGCTCCATATCCTCACCAGCATGTGCTGTCACTTGAGTTTTTTATCTTAGCCATTCTGAAGGGTGTAAGATGGAATCTTGGAGTCATTTTCATTTGCATTTCCCTAATGACTAAGGACATTGAGCATTTCTCTAAGTGCTCCTCAGACAATTCTTTCATCATACATTCTCTGTTTAGTTCTGTACTCCATTTTTAAAGTGGGTTATTTGGTTTGTTGGTGTATATTTTCTTAAGTTTTTTATATATTTTGTTTATTAGCTCTCTGTCAGATATAGCATTATTGAAGATCTTTTTACTATTTGGTAGGCTCCTTTTTTTGTTCTAATCTTTGTAGAAGCTTTTCAGATTTATGAGGTCCAATTTATTAATTGTTGATCTTAGTGCCTGAGTTGTTGGTGTTCTGTTCAGGAAGTTGTTTCCTGCATCAATGCATTCAAAGCTGTTCCCCACTTTTTCTTCTACTAGATTTAGTGTATCTGGCTTTATGTTGAGGTCTTTGATCCACTTGGACTTGAGATTTATGCAGGGTGGTAAATGTGGCATTCTTCTACATGCTGACATACAGTTAGACCAGCACTATTTGTTGAAGATGCTTTCTCTTTTTTATTGTATGGCTTTGGCTTCTCTGTCAAAAACCAAGTATCCACAGGTATTTGGTTTTATTCCTGGGTCTTCAACTCTATTCCATTAATCAACCTGTCTGTTTTTAATGCCAATCTCAAGCAGCTTTTATTACTATTGCTCAATAGTACACCTTGAATCCAGGATGATGATACCTCCAGAACTTTGTTTTATTGTACAGGATTATTTCAGACATGCTGTCTTTGTTTGTTTGTTTTCCATATAAAGTTGAGTGTTGTTCTTTTAGCATTTGTAAAAAATTTTGTTGGAATTTTGATGTGAGCTGTTTTGAATCTATGGAATGCTTTTGGTTAAATGGCCATTTTTACTGCATTAATCCTACTGATCCATGAGCATGAGAGATCTTTCCATCTTCAGATATCTTCTTCAATTTCTTTCTTCAAAGACTTGAAATTCTTGTTGTACAGGTATTTTACTTGCTGGTTTAGAATTATTCCAAGGTATTTTATGGGGCAGATAAACTAGAGACTCTAAGAGACAACTGATGTCAGACCATACTACTATACCCTGAAACACTTTTTAATCATCATAGATGAAGAAAACAAGATATTCCATGAAAAACAATATCCCTATAAATCTAGCCCTACAGAAGATACTGTAAGGAAAATACCAACTCAAGGAGGTTTTAACTACACTCAACGAAGCACAAGAAATAAAAAACCCACACCAGCACACACACACACACACACACACACACACACTCACTCTCTCTCTCTTTCTCTCTCTCTCTCTCTCTCTCTCTCTCCACACACACACACACACACACTCTCATGCACACACATACTCTAATACCACCAACATAAAAATAACAGGATTAACAATCATTGGTCATTAATATCTCTCAAAATCAATGCACTCAATTCCCTAATAAAAAGACACAGGTTAACAGAATGAATGTGAAAGGAGGATCCATCATTCTACTACTATATACAAGAAACACTTCAGCAACAATGATAGACATTAGCTCAGAGCAAAGGACAAGAAAAAAATGTTTTCCAAGCAAATGAACCCAAGAAGCATGCTATAGTAGCGATTCTACTATCTAATAAAATAGGCTTCCATCAAAAATTAGTCAAAAGAGATGGGGATGAATACATACTCATCAAAGGAAAAAAATCCATCAATATGACTTCTCATTGCAGAGCATCTATGCCCCAAATGCAAGAGCATTTGTGATATAAAACATATCACTAAAGCTAAAATCACACATTGAAATCTCACATACTAATAGTGGAAGACTTCAACACCCCACTCTCACCAATAGTCATGTCATTGAGAAATAAACAGAGAAATAACAAAAACAACTGGGGTTATGAGCCAATTGGACCTAACGTATGTCTACAGAACATTCCATGCAAGCACAAAATAGTATTTCTTCTTCTCAGCACAACATGGGACCTTCTCTAAAATTGCCCATATGCTCAGTCACAAAGCAAGCCTCAACACACACAAGAAAACTGAAATAACTCCTTGTATCTTATTATACCACCATGGACTAAAGCCGAATTTCAAGAACAACATTAGGAATAACAAAAAGTGTACACAAATATGGAAACTGAACAATTCTCTACTCAACAACAGCTGGGTCCGGCATGGAAGAAAGAAAGAAATTAAGGACTCCTTAGAATTCAATGAAAATGGAGGCACAACACACAAATCTTATAAACATTTTATAGTAGCCATGTTTTACAATTTGAGAATTGATTACAAAACATGCCATTAATTTATTATTGGACTTGATGTTTTAATAGTGAATCTCATACAAAGTGGTTCCATTTGATCTCTTGCATAGGGCTGCTAGGAAAAATGTAGGCTGTCTGGTTAAATTTGGATTTAAGAAAAACAACAAATAACATGATAAAGCATGAATATGCAATGTAAGCATGCATACTAAGGATGATTTCTTTATCTGGTTTTTATTTTTTACTTGGGTTTAATGTATTTTTGTTTGCTGAATCTGGAGACCCAAAACTGTACATATTTTTTTTTTTTCGCTGTTTGGAACCATCCTTTGGTTGCTGTTTCAAGACTCCTTCCAAAACAGGTATGTTTCCAAATGTGCTTAGCATAAAACTTTCTCATGTTGGCCAAATGTGGTAGTGGTGCAGGCCTATAATCCAAGCATTTGGGCAGCAGGCACTTAAAGAGCTCGGAGTCAGCCCCAGCTACAGGGAAAATCTGAACCCAGAAGGAAAGATATTAAACATGAACAACAGAGACTAACCCTAGCAAAGACTCCTCGTAAAGGCAGACAGAGAGCCTGAACCAGCCATCTTCTGCAACCAGGCAAGGCCTCAAGTGGAGGGACTGGGACACCAACCCAACCACATAATGTCCAACCTACAATTTGTCCTCCTTGCAGAGTGTTCTGGGACAAGAGCCTAGTAGAACTGTCATCAGAGAGGCCAGAGAGACTCCATCCAGAAACTGATGGGACCAGATGCAAAGTCTAGGTGCCAAACCTTAGGTGAAGCTCAAGGAGTCCACCAGAAGAGGAGAAGAAAGGATTGAAGGAACCAGGGGAGCCAGGGACATACCAGGAGAACTTGGCCAACATAATTAACTAGTTGGGACTCATTGGAGGCTGGCAGAGACCTGGCCTTATTGCCACATTTTATGCACTGTTTCATTGATGTTCATGGGAAGCCTACTTTTTTTCTAAGGAGAGACAACATATGGGGTGGGTGGGGGATGGATCTGGGAAGAGGAGAGATGGCAAAGAGAGACTCGGGGAGGGGAGGAACAGGAAATTTCTGTAAAGATGTAATACATGAGAGTGGGTTTGGAAGAGAGAGGGGGAGAAGGAGAAGGAAAAGGAGGAGGAAGAGAAGGAAAAGGAGGAGGAGGAAAAAGAGGAGGAAGAGGATGAGAAGGAAGAGGAAGAGGAGGAGGAAGAGGAGGAGGAGGAGAAAGATTTGAATGTTACGCTTTGTCTTTGGTTATGTTTTCTAAATACAGAGACACTTTCTCCCTACAGTCACTCAGCCAGTCCCTCCTCCCCCTCCTGTCCTCCCTCTCCTCCCACTCTTCCTCCTCCTTCTAGTTATCTGTAAAATGAATTGGCTAGTCTACTTTATCAGGTGCAGTGTGTAAGAGTACCTCTTTCTCTGTATTTTGAAAAATGTCTATTTGAACTTTTAGCACACGTTTCAATTGTCTCATATTTGCTCAGTTGGGAGAGCTCCTTAGGTATTCTGCATAGTGATCCATTGCTAGATGTATATTTTTCACGTGCTTCTTTCCCTTTCTGTAGGCTGTCTCTTTGTACTGCTGATTTCATCATTTGCTGTGCAGAAAGTTTAAGGTTTTATATCCTGCCCAAAATGTTCTGTTATCTATGCATTAGAGATCATACCCACAGCATCGCCACCTTGGCCAACACCCTGAAGCATTTCCCTTATACATAAGTACTTTCTCCTTTTTAAATTGATCTAATAATTGGTGTGAAATGAGGTCTACTTTCCCCTTTTTGTGCATACCTAGCTTGATAGAACCAGTTATTGATTGTGAGGTCATCTTTTTGCCACTGTGTACTCTTAAATTCCATGTTTGTTGCAGTGCTGTCTAAATACCCATTAGTTAATAATTGGATACAGAATATATAACATAATATAAATATGTATCTTAGTATTACATATACATAACATCATGGAATGCTGTTTGGTCGTGAAATACAGGAAACCTTGTCATCTGTGATGATGTAAATAGAGCTGGAGGATTCTTTGATAAGTGATTAAATCAGTTCCACAAGGAAAACCACACAATTTCACATCAAGTGGAAGCAGCAAAAGCTGCTCCTGAACACTGAGAGAAGATTAACAAGATGGGGGATGGAAAATGTTCTTTAGAAGGGCTGAATTTTGTTATGTTATGACACCACATAAAGAACAAGGTTAGTATGGTGTAATCTGCCTCAAAATGAAGACAGCTGAATAACTTTACTAAGACATACATTGCATGGTAAAGACTTCACAAAATTTTAAGGGGATGTGTATGCTAATTACTCAGAATTAATCACTACCCAATTTATACATGAATCAAAACAACACATTGTGTCTTGTAAATGTGTACAAACTTTACATGCCAATCAAGAAAATGAAAGTTAATTTTAAAATGAATGCAGTTTGAAAGGCTAATTATTTCTGTGGGAGAAACAGAGAAGAAAATTGATGCACTTTTGAAAGGGAGGAGACAAAAGTTTTAAATTATGTCATTTATGCAGAGAGTAGGAGAGACATGGAATGAGAATTCCATTGTGTTTGAAGCGAAGTTTACTTGTCTTTAGAGAGACATGCTGACAAGGACGCTGGTTCTGTGTCATCTATACTAGTTTTTCCTTCTTATATTCTTTTCTTCCCTGGGAAGACAGAGGATAATAAACATTGTATAACTAGTCTTCTCAGGATGTTTGTTGGTCGAACTAATTTGCACGATGTACTCAATGCTTGTTCATCTTGTTCACTTATTAAACAACCTATGGAATTACTGGAAAGATAAAAAGAGGAGACTTAAAGAGAGAAACAAAACATGTTTTGTGTTTTTACATTTTTCTACAATAAAAGCATCATCTACACAACAAATGAGATCCCATTTTTATATTTCCCAGGGTAAATGAGTGTCATATACTAAGAAACCTGATGTTAGACGCTACGATAGTTGTTTTATTGAATAAATGAAAATGTTCTAACATAAGCTTTAAAAAAACCACATAGCCAGAGCTTATAACTAAAAGTTCCCTTTGCCATAAGACTTAATATGGGCTAGTCAGGCATCCTGCTACTGAGCTTTACTTCTAGACCAAGTCAGCTTTAAATTTAATCTTATTTTTGGCAATGATGAAAACAATTGAGTGACATGCCTTATACTTACTTTTGTTCTGAAGCTCTCAGAATTCTTAAAATTGTGATCACAGATACATTATTGAATATAACAGCTAACAATTTCTTATAAAAATGTTTTTATCATGCTCCCACCCGCAAATCAATTTACCAAGTCCATTTAGTATTGCTCATATGCAAATATGTTTTAGGACTGACTGATTGGTACTAAATAAGCAATTAGGTGGCTCATCTCTCTGGAAGATCGATTCTTCTTCACTTAGCCCCCATTTATTGCCTGCAGCTGTCCATCTAGATATAGGGTTTTGTGAAATCTTTCCCATCCATGTTGGCATGCCAACTAGTGTTGTCACTATTTAGGGCTTCTCTAGGCAAGCACACTTTTTGGGATTCGATGCCTGCAGCTTCCTTATCTTATATGGAAGACACTATCTTCCAGTAGAAATTCTGGTCTTCTGGCTCTTACAGCCTTTCCACCTCCTGCTTCCATTATGGTCCTTGAACCTTAAGTGTTGGCTTTGTGTTGTTGATGTTTCAACAGAGGCTGGGCATGGCATTGTTAATCTTTGTGTATTGACCGATTATGGATTTTTTGAGGGTCTCCTTGTGCTTCAAAAGAAGCTTCTTTGATGGGGAATGAGAGCTATGCTTACCTCTGGGCTTATAAATGGCAAGCATGTGGAATACAGTTAGAAATTATGCTGGCATAGCAAAGTGTCAATGGTAGGTTCTCCTTGTTCATGGCCTCACCAGCTGTGGATAGCTCCTTTGTTTTACAGTGGCAGATATGAATTCTCTCCTATCATCAGGACCTTAAATCCAATAAGACAACTGTTATTCCTGGGATTGCTGCTTTGGGGCTATCTTGCTATGCTGGTTGATGCTGTGGTTAATAAAAGTTACAGCTAGGTAGAGCAGGCGATTCCCCTGCCTCCACTATACCTTCTGGTACTTTGAGAGATGGTCCACTGGGAAGAGGCTTCCAGATCAGCTGAAACTCAATTCTTCCATGTACTATGTCCAAAGTCTATGGTGTCTTCAGTAATATGTACTTAACTTCATTTTTTGGGAGGCAAGAGATTGCAACACCAGTAGCTTGTATTGTTCTGGGAGTTTCCTGGATACCTCTAGCCAACAAATATAAGGGAGGTTTCTCATGTCCACCATGAACGGCTTTTGCCAAATATTCTGTGGCTCTTGAGGTGGATAATTGTCACTCCAAGTGGTGTAATATCATTTAAATATATATATGTATACACATACAAGTATGCATATTCTATGTAATTTAAGGTAAACATAAAACAACATGATTCTTTATGGCTTTTAAAATCATCTTTATTATTATCCCACCCCCACCCTCCTCATTCCTTGCCATCCCTCCCACTCCTCAGTTAAAGTCTCATTTTCCTGATTTTCCATATCGGCCTTTATATCATCTGTGTCTTACCATTCCTCTCTTTAGATCCCTTCTTCCCCTCTGTAGTCATCTCTTTGATCAGCTTTGTTCAATGCCACCCTATTGACAGTACCTGGAAATGGGAAAACTTAAATGCCTTACAACTGATGAAAGGTTAATGGAAATGTTGCACATGCACACAATGGAATTCTCTTCAGTTGTAAAGAGGTAAAAAATAATGAAGTTTGAAGATAAATGAATCAAAGACAAGTACCTCATATTCTCTCTTAGTTCTCTCTTAGCTTTGAATCTTTAAATGTGACTATATAACCTGAAGCTACTGTATTTCTGTATTTTGACAATCATTACTGAAAGATTTTTTTTTGAAAATTCAGATTCTATCAGTGTTTGGGGTGCTTTGTATTAGATTTTCCAATGCTGTGTTTGGGAAGGGTGTATGCCAGACAGATGTGTCAGACAGATGGGACAATGATGCTTTAGAGTATTTGTCTAGCAATAAATGAGATGCTTTATGGTTTTATCTTTTTCCCAGCTTTAAATAGTGGATAAATTCTAGTACCCAAATAGGTGTCTATTATAGGAGAAGCCTAGGTATAAAGTCACAAAGTCAGGGTGAGTGACTTTGTCTGCCTTAGTTTTGGGTCCCAAGATGTCAGAGAATATTGACAACCATATAAAAGGCTGTATCCGAGATAATTTCCAGAAATGTCAAGGTGATTACATATCATAAGGTAAGCAATCAAGCCCAAATACTCACACCCTAAATTATATTCATCCCATAATGTTACAAACATGGGCATGTTCAGAAACCCTGCAGCTCAGTCTACATATAAGCCTTTTCTCTTTAACTGAGCCAACAAATGTTCCATCTTCCTCACCTTCTTCATCTTAAGGAATAAAGCATGAATACTTCCATAAATTCCTTAATAGTTGGGCTATTTAGTATATGACTAAAATAATTAATTATTAAAAAGTCATCTCATATCTAAACTGAGAATGTGAGGTTTTTCTTTCTGTCCTCTAGGAGCCTTGGGCAGTCTAAGTTCCCAAACTCAGGTGTCATCTCAGGGCCCAAGATTTCTCCTTTTCAGTGTTGCTTTTTGCTAGATACTGTTAAAGTCCCTCTATTAGAATTCTTTAAAATACCATGCCAGTCCTAACTGTGGAGTCAAGTTTTCTCGATTTATTTTAGTTTCTTACTTAACAAACATCATACTGCTTTTTAAATTGGAAACAAGACCTGTATATGGTTGTAACACAATGTCCCCATATTCAGAAATAGGGTAGAATAGGTCAACACGAAGTAGAAATTCTTATATATTTTTGAAAATAACACCTTTTCTTGGTGATCTCTGACTAAATTTCTCACTATATACTTTATTTTACATTTTCTCCTTTTTGTTGTTATCTTGAATTCTCATGGTACCACCCGTAATGTCTTTGTTAGTGCTTTTGAATTTCATCACGTTTGCCTCTTGAAATGTGAAGTCTCCATTTAACAACAGACACCGTGCCTTCCATAGTTACATGCAGCTGCTGATCATTTCCTGTGACTTTCCTGAATTTCCAACATCATGTGTATACTCACAATGTCTCTGAAAAAATACTCTTGCTTCCCATTTTTCCTTACCTTTCTTCTACCTGGTGTCATTTCTGTTTCCAGGAGTCTTCCTGGCTGACATGTTGAAAACATACCTATGGGAAGGGGTGCATTTCCTACAAAGTGAGTCATGCATGTTAGGCAGGAGAAAGGAAGGTGTATAGATTATTCACTAGGAAGCAAAAACAAGACAGGGAGCTGGAACTGGAACTGTGAGTAATGAAGTTTGATTAAATATCTATTTTTGAATTGTGTTCCTGTATTTACATCACAACTATTGACATTTTTAATATTTGAAGGTCATATACAAACAAATAAAATATATTTATTCAAGGTTAGCATTGTGCTTATTGGAACACGAGTGCATCATATGACTCTGATGGAGTTGTGAATACTGCTTCCCCATTACAGACAGTTGGAAGGGAATCTCCACACTTGTAAAATACAATAGAAGAGGTCATGTGTTATGATAATCTTGATAGTAATTGAAAACTAGGAGGATCCAGAGGGTCCTAGAAACCTACAAGAACATTTTGAAGGGCAGATCTGGGCCCAGGGGTCCTGCTCAAACTATGTCACCAGCCAAGGACAGTACATGTGGTAAACTTTGAACCCCTACCAGATCTAGTCAATGGACAGGACATTCTCCACAGTTGAGTAGAGAGTAAGGACTGACTTTCACACGAATTCTAGTGCCCCATATTTGACCATGTCTCCTGGATGGGGAGGCCTGATGGCACTCAGAGAAAGGCTACTAAGAAGAGACTTGATACCCTATGAGCATATACAGGGGGAGGAGGTCCCCCTCAGTCACAGTCATAGGGGAGGGGAATAAGGGGAAAATGGGAGGGAGGGAAGAATGGGAGGATACAAGGGAGGGGATAACCACTGAGATGTAATATGAATAAATTAATAAAATATATTAAAAATAAAATAAATAGCCAAAAAGAAAGAAAGAGAGAAAGAAAAAGAAAACTAGAGACTTCTGTCATTTGAATTTCATATATGGGAGATTTCATAGTTATTTTGTAAAATTTATTGTGAGACCAGCTTTCCACTTCACCTCTGCTTCATGCAGAGTTGTGGATAGGAGTCACTGGTGTTTTCTAATAGCAGCTGGTGTGGGATGCTGTCAAATCCTCCATCATGCTGCCTTCCCAGACAGGACATTTTGGGTTTTCATTATCTAGGTTCCTTAGCCTCGTGTCTTTCCATTTTTCAGCATTGTGTATTATTTTCAGCTCCAATGAAGCATACAGTTCCATTTAGGATTCCACAGTCCCACAGGTTCTTGTTTTCCTTCTTTCCATAAAATACCCTGTGCTCTTATGCCAACTGTACCTGCTTTCAACAGATGCTCCGTCTTCATCACGACGTGCCAGGACTTCCTCAAGAAAGACTCTTCCACTCACATTCTTACTACATTCAATATGAGACACTATCATTAGTGTTTAATTAAACTGTTTAACAGAAGACAGTATGACATCTGTTTAAGGATAAAGACAAATGTTATTATTTAATATATACTTGGGAAAAGAATAAGATACACAAATTAAAGTCAGTTGTGACATGATAAGCTTCCTCTTGGGTCCCTCAGATTGTCTCATTGGTCTGTCAGTCATATTTTTTGCTATGCGATAAAGGATGCTTATGCATTAGTGGATATAAGAATATGGCTGAAATATCAAGATATGTTTTCATCAAAGTATTTACCATGTATTCAGTTGATTAAAAATTTGGTATCTGACTCTCCACTGTTGAGTGGAGAGTCAGATCTGACTCTCACACGAACTCTGGTGCCCCTTTTCTGACCATGTCCCCCGGATGGGGAGACCTGGTGGCACTCAGAGGAAGGATAGCTAGTTACCAAGAAGAGACTTGATATTCTGAGAGCATATATAGGGAGAGGAGGTCTCCCTCGGTCACGGACATAGGGGAGGGGAGAAGGGGAGAAATGAGAGGGAGGGAAGAATGGGAGGAAACAGGGGAAGGGCTAACAATCGAGATGTAATATGAATAAATTAATAAAAAAAGATATGTTATTTAAAAAAATAAAAATAAAATGTTATACTATAATTTTTTAAAGGAAAAAAAATTTGGTATCTGTATTATCCTAGATTTCAAAACGTGTGTAATGATTTTTATTTGCTATATTCTGTTACAATAGAACCAGACATGATTTCATACATGCAGCATTTTAGTCAGTGTCCACATCTCAGGCTAGATTGAGCTCAGGTATAGGAAAATGAACATATATGTTATGGTTTTACCAATTGATATTTCCACTACAGTCATGGTAAAATAGGTCTACCAATATTAAACAAATAAGAAATTTGCAATGGAAAAGCAGAAGTCTTAATTTATGGTTTAAAGTTTCTCATGTCTGTTCCTGAAATGTTTCTCAAATTGTGAAAAGCACTCAACATTTATATTTCCAAGGCTATGTTGACATATGCAATAAATTTGATTTAAATATTTGAAAGTAAATCTATAATCCAGCTGGAGTTTATTTTGGTTTGTGTCAGAAGGTAGAAATCAATGTTAGTCTTTTCCCAAATGGTTAGCCAGTTGTATCAACACCTTTTCTTGAATAATTCATTTCTTTACGCAAGCTTAAAATGCTCTCTTTGTTATACAATAAAGGATTATTTAATTAAGCAAAGTGCTAATATATCTATATAATGTTACCAGTCTTTTCATTTTGGAGGGTTTTCATATATATATGAAAGTGTTACATTTCAGTTCTGGTTTGTAATCTAGAGGGGACTTTGAGGAACATTTCTCTGAACCTCAGTTTACTCATTAACAAATAAACATACTAATACAATCTGAACAATAACAACACCCTTTTATCAGGATTAAGTAATAAATAAGGTCATCCATATAAAATATATCATTTATGACATGCAGTGAATATCTAGTAAATAAATTTAATAATTACTATGGGAGATAAAAGTGATCCTTCAAGACTTAAAGTTTAGTGTTTTCTACAGATTCATTGTTGCACTGACACTTAATCCTTGTGTAATATTTTCAAAGGCAGATTGATGGGACTTTGATCTGTGTCTAGACAAAGTATAGATAAATCTTGCAAAAATTTGTGTTTCTTCTGAACATGATACATTTCTTGTTTCTAAGTCCTTTTAGTTGGATGACTTCTTTACATTTATTAATTCATTGATCTAAAGGTATAGAATAATGTTTATTTGTGCTTGCAAATTGAATGACTTTTTTCTTTTTCCTTTTTAATTGAAAATAGTCTTCTCTCATTTAATACATCCTGACCACAGTTTCCCCTCCCTTCACTCCTTTCAGCCCATCCTCCCATCCCCCACCCCTGCCCATCAACTCCTTTCTCTCATGAGCCACTCCCTGTCTGTTTCCTTTCAGAAGGAGCAATACTGCAGGAGACAGCAAACAAACATCACAAAAGATACAATAAAGCAAGGCAAAAGCCCTCATACTGAGGCTGGACAAGGCAATCCAATAAGAAGGAAAGAGTCATAAGAGAAGGCAAGAGTCAGAGACACATCCATTCCCACTATTAAGAATTACACAAAACCAGCAAGCTAACAGCCACAACATATACAATCTTTCCTTTCCTGCATGTCTGGATGTTGGCCTCTGCATTGGTTCCCATCTGCTGGTGTCTATAATGTCAACTGTATGAGGCACCAATCTATGAAGATAGCTGAGTATCATTAGGATTTGATTTTGACTAGTCATGTTTGATTCTACCCTTGGTCTCTGGCATATTCTCTGCTATCCAGGCAGTATAGGGCTCCCTCTTGTGGTGTGGCTGTCAAGTTAAAGCCGACTTTGGTTGGCCACGCCCACAAGTTCTGTGCTACCATAGCCCCGGCACATCATGCAGGTAGGTCACGGGTTTTGTGGCTGAGTTGTTGGCCATGTTTCTCTTTCAGTGGCCTTCAGAGTATTTTCTGTCACCAAGGAGACTAGAATTTAGAGGTGAACGCTCCAAGTAAGCATCAAATCCACCTCTCGGTGTTCAATGGGCTGTGTAGATGTTGTCTTCAGCCATGGAGGTCCTGCTGTCAGTTTTTGGAGAGCCACCCTCTGTCCTAGCATCAGCCTTACTAGTTTTGAGATCTTCACGTGACCCACTTGAACAACCATTCAGCCGAACAAAACCGCAGCCAATCACTGAAAGCCTTGCCTTGCTACAAAAGATGGCCTGTTCATACTCCGTATCCTTCATTCCCAGAGGTCTTCGATAAGGTCACCCTTTTAGATTCCAGGGAGTTTTCACCACCCTAGGTTTCCTCATTGCTCCCCCGCAAATGTTCTCTAATTCCATCCATCTCTTTTTGTACTCTCTCACTCCATCCCACCCACCTGATTTCACAAATGGAATGATTTTTAAAATGTTACTTTTAATAGATTGTTACTTGAACATTGAGTAGGCATTGCTTTTTGAATGTGTATTTTGTAATGTGCCACTTATTGGTATATTTGGATTCTAAGAAGTTTCGGGTTGAGTTGATTAGATTTCCAGGTATACTATTTTCTGCACAAATCATATTTATGTTTAATTTTGTGATGCATAAAGTTTAATTAATGTTTTTCCTTATGTGCTTAATGGTGCGCATAAGCATAGACACACAAATTTTGGTAAATGTATAATATAGAAGCAGGCTTAGTTTTATCCTTCTTTCCCATTGATTCATCAAATCTTGGGAAAAGGCACAGAAATCACAATCATATGAAAGACACTCAGAGCTTTCATTCTAAGTACTTATTCAGTTTTAACTGTATCCACTTTTTATGTAATTGATTGACAACCTGAATGAGTTAATGTTGGATTCTTATTATGAGCTAAAATTTTAAAAATCCTGGCTAAAGGGAAGTGTTCTTTTTTTTTTTTTTTTTTTACTAATTTATTCTTCTTACATCTCAATGATTATCCCATCCCTTGTATCCTCCCATTCTTCCCTCCCTCCCATTTTCCCATTATTCCCCTCCCCTATGACTGTTCCTGAGGAGGATTACCTCCCCCTGTATATGCTCATAGGGTATCAAGTCTCTTCTTGGTAACCTGCTGTCCTTCCTCTGAGTGCCACCAGGTCTCCCCCTCCAGGGGACATGGTCAAATGTGAGGCACCAGAGTACATGAGAAAGTCATATCCCACTCTCCACTCAACTGTGGAGAATGTTCTGACCATTGGCTAGATCTGGGTAGGGGTTTAAAGTTTACCACCTGTATTGTCCTTGGCTGGTGCCTTAGTTTGAGCGGGACCCCTGGGTCCAAATCTGCCTATCATAATGTTCTACTTGTAGGTTTCTAGGACCCTCTGGATCCTTCTACTTTGCTATTCTCCCATGCTTCTCTCATCTAGAGTCCCAATAGGATGTCCTCCCCTCTGTCCCAGTTTCCTGGTAAGTGAAGGCTTTCGTGGGACATGCCCCTTGGGCTAGTATGCAGATATAAGTGAGTATATACCACTTGAGTCTTTCTGATTCTGGGTTAACTCACTCATTATGATCATTTCTAGCTCAATCCATTTGTCCACAAATTTCGGAATTCCTTGTTTTTAATAGCTGAGTAGTATTCCATAGTGTATATGTACCACAGTTTCTTTATCCATTCTTCTACTGAGGGACACTTAGGCTGTTTCCATGTTCTGGCTATTATAAATAAGGCTGCTATGAACATGGTTGAGCAAATTTTCTTGTTGCGTGCTGGAGTATCTTCTGGGTATATCCGAAGGAATGGAATAGCTAGGTCTTGAGGAAGCCCTAAATCTCTTTTTTGCTATTAATGTTGATGTTGGTTTTATTTAAACACACACACACCACTGTCATTTGATGTTTAGGAAAATATAATCAAATATACATTCACATCACACTCAGCTACACTTAAAATTTTTTGTCAAGATCAACTCTAGCTCTGGCTTATATTATTTAACTGAATAATTATTTTAGTGTTTGATTAATGGGTTTGTTTGATATGAATATGATTTTTTCAGTACTAAATTAAATTGCAATTTCATTAGTCAAGTTGATTTAGCAGCTTATGAATGATTTCAATAACATTTTCCAATCTTGGACAGACACCTCCTCACCACATTGATTATTTTACTTAGTGTTCTTAAAAATTGTATGCTTATTAACTTGAAGGATCTTTTCTTCTGCTCCTCTTAATCAGGAATATATGTGAATGGGCAACAGTAACTTGGCCAGTTTTCTATATGTAATCCTTGCCATTTTAAATTTGAGATATTTTAATTCTTTCTGTTTATGAATAGAAACTTTTTCTAGCATAAGCTCTGTAATAGATACTATACTGCACACTGGAAAAGCAATGATGAAACAAAAAAAATTCCCACTTTCAGATTTACATTCAGTATGGCAACCATGAGCTGTTAAAATGTAAAAGTAGAATTGTGTCACATGTTGTGTGTAGTACATGTGGCCAATGAGTATAGAATTAATGGAACAGAAGTCCAGAGAATGTTCCTGGAAAGAAAGGATCTTACTATGAGTGGACAGTAGAAGAGCCTTCTGTGCATTGTGGGCTGTGGAGGGACTTACACAGAGACCCTAAGGTGACTTGAAAAGTGTTTAAATTAAAGAAGTCGGGAAAGGTAAATGTGGTTCTGATATAGAAGCAAGTGGAAGAATTGCAGGAAGGCATCTGCATTCAGTGTGGCCTGCGTGACAAGGATTGTCTCTATGCCAAATGCAATGTGTGGCTAATAAAGTACTTTTTGTGGATGCTGTGCTTTCATACTTAGCAAGCAACTGTGGCTCTCTACCTATCTGCTGGGCCTTTCTCCAGCTTCTAGAAACACAGCAGGGACAACAGTAGGTTAAAATGCCCATGCTCATACCATTTAAGAATAGGCTGCAATTTTAAAATAGGTTAGGGAAGGTGTCATAGAAGTAACTTATAAGAAAGAACTAAAATTAGGTTTATGTACAGCACTGAATCTGTAAATGTGATCCATATACATAACAGAATTCCATTAATCCATAAAGAAAGATAAAATCATGAAATCTGCAAGTAAATGGACATATTGAGTGAGTAAATAGTGAACAGGTGTGTGTAGGGCACGTGTGTGTGTAAAACAATAACAGAATAAAGACCTGAAATTTGAGAGGGCGAAGGAGGGATAGACAATGCCACATCTTTATTTGTGGGTCATCATCCAATCTTTAGATGTGAGTATGTAACCCATAATAACCACAGCAACCAGAAGAGAAAAAAGCCAACATGGATGGGAGCAGGTCACATGCAGTACGTTGTGAACATGGGATGCTCAAATGCCACTGATAGACTTACAACTCAACCCCTCACCCAAGGCTTGGGAACACAGTCAAAGGTGAGCAGAAAGACTGTAAGGGCTGGAAGGCCAGGGTGTCCGCTGCTGGGTACTGTCCTCTATGTGACAGAAAAGCTGCACCCACGAATCTCAGCAATATGTTTGTCTTGACACTCAAAGGTGGGAGTGGGCAGTCTCACAAGGTCCTATGCTAGAGGAAATGCTCTAGATGAAGGCTGTTGAGAATGAATTATCAGTCTTCTTTACAGGCAAGAATCTTGATCATGCTCATTCCTAGTTGATGAGCCTAAACACACACACATACACGTACACAAACACACACACATGTACACATACACACACACACATACACTAAATGGACTCATCAGGGGTGTGTGTACATGTGTGTGTGTGTGTGTGTGTGTGTGTAAAGTGATAATAGAATAGAAATGTAAAATTTGAGAAGGTATGGGGAGGAGACACAGGAGGAACAAGGAGTTGGTCAAGGAAGAGGAATGGGTAAAATACGTAAATATAGTGCAATAATATATAAACATTTTAAAATATATAAAGAAAGAAACTTAAGGTCATACAGAGACTGGGAAGAGAAGTGTAGGATTTAGTAGGCCCATGAATGCAAACAAAAGAATCAGAGCAAATTTTTGTGTCCCAAGTCCACACACTATATCTCTAGGGATACTGACAAGTTCCCTTCCTGCCCCCCCTCCCCGCTCTTTTCTCCCTCCCTCATGTATGTGCACATGCATACTGTACATGTATATTAGTAATATGCAGCAATATAAGTATTCAGAAAAAAGAAGCACTTTGAGCTTTGAAGAAAGGCAAGGGATTATTTTGTCAGATTAGTAATAATGACATGAGCCTGGAGATGGAGAAAATAATACATAGGGGCACATGTGTGTATCCTGTGTGTGTGCTTGATGAAACTCAATGTAGGAAGCATGCAAGAGAAAACAGTGGTACGTGTGTGTGTGTGTGTGTGTGTGTGTGTGTGTGTGTGTGTGTGTGTGAGTGAGTTACTTCTTTGTTTTGAGAGGATCTCACATACTTTAGGCATGCCTTGGAATCACCGCAGAGCTAAGCTCAGCCTTAGACTCCTGATTCTCTGGGCTCAGCCTCCTGAGTGCTGGGATGACCAGTGGAGCCCCAGGCATGGGTGAGCAGAAAGGATTGTTATTAATTATTTAGTTTTTGAGGTTATCACATAATTACTTTATTTTTCATCCCCTTTCCTCCATTCAAATGCTCCTACGCACTGCTCCATTCTCTTTTTGAAATTGTAGCCTATTTTTTAAAAAATTTAATTGTTACCAACGTGGGTGTGTCCCTAAATAAGCACATACTGTTCAGTCTGTATGTTTCTTGGAAGTATGTTGAGTGGCAACATACTTTATTTTGCATTTTGTGACTTGAAAGTAATGAAATCCTTTTTGAAGGAATGGCAGAATCTAATTTCATAAGAATGGAGTAAAAACAAGATGTGGGAAATGTGACACACACAATTTTATTATATTGTATTATATTTGCTTTAAAGAGTAGGCCAGAGTCCCCTCAGAACTTCTGAATCTGATTCTTGGTGCCAGCAGCCTTGGTGACGCTGAGCACATTGAATCAAATGGTCTTGCTTAGGATCTGACTATTTCATTATGATAGGAGAGACTACACCATGTTTAGTTTAGTTTGTTTGTGTGTGTTGCAGTTTGCTTGTTGGGGAGTGCTTCACTGAACCAGAACTCACTGCTTTGGCTGATCCGGCTTTTTCCATCAGTACTGAGGACCCATCTGATCCCTCCATTGCAATACTGAGTTTATAGGCACAATGGGCATTTCTGGTTTTCCTTCCTTCCTTTCTTTTTATTTATTTATTTATTTATTTATTTATTTATTTTTTATTTTTGGAGGGGAGCTGGGGATTCAAACTCAGGTACTCCTCTTGCAAAGCAAATTCTCTTATCCATGAAGACATGTCCGCAGACCTCCATGGCATACTTAGAAATGGATTCAATAGCTCCAATTCATGTGGAGATGTGCATGCATGTGCACACACACATATGTACAAGAAGAAAAATTATCAATAGCTTAACAGTAGTTTGATGTTGACAAACTTTGTGAGTTTTTTTTTCTGCAAACATTGCCAACTACGAAGATCATGTCTCTCCAACAATCACTAGAGCCATCTATGTATTTAGCAACCACTTTAACTGTGCCTTCCCAGGACAAAGTATCCTTTTAAAGTAAGAATGCTGCCCTAAAAAACACAGAAAACACCATTTCTTACCTCTCACTTCAGTGTTTCAGCTCAATGACTCACTCTTCCAATCCTGTTTTCCCCAGATAAATGAAATCTATATATATATAACACATTTTTACTAGGCATGGAAATTTAAAAATAACCAAAAGCTAACTTTAAGTATCTGAGTAGAATTTAATCAGCCATTCATCTCTTTCTCCTTCACAGTTACTTGTCAAGTTTAAATTAAGAGACAAGGAAAAATTATTCAACTATGACATAAAACAATCATTATTAATTATTACCACATACCCAGAGGGGTTTTGAAATTACTCCTTTGAAGATTACTATAAGGCAGAGAAAATTATTAAATATATGTGTAATAAGCCTGACTCAGGCCTATCACTTAAGATTCAGTTCTCTCAGCTGCAAACAAGGAGCTGTCACAGTCCGTATAGGAGAAGCAGTTCAGTGTCATAATCTGGTAAATAAGCATTCTACAGAAATTGTTCCCAAGTCTTTTGCTATCATTTTCAACTTTCTGCATAATTAACCACATGTTCTCCTCCATCCATCATGTTAGAATTCTTTGGTAGCACTCACTCACTATGTTTATTTATATTGACACACGATCACTTTACCTCCTATTATATTTCTACAACTTTCAGAATGGTATCTGCACTTTAAACAGGCTTAATTTGGCTTGGGGTCCACTTAAGGAATGGATACAATTCTTAACTGGGGTCATGCCACAAGTTAACAGGTTCTACACAGAATGATATTTAAATTCACTCAACTACAGGATTCTTTATTTGGACAAGCATATGTGAACACAAGGAAACTAAAAAATGATCTTCTCATATCTCATCAATTTTCAAAGTGACATTCCTTTTAATACTTATTCTTGCCTGTTTCATACTACCTTATTAAGAAAACCAAACCATTTAGATGAGTGGTTTTCAACCTGTGAATTGTGACCCCTCTGGAGAAGGGGGCAAATGACCCTTTCACAAGGGGTCACCTGAGACCATTATAAAACAGCTATTTACTTTGCTATTCATAACAGTAGCAAAATTACAGTTATAAAGTGACAATAAAACTAATTTTATGATTGGGGTTACCACACCATGATTAACTTCATGAAGTGGTTGTAGCCTTAGGAAGGCTGAGGTCCACTGATCCTGATTGACTGAAGAACAGACTTCTTGTTTATTATTGAGGAAATACAGAAGGCTTAAACAATTCAGTTTTTAGGCAACCAATGTAACTTGATAAAAGAAAAGTATGAAAATACAAATCACTTCCACTAGGTTGCCTTTCTGGACTGGAATGCTAGCCAAGCTTCCCACATGGGTGTGTCTCTGGGAAGTAGTCTCCAAAAGGAAACGGTCTCCATGGTAGAATGTTAATAAGTAAGACTCCTGCTCATTTTCCCAGATGACATAGCTGTCTTGCTAGTTTCAGGCTTTGTACATAAGATGCTTTCTTTGGTATTGAATTCATTAAGACAGATTTTGGAAAGTTGGAGAGTTTTGATATAATGCTACAGTTTTAGCAGTGTGAGCTGAATATTGACTGTTCTATTTCTTCTAATAGAATTTTTATTAATTCTTGAAAATGGAACTGGGCTTCCTGTCTTTAGCTGGTGCTGATGGTTCTTATCCCAGTGCCATTCAGGCACCACTTGGTTTTCAGAGTAAGCTGGCACACCTTGAGAAGTTATTGAATTAAAACCACCTCCAACTGTTTTGCTGAACTTTAAATACTGTGACTAGTGAGACATACGCATCTAACCTATTGTGGATATTCCTCTGTAATGAATTGTAATAATCATTCTGTTTAGGATCAGTCACTTGACCTTTCTAAGATGTTATACCTTTTGACAATTAACTTGCTACTTAAAAAGGCAACATTTTGCCTGGGAATGGTGGTGCATGCCTTTAATACCAGAACTCTGGAGGGAGAGGCAAGCAGATCATTGTGAGTTCAAAGCCAGCCCAGTCTACATGGTGAGTTCTGGTCAGTGCTATCCTATCAAAACAAAACATAAAAAGTCATGTTTTAAAAATATTTTTGTGTATAAATTTATATTATTACACATATATAAAATAAATTACATACAACAAGAAGAACCAGGGACAATCAGGAATTATATTAATGTTACGTTCATAGTGTTTTGGCTATTTGATTTAGCAACCTTGAAGAAAACATCTTTCCTATCTTGGTGAGTCTAAAATATTGAAAAGAAATCAATAACTATCATATCTCATCTTTATCAATTAAAACATCTATCTAGACCTAAACACATCTTAATCCCTAAGCTTAATTGTAGAACTAAACTATCTGGTCTTCAGCTCCATCAGAGACTTGAGAAAGAATAAGATTAATTACCTAAGTAAACAGGAAGTGCAGATTAGCAGCTTCCAAAGTGAAAAAAAAAATGACAGAGACTGTTTGGTGCCTGGACAGTCACCCAAAACTCTATATAGTGTTGGCCCCCACTCTAAGTTTAACAGCTAGGTAAGATTCTATAGATAGATAAGGTAAAATCATTAGATAAAGTATTTTAAAACCTCAGAAACCCACAGACTATGGCATTTAAAGATGTTTTTACTGTTTTAAAGATTCATTGACAATGAGACAAGTTAACTCCTGGCAACACCCAGCCTACCTCAATAAAGACAATGAACATCAAAGAACCTCCTTATGGAGATGGCTTCAAATGTGGCAAACCAGCCACTCAGTAAAACATCCTCATTTTGGCCACAGACAGAATTCTGAATTAAAAAAAAAAAAAAAAAAAAAAAAAAAGGCAAGCATGGATGCAGGCAGAGTCAATGGTCAAACTCTGCCAAGACAAGATAAGCAAGTCCTCAATAGTTCCTGCCTCACAGATATGTCTGACAGATATACTGGGCCAGAAAGATGAAAAAGGTCACATTTTACCTGGCAACGGAATGAATAAATTTTTGCCTTAGCACGTGTTGGCTTACAATTGCTGATTGTTCTGCAAGAAGAATCCTATAATGACGTTAATCCATATTTTCTCTGAGTTTATAATGCAACATATGCATTCTCTATAAAACCTGAGATATAACCTGTTCACAGTATATCATGTCACTAGGAAGTAGCTCATATTTTGTCTTAAAATATGTTTGTTTATATATATAATTGAGAACATATTTATGTGTAAATACCTTCTTAAAATATCATCACTGCAGGGATTATAGATTTCTTCACTTTTTTGATAAATGTTGTTTAAGATTTTTCTTTTTATTCTCCCATTTTTGTAAAATAGCATTTAAAACATACAAGTGTATGCCATAGGTTTAAGTCTACAGCAAAGTACTACAATAAATGTTAGAATACTTGCTATGTGGCTTAAAAATAGAGCAATGCCCATCAATTTCTTTTTAATTCTCCCATTGATTTTGTTATACTTTCATTATATGTAATTATTTTCTTAATCAATATATTGCCTTATTTTGTATGAATTCTGAAATTTTATATTAACTTAATATTATTATAATTGTATATATTTTAAACTGAAGATTCCAATTTATAATATATTTTGGAGATTTAATTGTGAAGTTATGGTTGATCTACTTATTTCATTGTTAGAATAGAAGAATTCATTTGTATTTATCTGTTAAAAGAAGCACATAATTTTTTCTTATTTTTGTGTTACTATAAACAGTATTGTCTGTACGTTGTATTTGTCTCCTGGTGCACATGTGTTGTTTCTCTTGGGTAAATATTGACAGCGCAACTGCTGAATTATCAAATATCCAAATTTACAACTTTACTTTATAACATAATATTTTGTAAAGTGGCTGTATCAATTTCTACTGTAACCATCCATGAATAAGTTTCTGATACCTCACAGTCTTGGTGACAAATTTGGCTTCTTTTTTTTTTTTTTTTTTTTTTTTTTTTTTTAATAGCAGAATGGAAGAGTTAAGAAAATATCTCAGGACAGTTTTAAATCTCATTTCATGCTTGTTAGCGTCATCTTTTCCTCACTTATTTATGATCTTTGCTCATCTGTTTGTCTTTTATTTTATTTTTCCCACTGATTTGACAAAAATTATTATGTCATTTATTTTGCATTTTGATTAATAATTTGGAACACATCATTATTCATTTATTGTGTATACTACAAATTTAGTGGTTTGTTGGTTTGTGATTTGTATTATCATTTAGCAATGTCTTCAAGACACAGAGCTTGATATTTTAACAGAGTAGTATATGAACTTTTCCTCTTTAGTACTCGTGTTGCCTGATTATGTGGCCAGTCAAAGGTCACTACAACTCCCACTTGCATTTATCTCACAGGCAGAGACAATATGAAGAGCAAACATCTTAAAATCAGGACATGCTATGGTTTCAGTGGAACAGCAAATCAGCTGGCACGACTGAAGCAGAATCAGCCAATGGGAGATCAGATAATCTGACAGTACATACGTGTGCCATTGGGAAGTCTCTTAGAGCTTCTTGAAGCATTTATAGCAAAAGGAAAACCTTTGCGATGGCTTGGGAAGTGGCGTAGACTCCCCCAGATTTTACAACAGACTCTAGCCTCACTGTTAAGACTGGACTGTCTAAGTCCAGGTCAGGTGCAGAAGGACCATATGGGAGAATGCTAAAATAGAGTCTTATGAAAAGGAAAAAACTTTTAAATGTGACATGCCAAACAGACACAAGGAGAGACAGAATAGTCCTGCTGTCTTATCTTACCTTCCTTTTCCCAATCTAAGAAAAAAAAAAATGCTAAATCTCAAAACAGGCTTAGCTCAGATAATTTTACAGGATCATTCATACAAACACTGGTGGCTGCAGAGATGGCTCATTGTTTAAGAATGCTTGCTACTCTTACAGACCCCTAGAGTTAGGCAGATACCTAGTGCCCACCTGGCAGCTCACAACCTCCCATATCTCCTTTTTTTTCCCAGGGGATAATTTCAAGCCTTCTTCGGGTCTTTGTAGGCACTCCCATGCACTCACACAAAGTCATACATAGGGGTTTTCATTAGAATGGCCTTCATATGCTCATATATTTGAATACTTGGTCCTCAGTTGGTGAAACTGTTTGAGAAGAATTAGGAGGTATGGCCTTTTGGAGGAAGTATGTCCTTGGGGGTGGGCTTTGAAGTTTCAAAAGTCCATGTAATTCCCAATTCTCTCTCGGTCTCTCTGTCTCTCTGTCTCTGTGTTTCTGTGTTTCTGTCTCTCCGTCTCTGTGTTTCTGTGTCTCTGTCTCCGCCTCTGTCTCCCTCTCCCTTTCCTCCCTCTCTCTCCCTCCCTCCCTCCCTCTCTCTCTCTCTCTCTCTCTCTCCCTCTCTCTCTCTCTCTCTCTGTATGCGTGTGTGTGCACACATGAACGTGCATGCCTGCCATGATTGTTTAAACCTGTTAGATTTCAGTTACTACTCTAGTGACAGGCCTGCCTGCTGGCTGCCATGCTTCCCAGTATGATGCTGATGGATTCTATTAACCTTCTGAAACTTGAGACTATAATTAAATGCTACCTCATTTATAAGTTACTTGGTCATGTTCTTTTATTACAGCAATAGAAAACTAACACACAGCTGGGCGTGGTGGCTCACGCCTATAATCCCAGAACTCTGGAGGCAGAGGTAGGTGGATCGTTGTGAGTTTGAGGCCAACCTGGTCTACAAAGCGAGTCTAGGACAGCCAAGGCTACACAGAGAAATCCTGTCTCAAAAAAAAAAAAAAAAAAAGAAAAAAAGAAAGAAAGAAAGAAAGAAAAAAGAAAACTAACACACACATACAAAGAGAGAGAGAGAGAGAGAGAGAGAGAGAGAAAGAGAGAAAGAGAGAGAGAGAGAGAGAGAGAGAGAGAGAGAGAGAAAGAGAGAGAGAGAGAGAGAGGAGAGAGAAACAGCACTATGGGCCACTGCACAACTAATTTAGGATATTTATGTTAAAGTTAGATATGGATAGTACAGGAAAATTTTCTTTCAAAAGTCAATTCTCAAATCATTTAAAACTGGCACTGAGTGAAAATGATATAATAAATACAATAGAGATCTAATCCTAACAAGTGCTCTGAGCTTCATTGTCAACTCCAGTCTTCTGACCTAGTAAGTGACAGTTCTGTAAAATCTCAAGGGTTACATACAAAATTGGACAGCTAAGAACACATGGTGACAACAATTTTTATGCCCTGACTTTATAAAGAGCCACACGAGGTTCCTTTTCAATATCTTTTATGACTTAATCTCAGTCTGGATTTGATCAGAAAAAGAGAACATCTCTGTATTTCAGAAATTTAGGTACAACTGTAATGGAGGGCTTAAAGAAATCTTGACGACATTATGGGAAATGACATTAGGAAAGCAAAGCAAGTATGATCAGAGGACTGTCATATTCAGAGAGCCAACCATGATGTGGGCAGAGCCCCACAGTGGTAGGGATTTGAAAGTCTGTAAATGCCCTCCAGTCTGTGTAGCGGTCAGCAAACCATCACACTGACCCAACCTCCTATTTACAGTCCCAAAACATACCAAATACAGAGACCCTTCCTCACGTCCCTTCCCCAGCTCTCATCTAAATTCCTTCTGTCAGCAAGAAAAAGTAGCACGGTGCTATGGAAGATAGCTGTGGGTGACTTGGCTACCTAACATTATGTTCTTACTCTTTTCCTGTACTTTGGTTCCTTTTATTTTAATAGGTAATGAATTTAATAGTAAGTGTCTAGTATAACAAACTTGAATCCTTTCAAGTCTGACTTTCTTGATAATATTTCCACTATTTCTTTCTGAGTTTATTATGATGTGTTTTTTGTGTGTTTGTTTGTTTTGCCTAAAAGAGTCATGAGATTTCTTGCGGCTTCATAGGCTTCTAAATTCCAGGAATAATGGTAATGCAGTTCACATATAATGCCATCCCACTCTGCAACCACCAAGACATGACAGCTTATGTAGTGCTGAGTGTTAAGCGTATATTTAGGTCTTAGTGGTTGGAGTTATCACCTTAGCTCCACCGCTGCTCTGCGAACAAGCAGAGCACTCCATCTTTCTTCATCATAATGATTATATTATTATAGATTTTGTTCATGCTATTTTGTTAGACATGAGTATAAATGATCAAGGCTAAAATAAATATTCAAGTCTTTGTTTAAAGGCCAGATTCTGGTTTGGGTATCTACTGCTTATTTTTAGGTGCATTGTTCTCACAAGGGGCTAATTTAAAGTATTCCTCAATTCTGTTTCTACTTTAAAGCTATGGAAAAAAGTTTAATTTAAAAATTTTGAGACATAAGCCTGAAAAATCACAGGATTCAATTGATTTTTTTTTCCAGAGAGAATTTATTTTTACTTTTACCCAGTACTTTGGGATATGACCAAACTGAGATCACTTTAAATTAAATTCTCAGCTTGAATATTTGGGAGCCACAAGCATAGTGTGTGTTCAAGCTGAAACCTGTTGGCTTGCTGTATTCTGCTTCCAAACTCCGCATGGATCACACACACACACACACACACACACACACACACACACACACACACACACTCAGAGTTGAAACCTTAGAACAGTTGGCTTAATAATTACCTTGACAATAATATTTATTTTTATTGTTTTTTGTTTGTGTGTGCATGTTTCTACAAAACAAACATGATATCCTTCTTTTATGATTAATAATAGGTAAACAAAGTAAGTAAGATAGAGGTTTGCCAAAAGGGTTGTAACCCACGGGTTGACAATGTCTGGGACCTAAACTCTATCAAAGTTCAAAGTTCAGCCACCTTTTCTTTTACAAAATCAGTAAATGAATAGAAAAGTATTTATAAAATCTGAGGCTAATGTAGACATAATTTAGGTAATGTCAAAATGCTATACTCAAACACTGTCATCAAATGTACATCAACCAAGACTGAAAGCCCATGAACCATTAGCATTAAGTTATTTTCAGTAAGAAGAGAAAGCATCCATTCCACCGGTAAGATAAAATGCATAAGATTTCATTTATATTATAGAAAGACTAACAATTATCCTTGAGTTGCCAGGACTGAATTACACATGTGCCACAGGTACAGAGTCCAATGACAGTTTAAATTTTAGTGAAAAATATTTCATTCTCATTCCAAGTGTCAGAACAGCTTGATAGTCATGTCATGGCAAAGACTCTCCCTCACCGTCTCTCTAAGGTGACATTCCAAATATACACATTCCCATTTAGCGGAGAAATTTCAGGTGAACTTTTATGCTATTCCTTGCTCAATTTTCAATAATATTTATCTTTATTTAATGTTTACATTTTTCTCTAAGTGTGTAACACTTATGTGAGATTTAGAGTGAGTGTCTAACTCTATCTTTATTACCTTTTCTTCTACTGAGACTAAGGCGCTGCCGGGGGCTGAAGTCATCTTAGAGTTTGACCTGAGAGTGGCTCCTTTTCCAAGGTCCCTGACATGACCTTTGTCTAACTCACCTTTTTCCATATTGTTGAATTAATCTCCTCAATGCCTGCTTGAATGCTGACAGGAGACAATGCCTATTTTTGAGACTTCCCATTATGCTTTCATAACATGATAGCTGATGGCAAGTGAGTGCAGGAAGAACAAGAAAGGGAGAGAAAATGAAAACAAGATGGTGTTGTGTTTTTGTGCTTATGAAATAGCATCTCATTGCTTTTAGACATTTTATTAAGCAGTAACAGCAGTGAGTTAAATGGGATCCTGAACAACAGGACACACACACACACACACACACACACACACACACACACACACACACGTATGCACACATACACACACACACATGCGCACACTCACATACACATGTCAAAATACCTTATCCAGAGTATATATCATCCAGGGGTTATCTCATCTCTGATTTGATAATAAAAACATTCATTTTATATGCTTCCATATTTCATTTCTACTCTAGTTCTATTGTTGTAGGCAGATTTATTCTGCACTGAATTTTTTTTTTTATATCTTGATTCATCATAGGCTTAGAAACTCTAGAAATATCAGGCTGGATCACACATCATCTCGTCCCACGCTCAACAACCACCAAGATTTAGCAGCTCTTTTCAGTGTTAAGCATATACTTGGGTTGTAGCAGAGAGTTAGCATCTTAGCCCACTGTTGCTCAGCTAACAGGCTGATAGAATCTGCCGTTTCTTTTTCTTAACAACTTCTGCCTCTGTTATTCTATTAGACTCAAATGTAAATGACTCAGGCTGACACCAGTGCTCAGTACTTTGTTTGGAGCCCTATCCTGTGTTCATGAGCAATGGTATTCTTGAAAGGGGCTACTCTGAAGATATCCATCAATCGTGCTCCTCCTTCTGAGCTATGCCAGTAATTGGCACACTTGCAGATTTAGAGAAATGGACCTGAAAACCTGAAGAGCTAGATAGGCCTTGAGACTTTTTGTTACCTCCTAACATGCTAGTGGTAGATGTAGACCCAAAGAATGTGTGTATTAGAATATGAACAGCCATATGTGAACATTTATTTATTTTCTACTGAATATAAATAAGGGACACATTTAAAGCTATAATAGCTATCAAGCAATTTAAGTTGGAAATATAATTCACATCTAATAATGATAGAATAATCAAATAGGTTTTAATTACCTTTAAAATATTTAATGTTTTTCACTGCTATTTCACACGATCTCTTTTGATCCTTAGTTACATTTTGAGTTGGGTGAACTAGGGCCTGGCACTGCCTGAATTTTCTAATAAATAATATGCTGTCAAATGAGGTGAAGAGGTATTGAGGGAAACCTGGACAGATGACATGCCCACTGAACCACGTGGCTGTAATGATCCATTTATCACTGTTTCCTAGCAAGAGAGCATCCTTTGACTCACTGGCCCCTTCACTGGCCCACTGACTGGCTCATCTCCTGGCTTATTCACATGCTCTTTCGTTGGCTCATTCCCTTGCCATTGAGTGGTCAAATCACTGGTTCATTTACTTGCTATACACTGGTTCATTCATGCAGTACAAAATAGCATTTATTATACACATTAGGTTCTTTTCTGACTCCCTGAAGGTGTCCAGAGAAACAGCATAAATCCATAACTACATAAAATTATCGCTTCATTTGGTGACAGATTCTTAACAATGAAATTTTCCAATTATTTTAAAATTATGAACATATTTTGATACCATATAACCACATAATTCTTTCTGATTTACTTAGATAGGAGAGGCAGTTCTGAAATACTTCCCTGAATACATTCCATTTAAACTGGATCATAAAAAAATGACTAGTAATTTTTCAAGATAAAATAGCCCAGGCATAAAGAAGATTAGTATAAAGGTGATTTTGCAGAAGGTAGTATTTTGGCCTGGAACTGAACATTTCAGAGTACCTATGAATGGTGATACAGCTCACTGGTACTGTATTTGCCTACTGTTTATACCTCAGGGCCCTCACACACTAAGAACACACCACGCGCACGCGCACACACACACACATGCATGCATACTTGTACACACACAGCCATACACGGCCACACACACACACGCGCGCGCGCACACACGCAGACACACACACACACGCATGCTTGCACTCGCGTGCACATGCGCGTTACAAGGCAAACTGACAATAACAAAACACTTGTCAGCCCATCTGGATCAGAATGAGAGTAAGACCAAATAAAGCATAAGACTTCATATTCACCCAAGATTCTAAGGCTGAACCAAAAATATTTCAAAAGTTGATGCTAGTATCAAAACTTGAAAAAGTATATGCAGCAAACGAAAACATGCTAACATCCTATGTACACCTCTAAACAGTTCTTTCTACAAATCAAGTTAAATGCTTATTGTAGAATATTCATTTTCAGTAAATATCCATTCCATCTCAACAAAGACTTCAAAGGCAATGTCTATGAATGATGCCATTATATTGTTTATGAGTTCCTTGGAATGACTTTATCTGCAGTAGTTTGCATGAAATAGATGATAATATTCATCTATCTTATAAATTATGACTATCATATATGTATATCTTCAATTGTTTTTTCACATTCCAGTAAAATATTTCAAAGTTTTCTTCAAAAATTATTAAACTAATATTTTAAATTATCACATAACTCTATGTTTTGAATAAGAGTTCCAAAAAGACTATGACATTATTGTTCCATATGGATAATGACAGAATATTAGTTATGAATTTAATGAGTACAAAGCTATGAAATAAACAATAACTATTAATAATTCCCCAGTGCTAAAACTGAATGAAGAGCAGCTCCTAACTCACCTCAGTGTTTACGTCCTCGCGTAAAACAAGACCTCCCTGGCTCCCAGCTTTCCTCCACTCTCTGTGCCTAGACTGCTTCCCTCTTGACAATTACTAATCATCTCCCACAGTTCAGTTTGAACGGGAAGGAATCAGAGATCCCTTCTCTAGCTATCTCTCTTATCTAAATGAATTAGAAAAAAAATGCATGGTTATCTGGTATCTGATGGTCTTCATAATTTTAAAATAACTAGAAAATTGCATTATTAAATTTCTGTGTCCAACATGAGACAACCATCTTAGGTAGATAGAGATTATGGAAGTTTTCAAATATTTTGAAGTGAAAAATACAGCAACTAAAAGCATTGTAATTTTTTTATGGTTCTTTTCACGTATCAAGTGCTGTTTCAATTAACACTAAATTATCACTTCTTAATTTCTTCCCAGGGTTTTGAATTTCTGTGTGTGCTCATTACCAGCCTCAATTTTCTCCGATAAAAAGACTCTTTTAATTCTCCTGTGTGTCTCTATCTATTACAACACACACACACACACACACAGAAACACACAGACACACACACAGAGACACACACACACACAGACACACACACGGACACACACACAGACTCTCTCTCTCTCTCTCTCTCTCTCTCTCTCTCTCTCTCTCTCTCTCTCTCTCTGTCTCTCTCTCTCAACATTCCCCAAATTCTTTCATAAAATCAGCTCTGGAGAACACTATTCTTCTCACAAACTCTTCTCGCCCCCCCCCTCCCCCCCCCCGCTTTCTGCCACCATGCTAATTTTTTCCCCACTGGAAAGAGGAAATGAATTGTCAGGCCCTTGACCTGCCATATCCTTCATGTCAGTAAATCTTTGTGATCTCTGTGGAGGGCAATGATTGATTCACTAGAAAATTTATTTCACGTATGATAAATACTCATCATTCTTTATTGTTTCTGTCATTGTGACAGATTAATATCATGACCTGATGAGAAGGACTCTGCCAATCACAGTCTTCACTGTGCTGCTGTCCACTGGCACTCAGAGGAAGGACAGCAGGTTACCAAGAAAAGACTTGATACCCTATGAGCATATAAAGGGGGAGGAGGTCCCCCTCAGGAACAGTCATAGCGGAGGGGAATAAGGGGAAAATGGGAGGGAGGGAAGAATGGGAGGATACAAGGGATGGGATAACTATTGAGATGTAACAAGAATAAATTAATAAAAAAAATAAGTAGAAAAAAAAAAGAGTATTAAGACCCATCCGGACTCCAGTCCTTGCAGTTTCTATGTTGAGTGAGTCACTCCTTCCCTGGTAGACAAGCAGTATGCCTCAGGATTCAGAATTTCTTCTGCCTGTATGTTTTTGCTTCATAGTTCAGAGGCATCCTGGTATTCCCAGTGCCCAATGTGACCAAAGCCTGGTGGTGGTCACCGATTTCTTTCACCATACTAGCTATGTTTTTATGATAAGAGAAGCCCAGAAAAGAAATCTCTATCAACTAAACAACTAGGGAAAAATAAATTTGGTTAAACATTTAAAGTAAGTGCAGCAGTTTCATGTTGTGAGAAAATTATATAGCAAAATCTTGGCTTCTGGAGGATCTGATTTGGGTGGGTTTGAACATATTTTTATAATTTATATGCACAGAGTCATGTATTAAACTTGGCTTGTGTTTGTATACTATGTATGTGTTTGTCTCTGGATCCCATGTAATGTTACTTTTATAATATCCACTCATAGGGATTATAACAGCTTGCCAGTAGGTATAGCTGCCATTTCCAAGTCAGTACACAATTCAGATAACTTGCTTTTGAAGCTTCAACATACAAAGACATAGGGACAGAAAAAAAACCAACTTGAATGTTGGAAAAATTATACATGGTACACATTTAACAAAGTATCTCTGAAATACAATGGAGTCTTGTATTCTCTGCCATCTTGTTGAATCATGTCTAGGTATCATCACTGTGCTACAGCCTTTTCATGGGCATAGTTCCTCATCTTCTGTCCTCTACCACTTTAGCATTACTAATAGGCAGGGCTATCTGAAAGTACAGACATATATAACACTACTTTTTAGTCCCACAAAAACAATTACCTACTTAAGTTCTGTAGGCCAAGTAAAGCTGATATTTCTATGGCAAAACAGACACACAAGTTTCTACTCTAGTAAATCATCCTACTGATGGCAAACTGACTCAAATTGCCAATGTGCTTTTGCTGACTTCAGCAGCACATCACGTTTCATTGGTCATGAGAAGCATCTAATTGGACACTTTGGAATACCAGTGCTAATTAAATGCACCAAGTGGAACCTTTCCTAGACCAAGTGTGCCAACTTGAGAAAGAGAAAAGGTTTAGGGAGTTAATTTGCCAACTTGTTCAAAGAAAAGGATGATCTACAAATTCCATAGAATTTAAGTAGTCTTTAAAAAAAAAAACCCGTTGTCGACAGATTCATCTTGTAGTCTCTTGTTTTCTCCAGCACAGCTTCAAAACAAAGCAATTTATTGAGCCCAGTAGTCTCACTGTTCTGGAAGCCCTATAATGATAAGAATACCTGGAGTTTTGTGAGCATTGATGTGACTGGAGAATGGTATTGCATTAATTGTGATGTGCTCTTGTTTACAGATTAAAGGCTAATGACCATGATATAGAAGACAGAATTTCATGTTGGAGTTATTTTTTTAATATCAAGAAGAAAAATCACTCCAACCTTTCATGTCATGGTTCTCATTAATAACTTATGCATTAAATTGAACTTCAGGTAATGTGTCTACTCACACAACTCCAGCACAAGATTAGGTCTTTACCATTTCATCACAGAACAGAGATGGCATTTCAATGGTGGCTGTGTAAACCAGGTATCGATTTCTTCAGTGCTGTATCAACTGCAGTGAATAACCTCCTTTCCTCCATCCCGTGCTCATGCCATCAGCTCTAATTAAGTTTAGTGGTGATGCAAACATGTGACATGAAAGTATGAGGAAGACTTGCTAGGAAGAAAAGTTTAGAGTGTGTGTGTGTGTGTGTGTGTGTGTGTGTGTGTGTGTGTGTCGGGGGAGTGGGTGATGAGAGAGATAGAAGGAAGTGAAAATGATTAAGAATCATTACATGCATATGTGAAATTGTCAAAGTAAAAATGAAAAGTTACAAACATACTCAACATGCACACACACATACACACACACATACACACACGACATGTCTGCACGCTACAGCTGTCTAAAGACAGTCAAGGGTCAACCCTAAAATCATAATCCAAATTAAATGTCCACAAGGGGACCTCTGTAGGGTCCAGAACCTGAAGAACAGTCAGTCACTGCAGATGGTAGCTTATCTGTGAAGAATGAACCTAATTTTGATTTACTGCTTATTGCCAAATCTTTTCGAAAAACACCTATTTTGCCTTTAGCTATTACAACTGTAGTAGACATTTTATAGAGGGCCCTTAATGGTACTTTTCTGATTTCTTAAGAAATTGAATTAGCCAGTTGACATAAATAATTTATAGACATTCACTAATTGCATACTTAATTTTGCAATCTGAATTACGTTGGCTGGTAAATACTGAATTCTTAGCCCTAAAAATATTTGCCTTCATAATCATGGATTGTTATTTTCCTTGTTAATAAAATTCTTAGACTCTAAATATAGCTTTTCAAACAATCAAACTAGAGTTATTAAAATATAGTCCATAGAAATAAAAATAAGCTCAAGTATACTTTAAAATGTGTATTTTTAATCAGAAGAATATACTTTATTTTTAGTAGTCAAAATGCAAATGTATTATAGGATGTCTGCATAAAATGATGAAAAGTAAAGCCTGAAAGTCTGTTTCTTTGATATTTTAATTTTTTTAACACATGGAAGATACTCATTTTCACAATTTCTTTCAGTCAAAAAAATCCTCCAAGATGAGAAAGTAAGATAAACTACTGTCCTTAGGACAAAGTGTTTAGTAGTGTGATGAAAGAACCCAAGAAGAAACTTCAAAAGAAGGGATATTTATTTTCTGATGGTTTCAGGGGTTTGAGTCCATAGGTGGTTAACCCTATAACACTGACATGCCATGGATCAAAGTAGGTAATGTCAGAATCACCAGAATGTAAGGAGAGTAAGAGGAGGCACCTGGCCTCTTGATATCACAATATAAGGCACACAAATATACATATATGCGTAACTATGTATCTGTGTGGCACTGAATTCTTAATCTTCCTCCTACATGATGAGATGACAGGCTTATCCCACCACACTGCATGCTCTAAGCTTTGTAACATAGAGTATTTGTTGATTCTCTTTGATGGTGTTCATTTTCCCCAGGTGTTTGGCTTCCCAATGCCTGTGCTTTGCAGGCATAATGCAAACTGAAGATGTGTGAGTACTGGAGAGAGTGGGGAGCCTGAGCTATGGGGAGCAAGGACTCAGGATGAGGTGCACTGGGAAGCAGCTTCCAAGGCTTCATGGGTCTGAAGTTTACCTCTGGGTCTTGTGCTTCCCTCCTTCCCTTGATGATCTTTAGTGATGTTTTTTTCTTTTTGGAGTATGTGTATGTGTGTGTGTGTGTGTGTGTGTGTGTGTGTGTGTGTGTGTGTGTGTTATATATAATGTATATATGATATATCATTATGTATATTCTGTTTTTTTCATAGATTTTATGCAAAATGGAAAGAATTCATCAGTGTTCCTTTTTTTTCTAGAAGGCAAATATTTAGAGATTGTCAAAATACCATTAGTTTGGTCCATATTTCATTATAGAGTGAGCTCATATTATACTAAATTACAGCCACTAAAGATTTCTTTTAAGATGTTTATTTTTAGTCATATGTATATAATTTTTTTTAAAAATTCTTGTACGTTTCAGGTTTAGGAATCATGTTCTTTCTTCAAATATTTTGAACATTTTTCTACTTTAGAATTTTGTCTTGTGATTGTTTATCTACAAGGTAAATGGTTTCTTACCCAAATGAGATACATTTTAAAATTTGAGAGTACTTTTGCACAAGTTTATTTAAGTTTTTACATTGGTTTCCTTGGTTGACTTTAATAACGAATTTTCTACTTATTGTTTTGTGAGTCTTGCAATGCATCCTTTTGGTTTCTAGGTTAGCCATTGCTCCACAGAAGTCTTACCATGGAACTATGCTGTGTAGAATTATACAAGAGGGGTTCTTAAGTCAATATGCAGGTTCCATTTAAGCTAGAATTTGAAATTCTCAAATTCATTGTGAATTATGAAAACGAGTTCTGCAATAGAAAGTTTTAGTTTTTTTATTTACCAATATAACAAAGCAATCCATCTCCATCTTCATTCTGATCTCCAGACAGTAAACTGTTGGGATTCTGCTGGGGTGGAGTGGGATAGAGGGATAGGAAGAGTAAGGGAGGGGGTAGAGAGAGCTCCTCGAGGAGTGTTGGTCCTTTTATATAGCCTTGGGCAAGGACACGCCCCCATAGCAGGTAAGCAATGATATCACAGGTTGGCAGACTGAAGCAGAATCCCAACAAAAATCACACTTATTTCTTCATCTTAAAAAAAAAAACAGTTAAGGTAGTTAGTTGTTCATTGTTTCCATGTGAATGCTGTTGGGCATGAGGCCAAAGGCTAACACCTGTGGGGATGCGGGAGGTTGGACTAGGAGAGATAGCAAGAGGCAAAGGGCAGAGAGTTTGTTTTATTCCAAGTGAGGAGTCCTTGGGCCAGGCGTGGTGGCGCATACCTTTAATTCCAGCACTCTTGAAGGCAGAGGCAGGCAGATCGGTGTGAGTTTGAGGCCATCCTGGTCTACAAAGCGAGTCTAGGACAGCCAAGGCTACACAGAGAAAGCCTGTCTTGAAAAGCCAAGAGAAAAAAAATGAGTCCTTGGATGCTCCCATCATCATGGCTTCCACTGTACATGCTTTTCCTTTCATCTCAGCATAAAAGATTGTGTTTGGATTTGGTAAATAAGATTAAGCATTCTGTCTAGCTGGTCTTATGCTTTATATGTGTAGAAAGGATAACTGTCTACACAAATAGCAAGTTCATATAAGTTAAATTAGGAAAACACATTTCAGAACCAACTCAAAGAAAAGAATGTGAGGCTTATAATAAATAATAATAAATATAGTGACTGGCACATTGATTGATGTGTACATTAGAACAGCAAGGCAGTAAAGTTGTCTTTAACAATATGCCTTCCAACCGCTGTTGGGTCTCTATTACACATCAGCAGCCAGGGCATAGATCGACTCTTTAAATACCCCTCAAAAGAAAATAAAGACAAAGAGCATGCCCAGTTCTAAAAGAAGAAATGAATGCACACACTCAGATATTCCTAGTTGATGGTCAGGTCTTAAATCTTTCTTTTCACTTCTCTTTGATGTGGTTTTTTTTTTTTTTTTTTTTCATTTTTTTCCTTTTAATGTATTCAACACCATGATTACAATGCACTTTGTGTTTTACAGAGCGCACTAATTTTATAAAATTTTAGATTGTATTTTTTAAACATACATCGCAACTGTTTATCAAAGAATACAACATTAACAGTTTATTAGTTTCATGGCATTTATGATCAATTATTCAATTATTTTTTTAAATTAACCTCAGATGACCCTGGGGTGAGAAATTAGTTCTCAAAATATAATTAAAAGTGCCACATCATTTGTTAGTATAATTCATGTGATGTTTACTTTATTAATTAAGAGTATGTGAAGTGAGAAATTAAAAGAGTTATAATTTTTCTCTAGATTTCCTAGTTTATCCAGTGAGATCAATATGATAGAAACATGTATTTTATATCATGTAGTTTATTTCTTGATATTTTATACATTTAGGACATCTATTTTGGATTTCTTTGTTGAGTAAAAACTTCGAAATTCTCATAGTAAATGATAACAAATGATAAATGGAAAATAAGATGCCATGTTTTTTTCAAGTGTCTGTTTTTAGGTGTCACCTTGGTCTGTAGTGATGGCTTAGTGGCTAAAAGCAGTTGTCCCAACAAGTCTGAGGGCTTGAGTTTGAATCTCAAAAGCCACTTAAAGGACAGATTAATGAGCATCTGTGATCTTAGTTATATAGGGAGATGGCAGGTGCAGGCAGGAGGCTCCTTGAAAGCTCATGAGCCAGTTAGCCTATTGTATACAATAGTAAGTGACAAAGAAAGCCTATATTAAACAAGCAAACAAGGTCTAAGTCAGGAATGGCATTGATGCCATTATCTGACCTTCAGATATGTACTGTGTTCATGGACTTGCATTCTCACACCTGAACACACACACACACACACACACACACACACACACACACACACACAAACAGATACACACATACATGAGCAATCACACATACACACATGCACATGCACAAATGCTGATGCATTTCTTTGACTATGACTCCCCTCTTTGGTATAATGATTTATTTTCTCTTCTGATATTTTAATATTTAATGACGTCACCTTATAGATATACTGAACTCAAATACATCTTAGTTTTGCTCTTGCTGGAGAGGCAGATTTAATGCTTAAGACTATAATTTAAATTTTACTACTTTCATTTAGCTTGGCATGACAAGAACTGACATGTATGGCATGATCTGCCACTGAAGAAGTGATGTTGGACATATTCCTTCAGTTGCTATAATTTTACTGTCTACCCTTAGGAAAAATAAAATAAAAAGTGCTAGCTTAAGAACTGTAAGTGGCCAACTTTTCCCTCCCTAAACTCTTGAATTTTCTTCTTTTGGACATGAGAAGACACATCTATTCTCCAAATCATTTTTCAGTTTTCTCTAACTTTGCTTTCTGCATTACGTCCATGTGCATCTTCTTTGGTTCTGTCTATAGATACCATTTCACAGTTGGGGTTTATTATTCTTCCTGATGCCTGGATGTTTGTTCCTTAATTCTCATGCATTGTAGAGGGAAAATGCTCGGTGAAATTCAGTACTGCCAATTAACAAGTTCCAGGGTCTTTGCAAATACCTTCAAAATAAATGGAAACGTGTTGGTTTTAGATTCAGAATCCCCAGCGTAAGCTGCCTCATTGTGCGTCTCTGTCTGTACAGCTCTCCTCTTTGCTTCCATTTCTAGGCTCCCCACAAGCCCGAGGTGCTTTAATTGCACACAACCTATCTGAATTTCTCTTCTCAGGACCGCTGTTTCTGGCACTCCTTGCCTTTATAGCCTCAGGAAGTCTTTTTCCTCATTTTCTTATTCCCATATCTCCATAATCAAGTCAATATTCTGCACCTTCTCTCTTCTTCTTCCAAACTCCTACTTCACCGAGACCTCATGCTTCTTCCTCTCTATATGAATCTGAAGGGAATTCATATATTAATGAATACAGACAGACAGAAAGGCACAGGGTTCTTGGAGCAGCATAGTGTGTGGAAAGGAAGGAAGTCTGAGCCACTTTCTGTTTTTTTTTTTTTTTTTTTTTAAGGTATAAAATTTTTGGATGAGTTCATTTTTTGTTATGGTTTTAAACTTTATATTCATCATCATCACCATCGTCACCATCATCCATATTTTGTTATTGCAAGAATGGAACCTAGGTCATCATACATGCCCCTCTCTCTACCACTAACCTATATTCCTAGCCCTAGAAGCATTCTTACTACAATTTCTTCTGCATCTGCATATATATATATATATATATGTATATATATATATATATATATATATATGATGTCACTCACAAGCTGAGTAAAATGAGGGAATTGAATATTTTATCTTCATGTGAAAGGTTAGATACTGTCCTTCTAACTACTATGGTCCTTTTTATTAATCTCACAAGTCTATTTCTGAACCAAGCCATCAGCAACTCTTAGTGAACAATTTGCCTTAGAAATGTGGCACATCACTTTTGAAATTTACACTTGTCAAATTCATGTAACCCAGTGAAATAATTATTAACTTTTAAATGTACTAGTTTTCACTTAGGAAAGAGTCTATGTGGTTGTGACCTTTAGTGTTTTTAACTCTTCTGATTATAGGAAGAAATAAAGTAAAGGAATGAGAAATTGTTGCTATTTGAAAATGAGATGTTTCTAGCAGATCCCATTGTTGGCCAACTGCTTCCACAAATTTGCGCACCCTGTGGTCAATATCAAATAACTCTTCATCTCAGGAAAGAGCATGTATTGCTGGACGTTAGAACATTATTCATTTAACTTTGTCTGCCTACTTTCCTCCTAATGAATCATTTTGAATATAAGAATTTAGGTAAATTTTGAGAAGATACATATGGATTTTCTGGCACCTTTGAAAATTATGAGAGGTAGAAAAAAAAAAAAAAAACCTCTGTCTAACATAAGCAGCACCAAAGCCATTGTCACCACTCTCACTGTAAGCACCAAAGAGCTATTTATCAGGCAACTATATAACAGGCTTAGCAATGGGCCTTACTTCATAGCATACTTGAGGTTTGATGTATTAAATTAAACTTTTCTTAAACCTAGATAATTAGAAACTTGCTCCAGTTCACAAATTAATAACAGCTAAACAGAGGGCTCATGAGACTCTATTACTGGGCCATATATATTAGTCACCGAAGAGCCAACTTTACTCCTGCATGAACATTGATTGAAAAATGTGTAGTAACTTAAATCAGTTGATCAATAATTCAGTCAGTTTATATCAAGTATCAATCACCTTTACACCCTGGCCTTTGCATATCTACAAGCAAATCATCTCAGTTTCTTGATCTTTAAGAGTGTGATGGTGTTTACTGAAAGCTTTCTGTGTTGATTAATGGTAGAGTATTATGAGCCGATGTGGCATTTTATATTTCTCAGTACGGTTTCAGCAATATCTCAAAGGGTACATGATATAGGACAATGTGGCTTTTCTCTTCTCCCAAAGAAGGGGAAGAGTATGATTTTATTTCCCTGACATATGAGCATAGAGATGGCTAATAAAAATGTTTGTCTTTCCCCCTTTAGGAAGAATGTTCTAATGTGATGTCTTGTGGAACCATAGAAGACAGCTTGATGAGATCAGTGTCACATTTAGCCATGGGCAGTTGGATAAAGAACTCACACAGCATCCCTTCCTGCATCTATGTCATTTCCTTCTCCCTTCATTTCTGTTGCTTAGAATTTTATTTCTTCATCGTGCAGCATATGAATCTATGCCTTAGGCTCTGCTTTCTGATAAACTCAGTGTAAGATAAATAGAAAAGAGAACTTCTCAATTTTAGGCCTCTAGACATAATCTAAAACACATATCAACTTACACTAGAAGGCGAAGTGAACCTATTGGGAAAAATATTGAATTATCCCTAATATAATCAGGCAAAGGCATGAGTAATACTGGGACAAAATAGAAACTCAAAACTTTTATACAAAAACGTTAATACAGCAAGGAGAGAGAGATGGGGAGAGAGTTCTATTATATTGCTTCTATTTCTTGCAAAAATGATAGATGAAACTTAAAAATGATTAATGTGTTAGTTATTGCTGTTCTATTGCTGTGACGAGACATAATGACCAAGGCAACTCATTAGATAAAGCTTTTAATTGGTGGCTTGCTTACAGTTTCAAATAGTTAGTTCAATATCATCATGGTGGAAAGCAGACAGGTGCAAAGTTGGAACAGTAGTTGAGAGCGTAATATTCTGATCCACACAGAGGAGGCAGAGAGGGGTATGGGGGGACAGAGAGCTATAGGATTTTGAAACCTCAAAGCCTACTCCCAGTGAAGCCATATCTACTTTTAAAAAAGGCCACTCATCCTATTCCTTCAAATAGAGTTTCACTCTTTGGTCTAAGCATTGGGGCTTATTGGGGCTATTCTCATTCAAGACACCATAGTGAGGACCACATATATCCTATGGAACTCAGGGCAGCAGGAGGAACATGAGATAACTGTTGCTGAAAATGGGCAGTTGTGTAAAAAAAAAACAAAACACCTAGAGTTGACCATCTGGATCATCAAGTGGCATAGACATGGAGAGAAAATGGAGAAGCTGAATTGTCCATTAGAAATGGTCCTTAACATGTCCCTAGACAATAATATTTTTTATTGAAACTTATCTCTTAGATATGGAAGAAATTCTTCCAATGCAAATCCAAATAGCACATGATCTATTCCCACAGACTGACAATGATCGCCCCCTGTGAATTGTTTGTTGTTGATGCATGACAATAGAAACATTCTAGAATTTGTAATTTGACAGTGATGTTGAGGAGGCAGATAAAGCAATATGCAGTCTCATACTTGGCTGGGGCAAGATCCAGTGTACCTTATCCGAAGTCATACATCCTTTATGTCATGCCTTCTTTTTTTTATTTTTGTTATAATATTTTTTTATTAATTTATTCTTGTTACATCTCAATGTTTATCCCATCCCTTGTATCTTCCCATTCTCCCCCCCCCCCTTTTTTCCCCTTATTCCCCTCCCCTATGACTGTTCCTGAGGGGGATTACCTCCCCCTGTATATGCTCATAGGGTATCAAGTCTCTTCTTGGCAACCTGCTGTCCTTCCTCTGAGTGCCACCAGGTCTCCCCCTCCAGGGGACATGGTCAAATGTGAGGCACCAGAGTACGTGAGAAAGTCATGCCTTGTTGAGATGAGAAAGGCTATCATTTTCCCTCCTGTAGGACTGCTGTCCTACCCAATGTGTAAAACCTAGAAAGCTCTCAATGAACATTTATGGAACTTATGGGTAGCTATAACCATGTGGGAAATATATAAAATAAAGATGTGCTATTACTATACTTAAACATACTCATGCAGGAAAGGGTGAAAGGGGAAGGAAATGATTTTGGTAAGACAATTTTCTTTTTTAAAAATTTCCCATTTAAACAAACGGTTTTTTAGGAACTTTGTGCAATGAGTTGTGACCACATTCACCCACCCACCCACCCACACACACACACACACACACATACACACACATACATACACAGCTTCTCATAGATCCCCCTATTCCCAACCTGTGAACTTTGTATCCTTTTATTTTTTAAATTCACATGTCAAGTGTAATTTGTGCTGTTTATATATGTAGCCTACCACCATTAAAGAATGGTTGAGCTACAAGGGAAAACACTTTAAAGAACTTTCTCTGTTTCTCAACTTTCTCTTTTCAAGCAACTAGTAGTTGCCAATAGCTCCTCAGATACTGGTGGGGTTTCATGGCCACCACCCCACTACCTACTGTGATTAGGTCTGACTTTTCATTGTTATTGCAAATTTTAAGACCTAGTTCTCAAAGGAGTGGGGAAGCTTCCTTTCAAAGTATTATTACTTACTTACATTATCCCTATCCACTCAGCAGGCCTCGTGGGGATAAACAAAATCAGAATAGTATTTTCATGCCTAATATCAGAGTATGCATCCAAGGCAAAATTTGATTTTCCAGTCTTTTTAGTTAAGAAATATGTGTCTTAAGCTACAGCTGACACACATACTGATTTCATTCATGTATCTGCAAAAATATATATTAACAATATTTACTCAAATTATCTACTGTTCTAGGTAACCCAAAGGCCATTTGTGATTTATGGAAGAATAAAAAAAATCTCAACATAAATGAGGGTTTCTAAAAAACGTTGGTTCCATAATGACCAAAATCATGTATGATAGTCTGAAACCTACAGGCACCGACGCTACCTAGCCTCCCAAGTTACTAGGACTGCAAGGATAGTAGACTTGTGCGATGTGCTTGCATCATAAGACGATAAATTTCTTTCCGCTGTAAAACGAAATTGATTACAACTCTTATGGGGGACATGAAGGTTTTAAGACATTGGTGGAAGAAATCAGGCAGATGGCGGTGAAGGTAGCCAGAGACCTAAAGGGAGAAATGGGGCCTGGAGATATGCCTGAATTGTTACATCCCCATGAGAAAACGTTAATGGGTGAAGTATTGCCTCGTGAGTATGAGGAAAGGCAGGTTTACCGAGCTGGAGCCAACTTGTGTGAAGATGGCGGCAAACATCTGAAGTGACAGCAGAGAATTTAGAAAATGCCTACACGTAGTTGTTAAAGCAACGGTAGAATTGGGGAGAACTGTCTTTTTTTTTATTTGTCTGTTTTGTTTTAATCTCAGATGTGTGAAAATCTTTTACTTGATCCACAATACTCCTTTTTATCTCTAATAAAGTATGCATATGTTTTTTTCTCCCACTCAACAATTTCCATTCTCTCTCCCAGATCTCCCCACCCATAACACACAACCTCTCTCCCCACGCCTGACTTCCATCCCTGTTATTCTCCACATACATCCCTTCTCCCACCAGTTCCCTCCCTCCATTTGCTTCATTTGTCTATTTCATTTTCCCTTCTGAGGGAGATTCAAGCATCCTCCTTCAGACCCTCCTTGTTGCTTATCTTCTTTGAATGTGCAGGTTGTAGGATGGCTATCCAGTACTTCATAGCTAATATCCACTTAACGTGAGTACATACCATGCATGTCTTTCTGGGTCTGGGTTATCTCACTCAGGATGATCATTTCTAGTTCCATCCATTTGCCTGAAATTTCTATGATGTCTTTGTTTTTAATAGCTGAGTAGTATTTCATTTGTGTAAATGTACCATGTTTTCCTTATGCATTTTTAATATCCATTCTTCAGTTGAGGGACATCTGGCTTGTTTCCAGTTTCTCGCTATTACAAATAAAGCTGTTGTTAACATAGTTTAGCAAGATAGTGGAGCACCTTTGGGTATATGCCCAAGAGTGGTATAGCTGGGTCTTGAAGTAGAGCTTTCCCTAATTTTCTAAGAAAGTATCAGATTGATTTCCAAAGTGGTTGTAGAAATTTGCTCTCCCACCAGCAATGGAAGAGTGTTCTGTTTTCTCCACATCCTCACCAGTATGTGCTGTCACTTGAGTTTTTGATCTTAACCATTCTGAAGGGTATAAGATGGAATCTCGGACTCATATTGGTTTGCATTTACTTGAAGAAATGTTGTGCATTTCTCTGTTTTACTGCCATTAGAGATTCCTCTGTTGAGAATTATCTTTTTATCTCTGTACCCCAGGTTTTAATTGGGTTCTTTGGTTATTTGGAGTCTAATTTTTTTTAGTTCCTTGTACATTTTGGATATTAGCTCTCTGTCGATGTAGGGCTATTGATGATTTTTTTTCCCATTCTGTAGGCTGCCATTTTGTCATATTGACGGTGCCCTTCATCTTTTAGAAGCTTTTGAGTTTCATGAGATCCCATTATCAATTGTTGATCTTTGTGCCTGAGCTGTTGGTGTTCTGTTCAGAAAGTTGTCTCCTGTACCAATGAGTTCAAGGCTTTTTCTCACTTTCTCTTCTGTTAGAGTTTGTGTTTTTGATTTTATGTTGAGCCACTTGGACTTGACTTTTCTGCAAGGTGACAAATATGGACATATTTGCATTCTTTGACATGCAGACATCAAGTTAGACCAGCACCATTTGTTGAAGATACTTTCTTTATTTCAATTGTATGGTTTTGGCCTCTTCATCCAAAATCAAGTGTCCATAGGTGTGTGGGCTTATTTCTGGGTCTTTGACTTAATCCCACTTATCAATCTGCCAGACTTTTTTCGAAATCTTTTTTTATTAATTAAACATTTTTATTTTTACATATACGTTTATATTATTACTCATGTATACAATAAACTACCTATAGCAAGAAGAACAATGACATAATCAGGAATTATATAAATCTTACATTTTTAGTGTTTTGGCTATTTGTATTTGACAGCCTTGAAGAAAACATCTTTTCTATCTTGGTGCATCTAAAATTCTGAACATAGATCAAGGGCCATTATTCTTTGTCATTATGAACTTCTAACATCTATCTAGACCTAAAAATATATTAACCCCTAAACAACTAAGCTTCATTGCAAAATTAAGCTACCTGGTTTTCAACTTCATCAGAGACTTGAGAAATAATAAACTTGATTACCTGAGTATGCCAGGAGTGCAGGTTAGTAGCTTTCCAAGCAAGTGAACCCAAGAAGCAAGCTGGAAGAGCCTATCTAATAAAATATACTTTTAAAAAAATTAAAAGAGATGGGGAAGAAAATTTTAAATTCATCAAAGGAAAAATCCACTAAGCTCTTAAGTTCTCAACATCTTTGCCCAAATGCAAGGACACTAATATTCATAAAAGAAACATTACTAAAGCATATATCACACATCAAAACCCACAGATTCATAGTAGGAGACATTAACACCAACGTACAGGTCATCAAGACAGAAACTAAGCAGAGAAATAATGAAACTAACAGAGATGATAAATGAAATGGCCCTAACACATATAAACAGAGCATTTCATCCAAACACAAAATAATATACCTTCTTTCAGCACCTCATGGTACCTTCTGTAAAATTGATGACATAGTTTACCACTTTTTAAATAACACTTTGTGATCTATCAGACCAGCATGGATTAAAGCTGGTGTTTAACAAAAACAGAAATAAACATGATGCCTACAGGCTCATGGAAACTGAACAACTCTCTATTCAATGTCGAAAGGGTCAGGGGAAAAGAAAGAAACTAAAGACTTTCTAGAATTCAATGAAAATGAAGTCACAACGTACCTAAACTTAGAGCCTTCATAAAAGGACTGGAGAGACGTCATACTAGTAATTAATAGCACACTTGAAATTTCTATAACAAAAAGAAGCAAACACACCTAAGAAGAGTAGATGACAGAAAATATTCAAACCCTGTACTGAAATCAATAAATTAGAAACAAAGAACAATGCAGAGAATTAACAAATCAAGAGCTGGTTTGTTGAGAAAATCAACAAGATAGGCAAACTCTTAGACAACCTAAACAGAAGGCAGAGAAACAATATGTAAATTAACAAAATCATAATTGAAAAGGGGGAAATAACAACAGAAACTAAGGAAATCCATAGAATCATTGGGTCTTACTTCAAAAATCTGTCCTACTCAAAATTGGCAAATCTAAAAGAATGAATTTCTTTTTAAAAATATATTTTATTAATTTATTCATATTACATTTCAAATTTTAGCCCATCCCTTGTATCCTCCCATTCCTCCCTCCCTCCTGCTTTCTCCTTACTTTCCTCTCCTATGACTGTGACTGAGGGGGATCTCCTTCCCCCTGTATATGCTCATAGGCTATCAAGTCTCTTCTTGGTAGCCTGCTATCCTTCCTCTGAGTGCCACCAGGCCTCCCCATCCAGGGGACGTGGCCAAATATAGGGCACTAGAGTTTGTGTGAAAGTCAGTGAGTTAACCCAGAAGCAGAGAGCCAAATGGTACATACTCACTTATATATGGACACTAGCCCAAGGGGCATGTCCTATTAGAGTCTTCACTTACCAGGAAAGTGGGACAGAGGGGAAGACATCCTATTGGGACTCTAGGTGAGAGAAGCAAGGAGAATAGGAAAATAGAAGGATCCAGAGGGTCCTAAAAACTTACAAGAAAACAGGCAGATCTGGGCCCAGGGGTCCTACTCAAACTATGGCACCAGCCAAGGACAATACATGCAATAAACTTTGAACCCCTACCCAGGTCTAGTCAATGGGAAGGTCATTTGTTTGTGCTTATGCTGTGTTGGGATATCCAGGGCTTGCTGTAGAAAGATAGTTCTGCTCGGGTGGTATCATATTGCCCTGGCTTTTGCTGATTGTGTTCTTAAGCTGGTTTTCAGGCATTTGGTGAGTCTTGGTGTTGGATAACTATTCTTGATGCAGAACTCCTCAGGGAGTCAGGCAGAGAGTTGGGCCTGACAGTGGAGCTAAGGGAAGAGCGCACTGTTCACCTGTGGTAGGTGTGGCTCATAGGCCTGTACGTTCCAGCGGTTTCACAGGCCTTTGCTGAGTGTGACCCAGGTGGATCAGGCAGGTAGGGAATAGGCAGAAAGTGCTCTATGCTGAATGTGGTTGGGGCCCCCCACAGGTGTCCTTAGGATCACTGGTGATGGGCGTTGGGAACAGTGTGCAGCTTACCTCTGTTGACTCTATTGGCTCTGACCGCTGTCAACTGACTACATTTTTTAAAAAAGATGTTCTATATGATTAAAATAATGTTGCTAATGGGGAATGCTGTGGAGAAATATTTAGTGAAAGAAGAGTAAATTGATCTAACAGATGTTACTCCTGTTGTGTTTTAAGAAATAATCAAGCGAACCAACTTTCAGCAATCATGTCTCTAATCAGTGGGGGCATCTTTATGGTGAACTCCCACTCCATGAAGGCTCACATGGTTGTATGCCCTATTTATAACTGAAGTATTTCCTAATTAAGATATATGCATTGCTATTTTGGAAATAATGTTATTCTGTGTTAGATCGACTATGTATCACGTAAACACAGCTTTATATGCGTTGGAGAAAATGACACAGTTCACATGTTCCAGTACATCGTATTGCGTACTCTCCTGTGGCACTGTGGAACAGATATGCATTTCTAAGGTGTGCCTGGATGAAATCAGCATGACCATATAAGATAATGTTATTGTGATTATAAAAAGGAAGCATTTACGTATACTCACATATTTTTAAAAGTTCCACGAGAAGTCACGTTCTCAAGAGTGTGTGTTAACCTCAATGCTTACTTGAGAGTTCATGACTTTTTCTTTTTAACTGGAAACGCTGGATACTTAGATGAACAAAGTGTTTAGTACAAGAGATTTTCATGTCCTTCCAAGTATTTATTCATGCTCAAGGCAGGCTGAATTGCTCATAATATACTGTTTCCTGACAAAGCAATCTGAACACTTTGTAATCAAGAGAGAAAATCAAAGATGTCAAGAACTGACAAACTACTGTCATGTCAAACCACATGATTAAGAGGCTCTCTAAGGACATACCTGAAGTTTTAAGCTGGTCCAGCAGTTAAGAGAATGTTCTCCTCTTGCAGAGGATCCAATGTGTTTCCAGTATCCACATCAGACAGATCACTTCTAAATCCATCTCCAGGAATAGTGACATCTTCTTCTGGTCCTCATAGGCACTTGCACTCACGTGCACATTTCTGTATACACAGTATAACACAGCTAAATACATAGAGATAAATAGGTTCCCCAATTGTAGGGCTTTCTGAATTTGCTTCGAGTGAAGTTCAAGAGTTATTTAAGGGAAAATCAGCCACTTTGCAGATAGGCTAAGAATTCTGTCATAAAAATTAGAAACCACTTAGGTTGCCAAAGTTTGTACCATTTTCAGCCAAATTGTTCTGTGAAAATTGCTATGTTGAACTTATAGTAGAGATCTCAATAGTGTTTTAGGGTCATTAAACTAGTTTTGTTCATTTGTTTTGAAGTAAAAACTATTGCTATTTATGTGTAGAGCAATCGGTGACTTTAATTTTTTAGCTCAATATTATTTATTTATTAATTAATTCATTCATTCACTTTAAATCCTGGGTGCAGCCCCATGCCTCCTCATCCCCCTGTCACACCCTCCCTCCTTCTCCTCTGTCCTTCTCTCCTATTCCTCAGAAAAAGAGAGCCACCCTTTCCCATCCACCCCAGCTCATCAAATCATATCAGGACTGAGCCTGTCCTGTTCCCCTGTTGCCTGGCAAGGCAATCCCAAAAGAGGGAAGTAATTGAAAAGCTGGCAAGAGAGTCCATGTCAGAGAGAGCCCCATTGCTCTTACTAGGAGACCCATATGAAGCCTGAGCTGCCCATCAGCTACATCTTTGCATATGATAATAAAGTAAATAATGTTATAAAAATACATTCCTTATTGTGGGGTTTGGTAAAAGTTACTCTTCTTGTCTTTGAAAATGCACATAAAAAGAAATACAAAATGCAAGAAATAAGAATAGGAGTTAAAGTATAGACATGATAAGCAGTACTAAACATGAAAAGAACAAGGCAGAGAGCAATCAAAGTAGATAAACAACAGCAGTAACCACTTTGTGATCTAAGATTTATCCATTAGTGTCTTCAGAGAACAGGTTTCCAATGTCAGTGACAAATGCTGTTTTAACTGGACTTTGAATCAAATAGCCAGGTTTTTTTTTCACATTGGGCTAGTTTTTTATTTTGCTTTGTGTGTGTGTGTGTGTGTGTGTGTGTGACTTCTCAGAGATCAGAGTAGCATGCTTACATTGCAGGTTTTTAAAAGAATTTGGATTGATAGATAGGGAAATGAAATCATGTTGTCAGATCATATAATTTATTAAAAGACTTGAGGCAAAATAAAATGAAAATAAATAGTAGAGCATGGCGGATCAGTGAAAAGGCTGCTCAGGACATCTGGGAGCTGGCTTTATTGGAAGGAGGTGCTTGGATTTTGAAATTTGAGGAGCCACCAGAGAGATGGGAGTTGGAAGTGTGGAAGGGCATGTATGGGTGTGCAGAGATAAAAAGTATTGAGTGAAACTGAATGCTCCATGGGAGAATGAGCTATCAGGAATACATCTGATTTCCAGTAGTTAGAAGGTCATAGAAAAATTATGGTCTTTAACTTCCAAAGCCTTGATTTGAAATGTGTTTTAAATAAGGTATTAATCACCTGGACTTCGTATGATCAATCATCATCATTCTTAGATCCTGTGTGTGTGAATTCAACTACTGGCTAAAATTTATTTATAACCTCAAAATCAATATCTAGCATGTCAGTGCCTATTTGTGGATGCTCACAAAGTGGCAAAATATAAAATGTGCTCATGCGCACGTTTACAAGCGGAGGTCAAACAAATATACTTGTATCTGCTCGCCAAAGGTATATATTGTGGTCCATTCTGTGCCATCCTTTTCACATTTTTGTGCTTTCAGTTGGTGATTCCACTGTTGACAATGACATCTAAGTATAGCAGTGAGGTAGGTAATATCTAGTATTTCTGAGCACAGGAAAGTCGTTTTATGTCAACTGCAGTCCTTTTGGAATAGGAAACTTCAATTGAGAAAATGCCACCATAAGATTGGCTTATGGACAATTTGTTTGTTGGTTGTTTTTGGATTGTTTGCTATGAAGGATTCAGCTTCTTCTGGGTGGTACCTTCCCTATGATGGTGGTCCTGGCTATTGTAGGAACCCCTGACATGCCAATTAAGCAGCTTACATCCAATCATTAAGCAGAGGAGAAAATAGGTCTGGACTTCCTGCCAGCCATGGGAAGAGGAGTAAGAAGAGGAAGTAGGGAATTCAGAGCGAGGAAGAGGTCTAGGAAACATCAGGAGAGAGGAGCAGGAGCAAGGAAGCTACAAAGTTCAAGCATTGCTGGGAGAAAGTCAAATTAGCTTGGTGGGTTAAGAATAAACTAATAACTGCTCAGTTCTCATCCTGTAAAGCTTATTATTAAGCAAATATAAAAGTTTTAATTATTTATATGATAGCCAGGTTAAGATGGAAATTGGGAGGTACAAACACAGTTTTATAAAAACAACATGCTACGAAGATGAGACTTGATAGATAGCCTATGACCATACAGTGAGGGAGGAGGTAACCCTCGGTCATAGACCTAGGAGAGGAGAATAGGGTAAAAGCGGGAGGGAGAGAGGAATGGGTAGATACAAGTGAAGGGAAAAAAATTGAGATGGTATCTGAATAAATTAATTAAATAATAAGAAAATTTTAAAAGCAACATTAACATTTTGGTGCATGATGTGGGACACCACTGGTAGGCTTAGATTTTTCAAAAACCTACTTTATTTAGGGTTCTTAAACACATCTCATTCACTTCTAACCCAATAACCAGAGATAAAAGAGAACAAAGGTTAATAGGGGTTGGGGAATGTAGATCTTTTTAGAAGTAGTTCCTTCGGGCAATTCCATTCTTCATTGTCAGGCTACCACCAGGGCAGTCAAATAGCAAACACTAAACAGTAACACATATCAGTAGCAGCAGCATGATCCAGCAGAAATGGCAAAACACTACCAAATCGATGAGTCAGTGGACTCAGCTGGAGTGCCATAAGTTCTCTGGAGGGATGTAGACCATAGCAATGCATAGTGATGCAAAAGCATTGTCTAACTGCCCATGGGCTTCTATAGATCTCCTTCCAGAGTCAATGCAAGATGGTTTTTGCAGTTGGCAATAAAAATGCCCCTCACACATGAGAACATCTCTCACCCTCTCACAAGACAGCTTCCAGCAAAACATCTTGTGCCCTCTCACAGGTCTGTTTTCTACTAACAAAGGTCACGAGGCTGTCTTCGGTAGTGAAAAAAACAAAACAAAACAAAACCAAAAAAAAAAAAAAACCAAAAAACAAAACACTCCCACACTCCATGCTTGGGACCAAAACAAAATATACACTTAGATGACACAACTGAGTCCTCAAAGAAACTTGCACTTCAAGTGACTGTATATACAGGCCAAGGAAAGTTTGTGGATCAGCAATAGTACTTCTAAGCTTCAGGGTATGAGAAGGTATTTGTATTGCTGATTATTGATTGTCATTCAATATGTTAATATTTATGTGCCAATGTGTTTTATGCTGTCCCTTATTATTGTATAGTGAATCTTTGACTTCAATCATTGTGACAAAGTGGTTTTTTAAATAGTAATGAGCACCAATATAGGATAATAATTTTTTATATTAACCTTCAAAATTAGCAATCATCTTCATTCAACATTCAAGTGAAGACTGTGATTAGGACCTAAAGATGATAAATCAAGATGATGTAGCTTGATTAAAATTAGGTTTTCCTTAAATTAGTGCTAACTTTGTTTTTTGTGAGCTAGTCAAACTATGTGAGTGGTCACCGTCTTTGCTTAAGATCAGACATTATGCAAATTCAACATTATGATTTAATTTGAAATGATTTCATTGGTCAGTCATGCTGCTAAGCATTTCATAATATCTTTATTGGAATTGATTCATGACATTTATTGATGATATGACAAGAGTTAGGGATGTAACTCTTCAATTATCAGTTATAAGGTCCTGAAAATAAAGTTGGTAATAGATTTAAGATCTTACTGTTCTGTCAAAATACATTACAATCATTCATCATTGGCTCTGACCTATAATATTAGTGTTTCAGAGAAAACTGTATAGAAGGGAAACATTATTTGGAGAGTTTATGTGTGATTTGAGTTGACAAAACACATCTTGTTCTAAATGAACTTTGTTTTTCAGCTCTTAAAAACACCTACTAGGACATCCTATTGGGACTCTAGATGCGAGAAGCATGGGAGAATGGCAAAGTTGAAGGATCCAAAGGATCCACAGTTGAGTGGAGAGTGGGGTCTGACTTTCACACGTACTCTGGTGCCTCATATTTGACCACGTTTCCTGGATGGGGAGACCTGGTGGCACTCAGAGAAAGGATATCAGGTTACCAAGAAGAGACTTGATACCCTATGAGCATATACAGGGGGAGAAAGTTCCCCTCAGGCACAGTCATATGAGAGGGGAGCAAGGGGGAAATGGGAGGGAGAGAGGAATGGGAGGAAACAAGGGATGGATAACCATTGAGATGTAATATGAATAAATTAATAAAATAAAATTTAAAAGAAAGAAAGAAAAGAAAAAAAAACACCCACACCCATTTACCTTTAAGTAATGTTTTCCATATTAGAAATGTGTTTTATTTTATGGTATCCCTGTGCCCCATCATTTCACAATTAAAAGAATTTAGGAATACCTTTGATGGGGGTTCTGGCTAAGAACTCTTGGGGAAATGCTCTCGAGCACTGGGTATATTTGTGAGGTAAACTGACACTAGGTCCCTCTTTTCAAGGGATTAGTTTATCTCTGGATATTGGTCTCTAGTTTTATTGAAACTTTGATGTAGTGCTTATGATTTGCCATTAAGTTTTCTTCAAAAGAATCATCTAGATCTATAGCATGCAAGGGAGCTGCAAAGACACAGAGGTGTCATCCATAGTTGTAGAAACTGCAGCAACCATCTCCTCCTTATCCTCATCTTCATCAAAGTCAAATGTTACATATAGTCCCACTCAGGAGGAAGGCAATCATCCTTACATCTTGACGGGGGAATTATCAACATTTCTGTATGTGAGTAAGGGCTGACACTATGGTTTAAATGAGGACACTCCCCTCCAAACCTCATGCTGAAAGTCCTGAATGAAAAAATTGTCAGCAGGCGTCGCCTTTGCAAGGTGATCCAACCTTTCTCATGAACAAGATTGAGAAAAGTTAGCTCCTGTGAACAAACTCTTAGGATTTCAGAAATTGAGTACATCCGTCTTACCTCTTCTTTCAGGTTATAAATTGAGTGGCAGGAGAAGAAAACTGATTATGATACTACTTCACACAGCATATTAGACCCTCTTCTCCTTAAGTGCAAAAACTAATTTATTACCCTTTTTGTCTCATATTTTCCTAGTGCACGAGGTGTCTTCAGCTTAACAAATTCACTCAAACCTGAGTTATTCTCTTTCCTGGTTTTCTTACTTTCCTGATATAACCACCATATTTTCTTTATATGCCCATTAGTTATGGGCCTATAAAACTGTAATGTCGCATGTTTTACTTTCCTCTATAACTTTCCATTGCTAAAATTGCCATTTAGTCCACTATCCTGAGAAACAATTGTTTTATCTTTGACAAGAAAATCAACATATTTTTATGCACTTGTTCACCAGAGCTAAAATTTCTCAAGAAATTCACACCAAAGAGATTAGAAAATAAAATTGTATGTTGGCAATTTAATATTGCAAAGTTACCATGAATTATCTCTAATGTTTTTATTTTAATGCTTAAAATGGAAAAATGTGAAATATGCACCCCAAGTTCATTTCTAACAGGCATGTTATACTTTTAAAAATATATTTTTTTGTCCTGAATGCAATAGCTTTGACTATAATTCAATCTTCTATTTTGTAGTAACCTCCATAGTACACTAACTAATTCCACATGCACATTAATTGCTAAACGAACTTTGAAAGTAAAGGTCATTAACAATAATTAGCAAAGAATGAAGCTATTTATTATAACATTCCATTTACTCCAATTAGACAAAGCTTCATTCAATCAACAGCTATCCTCTAATAGATTTAAATGAGGAACAAATAAATGGAATGATGCAACAGCGAAGTAAGCTTAGCACTCCGCCACAGAATGGAAATTCTGCGTCTCTAAGTTACACTAGCATCACAGCGAGATTCAGATTACACGAGTTGTTAATATTTGGTGTTGATAAACTCTATGGGTGTATGACTGAGGTTAACATATATGCTAAAAGCAGCACATATGATGGGACTGGAGAGATGGCTAAGTGCTCAACAGAACTTGGTACTCTTCTAGAACACTTACTCTTGACCCTCAGAACCAACAATAAGTTTCTCAAGACTTCTTGTAATTCCATCTCCAGAAGCTATGACACCTTCCTCTGACCTCTATAGGCACTCAGTATCTGCACATACATACACACAGACACACATCACATGCACACATGTACAAAAAAAGAGCACAAGTAATACTTTCCCACTCTGTAATTTAACCATAAAACCTGAACGCAACATAAGTGTCCTTAATATACCTATCTTACAAATAAGAACACTTCTATATAAAGATTAAGTGCCTTTCCAATGAATTTATGTCCTTGTACTTATTATTTAATCATTTGGCTTTCTGGTGCATTTTGAATGCACCAAATTTTGTCAATACCATCTATCATTATTTGTCTCTCTATATTTTCTATCTATCTGTCTATCTACCTACCTATCTATCTACCTGTCTGCCTATCTATCTGTCATCTATCTATCTATCTATCTATTTATCTATCTATCATCTATGTATCTATCTATCATTTATCTATCTGTCATCAATCTCGCTCTTTGCCATCTATCTCTGTATCTATCTGTCATCTATCATCTATCCATCTATCTATCATCTATCATCTGTCAACCTTCTACCTCTATCATTTGTCACCTACCTACTTATCCATCGATCGCTATATGTCTTTCAGTATAATATGAGTATAGTACCTTTTCATTTGTCTGTGTACCATCCATCACCTCTCATGTCTTTCTATCTGTGTGTTCATGATAGCTTCTAGCTTCTTCCTTCACTACTCTAATTCAGAGTGAAACAGTATAGTTTTTAATATACACTTGCTTTCATTATCTTGTATTTACAAATGTTGTTGCTTCAACTCAGCAACACTTGTTGTGAGATTTTCACTCACATCTTTATTATTCTTCATGTCATAACTAACACATAGTTCATATGCTGTCCAAAGAAAGTGTGACAATAGCCATTGCAGCAAACTCTACAGTCTACTCTTACACATATGTCTATGAGTTCTTTGTCCCTCCATTTCCCCTCATCTCTTATTATTTCCCTCTCTCTATTTTTACTATTTGGAAGACTGTAAATGTGTCGGTGGGAATCACAACAAGCCTACAAAAGTCTGAGCAGAGTATATCTTACATGCATATGCACAGAATTTCAGGTCTGCCCTGGGAATCTCTTTATCCCTTTATAGAATTATTTTCATTTTAATCCATCTGATTTCTTTCTTGGCATATATGAGACTTATTTTACATGAATGAAGGAGTCATTTTATCTGGTGATACCTTAAAAAGATTTATTGATGCATATGTGTGTGTGCCTATGTGCATCATTTCTGTGAAAATGACTGTGTAACCTGCAGGGCATCAAATTCTCTGAATTACAAGTGGTTGTGAACTTCCTTATATGGGTGGTGGCAACTAAACCCCGGTCCTCTCAAATAATATTATGTGCTCTTAACTGCTGAACCATCTTCTTGGTTTCTCTGGTGATATCTTTTTGAGTTATTTTACCATACACTATTGTCATGCAAATAAAACATAAAAACACAATAAAACAACCAAAAAGTCAGAAGGAGATACAAGTGACACCACATGCTGGTGAGGATGTGGAGAAATAGGAACACTCCTTCATTGCTGGTGGGAATGCAAACTAGTACAGGCACTTTGGAAATCTATCTGGTGCTATCTCTGAAAACTGGGAATAGGGCTTCCTCAAGACCCAGCTATTCCACTCCTTGGAATATACCCGGAAGATGCTCCAGCACACAACAAGAAAATTTGCTCAACCATGTTCATAGCAGCCTTATTCATAATAGCCAGAGCATGGAAACAGCCTAAGTGTGTATATACATAAGTACATTGCCTGTATGCATGTCTGTGCAGCACGTACATGCAGCTCTCATAGAGGTTAAAAGAAGATATCATATTCCCTGAAACTGAGGGTTAAGACAGTTAAGAATCATCATACATGTGCTGAGAATCAAGCCTTGATTCTCTGGAAGAGCAGCCAGACCTCTAACCACTGAGGAATCTCTCTAGTGTCGTAAGTTTAACAGGGTCAAGCAGCAGCTTGATGTCGGGTTTTCTCTCCAGGGCCATCGCTATGAATCCTTACTTTAAACAGCTCAGAAAGTATATAGTGACTGTAGTTAGAGACACCCCAAATCCGGTTCAAAATATCAGGTGACATGCACAAGTATTTCTTTAATTACAAAACTCATATTCTATTCTATTAGTGGTGGTGGTGGTGGTGTGTGTGTGTGTGTGTAAGAACTAATGAAGGCTAGGGGCATTGGATTCCCTGTAACTGAAGTTACAATGGTTGTGACCGACCTGAATTGGTTGCTGGGCATTGAACTCACGTCCTCTCAGGGAGCAGTACATTTGCTTAACCTCTGAGCCATCTTTGCAGCTATGGAATGTTTTAAAGAATAAAATAAACTTTGGTCTACCTTACTCTTACTCTAGTGAAAGAAAGAAATGAGTATATTTTAAGACCTAAAATCTCCTTCACAAAAGCATTATTCAGTGTTCATTGACACTTTATTTGTGTTAAATAAATTGTCATTTTATTTGTGTTATTGGATGTGTGGACATGTTAAAATATAATATTCCACAGTTGTCAGCGACTTTCAGAAAATACAATTTCCTGAAAGGTAAATATATAATTTCATAGAAATTAATTATGTTTTAATAATTTATTAAATATTATAGACTTATTTTATTATTTATTCAGATCAGTAGTAAAGTAGGAGAGCTAAAATGTTAAACCTGATTTGAATTACATTTGAGACATGTGCATTTAAACAATCCACTTGGAAAGGTGTGAACAAAGCTTTGGAACGTGATTGCTTGTCAGTTGAACCATGGAAGTTGGCTATCACCTTAGGAAACAATAACATCATGACTTTAGGTAAAAGCTTCTCTTTTCAACAGAATTCTGTAAGTAATTTAAACTCCAGTGTCTGGATCTAGGGTTGTACCTATGTAAGTAAATATGACCGCAAATACAAGCATATTGTCTTAGAGTTATAAGCAGCTCTTGACTAAGCTAGTTAAATCGTGTTCTGGTATACCATTGTAAGGATAGACTGAGGCTGGAGTGTTGGGTACGTGGACCACATTTGTACCATGAAACATAAGAACCTACCTGACTTCAGATGTCCAGAACCCATGTCCAAATCTGAACTAGATGGTAAACACCTGGACTCCTGGTCCTTGAAAGATAGTTGGAAGTCACTATCAAACTATCCTGGCCAAAATGGTGAGCTGAAGTTCCTTAAGAGACACTGTCCCTCAAAATAAGGCAGTGAGTGAGAAAAACACTGAATGCTGACAACTAGCCACTGTAAGCACACACACTTGTGCATGCATAGACACCCACATGTGCACATGAAAATATACACACGGAGATATATAATCTCCACAGTTTGGGAAACTTTTTCTGAGTTTTAATTAAATGTATTAAGGATACAGTTGATAAGCTCTTAAAATATAGAGAAGTATTAAATTTTAAAAAACCATCATTCAAGGACTGACAGCTCTCATTTTGTAATTCATCTTTGTGTTGTGAAAGCATTGTGGGATAATATAGAGCAGCACTACCGGGTTCGCATATTGAATGTCAATACTTCTGAAAGTTATAAAATGAAAGGCCAAACTAACACCAGTGTAAAGCACACAGGGATTTCAAGTTTTATATTATAATTGACTCTTCATGGTTGTGATTCAAATAACAGATATTTTTATATGAAACGTTACCACATTGCTTTGAAAGAAAATTCACTGAAAGGTCCTTGGTTTTCCACTGAAAATGGAACACGTTTTTTATTTTGATGAACTCTTGGGAAATGAGATAAGACGTAACAAGTGACTGGAGAAGTAGACACTCTCTTATTTGTTCAAGTACCTTTGTTTTATAACAGCCACATAGTTATTCCTTAGTCACTAATAGGAATACAATGATTTGTATACAAAACTTATACAAAGCTTTCACTTTTTAGCATTTGCTGGTGGTAAAAGGATGAATTGGTAGAACTTGTTTTGATTGTTGTCTTGACACATGTCTTAAAACTTTTGCTTTTAGATGAAGTTGTATTTTAGTCAAGGCTAAACTAATTAAGGTTTATATTTTAAAAATCTCAGATAATTAGGTATATGATCACAATAACTGTCCCTAATTCTTATCCAATCTAGTTGATTAAGAATATCAAGATAAAAAAAAAAAAACTAGGAAAAATGAGTTACAATTGTATTATAATACTATTATATATTATACAATATACTATTATATTGTAGAGTACAATATGTATTATATGTAGTACATATGATATATACTATCAATATATATGTATAGATAGATATAGTGTAAATAGTATTATTTAGTCCAAGTTGAATTTCACTCAACAGAATAGAATGATTGATAAGGAAAGCCGTTGGAACATTTAATTGTTATTAATGCAAGGAGAGTTTGATGGATCTATAGGTTTCCACAGATCACTAATCATCCTGGGCCTGCCATTTTCCCTGTTGTATGTGTTTCCATGATGCTAGTTAGGAGTATATATATATATATATATATATATATATATATATATATATATATGTGTGTGTGTGTGTGTGTGTGTGTGTGTGTGTGTGTGTGTGTGTGTGTGTGTGTGTGTGTGTAGGACTTCTATAAGCTATTTACATGAGTAGGGCTGGTAATTTATAATCACATGTGTTTAAGAGCATGAGCTAAAACATTCTTGGGTTATGATGGTGATTGACATTCGTAAACGACAGAAAAAGGTACAAATGCTGACCTCCTTTAGAAGTCAGGAGTTTTCTGTGCAGCAACGAAGACTCTCTCAGTACTGGAATGTAGTTTTCATTGCAAATGCAAGGCTCCTGAGCCATAGAGAAACCTTTTATTTTTCTGAACCTGCAACAATAGAGAATAAGCTCTGCCTTGCACCTAGGATAATGAGAATTTAAATATTTTTCTTGATCAGTAATTAATCTAATGTAAGAAATGACTGCTTTATTAATAAAAAATTAACTAAATTTGATCATTCCTTAGCAATTGAGTCCCAAATAATTAAATGTTCACATAATTATATTTTCAACCAGGTTCCAGTCCTTGTAAAGCATACTTTTCTCCCCTTTTTTTTCCTTATTAGAATAGCAAACCCTCCCACCTTAAATCAGGGAATGTAATGAGTACTAATGAGGCTTCCAGATTCAAAGGACTGTTTAACAATGGTGTTTTCTGAGACACTGGGGATAAAGAGTTGTAACTGCGTTTTTCTTCCTTTGGCTATCTGATTGTTCTTCTAAAAGGTATATTTTTAAAGAAATTTTAAACAGGCGAATCGGCTGGAAGTGCTAACACTAAAGGTGTTATTTTGGAGACGATGGGTGAGAAGAAATGGTGAAGGGTTATAGAAAATGCTTTTCTGAGATCAAATGCCAGTGTCCTTGCTGACACATTTCTTTCTTCAGAGACACTGGAGGCAGTTTAGATTTGTTGTCTCCTTGGAGACAGTTACCATGCCGATCATCACAAATAAAACTGAGACCTACGTGTCTCCACTGATGGCATGGGCCTTGTATAAGAATGGTAAAAGCATAAAAATAATATCATCTCTCCATTTTTATCTGATATTATTAGATTCATATTTTACAGCATATGCTAATTGTATAAAATGTTGAGTTTCATCCTGCCATTTCACATATCTATTTAGTATTTATATAGTATACGTTAGTCATGTTCTCTCCCCATATCGCCCTCTCTTCTTTCCCTATTAACACTATTTTTATGTGATGAATCTTACTTAACGTTGAGGGTCATTAACTCTAACTCCATCTGCAACTTAAGTCTCCCATCTCACCCCAGTTAGAAAGTAAAAAGGCAAGTAGAAAGTCAGTCTGTAGCACTGAGGTGGTTCTGCTCAGCTTCTGTCACATTGCTGGTGTCACTTTATCTTGGGTAGGTGACTCATAGCTTTGCTTCTCCCATATGCTTTGGAGTACACTTTTTTTTTTTTTTAGTGAGACTCTTATTGTGTCAGTTGTCATTCATCCAGAAAGATCTCAGTTGTGCCACATGACGTTAGCCCCTCCACTTAAGTCTACAAATACCTGAAAAATGTTTTTCATGTTTTTGAAAAAGGATTAATCAAGGCTTATTTCCACACACGTATTTCTGCAATGGCAACATTCATATGGGAAAACTCTATTATTTATTAAACACACTATTTGAAAATTTCAGTTTTTCACATTTACTTAGGTATGTTTAGCTTTATTCTTCTCTTATTTTCAATTCTTTACAAAGCATTAAATGTGCCTTCTGTCTTGTTTTAACTTTATTATACATGGAATGTCAGGCAGTGTGGAAGCAATCGCCACACTGCAAACTGATTTTGACTCTACTCTAAAATGCTGCGTATTTTCTGGGTATATTCCAAGGAGTGGGATAGCTGGATCTTGAGGAAGCAAGATAGATTTCCAAAGTGGTTGTACTAGTTTGCATTCCCACCAGCAATGAAGGAGTGTTCTTCTCTCTCCATATCCTCGCCAACATGTGGTGTCATTTGAGTTTTTGATCTTAGCCATTCTGATGGGTGTAAGATGGAATCTTAGTGTCGTTTTGATTTGCATTTCCCTGTTGACTAACGAGGACGAGCATTTCTTTAAGTGTTTCTCGGCCATTTGATATTCCTCTGTTGAGAATTCTCTGTTAAGTTCCAAGCCCCATTTCACAATTGGGTTGTTTGGTTTTGTGGTGTTTAATTTCTTGAGTTCTTTATATATTTTGGATATTAAAACCTTTATCAAAAGAAGGGTTGGTGAAGATCTTTTCCCTGCTCAACCATGTTCATAGCTGCTTTATACATAATAGCCAGAACATGGAAACAGCCTAAGTGTCCCTCAGTAGAAGAATGGACTAAGAAACTGTGGTACATTTACACTATGGAATATTACTCAGCTATTAAAAACATGGAATTCCCGAAATTTGTGGACAAATGGATTGATCTAGAAATTATCATAATGAGTGAGTTCACCCAGAAGCAAAAAGAGACTCACTTATATCAAAACACTAGTCCAAGGGATACGTACCATGAAAAATTTTACTTACCAAGAAAGTGGGTCAGAGGAGAGGACATCCTATTGAGACTTTAGACGAGAGTAGCATGGAAGATGGGGAAATAGTAGGACCCACAGGGTCCTGGAAACCTACAAGAAGAACTTTATGACAGGCAGATCTGGATCCTGGGGTCCTCCTCAACTAAGGCACCAGCCAAGGAGAATATAGGCAGTAAGCTTCGAACCCCTACCAAGACCTAGCCGACGAACAGGATATTCTCCACCATTGAGTGGAAAATGAGATCTGACTCTCACACGAACTCTGGTGCCCCTTTTCTGACCACGTCCCCTGGATGGGGAGGCCTGGCGGCACTCAGAGAAAGGATAGCAAGTTACCAAGAAGAGACTCGATGTTCTAAGAGCATATATATAGGGGGAGGAGGTCTCCCTCAATCACAGACATAGGGGAGGGGAGAAGGGCGAAGTGGGAAGGAACAGGAGAAGGGCTAACAATCGAGATGTAATATGAATAAATTAATTTAAAAATTCAGAAAAAAATAAAATAAAATGCTGCATAGCTTTTAAGTCCTCTTCACACGTGCTGGCAAACGGTTCCACCTCTCTCACACTTAGGCAAAGGGCACAGTTTCTTCTCCTGTCACTTAGTTTACACTCTTGCCCCTGTCTCATCACTGCTCCAGTTGGTAGCCAGGGCGGTGTGGGTAGTGCCTTCTGTTTACACGGTGAAATAAGACAACAGATGCATCATTCAAGAAAAATGACAATCAAGAAAAAAACCAAACATTTAATTCTCTGCAACTTCTCTAACAAAATGTGTCTCCCAGTTAGCCTCTTTCAGATTCCCCAAAGGCCTAATTATTAACTTTTCCCACTGTGGTTCTTAATACATTTTTTCCCTTTTTGATTTGTCTTCTCTTCACTATTAAATTCTACACTCTCCATGATTCCATGAGATTGAATTTTGCTTTGGGAAGTTACTCAGTAATTAATTTAGAGATATAGATACTTTTAAGATCAGTAAAATATCCCAAATATAAACATGTGTTAATTGAAGATAATTGGCTTTAAAGGCAATTCAAGGAATTCAAGGATTCAAGGAGGGGGGCAATCAATTTATAACATTATATGCATATGCTTGAGTGAATTAAAGGGCACTAATGTGGTTATAAGTTTTCTATTTTGTATCTGGTTTGGCAGGCCTGTATTTTCCACAGATGTATTTATCCTAATATTTGTTCTTTTGAAAGGCTGGTTACTTAGAAGGTCTTGTCTTATGGCACCCCATAGTATCAGATGTGGTCTGCTCTCTTAATTATCATACCTGTTTTCCCCAAGAACCCAGATGGCTTATGTCCCAGGTGGTCTGCTTGTGCATGACCAAGTTCTCTCCCTGGCTGTAAGGAGATTCCAGCTCTTGAATCATGAAGGATAACCCGGGACCTCTGCTTCTTCTGAGGTTAGATACAGAATCCGAGGTTCTGAAAGACACATTTAAAAAATTTAAATTAATGTCCAGATATAAGTGAGTATATACCATTTGACTCTTTCTGCTTCAGGGTTAACTCACTCATGATAATTTTCTAGTTCAATCAATTTGTCCATAGCACTCAGAGGAAGGATAGCAGGCTACCAAGAAGAGACTTGACACCCTATGAGCATATACAGGGAGAAGAGGTCCCCCTCAGTCACAGTCATAGGGGAGGGGAGTAAGGGGAAAATGGGAGAGAGGGAGGAAGGGGAGGATACAATGGATGGGATAACAATTGAGATGTAATATGAATAAATTAATAAAATATATTTTAAAAATAATAAATAATTTAAACTAAAATCAAATATTTTATATCCTTTTATCTTTTCATCTTCCTTCTTTCCATGCTCCTATGTATCCGCCCTTGTTTGTTCTCTCTCAATTCACAGCCTCTGTCCTCCTTTCATTTAATAATTGTTTCTCTCTGTCTGTCTGTATGTCTGTGTCTTCAACATCTAAATGCAATCCTCACAGTCTGTATGATGTTCCTTGTATGCATACAATTTCATAATTAACCATTTGATATCAGATGCCGATTGGAAGTCTTTTCATTGGGGATGACTATTTCTCCTCCTCCACGCATCTCTTAGTTGCCTGTAGTTATGTGCCTTGGGTTAAGGTCTTGCAATATTATTCCTTTTCAGGTTAGAGTGTCAGTTGGTGTCACCTTTGTTCAGGTCTGTTTAGAGAGACATGATGTTGAGTAGTCATGTAGTCATGTGTGTAGCATTCTTGACATTTATACAAAACAGACTCTCACAGCTGATATCCTGTCCATCCTTCTCTTACCGTCTCTCTGCCTCCCCTTCATGCATGATGTTCTCTGAATATGACATGAAGAAGCTGTGTTGTAGATGGATCTGCTTGTTCTGGGTGCCATATGATCCCTTGTACTCTGTGTTTTGTGAGTTTTCTATAATGGCCTCTGTCCATTGCAAAGAAAATGTTTGTTCTTGTTGTTGACGGGTTAAGAGCTACGTTTATCCAGGGATATAAGGTAAATATTTAGAATGAAACAAGGAATTATGCCAGTTTAGTAGAGTGCCAGTTGTAGGTTCTCCTCTAAGATTCATGACTTCACTAGCTCTGGGTAGTTGGCTAGGTCTTTTAGTACCAAACATAATTTACTACTTGATGAATGGGCCTTCAGTCTAATTAGAAAGATGTTGGTTACTGTCAAGATTTGAGTGCCACTGTTGCATCCTTATGCCATCCCGATTATTGTAGTTCATATACAGCTTAGATGTTCTTGTCCAAGGTCCAAAATGCATGATGTCTTCGGCAGTAAGGAATTACCTTTAATGACTAGGAGGTAAGAATGTATAACAGCATTAGCCTCTAGTGTTATGGGAGATTCTTGGGTTCCTTTGACAATAACTCGAAGGGATTTCTCATGCCTGCTATTGGAGTTTTGTTAGATACTTCATGGCTCTTAATGGAAGCATTGCAAGTTCAGGTGGGAAAATTTTATTTAAATCTGTAATCTGTCTCTGTCTATGTATATATATATACACAAACACACAATCACAGACACAGACTTAGACACATTTTAAGAAACATATCACAGCCGTAACTGGAAAAAAATATTCTTACTATTTTAGAATTCCACCAGTCACTAAACATGCTGCATAAATGGTTTATGCAGAGAAACCAGCATTAAGCCACTGAAACTCTTGGAAATACTATTTAGCAATTGCAGGTTACCCTTAAAGCTTTCAGTTTTGTTAACCAATCTTCAAGATTCTTAATGATGGCCTTGCTCATGTTTCCCGGTTTTCAACAAGGGTAGGGGAATGATAAATGGGATCTAGACCAGGTTTATGGAAGACAAGATCTTTTTCAGATGTAATGACAACCTTCCATCTCCTCCATGACCACCGCCATTCTGCCCATTGGCACTCAAGACAACATTTAGCAAGGCTCACCAAGCCACAGCCATTTCTGGTCTATCCATTCACCTCACAGGCTTTCATTATCATTTTTCAACACAACAATGATATCATTTGCAGACACAGTGCTCTCTGATAGTAAAGCCTCACATACAAAGTTCTCTCATGCTCAGAAAGCTTATAGTATCCTCAGTCAAATGATTTTCAGCAACAATTGGAAAATTATTTTCTAGGTTGACACAAAAAAATACAAAATCCTGTAAATCAACACACACACACACACACACACACACACAAATTAGGTGCACAAGATGTCTTGACAGATGTGTATATTATGAACTGGTCAAGTCAGGGTATTCAAGAGAATCTTTTCCTTTTAGAAGCCTGGCCAGATGGATGTGGAAAAGCTTATCTGTAGTTCTAGAGCTTGGGAAATGTCCTAGTTTGGTTTCTGTTGCTGAGACAAAACATTCTCACCAATAGAAAGAAAGAAAGGCTTTCTTCAGTGTGCACACCCAAATAGCATTTCATCGTTGCTGGGGTCAGGATAACCCAAGGCAGAAACCTGAAGGCTGGAATGGAAGCAGAGATCATGGATCAATACAGTTTACTGGCTTGATCGCCACAGCTTGCTGAGCTTACTGGGTTTTGTGTTGTTGTTGTTGTTTTGTTTTGTTTTGCTTAAAAAAAAAAACAAAACCCAGGGCCGAATGTTCAGGGTTAGAACTGCCCACTGTAGGTCCTTCCATACCAAGCGTTGATATAGAAATCCCCCCACAGACATTGCCACAGACAAATCTGATGGGGTCATTATCTTAATTGATGGTTCCTCTTCCTAGATGATTCCAGACTGTGTCAAGTTAACAAATAACTAACCTACAGGGAAGAAAAGACAAGAGGATCAGAAATTCAAGGTCAGTTTTACAAAACAATTTGGAGGTCATCCTGGGCTATAGGAGACCCAGAATCCTGTTCTGCCCTCCAAAGTCTACACACACACACACACACACACACACACACACACACACACGGGGAGAGAGAGAGAGAGAGAGAGAGAGAGAGAGAGAGAGAGAGAGAGAGAGAGAGAGAGAGGCAGAGCGAGAGAAATAAATACAAATAAAAGCAAGCTTTAAGTAGTGAAATTAAAAGACAAAATGTACTGAATCAAAGTTAACATAAACAATCAAAGAAAACGAGCATGTTATTTGGATCATTTTAGTTTAAAAATAATTGGATACTATTTCATTTAAGCTTTCTTACACTAAATAAAGTTAAGTTCCTTAATTGTGTGGGGATAGCTAGATACTAATATGACAGGGGAGAATCCGTGCTGCAAATGTGATATTAAAATTTTAATACTCCTGCTGAAGTTTACAAGTCCTAGAGGAAATTATCTTCTGATGAAGCTGGGTGAGGCGGTGAATGCCACTGCAGAGGGGATATATACATTTAAGGCTAGTGTAACAATAATGATTAAAGAAAAGAGGATAATTTGGAGAGGAGGGGTTTTGGGAAGGATACATAGAGGAACCAAAAGGAAGGAAAAAGAAAGGGGTTTTGATGCGATTATATTTTAATTTTTAAAAAGAGAACAGAGAAAGAACAGTGTTTCCCTGTCCACTTCAAACCTGGACCCCACAGAAGATCTGTTCTTAATAATCATGACATTACTATTTCTTCTTCAAGACAGGCAAAAATAAAGTGCTATGAGTTGTTCCTTTAGTCAGGGGCATTTCACTGTGAGTGCAGAGTGAGCTTTGCAAGTGAAAATGGACATTTGATGTGTCATTCACTGTTCCTTAACAATGACCCAGTTACACTCAGCCATTCTGAGTCAGAAAACTTGGCACATAAAAAATATACAAGGAGCTTGTGTGATTCAGACACCCTAGAATCCCAGAAATGTGTTCTAAAACAGGCATCAGAAAACCATTAATGGCTGAGTCTGTGAAAAAAAAGTCAGAGGTAATGCTGGAGGCATCAAAAGATGACTCAGAGCATCCTGCGGAGCACTGTCTCCACAGCGGCACCCCGGCCTCGCCTAGTTTCATCAGAAGGTAATTTCCTTTGGGACTTGTAAGCTGAAACAGGAGTGATAAAAATTTAATCTCACATTTGCAGAATGAGAGTCTCTCCTGCCGGTTTAGGATTCAGATGTCTCCACACAATTAAGGATCCTAGTTTCTTTTAGTACAAAAAAGGTTAATAAAATAGTGTTCAATAATATTCTATGTATCTCTCTATTATATATAACATATCATCTATCTATTTATCTATCATCTATCTATCACTATCTATCTATATCTATCATGCATTAATCATATATATGATATATGTCCACTTTTCATCTACCTAATATCTAAATAAATCAATCCATCTATCCTCTCTCTCTTTTTCTTTCTATTTATTTGTTATCTGTTTATCTTCTGTCAAATGCATAGCCATAACTTGCTCAGTCCATTTACTGCTACTTTTATGTATAATATTTCAAAACTGATCACAGACCAATTTTTTGAAAAATATTTTAATAGCTTTAAACTTTTGTAGACAAAATACTCAGTTTTATCACGGCACGTTTGTCCTTACTGACTCTACCCCTGCCCATCCTATGTTCCTATTAACCATTTGGCTGCCCTCCTGCAATGGCTGCCCCCTTTCTGCCTTTGTGCCTTGTGTATCCCATTATCCTCTTTTTTTTTCTTCCCACACTCCCTGTTGATGTCTCTCACATCTCATAGTTCCATTTTCTAAACACATATACACATCACACACACACACACACACACACACACACACACACCCTTACACACACACAGGGAGGGAGAGAGGGATGGAGGGAGAGAGAGAAAGAGAGAGAGAGATCAACAGAGCCAAATACCCAACTAACCAGGGCCCAGAGGGACCCGTGGAGTCTGAACACCAACCAAGGAACATGCGTGGAGTGGACCTATTTCCTCTACATAGGTGTGGCTGAAGGGCAGCTTAGGCTCAATGTGGGTCCACTAGTAAGGGGAGTGGGGCCTGTCTCTGACATGGACTCTGTTGCCTGCTTTTTGATCACTTCCCCTTGACCCAACTGCCTTGTCAGGCCACAGGGGAAGAGGACAAACTCAGTCCTGTTGCAACTTGAAGAGCTGGGGTGGATGAGTAGCAGGGAGAAGCGAGAGGGGACAGTGGAACTGATAGGAGAGGAGGGAGAGAGCTGTGTCTGGGAGGCAAAGTGAATAAATAAACAGTTTTTTAAAGATGTTGAGTTATCAAGACTCATCACCTTTTGTTTAGGCCATGATATTGTATCTTGGAATTTTATGTTTTAATGATAACTTTGTCACAGGCTTCTTTCCTTCAGTGACTACCAACTATGCCTACATACAGGGAGAATAAATTCTTATTTTCATCTATTGGTGAAAAAAGATACCACATCAATATAATTACAATAGCAGGACTAGGTGGGGTAGAATTATGGTTAAAACATCTTAAGTAAATAAATAGTAACCTTGAAATTATAACTAAAATAATCATGCCTATATACACATATATTAACCTCTTCTAATTCATATATATATATATATATATATATAAAATCATGAAGTCAAGATTGAAAGTAAAATTAATCTTTTCCTATTCTCATACTCTTTAATGACATTTAATTTTATGTGCCATCCTGGTTAGACTCAAGCACATAGAAATTTGACCATTTTCCCCAATGTTTCTATGAAGATTTCTGCATGCACTTAATACTGCAAATGGATTTTGAATATGTCAAATTAGCTATCATATTGTATATGGGCCCTTCATGGTCAGTTGAAGTCCTTTATGAGACATCCTGGAGTAAGAAGTAATTACAGCAGTGACTGCTGTTGCATTCTAACTCAGACTCTTTTCCTTGTCTACAGGACACTGGTCTCCCTCATCAGGTTGTGGATGTCCCCCAAACCACACACATACACGTGTGTGTGTGTGTGTGTGTGTGTGTGTGTGTGTGTGTGTGTGTGTGTGTGTGTGTGTACTAAGGCAAGGGCGAGAACTCCAATTCCTTAAAATTAATCTCCATTTCTCTACATGTAGTACTGGTAGCAAACATTTAAACCCTCCTTTCTTTCTCTCTTTCTGTCTTTCTTTCTTTTGTTAATTTACTTATTTATACACTTTAGAAGCTGGTCATAACCCCACATCAGGATTAAGTTCATTGTCCTCCCCTGTGGCCTGGCAAGGCAAACCTTATTTATTATGCTGTGAAATTGGACACTAAATTAAAATTGGCCTTTCCACAAGCAAAAGTCTGACTTTTGTCCCACGATCTGCTTCTTCCTATCACTTTCCACCGCGCCTGATGATGTAAAGCAAATGCTGTGGGGCAGTTCTTGAGGTCATAGGTCACCTGACTCGCTTTCTCCTCACATGCAGTCATGGAGTAAAATGTAGAAGGAACCTCCCAACCCTACGTTCTCTATTCACCCTGCTGTGCTGCCTTCCTTCTCCTTAGTTTCCTTCCACGTGGCCTGTTCCCCAGCTGTTCATTCTCTCTAGAATTCTCCCTCTATAGATGATCATCTGTCCCCGTCACGGGACCACCCACCTAAACCACCTTCTAGCTATTCCTTAGAACAGCATCTATTTAAAACTGACTTCAGTTCTTGGTTTCCTTTGAATAAAATTAAAATAATTTTATTACATTGATGTGCAAGTGTGCATTTGTGTCCGTGTGTGTGTGTGTGTGTGTGTGTGTGTGTGTGTATACCAAGAAAAGGACAAGGACTCCAAAGAAGTTTATTTCAAGAGTCAGTTCTCCTACACCATGTGTGTTACGGGCAGCAGCCTCCGCTTGCCAGGCTCAGTGACAAGGAGCTTTACTCTGAGCCTTCTCACAATCCTTTTCCTTTTTTTTTTTTTTTCCTCTTAAGAGAGTGCAATGTTTTTAAACTTATAGGTTGTCCCAATTTGATTTATTAGTATAAACTTAGTATTTGGGTTGTAGAAGACATTCAGTGTTTTATGAAATTTTAAATAAAACAATATATGCTATTTTTCCTCAAAAGGTCATTTTTATAAACAATTAACTGTTTCTTGGCCTAACAGTAGGTCTTGGTATAAATGGACCTATGAACAAAGAAATACATTATTGGACTGTACCTCTCAGAAAAATAGAAATTATTTTGTTATGTGAGAGGTATGTGAGTAGAATAAATATAAGACATTTGTCTTTGTTTAACCTCAGAGCATAAGATCCATTGTGCAGAAGTAAAGTCATGTTACTTTCTGAGTTACTTGCATTATATTACAATGGTGTCATCCTTGAAAGTTGCTTTGCTGGACTTTGTAGCCTGACTGGGATTTTTACCCCACCCTCCACAATACAATCTGGGATTAGTGCCACGATGCCTGGTTTAAGAACTTGCAGGTGACAAGTGGATTGTTGGCCTACAGGTTGGAGAGGGGAATAGTGTAAACAAAACTCAGGCTTAGGGGCCACTGCAAGAACAAACAGCTTTCTTGCTGTCTGTTTGAACAGTTCTCTTTACCTGTAGCACCAGAAGCCACACCAGAAACATTCCCACTCTAGGCACTTCGTGGTATGTAGGTAGACATAAAAAAAAAAAGCAGTACATGCTTCCTGCCAAAGGGGAGGGAAAGGTAAAGCCATGAGCTGCTCTTGAGCATGGTGTATTGTCATTTTCTCTGTGGAGGAAGCTGCTGAGTTACTTGAAGATGGAGGGTTTATTGTTTTTTGAGTATTGGGATGCCAAACTGTTAAGAGCCGTATTCCTCTTTGTGCCTCCTTTTCGCTTTGTATTTGAAAACAAAATACATGATTCTGACTATAATAACCAATATGGGTGGGGGTGGGGTGACACAGAATCCCATAAGCCTACCTGTCGCCATGCCAATGAGTAACAAACGTGACTTCTGTATGAGCACACTCTTTGTGGTTATAGAGCATGACAGTTGTGCAGACACTTTGTACACTGGGTGAAGGAGATTTTTCTAGATTATGGGGGAGGGTAAATTTTTTTTTTTTTTTTTTTTTTTTTTTGCTCTTGATGTTTTTAGAGTTTTTGTTTTTTTCATGGGTTGGGGAGTATAGTACTCAGTTATGGCCTGAAAATTAACATGTATCAAGCCTGTGGGTGTGGGTATGTGTGAGTGCGTGTTTGTAAATGTCTGGCAATTAAACCTTGGCCTTCTGGAAGTTAGTGAAAATTTTTCCTTTTCCCTCTGCAACTATTTGCTACAAAAGTTGTAAATAAGAGCTCTACCTAATCTGTTTCCCACGAACATGTTGCAGCAAACCTTATCGGCCTTGTTCCTGCGAGGCCTAAAACTTGCCAGGTTACACAGCAGCCGCAATCTCAGTAACTGTTTGCCTTGATTCATCTTTTAGACTGCATTTGCCAGTTGTAAATATTGTTAGTTTTCTTCAATTTTAGTCCTTCATCTTCTGTCTTCTGAGCAGGAAGGATCAGAGAGCAAGATTTAGGCTATGGGCTAGTCTTAGGCTATGGCCCGAGAGCCTGGCATCCCATTCTTCGTCCTGCTGCGGGGTGGCTAGATACATGATCAGACAACAGAGGGTTGGGCAGTCTTGAAATACCTTAGCAGTGCTGAATCTGCAGCATGGTATGTAGGAAGCTAAAGTTCGAACGTAACCACTTGATTTAAAGGGTATTTTTTTTTCCTTTTAATTTAAATGAAACCGAGTTGAGGTAAACATGATTTTGTTGACCATGTTCATGGATTATGGATGCAGCATGCATTGGTAGAGTCCTGAGATGGTCTGATGTGATACTTCATTTACATATTCTGATCTGTATGTATTTGCATAAACAAACAAACAAAAAACCAACCTCCAGCTTTTCTCTGATTGGAAGATTCGCAGGACTGCTGTCTGCTCCTGAACTTTCTTTTAAGTATGGGTATCTCTGCTTGTATTTTTTGATTGAAAAAATAAAGAAAAGAACCCCTTACTGTCGAGCACATTGGCATTGCCCCACTGCCTGTTTTTCTCTCTTTTGGGGACATATGAAGCAAGTCACTCTTTTTATGCATCTTTTTCTCTTCTTTTATAAGCCTTTTGGTTCCATTTGTTTAAAAATGGCTTTATGAAAGAGCTTTTATAAACTCCCCAAAAACCGACACCTCAGAACAACTAATGTTCACAGTGATGTCTTATAAATACCTAATTAGGAAATGGCAGAGATACTAAAAATCCAGAAACACTAGGCTGAATAAATTGTTATGGGGAAGACACAGACACACAATAAATAATGATATCATAATATGCAACAATAAATTGCTTACATTATGTACAGGAGCACAAAGAAAGCATTCGATATCTTAAATGATTCTTCTAAACAAACAAACAAACCAAAGCTAAGAGCAAATAAAGGTTGGAGGGAGAGTCTCCAGCAGCAGGCACAGAAGCAAAGACACAGAGAGGAAAGAGTTAGCAGTCTTCATTAAAAACCTTTAGCAGTTTGGTTGTGCTTAAGCATAACATTTGGGGTATTGTCTAATGCATAGAAGAATGAAAACACACATACACACACACACACAAACACATATCCTCACACACACACACACTCTAACAAGTCCAGACACACACACACAAATCCTCACACACACACACTCTAACAAGTCCAGACACACACAAACAAATCCTCACACACACAGTCACAAATACACACACACTCTAACACACATCCTCACACATACACACACACTCTAACACACATCCTCACATACACACAGTCATAAACACACACACATTCTAACCTATACACACTCACACAAATTCTCACACACATTTCCTTACACACACTATCACAGATGCACATACACACTCACACACACATACTCAGAGGACATTATGAGTACATTAGGAATCTATTGAAACTTTTAACAGAGGACAAAGATGATCTTATGTCTGTTTTAGACATATTATAGTGTTAATACACTAGGCAAAACATGAAATAACAAAGCAGGACCATAGAATTCCACATTAGCTGGCTATTTATAGTAGAAGCTGTGTAAAAAACATCTGTCTGAAGCCTAGTAATGACACTGAGGATGTATGGAATGGAAATATTTGGGAAGCAAAGCAAATTTTGCAGATGTTTTCTTTTGAGACTATAAGCTTCTTAAATACTATCTATATCCTCTTGCGAGGTGTGGGTTATAGGACTTAAAACATATGATCAAATTAAGCACACGTAAGTCACTTACCTGAATGGGATTGTTAAAAATCCATAAAAGAATACTACTGGGATATAGAAGTTTCCTAGCACTCATTTCTCATTTTATTTGAATCTGTTGCTCATAACCGCCTAAGGCTTCCAGGAAATATATTTCTATTTGCTTAGAACTTTAGCCTTTAAATATTGTGCCTTTCTCTTTCAGTTATGGTACATATTATGAAGTTATCTGGAATCATGTCTCTGGTCTCAATTTAGGGACAGGGAAAATGAGATAAAAATGTTATTTACTTAGGCATCCCACAGGGCTTTTAGAATCATTGCTCAGACAAAACTCTGAGTGCCCATGCCCGTATGTCTTCTCAGAAGGCTACTGTATTAATTTAATCTTTTAGTGAGTGTTTTTCTACACATATCATGTGACTATGAATGAATATTTTAGGAAAATATTGTTAGTATATCATATTCAGCATATTGGGCACATGGTTGCTAAGAGGGGTCTCCTAGTCCTTGTGCAGGAATTAGTTACACCCACTATTCCTATATTTTCTTTGCCGACTGAAGGAGAGAGAGGAAGGAGAAAATTATTTCTCTAAACTAATATATGGCACTTTAATTTTATTATTTTGTCATTCACTATATTTAAAAGCTGATTTTATGGCTTTATTGTAGTTATAAACACCTAAAGTCTCATTATGAATCCAAATGGAAAATTGTGATATTTTATGACACCATTAAAGTATGGATTTAGGTTTTATGGCATGATGTTGGCCATTTTATTAACTGTCATTCCCTTTTGGGTTTCTCATGTCACTGTCTGGAATGCATATTTTAGCATTGCTTTAAATCAAGTATGTAGATTTGAAGGTGGAATCAGCCTGCTTCAGAGCTAGAAAGAAAATCAAATAGCATTTGTAAAAAATGACCTGCAAACAGTACTGCATAGGGGTCCTTAAACATCCACAAATCCTAGCCAATGTGGACATGAGTCTTGCTGATGCATGCCCACAATTCCACAGCCTGGAGGCTGAAGCAGGCAGTTAGTTCTCTGTGACGTCAATGTCAGCCTGATCTCCATAGTGTTCCCAGGCACAAAACAGAAAGAATTCCTTTTCCTTTTCAATTAAGCATGGTTTCTTAAGGAAGAAACCGGATGTTTTTCTGTTTACCTGTCAATCCTTTCCTCATAATGTTTGTCAGTATTAACATGGAGAGTGGCTTCCTAAATGGTTATCTGTATGTTACCATCTGTTTGCACTGATCTTCTTGTTTTAATAATAAACCTCTGCACTGAAGAAAAGATTTTGTATCCTATTAATAATTCTGAATTAACCTTTAATGGGAAATAAGCCATATCATTGTTTTAATGTGCTAATTAAAAGTTAACAATGAAAATATTGCTAAGTTGTTGAATAGCATTTAAATTTTTATTTATTTTTTATTAATTGATTCATATTACATCTCAATTGTTATCCCATGACTTGTATCCTCCCATTCTTCCCTCCCTCCCATTTTCCCATTATTCCCCTCCCCTATGACTGTGACTGAGGGTGATTACCTCCCCCTGTATATGCTCATATGGTATCAAGTCTCTTCTTGGCAACCTGCTGTTCTTCCTCTGAGTGCCACCAGGTCTCCCTGTCCAGGGGACGTGGTCAAATGTGAGGCATCAGAATTCATGTGAAAGTCCCTGCTCTCCACTCAACTGTGGAGAATGTCCTGTTCATTGGATAGATCTGCGTAGGGGTTCACTGTTCACTGCACTGATTGTCCTTGGTTGGTGCCATCGTTTGAGCAGAACCCCTGGGCTGAGATCTGCCCATCATAATGTTCTTCTTGTAAGTTTCTGGGACCCTCTGGATCCTTCTATTTCCACATTCTCCCATACTTCTCTCATCTACAGTCCCAATAGGATGTCTGCACACCTATCCAAATTTCCTGGTAAGTGAAGACTTTCATGGAACATGCCCCTTGGGCTAGTGTCATATTATGAGTGAGTATATACCATGTGATTCTTTCTGCTTCTGGGTTAACTCACTCAGTATGATCATTTCTAAATTCCATCCATTTGCCTGAAAATATCATGAATTCCTTGTTTTTAATAGCTGAGTAGTATTCCATAGTGTAAATGTACCACAGTTTCTTTATTCAATCTTCGACTGAGGGACATTTAGGCGGTTTCCAGCTTGTGGCTATTCTGAAGAAGGCTGCTATGAACATGGTTGAGCATATGTTGTGTGTTGGCGCATCTTCTGGGTATATTCCAAGGAGTGGAATAGCTGGGTCTTGAGGAAGCCCTATTCCCATTTTTCTGAGATAGTGTCAGATAGATTTCCAAAGTGGATGTACTAGTTTGCATTCCCACCAGCGAAGACAGAGTGTTCCTCTTCACATCCTCGCCAGCATGTGGTGTCACTTGAATTTTTTATCTTAGCTATTCTGATGGGTGTAAGATGGAATATGAGATCATTTTAATTTGTATTTTCCTGATGACTAAAGACATTGAGCATTTCTTTAGATGTTTCTCAGCTATTCAATATCCCTCTGTTGAGAATTCACTGTTTAGTTCTGAGCCCCATTTCTTAATTGGGTTATTTGGTTTGGTGGTGTTTAATATCTTGAGTTCTATATATATTTTAGATATTAGACCATTGTCAGATGTAACATTGGTGAAGATTTTTTCCCAGTCTGTAGGCTGTCACTTTGTTCTGCTGACAATATCTTCTGCCTTACAGAAGCGTCTTAGCCTCATGAGGTCACATTTATTAATTGTTGACCTTAAGGCCTGGGTTGTTGGTGTTTTGTTCAGGAAGTTGTATCCTGTGCTAATGTGTTCCAGGCTCTTCCCAACTTTTTCTTGTAACTGATTTAGTGTCCCTGGTTTTATGTGAGGTCTTTAATCCACTTAGACTTGAGTTTTGTGCATGGTGACAAATATGGGTCTAATTGCATTTTTCTACATGTAGACATCCAGTTAGACCAGCACCATTTGTTGAAGATGCTATAATTTTTCCATTGAATAGATTTGACTTGTCAAAAAATCAAGTAACTATATGTGTGTGGATTCATTTCTGGGTCTCAATTCAATTCCATTGATCAACCAGCCTATTGCTATGCCAGTACCATACTGTTTTAATTACAGTTGTTCTGTAGTACAGCTTGAGATCAGGTATGGGGAATCCTTCAGAGGATCTTTCATTGTACAGGATTGTTTTAGCTATTCTGGGTTTTTTGTTTTTCCATAGGAAGTTGAGAATTCATCCTTCAATGTCTTTAAACAATTGTGTAGGTACTTTGATAGAGATTGCATTGAATCTGTAAATTCCTTTTGGTAAGATGGCCATCTTTACTATGTTAATTCTCCTGATCCATGAACAAAAGACATCACTCCATCTTCTGATGTCCTCTTCAATGCCCTTCTTCAGAGATTTCAATATTTTCTTCAAATAAGTCTTTCACTTGATGGGTTAGAGTTACTCACTGATATTTTATATTACTTGTATAGGTTATGAAGGGTGTTGTTCCCCTAATTTCTTCCTTTGCATGATTGTCATTTGTATATAGGAAGGCTACTGACTTTTTTGAGTTAATTTTGTATCCAGCCATTTTGTTGAAGGAGCTTATCAGCTATTCCACTCCTTGGAATATCCCCAAAAGATGCCCCACCACACAACAAGGACCATATTCATAGCTCAACCATATTCATAGCAGCCTTTTTTGTAATAGCCAGAACCTGGAAACAACCTAAATGTTCCTCAGTCAAAGATACATAAAGAAACTGGTACGTTTACACTATGGAATACTACTCAGCTATTAAAAACAAGGAATTCATGATATTTGCAGGCAAATGGATGGAATTTAGAAATGATCATACTGAGTGAGTTTACCCAGAAGCAGAAAGACTCACATGGCATATACTCATAATTGGACATTAGCCCAAAAGAGATGTCCCATGAAAGTCTTCACTTACCAGGAGATTGGGATAGATGCGGAGACTTCCTACTGGGACTCTAGGTGGGACTCTAGGTGAGAGAAGTATGGCAGAATGGGGAAATAGAAGGATCTAGAGAGTTCTAGAAACCTATAAGAACATTATGGTGAGAGGAACTGGACCCAGGGAATCTGCTCAAAGTACTGCACCACCAAGGAGAATAAATGCAATAAGCATTGAACCTCTATTCAGTTCTAGCCAATGGGCAGGACATTCTCCACAGTTTTGTGGAGAGCAGAGACTGACTCTGACAGGAAGTCTGGTGCCCATATTTGACTACTTCCCCCTGGTAGGGAGGCCTGGTGGCACTCAGAGAAAGGATAAGCAGGCTACGAGGATGAGACTTGATAGGCTGTGACCACATGATGGAAGGAGGTCGCCTCCTGTCACAGACCTAGGGGACTGGAATAGGATGAAAGAGGGAGGGAGGAATGGGAGGATACATGTGAGGGGATAACAATGGAGGTGTAATCTGAATAAAATAATTAAATAATTTTTAAAAAGAAAGAAAAAAACTATTTTTACCAAAGTGTGAAAAATAAGTATCTGAACTTCAGAACTGTATGGTTACAAAGATTTTATTTCAGGGAAAATCTGGAAAAACTTCATTTGAATTAATAATGGACACTGTCAATGAATCATTCAGTGATACACAACCAACTTTCAGTCAGATAGTAACACTGAAGTTATAATTACGATTAAGAAGTAACAAATAATGGCAACTAAACACTAATACAAACCAAAACATGGTCATTGATATTTATATCAGTCAAGGAATTTATCAATGTATTGACTGCTGGAAATTCATTCATTGTAACAAAAAGAATTGGATTAAATCAGGCTACCTGTGAATAGATGAATGCAATAAAATTTTGGCATATATTTATGTATATGTAAGAGAATGTATTTGGAAGGTAAGCACACCAGAGACACTACCCTGACACTCTTATAGTCAGATTGTCTTTAATCCTAGCTGGCAGCATCACAGAAACTTGGCCAAATCATGCAGCATCAAGTCCTACATCTCTTTGCCTTTCATGCATGAAAACCATATTCTGGTTTGTGTACGACATTTAGCAGAAGCAGAACTGCGGAAGCCAAAAAGCAAGGTTTCTAGGACCCTCTGTATCCTTTTATTTTGCTATTCTCCCATGCGTCTCTCATTTAGAGTCCCAATAGGATGCCTTCCCCTCTGTCCCACTTTCCTGGTAAGTGATGGTCAGAATATTCTCCACAGTTGAGTGGAGAGTGGGGTATGGCTTTCTCACGTACTCTGGTGCCTCACATTTGACCATGTCCCCTGGAGGGGGAGACCTGGTGGCACTCAGAGGAAGGACAGCAAGTAGCCAAGAAGAGACTTGATACCCTATGAGAATATATAGGGGGAGGTAATCCCCCTCAGGAACAGTCATAGGGGAGGGGAATAATGGGAAAATGGGGGGGGGGTGGAGGAATGGGAGGATACAAGGGATGGGATAAACATTGAGATGTAACAAGAATAAATTAATAAAAAATAAGAAAGAAAAAAAAAAGCAAGGTTAGTACATTTAGAGACTTAAAATTACTTTACATCCGAATTACACCCCCTCCCTCACTGACTCCCTATCCTATGATCCCACCCTCTTTCTTTCATACGTTCTCCCCCCGCAAGTCTGAGAAAGGGGAGCCCTCCTCCCCTAACATCTGACCTCAGCTTCTCAAGTCTCATCTGGACTACTTGTATTCTCTTCTTCTTTGGACTGGCAAGGTTCCCTCCCCAGACTCAGAGGTATTTCTAGAAATCTCTTTCCTGGCTAGGTCCTTGTTCCCCTTTTGGCAAATGTTGGGGCCAACATGATGGCTTTTAAGGTCAGAATGATGCCTCCAACATGGTGCCAATCATACTATAGTCTGGAGTATGTGTATGTATGCGTATATGTATATATATATATGCATACATATATACACATACATATGCATATATTCAGCATATATAACACATATGCACACAATTATTTTCTTGTTTTATATGCATCCTTATGCATAACTGTGGAGGCCAGATGAGGATGTCAGATGCCCTAGATATAGCTACAGGTGATTATATGGTGCTTGACATGACAGCTGGGGACAGAGCTCGGTCGTCTCGAAGGGCAGGAAGCACTCTAAACTGCTGAACTCTCTCTCTCTCTCTCTCTCTCTCTCTCTCTCTCTCTCTCTCTCTCTCTCTCTCTCTCTGTATGTATGTACATAGGTATGTATACATATAAATGTACATGTGAGTATAGCATAATATAGGAAAGAGGGCAAGAAGCCTAAATATTGGAGGAAGATGCAGGGTTGAGCACAAGTAATGAGCATTATGAAGCTATGAAGAAGGATATACAGATAATTGTTTTTCTAGTTCTAAAATTTGTCATAAAAATTTCAGTTTTGATATTTGCAACTGTGAAAGTTTAAAATCCAATGTGAAACTCCTATTGCCTATTTGAATACTATAGAAGCTCATTGTGTTTAACTATCTTTGGGTCTGGTTAACTTTTATTATTTATACAGTATTCTGCCTACATGTACACCTGCACACCAGAAAAAGGCATGAGATTTAATTATAGATGGCTGTGAGCCACCTTGTTGTAGCTGAGAGTTGAACTTAAGATCTTTAGGAGAGCAGCCAGTGCTTTTTAACCTCAGCCATGTCTCCAGCCCCATGAGTCCGGTTAACTTTTGTTTCAGATTTTTTTTTTTTTAATTTCAACATTTTTATACCAAATTTTAAATAAATTAAACATATGAATGAAAAAGGACATTTAAAGTTATATTAATGATTAATTTTCAATATTCTTATTTTTATGTTTATTGTGTAGTTGGATATCTCAATAAATACTATTTATAACGTAATCTTAGTCATTACTATCATTCTAGTAGGTATTTAAAGTTTAATAAATTTATATCGTATAAAGGAATAAGAAGTTGATAAAATTCCATTAAAACTAAAATTTGTTTCACAGTTTAGTGCGTGCATGGCGAACAATGGTCTTCTGCAGATATCCATGCCCTCTGTATCTTATAACATTCTTTTCCTTTCTTTGCTTATGGTCCCAAAACAATAGAAATATAAGGAGTGTATAATGTAGATAAGTCAGTTATATCTCAGTGTTCTACAGATTTTACTCTCTGATATTAGAGTTGACTCCTTGATGGTCTTTTCTAGTAACTGTCTATTGCAAAAAGAAGCTTCTTTGATGAGGATTGATAAATGCTCTAATCTATGGGTATAAAAATAAGCATTTAGTGGAAATATGGTTACTGTATCCATTTAGCAGAATATTAAGTTTTTTTTTTTCTGACAGCTGTCATCCTAGCCTGCCACAAGTTTTGAACCTATTAAATCATGCCAGGCATGAGTTCAATCTTGGGGAATAAGTTTTGTATCAAATAAGAAAGTGATTGGTTACTCCCAGAACATTCTTATGGGAGTACTAATACTAATGGAAACATTTAGATAGTTATTGTGGATGGAATCAAAGGCTAGCAAAGACCGATTCATTTCTCCGAAGAACTTCAAAACTAAATGGCTATCCTAGCAGGAATTTCCATCTCATAACCAGTACCATTCTTAAGTTTATGCACTGGAATGTTAGGGATGGGTATACATAGCAATGTATTTTAAAATTTCTGAAATATAATTTTAAATCTTATTATTTTATATCAAAATGGTTATAATCAGGATTTTAATATTTATTATAAGAATCCATTAAATGTGTCATAGAACTTGGCCTTAATGTTTTTATATTAGTCAGTACTATTCTGCTAAATTTTACTAGAGTGACAGCATATAATTAAGACATGTAGGCCAGTGTGAAAAGTTAATTAACTGTGAGATTTGATAGACACCAGATAATTAAAAATTAAAATGAAAATCATTTTGGAAAAAACGTAAATTATATTTTCTTCCCTAGTTGGGTGCTAAAACATGTGAAGGAGGATGCTTCCCAGGAGCTAGCTGTGTTTGTCCACCATCTTGTTCTCACACTGCGTTCCCAGGGAAGCCAGGATGTGATTTACACCTGCAGGACCCTTAATCTGTTTCAGAAAATGATTTTTAGAAATTAGGATACTGCTGTTGTAGCATTAAAGTTTAATACTTCATGGGCACTACAGGAAGAAATTTATTTAAAAAAATAGCCACACAATGAAAACTGAATTTTTTTTTTTTTTTTTTTTGCTTTTTTTCTTTTAACAAATGAATAGAAGGAGCTTATATGTGTTCCAGCAGAGGGAAATTTAATTAATGACTCAGTGTCTTAGAGGTCCTCTACGTCATTGTGGCTTCAGGTTTTTTTTTTTTTTTTTTTTTACTTTATTGATGAGTCATACATGTTTCTTTCGTCCATAAAAAAAAAATAGCATATCCTAGAAACTATTTCATTGTTGTCATTGTCATTGTTGTGTGAGTGTCTGTATATATATGGGTATGTTAACATGGGTGTGGTCTCATGTTTGTGTGATTGTGCATACACTTATGTTTGTGCACAAGTGGAAATCCCAAGTTTATATCGACAATTGTCCTTAATTATTCTCGCCTTACATTTATTGAGAGGGTAGCTTTGAGGACAACTGCTTTGCCTGCTTGCTGTCTCAGCTTCAGTGCTAGAATAATGCATGTCACATGATAACTATTTCATAAAATTTTGTAATGAATGTTTCAGCTCCTGTTCATTAGACTCCTACAAAGGAGGTTTAAAACAGTTGGACCAGTAGTTTGATATTTGCCAGATAATTTCCAGAGGACCTTGTTTAAAAAAATTAGAATCAGTATCTCCTGCAAACAATATGCTTGTAGGACTCCATATATCTAAGAAAATGAAGGAATTGACCTAACTTTAAGACCAGGCTCATTTAGCTTATAATGTTGGAGGTTACATGTCCAAAGGCTTTAGGTGTTGATCAGGGAATCTCCTTGGATGATTTACGTCATTATGGATGAAAATGATGAGAGGACACATGTGAAGAAAGATCACAGCTTATGTACAAGGCCAGAGAATGGCCAGGACCCTAATGTTGCTTTCAAGAGCATGGCCCAATTAACCTAAGGCTATTCTACTAAAATGCTCTATAACACCTCCATACCATCAAGCTGAAGACTAAGTTCTTTTTTTCCTTTTAAAAATATTTTATTAATTTACTCATATTACATCTCAGTTGTTATCCCATCCCTTGTATCCTCCCACTCCTCTCTCCCTCCCACTTTCCCCCTACTCCCCTCCCCTATATCTGTGACTGAGGGAGACCTCTTTCTTCTGTATATGCTCATAGGGTATCAAGTCTCTTCTTGGTAGCCTGCTATCCTTCCTCTGAGTGCCACCAGGCCTCCCAATCAAGCAGACGTGGAAGACCAAGTTTCTAGTGCATGAAATGATGGAAGATATATTGGGAGATAGCTAAACCATAGCCACATTCTTATTCAAGAGCCCTTAACTTATTTGAAGTTTTCCTCAGGTAGTGAAATTGGTGATCCAAAACTATAAACTTGGACAAGACCAATATCCTTTTAAAAGCTTTATGCCATATTTAATCAGGTAGTTTGAAGCTTTAAAATTACTCTTAACTTATATAAGTAAGTAGCAAATGCTAAGATAAAAACAAAATAAAGAGAAAGAAAAGGGGATATTTTAAATTACTAGTAAATACAATGTTAAAACAAGTGAGAAAAGCTTGTATTAAAGTGTAGTTCATGAACCACTGTTTGTAAAAAGTTTTTGTTTGGATTTAGAAAATAAGAGGAAGAAACCTACACTTTAAGAAAGCCTTATAGAAAATTTGTTATTAATGTTTATGCTCTTAGTCATTAGAAATATATTTCAACATAAATTTTATACATATGATATTATTAACTATGGAAGGATATTCTTGACCTTTTTTTACTGTTGTTGTGTTTCAATCATCATCTATTGAAATTCTCCTTTTTACATTTTACCATTAGATTGTGTTCTATTAACACTTCTTCCAGATAAATTAAGATTCTAAACACAATATATAAACCATCATTATCATAAGAATAGTTACACAACACTACAATATAAATAGATACTTAATATACATTGTGAACAAGACTTAAGTAGAAAAATCAAATGTGAATATAGATCTAGCAGCAAGGATGATTACAGTGGTTTCAAGAAAATCTATTCAAACCTGGAGCAAGTAGCCAGAATTGTAACCTGTATCCTCAGCTATATGAGTCAAACCAGTAAAATTGCTAATTTGACATCATCCTGGGAAACATAGGAAAACCTTATCTCTAAACCAAAACCTGAACAGACAAACACAAATATTATAGATAGAAAATACAACCATGGCCACCAGAAAAACTGAACTACATTGTATTCTGACTGTCTGTTTTCCTCAAGGGACTAATTACTACATAATACAAACTTAATTCAACACAAATTTACAAAATAAGCATAGAATCATATCCATTAGTGCTAACTTGATTAATTCTAGTGTATGTAGAGAAGAGCCAAAAGAAAACCTTTAAACTCATCATTCAAAAGTACATTTTTCCAGGAAAAAATAAGATCAAATAACACATTTTCAATGACTTTGTAGAAACAAATGTAGAGATAATTATAAATATTCTATTGCTCAGACAGTAATAGAACACATTGTTGGCAGAGTTCCATTGTTAAATGACAATGCTTAACACCACACTACAATAATGACATACATTATGGGAAAGCAATTACTTTCTAAGATGTACTTAAACAGATATTTAATTTTATAGTTGGATTAATCAGTTCCGCACAGGGTATGAATCAGCTCTTGGCAAGTGTGCAAACACAGTGTGAGGTAGAGTGTGCATGGGCGATGCAGTACTGGATGAATCCAACTTTCAAAGAAACGTGGTCACATGAATTGAAGCTTACACTGGATTTTCATTCTACTTGGGGGTCTGAGTACGTAGTTGATTGAAGAAACTTGTGAAAGGTACACTTGCGCCCAAGCCAAGGACTTTCATACCATCCTCTTCTATGTTTAGTCAGCTGATAAACTCAACAAGTGTTAGAAATGTATTGGTCAGCACAACTGAAAAAAAAAAAAAACCACAGGTTACTAATTTTATAAAAATACAGACGTCTGTACTGGTGAGGTAGCCCTGCTGGTGAAGGTGCTTGCTGCCAAGTCTGATAACTTGAATTTAATCTCACATGATAGAAAGAGAGAACAAATTCCTATAAATTGCCTTCTGACCTCTATATGTAAGCTATGGTGTACACACACACACACACACACACACACACACACACACACACACACACAGTGAAAATATTGCTTCAGTCATGAGAACTCTTTCTTTTCATGCAGATAGGGTACCACAATTGTATATGAAAATGAAAACCCAAGAGTTTACCTCTCTCCAAATATTGTCCCTGAACATTATTCCATATAGAAAGAAGTTCTTATATTCTTTTTTGGTAACAGGTAAAATCTGTGACCAGAGGTACTAAAGGCTGACAGAAACAGTCCTCTGGGGTGAAGAGAGTAAAGAATGAGAGTTAGGTTTGCATGCTCCTTCTTCTGAAGGGAAGTCTCCACAAGTGAATTTTTTTTTATTAATTTATTCTTGTTACATCTCAATGTTTATCCCATCCCTTGTATCCTCCCATTCCTCCTCCCCCCATTTTCCCATTATTCCCCTCCCCTATGACTGTTCCTGAGGGGGATTACCTCCCCCTATATATTCTCATAGGGTATCCAGTCTCTTCTTGGCTACCTGCTGTCCTTCCTCTGAGTGCCACCAGGTCTCCCCCTCCAGGGGACATGGTCAAATGTGAGGCACCATAGTACGTGAGAAAGTCATATCACACTCTCCACTCAACTGTGGAGAATATTCTGACCATTGGCTAGATCAGGGAAGGGGTTTAAAGTTTACCTCCTGTATTGTCCTTGGCTGGTGCCTTAGCATGTGCTCCCTCGCTTTTAGATTTGCGAAAGTCCTGGCAATACTGAGAAATTACTGAACAAACAAACAATAACAAAGCAAACAATATTTTAAAATCCCCAAAAACCTTGAGGATCCTTAAAATCCAGCTTGGTCCAAATATTCTTCAGGGCTCTTCAATGCCAGAAAACAGCCTCATTTACAGTACTCTCTGTTGAAAGACTAGCTTTTCTAATTTGTACAATTGAAGAGTGAGAAAAGATGTAAGGCCATATAAGCCAGGCATCAAGGCATAACAGAAATAAATGATTCACAGAGCTAAAAATACAATATATAATGCCTATGGTTTTAAATTTAATTTTAAATACATTTCTTATTTATTTTAAATTTTTTGGTTTTTTTGTTTTTTTTTTTGTTTTTTGTTTTTATTTTTTTATTAATTTATTCTTGTTACATCTCAATGTTTATCCCATCCCTTGTATCCTCCCATTACTCCCCCCCCCCATTTTCCAATTATTCTCCTCCCCTATGACTGTTCCTGAGAGAGATTACCTCCCCCTATATATTCTCATAGGGTATCAAGTCTCTTCTTGGCTACCTGCTGTCCTTCCTCTGAGTGCCACCAGGTCTCCCCCTCCAGGGGACATGGTCAAATGTGAGGCACCATAGTACGTGAGAAAGTCATATCCCACTCTCCACTCAACTGTGGAGAATATTCTGACCATTGGCTAGATCAGGGAAGGGGTTTAAAGTTTACCTCCTGTATTGTCCTTGGCTGGTGCCTTAGCATGTGCTCCCTCGCTTTTAGATTTGCGAAAGTCCTGGCAATACTGAGAAATTACTGAACAAACAAACAATAACAAAGCAAACAATATTTTAAAAAACCCCAAAACCTTGAGGATCCTTAAAATCCAGCTTGGTCCGAATATTCTTCAGGGCTCTCCAATGCCAGAAAACAGCCTCATTTACAGTACTCTCTGTTGAAAGACTAGCTTTTCTAATTTGTACAATTGAAGAGTGAGAAAAGATGTAAGGCCATATAAGCCAGGCATCAAGGCATAACAGAAATAAATGATTCACAGAGCTCAAAATACAATATATAATGCCTATGGTTTTAAATTTAATTTTAAATACATTTCTTATTTATTTTAAATTTTTTTGTTTTTTTGTTTTTGTTTTTTTGTTTTTTGTTTTTATTTTTTTATTAATTTATTCTTGTTACATCTCAATGTTTATCCCATCCCTTGTATCCTCCCATTACTCCCCCCCCCCATTTTCCCATTATTCCCCTCCCCTATGACTGTTCCTGAGGGGGATTTCCTCCCCCTATATATTCTCATAGGGTATCAAGTCTCTTCTTGGCTACCAGCTGTCCTTCCTCTGAGTGCCACCAGGTCTCCCCCTCCAGGGGACATGGTCAAATGTGAGGCACCAGAGTACGTGAGAAAGTCATATCACACTCTCCACTCAACTGTGGAGAATATTCTGACCATTGGCTAGATCAGGGAAGGGGTTTAAAGTTTACCTCCTGTATTTACATAATTTTGCCTTCCCTTTCCTCCCTCCAAACCCTTCCGTATACCTTGCCACTTGTTTTCCTTCAAATTAACAGCCCTTTTTTCTTTCATTACTGTTACATACACATATGTGTGTATATACATCTCTAAATATATAAATGCATCCTATTCAGTCAGTATAATGTAAATTGTACCATAAAATGCCTATTGATATAGGAAGCGGTCCCAGATGTAGCTTGTGAATGCTGTTGCTAAGCCTTGTACTGATTTCCTGTTAGCTCCCTATAATTGGGCTATGCATTGATAAGTTCTTACAGTGGTCCAAAGTTGTTGTAGCATTGCAACTTCTGGGAAAGTTTGCTGTGGGGGAGACGAAAAGCTCAAAATATTCAGGTGATTAATCAGCAGATGGAATGAAAGTTCAATTTTCCTATCAGTTCCCTTTCCTGCCCAGTCTTCTTGGCAGCATGAAACTTACCCAACATAATATACATACAGTTAATCTGTGATATCTGGGACCTGGGAAATCCTAGCTTATAAATTCTGTCTGCTGAGACAGGAAAAGAGAAGGAAGAAGAAGGAGGTGGAGAGGAATAGTGAGGAGAGAGAGAGGGGAAGAGAAATAGTGTAGATGAATGAATGGATGAATTCTTTTTTTTCTTTTTTTATTAATTTATTCTTGTTACATCTTAGTGATTATCCCATCCCTTGTATCCTCCCATTCTTCCCTCCCTCCCATTTTCCCCTTATTTCCCTCCCCTATGACTGTTCCTGAGGGGGATTTCCTCCCCCTGTATTCTTATGGTGCTGGTCAGGAAGCCAGTGTGTCCTCCGAGACGCTGAGACACTTTGTATACCACCCAAAATACCACTAGCAGAGAAGGGAAAAGTCCTTTATCTATGTAGAGAACCAAATCTGATTTCTGTCTTAGGAAAGCTTTGCAGTATCTTTACCCCTAGGGTAAATGCCCTTCATTTAGAAGTGCAAATTCTAGACCCACGGAGAATATTTCCTACTGCCTGTGTATAGCCAATATTTCTAAGCCACACAGATGCTAAGAGTAAGCATAATCAAAAGGAAACATATTTATATTCAATTTCTTAGCACATAATTAAACACAATTTGCTACCATCTCCAGATTTTAATCAAAATGGCCTATAGACTTAAATATATGTATGTATCAATATCTCTATCTATCATCTATCTATCTATCTATCTATCTATCTATCTATCTATATACACACATACATACATATATATACAAAGAGTGGGGTAAAAGATGGAGTTGAATTTTTTTACATCTATAGATATCAATGAACAAGTTATCTTTGGATGTACTGTTCCTTAAAATAGAGTTTGTCCTGCCTATAGGTAGCATAGTTGAGAGTATCTCTTGGGTTGAATGACTTTTTCTGGGAAAACATGAACCAACATCTGTTGACCTCACACAGGCTACCAGTAATGGATCAAAGTACTTAATCCATCTAGATCCAGCTTGGAGAACCAATGAATTTATTGCATTTTTCTAGAGTATAATGAGAATTAGGCCACTTATAGAAACATAGGGGGCCAAAAGAGGGCTGCAACCCCCAAAGCCTATCCTAGCATTGGCGGTAACTCTAAAAACCTGAATCCCTGAAAGCTCCCTGACCTACTGAAGGCAACTCCATCAAAGAGATTCTTCTTCTTTAGTAACCAACAAGTGTTGATCTGTATCAGGGAATAGCCTCATGAGTTTTGTAACTTTCTGACCCTCCTGAGCCTTATAACTGCCTGAGTCTTATGAACATCTGTTTTTTCTCCAAGAGGAACAGTTTTAATTCTTAGGAGATAGATACATAACATCTTATGGCATAATGAAATTATCAGTGTGCTGAAGATACATTTTAGTGGTAAAGAGCACTTACTGCTTTTCCAGAGGACCCAAGGTCAGTTCTCTGCACCCATGTGAGGCAGCTTACCACAGCCTGTAACCCAGCCCTAGGGTAACCTTTTTCTGACTTCCATAGGTACCTACACATATGCATGTAGCATGCTCTCCCACTTACACACAGACACATACACATAAACAAAAACTTAGCAATTTTTTTTAAAAAGTAATAAAATCAACATGTAATTGTAGGAGATATCTTAAAATGAATGCTTCTGAAATTTAATTTAATTGACAACCTAAGAATTCTTAAATGACTAAGCATTGTTCTTAGGTTTTTGTTTTTCTGGGGGGGGAATTGTTGTTTTGTTTTTGTTTTTGTTTTGTTTTGTTTGGGTTTGGTTTTGGTTTTTCGAGACAGGGTTTCTCTGTGTAGCCTTGGCTGTCCTGGATTCACTTTGTAGATCAGGTTGGCCTCGAATTCACATCAATCCACCTGCCTCTGCCTACCAAGTGCTGGGATTAAAGGCATGCACCACCTTGCCTGGCTGGCTGTTCTTGGGCTTTTATTCATGTAAATTCCCAAATCAAGGACATATAAAAGTCATATCTGAGGAAATAGTAGGTTTTTATTGGAAGTAGAAAACTTTGTCTCCTGGCCTAGGTCAATACTGATAATTTCCTTTTAAGAAGGCTAGAACATCTTACTTTGGTGGCCAGTAGGGCATATAGAGATGCCTAATTATTCAATGAGTTGTAAATTCATAACTGAGTGATCAGCCTCAGATAGAACATTTATATTTACTCTACTTCCCACGGCTCAGAAAACATCACTGAAGAGGGATCAGAATGTAAGAGCCACAAGACTGGGCAAGTGCTGTGAAGCTCTGTCCTCTGTTCAGGACATGGCAGTTGCTATGAGCACACGGCAGCCTAAGTTACCTGCACAAAACTTACACATGGTCAAGCCAGTTAAACATGGAGGAGGGAATCTTAAGGTACCACTTCTACCTGAGGCAGTATTGGGAGTTGATACAGCTTAAGTATAAGTCTTTGAGGTGTGGCCACTGGCAGATTCCTACTGGATCAGTGGCTAAACCCAAGGCCTTGTTCATATGAGCATCGCTAGATGGACTCATTGGGTTGTTTTTTCAAAACATAATACAAATTGGAAGAAGAAAAGGAGATACATAGGAGAGAAGTCAAGAGAAGGCAGAGGAGGGTGGTAGGGGCTTTACATAATTGATATATAATGTTTATATCTATTAAAGTTTTAAACAAGATAATAATAATAATAATAATAATAATAATAATAATAATAATAATACAGTAGGATGTGATATGTTGAAAGACTCCCTTCCAGACATAGACTCAGGAGATTACAGCTACTCACAGGGCACAAGAACACATTGATGCATAAATGAAATTTGACAGTAGAAGGATGGAGTTAGAAAAGTTATCTGTGCCTGGAAAATAATACTTCAATATGACATAAGAAGTGACTAAAATTGTCACAAGCTCTTTGAAAATAACTGATATTTTTAAGGGAAAAGACAAACACCAGTAGAACAATGAATAGAGATGGCATTTCTTTGAGAAGATATTGAACAGAGACTCAACACCTTAATCGCCTTTGTAATTGTGAGGCTACACAATAACAGTGTATTTTAAAGATAACTAAAAGTAATGGCTACGGGATACTCAATACCAAAGAGAGTTGCACAGAAATGTAGCTATTGGCCTGAAATAGCTTTTCTGACCAGTTAACAACATTCAGTACAGCAATGTTTATGTTTTCTCAAAACAAATCACACATTTTGCAAATCATCTGGGTAGGCTTGTATCTCAGCAAGAGAAAATATTTTATTTTTTAATCTCCTCAGAGCTTACAACAAAGATTTGTGTCAATAATTCTTCATATGAACCGAGTCTAAGAGAATACGAAAACAAATCACAACGTTTAATTGCTAAAATATGTTACTTTTCAACAATCCTTATAGCTCTAAGCACTTAATGTTGTTTTAAAGTGCCTAATGAAATCTGTTGTGCTAGTGTATCAGTGATGATTAGGGAAGGTGGCTTTGCTGTATCCACAATTTTAGACTGGTTAATTTTACAATGAAATTATTTTAATAAATGTATTGGATATAACTGTAATATTTTAGCCACTTGAATTAAAACTAAGTTCTATTAAAAAGTCACTTAGTGAATTATGTGTATGTTTAGTGTTAAACTGCACATATGTGTTTCAACCAAATTCCCTGAAATACTGCAGCATAAACTAAGTCCAAGAAGGGGAAAAAAGGTGGTAGATCTGTTAGATTGACTATACTATAGTCATAGCCTACAGAATAGCACTACTTAACAATGCAGTGCACAGTAGAGTACCCAGTGCTTATTCCTATGACCCCATAGCTGACTGGAAATTATATCTGGATGAATAACATAATTTGTATTGTTTTTTTTTCTTTATTACTATCTTATTCACAGTCACTAAAAACATGTAGTAGCTAGCTAAGATCAAGGAGACATTGTAAGGACTTTCAGGTCACTCGAGTGACCCAAATATTCGTCAGCTCTGTATTTCACAGAAAGTTAGTGTTTGACCATGGCCTTGTCTAAAGGCAATTCTATATTGCACTTTCACCCACCAATATCTTACGCAACGTTCACTCCATCAGTTATTGAGAGAACATTCTGGTAGATATTTGACGTAGATAGAACTCTTTTTATTCAGGTCAGAATCTGTGGTTTTCAGTGTAAAGTATACTTAACTGTGTATGTAACAAAGGATGTGTAATTCTTTTTTAAAGAAGACTAATTGTCTTTAATGTGGAAAGTAGAACCAGATTCTAACATATTAAGCAGGCAATATGGCCTGACCATGGTAAGGGATGTAGCAAGAGCATACAGATAAAATAGTCTGAAGATAGCAGGTCTTACATCCCACAGCTGCCTCCAATCAAGTATGAGTAGAGCAAGAAACTTTAACATAAAGCCAAAGGGTGTTTTAGGACCAAAGTGTAAAGTACAAGTGATTTGCTATAATTTGTCATACATAAATTTTTTTTATAGAAAGCATGTCCTGTTTTGAGCAAACAAGCCTAACACTTGGGTGAGTTTCTCATTTACAATGTTTTCCTACTATAGTTAGTAAACATACCAAGTCTCATAGTTGAATATTTTTATGGTTTGAGAATTGCATGTGTATATAGTATACTTTGATCAAATTGAACTCTTTTCCCTCTTTCCTCACCATATGCTTTTTTAATACATTAATGCTATCAGTATGTTCATAAGTGTAGGGCCATACTGTCTACAAGAGCAATAGTCTCTCTAGGGAATAAACTACTTTTAAGGAATTGACTTCTTTCTCCTAGCAGCCATAAATTGTCAATAGCTCCTTAACTCAGAGCGGGGCATGTGAGCTCTTCCTCTACCCATGGTGGCATTCTGGCTGGATTGAACTTGTGAGAGTCTTATGCTTTCAGTTACAGTCATTGTGAATTCATATGTTCAATAGTCTTGTTATGGCTAAAAGACAAAGTTTTGAAGCAGTCAGCCACAGCCTCTGCTTCTTAGAATTTTTCTCTCAACTCCTCCCCCACTATTGAAATAATTCTTGTGCCTTACAGGAATGGAGTGTCACAGTAGGGCTGAATACTCAGCCATCTCTTATTGTTGCTGCTCACAATCAATTGTTGTGGACAGCGAAAAAGAATATTTACCAACAGGGTTGAGAGATGCACTTATCTATGGGTCTAAAGGTAACTATTTGGGGGAAGTTTAATCCTGTGTACACTCATCTGATAGGATTATGTTACTGTTTAAGGCTGTTGGCTCAGTTAACAGTAGCAGACAAGATTGTAAGGCTGTTGTATAAGACTATTGGTAGTTTTATTCCCTGAAAACGTGTACAGCCCACTCTACCACTGGGAAAGCTTGCCAATAGGGATGGAAGTTCCAGGTTCATACTAGCTGATTTCTTCATGTCTTTCAACTTAAGTATGTTGTCTCTTCAAAAAAAAAAAAGCAAATAACAGACTTACCATCAAGTTTCAGAGGGTTACCCCAAAGCATTGTCATTAGCTTTTAATGTTTGAGATGTGTGGGTCCCATTGACAAGCAATTCAAAGGGAGATACTCTATAACCAGCACTGATATTTTTGTTTGATGTCCTACCATATCCGGGAGCTGCATTGTCATGAGCTGTGGCATAACTCCCTTTAAACTTTTCTGCACATATTTCTGTATATTTTATGAAACATCTGCAGTAGAACACTCCCTTGTAGCTTTCCCAAAGGTCTTTAATGTTAGTTATCCCTTCCTCTGTCTTCACCTCTAACCTGACCGTCTATGTCCCACAGCACTTAACCTTTCCAACTCCATTGTTGAATCATACCCCCTTTAAATTCCTCCTCTTACTAGTTGCTGCCTTCTTTGAGCACTTCAGTTTAAACATACATACCTTAGGATTCATTCATTGTAAGTTTCATATTTCTTTACAGTGAATAAAGTTCCACTTTGTGTAGGTACCACACTTTCCTTATCCATGCAGCAGCTGATGGACATGGAGGCTGCTTCCATCTCCTGGGTACTGTGAAAATTGCAGTAAGACTCATAGATGAGCAAGGATCTCTGAAGCAGGACATAGCATATTTTGTGTTTATAGCCAGGATTAGTATGGCTGGTTCATATGACAAATATCTTTCTAGCTTTTTGAGGAACTGCCACACTGATTTCCTTAGTGGGCTATACTAATTTAACATTCTTACCAACATTAAATAAGTGTCCCTCTTCCCCAATGATTTGTTGTCCTTTTTTGTTTTTCTTAGCTATTCTGACTAGCTAAGATGAAACCTTAAAGCATTTTAAATTTTCATTTTCATATGGATGGGGATGTTAACATTTATCAGCCATTTTTTTTTACAGAAAACTCTCTATTTCCATGCCCCAATCCCTCTTATACTGAAAATAATTTTTCTCATATGTCCTTATTATAGTTTGCTCTCCTTTTACTTCTTCCAGTTCCTCTCCACATCCTCTTCTTCCTGGATCCATTCACTTTCTGTATTTCAAAGAATAGGCTTTCAAAAAATAAAAAAATCACAACAAAATAAAATACACTGAAAAGCTTCTGTAAGGCAGGAGACACTGTCAAGAGAACAAAGCGACAGCCTACAGACTGGGAAAAGATCTTCACCAACCCTACATATGAAAAAGGTCTAATATCCAAAATATATAAAGAACTCAAGAAATTAAACACCACCAAACTGAATAACCCAATTGAGAAATGGGGCTTGGAACTAAACAGAGAATTCTCAACAGAGGAATACCAAGTGGCTGAGAAACATTTAAAGAAATGCTCAACCTCCTTAGTCATCAGGGAAATGCAAATCAAAACGACTCTGAAATTCCATCTTACACCCATCAGAATGGCTAAGATCAAATACTCAAGTGACACCATATGCTGGCGAGGATGTGGGGAGAGAGGAACACTCCTTCATTGCTGGTGGGAATGCAAACTAGTACAGCCACTTTGGAAATCTATCTGGTGCTATCTCAGAAAAATGGGAATAGGGCTTCCTCAAGACCCAGCTATTCCACTCCTTGGAATATACCCAGAAGATGCTCCAGCACACAACAAGAAAATTTGCTTAACCATGTTCATAGCAGCCTTATTCTTAATAGCCAGAACATGGAAACAGCCTAAGTGTCCCTCCGTAGAAGAGTGGATAAAGAAACTGTGGTACATATACACTATGGAATACTACTCAGCTATTAAAAACAAGGAATTCCCAAAATTTGTGGATAAATGGATTGAGCTAGAAATGATCATAATGAGTGAGTTAACCCAGAATCAGAAAGAATCAATGGTATATACTCACTTATATCTGCATACTAGCCCAAGGGGCATGTCCCACGAAAGCCTTCACTTACCAGAAAACTGGGACAGAGGGGAGGACATCCTATTGGGACTCTAGATGAGAGACGCATGGGAGAATAGCAAAATAAAAGGATACAGAGGGTCCTAGAAACCTACAAGTAGAACATTATGATAGGCAGATTTGGGCCCAGGGGTCCCGCTCAAACTAAGGCACCAGCCAAGGACAATACAGGCGGTAAACTTTAAACCCCTTCCCAGATCTAGCCAATGGTCAGAACATTCTTCACAGTTGAGTGGAGAGTGTGATTTGACTTTCTCTCGTACTATGGTGCCTCACATTTGACCATATCCCCTGGAGGGGGAGACCTGGTGACGCTCAGAGGAAGGACAGCAGGTTGCCAAGAAGAGGCTTGATACCCTATGAGCATATACAGGGGAAGGTAATCTCTCTCAGGAACAGTCATAGGGGAGGGGAATAATAGGAAAATGGGGGGGGGGAGAATGGGAGGATACAAGGGATGGGATAAACATTGAGATGTAACAAGAATAAATTAATAAAAAAAACTTTCTCCCACACAGAAACAAAAAATAAATAAATAAAATAAAATACACTACAATAAAACAAAAAGTATCACATTGAAGATGAGCATGACAAATGAATAGAAGGAAAAGAACCCAAAGAGAAGGCACAAGAATCAGAGACCCACTTGTTTGCACACTCAGGAGTCCCATAAAAGCACTAAACTGAAATCTATAATATATATGCTGAGCAAGCTCTGTCTTTACCTCTTCAGTATCGGTAAGTTAATATGAGCTCTGCTCAGTTGATTTAGAGGAACTTGTCCCAGTGTCTTCCATGCCCTCCAGATCTTCAACTCTTTCCGCATTCTTCCCTTAGGGTTTCCTCAGCTCTAAGGGAAAAGATTTAATGGAGACATCTGATTTAGAGCTCTGCATAATGTCTAGATGTGGGTCTCTATATTTGTTCCCATCTTGTACAGAAGAAAGCTACTCTGATGATGGCTGAGCAAGACATTTATTGAAATATGAGTATAGCAGAATATCATTAGGAGACATTTTATTACTACATTTAAAAAAAAAACAGTAGTATTTGTTTTCTACCTTAAGTCTCTGGAATATCCAGTCTGTGGTTCTTGGTTATCTAAGAGTGTGAAATATAGGTTCCATCTCATGATAATGGCCTTAAGTTAAGTTAGACATTGGTTGATTGGTCTCCCAAACTTTGTGCCACCATGTCCTTAGCATGTTTATCAGGCAGGACAGCATTGTAGATAAAAGGTTTTGTGGCTGGCTTGGTGTGTATGTTTCTCTTTTGCAGACTTGTAAAGTACCTCCTCATAAAAAGACACTAGGCCATAGCAGTGAAGGTACTATATAGACGCCAGTTCAACCTCTCCATGTTCAATGAGTTATGTGGGTATTTTCTTTAGCAGTGGAACCTTGTTGTCCATTTCAGGAGAGCAACATAATGTCCTTCCATGCCTCCCCTGTTTTCTGAATCTTATTTATCAAAAATTTCATTGTGCATTATTTAAATCAAGGTTGAGCTTGACTCCCTTCTCTCCTATATTTATATTTCCTGATAGCAGTTAGCTTTGCATCTAGTCAATGACCTGTCATTCAGCACTATGCCAGAGCCTATACCATTTCTGGCTCCAAAAGCAGAAAATTTTACTGGTAAAAAATTGATAATAAAAATATTAGACAACATAAAAATGTATTGAATCTATTAAAGAAACTTTTAAATCAAAATTAAGAAGCTTGAAATAAAATATTGATGATTTTGACAAAATAGTAATTAGAAATTTTGGAATTTCTATGGTATTAAAATTGAGAAACCAAGGAAAAGATTTTCTGCTTTAAGTGCAAAGGGTTGCAATGAAGACAATGATTCAGCAGATTAAAGATTAAATTTTTCCAAATCCAAATTTTTTAATTAAACATTTTTTATTTTTTATATATATCATTTATATTATTACACATATATACAATAAACTACTTTTAGCAGGAAGAACCATGGCACAATCAGGCATTATATAAATGTTACCTTCTTAGTGTTTTGGCTATTTGTTTTTGACAGCCTTGAAGAAAACATCTTTCCTATCTTGGTGCATCTAAAATTCTGAATGTAATTCAATCTCCATCAGATCTCATAATTATCAACTTAAAACATCTACCTAGACTTAAAAACATCTTAACCCCTAAGCAACTGAGCTTCATTATAAAACTAAGTCACCAGGTCTTCAACCCTATCAGAGACTTGAGAAGGAATAAACATGATTAGCAAAGTATGCCAAGAGTGCAGGTTAGTAACTTTCCAAATGAGAAGATGACAGATAGAATTCAAAAGTAAGATTATCCTTATTCCTCACACACATCATATATATTACAAGGTTTACTTCCACTATTTTTAAAGTGCTATTGCAGGCTGCTTAGGATAAATAACTCATGCAAGTTAATTGTTAGTTGATCAAATGATGGTCATGTCAATTACTTGCCTACTTTTATCACAAGAATATATATCTTAGGTGCAACAGATAGATATGATTCTATAGAAAGATGAGGTAAAATAGATAGATATGGTCTTCAAAACCTCAGAGACATACTACGGCATTTAAGAATGTTTTGAATATTTTAAAGATTCACTGACAATTAGACAGGTCAACTCCTGGCAACACCTAGCCTACCTCAAAGAGGATGATGAACATTAAAGAACCTCCTTATAGAGATGGCTTCAAATGTGGCAAACAAGCTTCTGGGCAAAATATCCTCATTTCTACCATAGACAGAATGCTGCCTAAAACAGAGTAAGCTTGGGTGCAGGCAGAATCAATGGCTATACTCTGCCAACACAGGGTAAACAAGTCCTTAATAGTTCCTGCCTCACAAATATATCTGTCAGATATTTTGGGCCAGAAGGTTGAAGATAATTCTGCAATTCCACATTTTTAAACAGTATTGGTAAAGTTTTAAGATAAATAACATTAGTCTTTCCAAGGTTGTGTAAAAAATGACTTTCTGATCATTCTACAAAACGAATGTATAGTAGCTTCGTTTTTATCACTAACTTAACACCTAATAACCATATATATGTGAATACATATGTCTTTTTTAGTTTTCATTGCCTCACTCAGGGTAATTATTTTCAAGTTCCTTCTTTTTACCTGTGAGTTTCATGTCTTCATTTTTTTTTTTTAATGGTTGAGTAGTATCCCATTGTATAAATATATCATATTTTCTTTATCCATTCTTCTCTTTGGAAAAACTAAGTTGTTTTCTGCTTTTTTCAGCTATTATAAACTGAGCATAAATGAACACAATTGAGTATGTGTGTCTATGGTAGGATGAAGCATTATTTGGGTAATTCCCTAGGAGAGAATCTTGAGGTAGATTGATTCCCATCCTTTGAGAAACCACCACACTGGTTCCATAGAGGGTGTGTATTTTTGCACTCCCACCAGCAATGGATGAGTCTTCCCTTCACTCCACCGCCTCATCAAAATCCTCATCAGCATGAACTGTCATGTGTTTTATAAGTCTTATCCATATGGATGATTGAAAGAAATTTCAAAGTAGTTTTGAAATGCGTTGTCCTGGTGACTAAGGATGTTGAGTGTTTAAGGGTTTATTATCTGTTTGAGTATCCTTTTTAAAGAATCCTGTTTATATCTGTAGCCCATTTTTTAATTGGGTTATTTGTTTTTCTTTATATACTTTTGTTATTAACCCTCTAGTATATATGAGTTGGTAAAATTCTTTTCCTGTTTTGTAGGTTGCTGCTTTCTCCAAATGACAGTGTACTTTTCCGTGGAGAAGCTTCTCAGATTCATGAGATCTCATTTTTTAATTGTTGATATTACAGCCTGTGCTGACAGTGTTCTCTTCAGAAGGTCTTTTCAGGAGTCATGAGTTCATCACTTTTTCTTCTGTCAGTTTTAGTGTATCTCATTTTATGTATAAGTCTCTGATCCATCTGGAGTTGAGTTTTATGCAGAGTGTTATTTAGATTTTCTACACTACACATGGCTGTTCAGTTTGACTAGCACCGTTTGTTGAAGATGCAGGCTTTTTCTATGTAATTATTTCTGGCTTCTTTATATAAAATCAGGTGCCCATAGGTGTATCGATTTACATTTGGATTTTCATTTAATTTTACTGATTAACGTATCTGTTTTATGCTAGTGTCATTCTGTTTTTATTACAATAGATCCAGAATACAATTTGAAATCAGGGATTGTTATACCTATGCCACTTATATTATGATTCAGGATTTTCTTTTTAGCTACCCTGGGCTTTTTGTGTTTTAGTATGAAGAAGAACATTATCTTTCCAATATTCATGAAGAATTGAGTTTGGGTTTTGGTGGAGATTGCATTGAATCTTTAGATTGCTTTTCATAGATGATTTTTATTATGTTAATCATTAGGATCCATGAACATGGGAGATCTTTCCATCTTCTGATATCTTCTTCAAGACTTGAAGTTTTTATCATATAAGTTCTTCACTTGCTTGATTAGAATTATCCCAAAATATTTTATATTTTTGAAGTTTCTGTGAAAGATGGTGGTTTTTTTTTTCTCAGTTTGTCATTTTTATTATAGGAGGGATTCTCACTTTTGGAGTTAATTTTTTATCCAGATATGTTGATGAAAGTGTTCCATTTTCAGCGGTAGGTGTATCCTGGTGGAATTTTTAGCATCACTTGTGTGAACTATGATATCACTGGAAAATAATGATATTTTGACTTCTTCCTGTCCAATTTGTACTCCCTTGACCTTCTTCAGTTGTTTTATTCCTCTAGCTAAGACATCCCATATTATATTGAATACATAGAGAGCAGACAACCTTGCTTGCTCCTTACTTTATTGGAATTTTTTTTGACTTTCTATCTATTTAAATTGATGTTGGCTACAAATTGGCTGCAAACTATGTGTATTATGATAAAATATTTTGCTTGTATCCCTAAGATCTCCAAGATTATTTTCATGAAGGGTTCCTGGACTTTGTCAAGGATGTTTCTGCAGAAAATTTTTGTCATTCAATTTGTTTATATGGTAGTGTGCTGGCTCATTTTATGTGAACTTGACCCAGGCTAGAGTCACCTGAAAGGAAGGATGCCCAACTGAGAAAATACCTATAATATTGGGCTGTAGGCAAGCCTTTAGAACATTTTCTTAATTAGTGATTGATGTGGGATGGTCCAACTAATTGTGGGTGAGGTCTTTTCTAGACTGACGGTCCTTGGTTGTGTAACAATGTGGTCTGATCAAGCCATGGGTATCAAGCCAGTGAGCAGCACCCATCCATGGTCTCTGCATGAGCTCCTATCTTCATGTTCCTGTCCTGTTCGAATTCCTCTATTGACTACCTTTGATGATGAACGAGAATATGGAAATGTAAGCCAATAAACACTTTCTACCTGAAGTTGTTGTGGTCATGGAATTTCATCATAGCAATAGTAACCCAAAGTAAGACAGGTGGATTACTTTCAAGGATGTCTTTTATCTCTACCCCCACCACTACCCCAAGCCCCCATCTCTGATAGGGTTTCTCCGTGTAGCCTTGGTTCAATTTCTCCTTTAACTTTTGTGTTGATCTGTTTTTTCATTCAGTAGTCCATTTCCCATTTTCCCTGAGTTTTATGCCTCGGTTTCTGTTGTTGTTTATATTCAGCCTTAATGTTTAGTGGTCTGATAAGGTACAGAGTGATTGTTTTTCAATTTTCTTTTATCTATTGTGACTGAGTATGTGTTAATTTTAGAGAAAGTTCCATGAGGTTCTACAACGAAGATACATTCTTTTGTGTTGGGGTGAAATGCTCTGTGAATATGTTAGGTCAATTTGATTCATAATGTATGTTAAGCTCCAGCATTTCTCTGTTAAGATTTTGTCTGGATTCCCTGTTTCTTGGTGAGAACGGGGGTGTTGAAGTCTCCCACTATTCATATGAAAGAGTCAATAAGTGATGTAAGGTATATAGTCATCCTTTTTTTATAAAACTGGGTACCCGTGTGGTGCTTTGATGTAAAGAACTGAAATGTCTTCTTGGAGGATTTTCTCCTTTGATGAGTAGACAGTGTCCTTCTTTATCTCTTCTGATTAGTTTTGGATTGAAGTCTATTTTGTCAGACATTAAAATTGCTACACAGTCTTGTTGCTTAGGTCCATTTAACTCGATGTGTCTTTATGTATTCTTTCATCCTGAGATGATGTCTATCTTTGATGTTAAGGTATGATTCCAGGGTGTAGCTGAAGGATGGATCATATTTTCATATCCGTTCTGTTAGTCTGGCTAATTTTATTAGGGAACTGAAACCATTAATGTTGAGAGGTACAATGATATCAGTCAGTGTTCATTGTTTATTGTTATTTTGTGGTTGTGGTGGTCATGGTGCTGGTGGTAGTGTTAGTGCTGGTGTGTGTGTGTGTTCCCTCTTTTGATTTATTAGTGTGGGATTATAAATTACTTGTGTTTTCTTGGATGTAGTTAATTACCACACTTCACATGCTGTATCATTATCCTTTAGAGGCTTAACTTTGTTTAAATTAAAATTAACATATTTTAAGTGAATTATACACCTTTTGTAGGGCTGAGTTGGAAGATACTGCTTATTTATTTCCTCCATCTACATTGATTGAACACTTTGCTGGGTGTAGTAGAAGGAATAATATCAGGTTTCTTTTTGTGGAATTTAAAGTTATTCATTACCTATAACATACCACACACACACACACACAACACACTCACCAACACATGCACACACACACACACACATGCTATATAGTTAACCTTTAGAGGTTTACTTTTGTTTAAACTAAAGCTAACATACTTTAAGTGAAATATACAATTACTGCAAATTTTCTAATGTTTTTCAGTCATAAAAGTTTAAGAAAAGTGACTCCTGTCTGATAGCAATCATGCTATGCCTCTGTCTAGGAATATAGCTGAATATCATTAGGAATAATTTCATTGACTATGTTCTTTGTTTGTTTTTGTTTTTACAAGTCCTGTTTGGTTCTATCTGAGGTCTATAAGGTATCCCACCTCTGGTTTCTGACTTTCCAGAAAGGGTCAGGAAAGGGCTTCATTTTGTAGCACAGTCTCAAGTTGGACAAGTCATTGGTTGGCCACTCTCACATTATCTGCACCACCATTACCATAGCACATCTTGCAGGCAAGACAAATTGTAGGTTGAGGGTTTTTGTGGCTGAGTTGGTGTCATCCAGAAACTGGTGGGAACAATATATAGAAACCAAACCCACAGTCAAATATTAGTCAGATCTCAGGGAATCCGAAGGAAGAGGAGGAGGAAGAAGCCAGAGGAGTCAAGGACAGCACAAGATAATTCACAGAATAAACTAACCTGGTCTCAGAGGGGCTCACAGAGACTGAACCAATGGTCAGGGAACCTGTGAGTGGTCTGACCTAGGCCCTCTGCTTGTATGTCATGGTTGTACAGCTTGATTTTCTTCTTGAACTTCTAACAGTGGAATCAGGGAAGTGCAGATGTGTGTGAGGGTATTTTCCCAGATTCTTTTGACTGCTTTTCGGACTCCTTTCCTTCCATTGGGTTGCCTCACCCAGCTTTAACATGAGGGGAGACACCTAGTCATATTGCAACTTGAAATGCCATGCCTGGTAGCTAATCCTGGGAAGGAAACAGGAGGAGGAGGAGGAGTGAGGAGTGGTGCAGAGGAAGGGGGAGGAGGAGGGACTGGAAGGAGAGGAAGGAAGGGAAATTAACACATGAGAGAAGAGTAAACTAATAAAAAGAATGTCTGTAGAAAGCGAAAGTAGTGGGATTGCTTTTAAAAAGAAATTAACTTGAGCCTGCTGTCATTGTGCACATTTTAACCGCAGCTACTTGGAAAGCTGAGAAAGGAGGAAAAAAAGAAAAAAGAAATAAATAAATGCATGAATACTGTGCTATCTACTGCTACTGTCCTGGAAACACTTGCAACAGTATACTTAGAAGTGGGAAATCTATAAAGGGGGAGGAAGTCCTCCTCAGTCACAGTCATAGGGGAGGGGAATAAGGGGAAAATGGGAGGGAGGGAAGAATGGGAGGATACAAGGGATGGGATAACCATTGAGATGTAACAAGAATAAATTAATAAAAAAAAAAACATAAAAAAAAAAGAGATAGGAAATCTTACTTTAATCTGAAGAAGTCATTGTCAATTGGATTTTCGCCTTTGGACTGTTCATGGCAGTTGCCTCCTATTAGGGGCATGTAGTTGAGGTAGGTATTTGCTGTAAGGCAGAATTCTCAGGAGGGACAAGAGGAATCAACATCTCACTTCACTTTCAAGGACATGACTCGACATTAGTAATTTAATTTCCTCTGCTGGGCTCCACCTCTTACAGATTGAACCATCTCCCCGTGATGTCCCATGTGTGGACACCAAGCCCTCCGTAATAGGCCTTTGGGAGACATTCAAGATTTTATGAACTTATATTTTTTGTACATAGCTGTCTAATCTCCTTTGTAACTGGATCTCTACTTCAGAAAATATATTCTGTAGAAGTAGAGTCGATTTTATTTTTAATATTAATTCATTGGAATTACCATGGGTTTACTAGACAGTTTTATTGCTTGTATTCTAAGTATTTGGGGCATTATTTAATCTTTTATACGTGTCAGGCTCTGCTACACACATACATTCTAGAGAATTGAGACAAGTTCTAGTAGAAAACCAATTAACAAAAAAAAATTGGCGTGTGTTTGAGAAACTTAGTCTTGTTTATTGTTATTAATCATTTCATTGTCCAGTGGAGTTTATTTGTGGACTTTGTTTAGTTACTTTTAATGAGTTTCAAGGGGAGAAAAGGAAGAAAAAGCCCCTTACGTCTTAATGACCTAGCAGGCTCCCTGTTGTAGGTTCCTCTGTGCATGACTGGGTCCCAAGAAAAGAAGCTGACTATTCAACAATTTGTTTGTATTAGTCGAACTTGTACTGTGATGCTAAAAAATCAAATTTTAAAAGACTGTGACATTAGTCTTTAGTTAAAATACACTAAAAACATGAACTATAAAATTAATGATAATTCATAAATTCAACTAGGGAATGGATATTTTAATTGAACAAAATATTTGAGGATGGGCATGGTAATGTTAAGCAGCACATAGCACACATGTCTAATGAAATTAAAATTTTTAATCATCTTTCTCTAAAGCATCACAGTTTATTCTGTTTAATATAACAAAAAGTCATCAAAAAACCTGCTGTGCAAATAAATAACATAGAAAGCAATCCCCCCCCCCCTTTGGAGTATAATTTTGTAAGATTTTAGAACCAAGGTGCTGATTCTGTAGTTTTGAAAGTTTTTTTTATATAACTTTTCATCCCCTCTTATGGGATTAGTTGTAATTTTTATAGAAAATTCATATTAAATATTTATTGGGGCTGGCTCTCTTCCAGAATTAGGCAATTAAAAAAACTAGGTAGATGACAGAAGTTAGACAATAAACAGATATATTGAATGATTGATGACAGATAAACAGGTACATTCTATATATGTAACATGTATATACAGACATATTTTATGATATTGTAAGTATGTAAACAAATGCACATATGTATAATTGTATATGTTTAGATATATATAGAAAAGACAGTAAAATAGAACCAAAGAGATAGATAGGGCCATAATAGATTTAAAATGAAAATTTTACTTCTTTCGGAATTCAAAACTGAAGGTTGAATAGGAGCTAATTAGCAAAGAAGGAACCAAATATGTTCCAGTGACAGGGAGTGTCTGAGAAAGCGTTTTGTGGAGGAGAGAGGCTTGTTAAGTGTGAGAATCTAAGGATGGGTTGGTGGCTGGTGTGAGGGAGGTGATGGGAGCCCAGCCTGTGCCAGCGCGCAAGCCATTCTGGGAGTGTTGCTTTACCGGAAGCACAACGAAACTGCAGCGAAGAATTTTACGTAAGGGTTTAAATGCTGAGAATTTGAGCTTACGAAAAGTTTTCTGTCTGAAAATTTTAAAAATAAAGTTTTAGTTAGGTGAGTGGTGCCAAGAAGGCTGCTGCATACATATAGTTCAGGAAAGAGATGACAGGTTAGGTATAAAAGGGACACAGTAAGGGGGTGTGCTAGTTCTGATGGCATTTGTCCCTTAAATGTTGTCTTGGTATAAATTTGATTTTTTAATGCTAAATCTCACAAAGTGTAGACATTTAGAGTAATTAATAAGACACACGTTAATGTGTGTTGTCCCTGAGGATAGATGAGAAATTAAGGTTACTGAATACATACTATTTCTTAAAACTTAAGTATGACAGTTTACACTTGATTAAATAATATGTCACTGGATCTTTGCTGTGTAGCTTCTCTACCAAGGTAAAAGGAAACACACCAGGCTTGTTATAGATCTTAGTGCGACCCAAGCCTAAAGTGCTTTTATCGTTTTGTTAGTGAGTTCTACCAAACATTCATGGTCAAGATGACTTTATGCTCGGACATTCTCCACAGTTGAGTGGAGAGTGGGGAGTGACTTTCACACGAACTTTGGTGCCTCATATTTGACCACGTCCCCTGGATGGGGAGGCCTGGTGGCACTCAGAGGAAGGATAGCAGGCTGCCAAGAAGAGACTTGATACCCTATGAGCATATACAGGGGGAGGAGGTCCCCCTCAGTCACAGTCATAGGGGAAGGGAGTAAAAGGAAAATGAGAGGGAGGGAAGGAGGAATGGGAGATACAAGGGATGGGATAACCATTGAGATGTAATATGAATAAATTAATAAAATTTAAAAAATAAAACAGGATGATGAAAAAGAGATGACTTTATGCTGTAATTTAAAAATGATAAGAGAGCAAATTAAATGCAATTTTATTGAGGTTTCATATAACAGAGCTTATTGAGAAAAGGTTAGTTGTACACATAGTCCTCCATTTTATTCAAGAATATTTTATAAGTACATAGAAACATTCCAGGTACAATGATTATCTTTTACAAATTTCACACTTAGTAAATTAATCTAACAAGTTTTTATTAGCTATAATAAAATTTCTACTGGAGAAAAAGCCACATCTCAATATTAGTTTTTAATAAGGCATGGATAATCATGTGTTTAATCATGGAAATTTGAAAAAACACTAGGTAATTGTTTTAAAACTTGGCAAATTTTTGTGTGTTTTTTTCACCTCCTTGCTGCCACTACCAAAAATCATGAGCTTTCTCAGAGTTCTCTGAGAGTTCAACCCGGAAGCTGAGTCAGCACAGGTGATGGTATTTACTGCTGCAGAAAAACTGAACTCCTGACACCAGGAGTTTTGTCATCTAGGCTGGAGATGGGGTTCAGAGTTCTTGCTTACCATGCAGGAAGGAAGTGCCCAGCCCTGCATAAACATGGTGTCTTGTCTCTAAATCCCATCATTTGTGAGGTGGAGGAATGACAATAGAACCTCAAAGGTGAGGTAAAGGTTACCTTTAGACTGTAAGCTCAGCCTGAGATGTGAAACATTATCTCAAGAATAGTCTTTCTTTGTCATGAACAGTCCCAGCCAATTTTTAAGTTGACCTGTCTTTGGAAATTACTGAAATACATTGGGTGAAGAGGCACTTTCTTGTCAGAATTTTTTCCAACATGTTTAGATTTATTACAGGTGATACAGGCTGTCTAATTGTTCTTATGCAAATCAAAGTTTTCTTTGGAGACAAGAAAGTTTCATGGGTGTTTCAGCAGATGGAGAGTAATTAGCCACAAATGAGAAGACACATTTAGAGTGTCTTATAAAAAGGACACTTGTTGTACTTAGCCTAGAACAAAGAATAAGTGCACAAGCCTCCCTCTTAAGTGCTGTCCCTGCCGCTTCTTGCGTGTCTTAATTCTGGGTAATTTATTTCAGAGTTGCCTTTCACACCTCAGCCAACATTAATTAGAGAAATTGGACTTTTCAGTGGTTTTGCAATGTTTTGTCTTTGAAGCTACTCAGTTTTGTTAGTGATTTACTTAAGCTAACCTATGAACTTATTTCTTGTTCCCTGTATGCTTTAAATATTAGATAATTTACCATGAAAATATGTGTAAGAGAATCTGGTACTCTAAACATTGAGATTTAGAGCTACTAATAAAGAAAGCTTATTAATTTTATCAGTTTAACTTACTTCTAATGAAAATAAGCATTGAAAGGGCCAGTGTTAAGAGATCATTAAAAAATACTTATGAAAAAAATGTTTAAATCTTCCTTTCAAAATTCTATTATTTTTTCTCAAAAAATTAATTCTTTTTTAAAATTTAATTTTATTACTTCATTCAGATCACAACTTGACTGTAATCCCATCACTTGTATCCTCCCATTCCTCCCTCCCTCCCGCTTTCACCCTATTCCCCTCCCCTAGGTCTAAGACCAATGGGGTCCTCCTCCCCTACTATATGGTCATAGGCTATCAAGTCTCATCTTGAATTTGTGTGTGTGTGTGTGTGTGTGTGTGTAGGCGTGTGTGCTTCGTGGAGATCAGAACACAACTAAGAAAGTCAGTTATCTGCTTGAGTATAGAGCTTCAAATATTGTGGCCAGCCTTATCCGTTGCCCTGTCCAAGTTAACATCCTTCAGTTTGTACATAGCCAGGGCCCCTGATTTCTAACAGTGGGTGATGAGTGAATTGAATCCTGACTCAGGGTTGCAAAAAGGAAAGAACAGAGGAGACATTTCAGCTCCGGTAGAGACCTGGGTTCCCTGGAAGAATGCAAGGTGCTCATGCTGGGCATAGGGACGCTTCAGAATGAGACCAAGACATCCTTGCTTTTATGTTTGAACAAGTTGAACTAATGAGGTAGCAGAAATAATAGCGATTAGCTGCGGACTTTGCATAAATGGTGGCCCTCAAGTGGTAAGTAATGGAGGCCTGTGGTTTTCCTGAATAAACCACCAAGATGTGACTGCGCTATGTGGTAGATAGAATTTTAAACACCACCAGGATATTAATTACTATCCCATAATTGGATAGGTTAATGTTTTTTTGTTTAAATAATGATTGGTTTGGCTAGATGGCTCAGTGGGTAAAAGTGCTTGCCACCAAGCCTGAGGACGAGAATTTGAATTGCCAAAACCCACGGTATGCTGTAGGACCTATATTCCAGCTTTAGGAGGTGGGATGAAGACAGGTGGATCCTGGTAGTTCCCAGGTCAGCTAGTTTGCTAACCAAGAGCTTCATGTTTAATGAGAAACCACATCTCAAAAGGCAAGGTAGCGTGTGGTAGGGAAAAATGTCTGATAGCCTCTCCAAGGCTCTTCACACACGTGTTCATGCTACGCACATCCAAACATATACACATGTCTTAACAAACACACACACACATATGCATAACACAAATAAAAATATATACACAGAGACATGTTGCTAGCAGGCTGTAAGTATTAAAGCTTCTTATCATTGTATCCATCAATTCCCAATGATTAAAGATGTTAAATATTTGTTTCTAAGCCACCTGTATGGCATTTTATAAGAACTTTTTATTTGTTTTATGTACCACATTCAAGTTAGTTTTCTTATTTTCTTCATGTTCATTTTTAAAAACAGTATTCTAGATATTAACCCTAAGTCAGGTGTATAATTGGTAAAAGAAAAACAAAACAAAACAAAAACATTTTCTTTCTGCAGCCTTTCTCTTTCCCCAAACGACATATGTCTTTTGCTGTATAATATTTAGCTTCCTGAGGTACCATTTATTGTTAATCTTTTTGACACCTGTCTACTTTATTCTTTTGTGTAATTTATTACATATATTAATACTACACACTCATTAATTCATAACATTCATTTTTTGCATAACAGATCTAGATAGATGACCTAGTGGTGAAGGGCACTTGCTGGTCTTCCAGAGGACCAAAGCAATGTTCTCAAAACCCATGTTGGGACGCTCACACAGCCTGTGAATTCAGCCCCAGTGAATCCAATGGCCTGTTCTTGTCTCTAAGAGAACCTGCGCAGACAAAGAACACAGACATAAACAAATACACAGAATTAAAACAAATCTTTCAATATTTCCTATAATATAACATGTAGACACAAATCCTATAAAAACTGTGACCTGACTATAGATCTTTTCTTTTTCTTTATTCTGCTCTCATACAGTGCAACCCAACTGCAGCCTCCCATTCCTCCACTTGCCCCAGGCTCCCCTCACTTCCCCTCTCCCCCAGATTCACTTTTCCTCTGTTTTCTTTAAGAAAAGAGCAGACCTTCCAGTGATATCAACTGAATGTGACATAATAAGATGAAATAAGGCTTGTAATGAACCCACATATCAAGGCTGGATGAGGCAACCCAGTAGAAGGAAAAGGATTCCACCAATCAGAGATGGCCTCTCTCCCAGTGTTCGCAGGCCAACAAAAACCCCAAACTAAACAACTGCAGAATGTATGCTGGGGGCTAGTGTAGACACATGCAGGCTTTGTGGTTGCCCCTTTAGGTTCTGCGAGCCCCAAATGCACCCTGCTTAGTTGATTCTGTGGACTGTGTTCTCCTGATGTCCTCAACCAATTTGGCTCCTACAACTCTACAACTCTCTCCCTTCTTCTTCTAGGTTCTTGAGCTCTGACTAAGGTTTGGCTGTGGAGGAAGCCTCTCTGATAGCATTTGGGCTAGGCACCAATCTATGAGTATAGCAGAATGTCATTAGGAATAATTTCATTGAGTTATTCATACACTGAAAATTTATACAATATTGTTTGATCATATTCTCTCAAAATTCTTTTTCTTAGGTTCCCCCCCGATCCACCCCCACCTATTTCTCCCCACAACTGCATATCCTCTTTTTTTCTTCTATTTTTATAACCTGTTGGTTTCTGACTGTGCCAACAGCACATGTATATCTCTATGACTGTGTGTATCGGGGGAGGGGGGTAGCATTCAATGGATGCCTACCAGGAGCTACACTCAGAGAATACTGACTCTTTTGGGCCCAGAAGCCATCATTTGTCAATAGCTCCTTAGTAAAGGATGTGGACTTACAAAGCTGCCCATTCTGTTCTAGAATACTACCTTAGCTAGTGTGAACAGGAGTGCAGCTGTCATGCAATGTTCAGTAGTCTCTGCCTCACTCCTCTATGACCTCTGGTTTTTAAAATCTGTCTGTTGACTTTTTTCCGAGATGGTCCTGAGCTTTGGGCATCTCTGGCTCTGCACTACACTGGTAGTTTCTGCATTTTGACAACTAAACTTCATTACATCTTAGTTTATCATCTACAATGATATCTCTTCTTCTGGGGATCTTATTTGTGAATTAGAATACAGTGAAATAATACACTCATTAATTCATTTGATCAGCATTGATAAGTCACTGCTCTGTAAAAATACTGGTTTATTCATCAGAACTGAGAAAGCATAGTCTCTCTTCTTGAAGTTTCACTACAACATGGTGGAAACTAGTAAGTGCTAGCCAATGGGAAGCACCAGAAGAGGCAAAATTTGATGCCATGTTATTTGTATGTATATTTATGTAGCTAACTTAAATTGTTGGTTCCATGAGGAGAAAAATGTGTCTAGCCCTCTACTCCATTATGTTGATTCTGTTATAATGGAATAGCCTTTTATGTATGGTTAATCTTTACACACACACACACACACACACACACACACACACACACCACACAGAGAGAGAGAGAGAGAGAGAGAGAGAGAGAGAGAGAGAGAGAGAGAGAGAGAGAGAGAGAGAGAGAGATCAATAAGGGAATAAAGGAGAAAGAGAAAGAGGTTGTGGAAAGGGACAAGAGAGTTGAAGAAAATTACTCAGTCAGGTATATATAAAATTTAACATAAGAATAAAATGTAGTAGACAATCAAGAATGGACATTAGCAGTTATTTGACTCATCACAAAATAATTGTGGAGAGATTGTTTTTTGGCTACTTAAAAAATCACAGAAAAAACATAAAAATTACCGTTCTTACCCCTGCCTCTAATGAAGGTATTTTCAAGAGACCAATTGGGTTAAAAACAAGCAAACCGTCAAAACCAAGCAAAAAACAAAGCACAAGAAATAAAAAACAGTGGACCCTATGACTATCCACAGTTCTCAGAATGTCTTTATTTTGTGTTCACAGATACATTTTCATTTATTTTATTAAATTTTCTGGTAGTGAAGTGGTAGGGTTCAATGTGCCGTTTTCATACATACATGCCATCCTGCTCTTTGCACATACACTGCTCTAACCCATTCCACTCCCTGCTCGTGCCCCAATTTGATAGTTCCCTTCTGCCCTCAAAATGATCTTTCTTTCTGCTTTATGTAATCTGCAGTTTCCTACCTTTCCACTCCCTTCTCACTATGAACCCTCTATTTCATGACACATAGGTACACACACAACACATACACATACTCACATACATACATACATATATGCTTCTAAATTATGTGATGTCTCATTGGCTTGCACACCATCCCTATGCGGGGTCCAAACTAGCCTTTGTCTTGATCCCATTTCTGCGATCTGCACTACTAATCATAGCACTCAGGCAATCAGATTTTTATAGCAATCATGTATTAATTCTGGTCATGATTTGATTCTCTGATTTCATAATCCTTTCCTCATCCTGTATCTTTTTTTGTCCTTAGGGAGTTAATTATTTTATGCTAGTTAAGCATTAAGATTACTAAGAGGATTGACATTACCTGAAGTCATATAAAAATGGCATGAGTTGCTTTTATATTCCTTGAATATGTAGTTCTCTCTGTGAACAGAAAGCAAATCCACAGTGAATATGTTGGGAGCCTCAGATAGTGCTGGATTCCTAAGATCTGAGGCTCCTTGCATCTGTGTCCTTGCATGTGGAATATAGCGGGACTACTGTGTACGTAGTACAAGGTAGGTGAAGAACAGCTTCCGATGGTTCTTTCTCTTAAGTCCTTGGCACAGTTGTCACCATGGCCATTGTTTGTCTGGGTTGCCTTCGTGACTGCGTGACTGGAGAGTTTGTCTGAGGTAAGATGTGACACCTCCTTGTTTTAAAAAAGTCTCTAGAGCTGGATCTTTAATTAATTTCTGATCGACAGACACTGATATTTAACATCATTTTCAGCACCAGGATACCAAAACTACATGTTTTATTTTTATTTAAGTTGGCATAATGAAGATACATAAATCAGTTTAGAAGTATTGCTAGGTTATTATGGCCCAAGTGTAAACAATCTGGTAAAGGTTACATGAATGAATCAGACAGAACTTCTTAGAGAAATTATCAGGTGTGTGTGTTTGTGTGTGTGTGTGTGTGTGTGTGTGTGTGTGTGTGTGTGTGTTTTCTTGTACAGGAAAAGTAGTGACGATGACATTTCTGTGAGCAGTTGTGGAGGTAGAATGGAAGGCAGGGTGGTATCACAGACAAGAAGTTCTGAGCCCTGCCATTTTCTTTAAGTGCTTCTCTCTAACTGGTACCTTTCCTCTCCTTCTCAGCTCCTGCTGCAGTGTTGGGTCCAAATACAGACTGGAAACAGAATTCTTTAATTTCCTGGAAACCTTAGTTTTGACTCTAGTTCTTCTTGCTTGTATAATGGAATCTTAAAAAAAAAAAAAAAACCATATTCTGAGACAAACTTTATATCACTTTGAGGGAAACAAGTGCATTAAAATAATATCAAGAGGACACATTTTATTGTTAGATATAATAATATCAACACCTATATAAAATGGGATATATATTTTGAAGGCTGTATTTACGTAGTTCTCATGAGCAAAGTTAGGGAGAATTTTATAATGAGAATATAATTGTGATGGTATTACTTATTAGCAATTATATCAACATTCCCACATTTATCATTTCATTTACACATATGTAAAATAGATGCTGCTACACATTGACTCCCTTAGTGAGAGATCATATTATCATGGTTGTGACTTATGCAAGATTAGAAAGACTAAGCACATAAAACTATAGCAGAAGACCATAGCAGAAGACTAGGGTTATGCTCCAGTCTCACTTAGAAACATGTCCAGTGAGCTTTATAGAATGGTATTCTTACATACATTGGCTAGATGTATCTGGGGTACCTTAAGTCATAATCTATGCAACAAACAGTGTTCTCCAAATTACAAACTAGTGACCAGTAATATTTTACAGAAAGTTCCTCTCATTTATTTTTTTTATTATGTTTTTTTTATTAATTTATTCTTGTTACATCTCAATGGTTATCCCATCCCTTGTATCCTCCCATTCCTCCCTCCCCCTCCCATTTTCCCCTTATTCCCCTCCCCTATGACTGTTCCTGAGGGGGATTACGTCCCCCTGTATATGCTCATAGGGTATCAAGTCTCTTCTCGGTAACCTGCTGTCCTTCCTCTGAGTGCCACCAGGTCTCCCCCTCCAGGGGACATGGTCAAATGTGAGGCACCAGAGTACGTGAGAAAGTCATATCACACTCTCCACTCAACTGTGGAGAATATCCTGACCATTGGCTAGATCCTCTCATTTATGATCCTTAGTAATTTGACAGAAGTAGTTTTTGAGTTTTATGTTTTATAAGATGATATTATATTAGCCATAAGTATATAAGCACATAATGTTGTTAAATAGTGTACCATTTATTTTTAATTGTTATTATTTTAATTAATTTATTCATATTACATCTAAATTCTTTTCCCCTCACTTGTATCCACCCATTCCTCCCTCGCTCCCGCTTTCACCCTATTCCCCTCTCCTAGGTCTATTACCGCGGGGTACCTCCTTCCCCACTCTATGGTCATAGGCTAAAAACAAAATATTCCCCACTTTGCTCAAACTATGGCACCAGCCAAGGACATATGTGCAGTAAACTTCGAACCCCTACACAGATCTAGCCAATGGACAGGACATTTTCCACAATTGAGTGGAAAGTGGGGTCTGACTTTCACACAAACTCTGGTGCCCCATATTTGACCATGTCCCCTGGATGGGAGGGCCTGGTGGCACTCAGAGGAAAGATAGCAGCCTACCAAGAAGAGACTTGATACCCTATGAACAAATTACAGGGGGAGGAGGTCACCCTCAGTCACAGTCATAGGGGAGGGGAGTAAGGGGAAAATGGGAGGGAGGGAGGAATGGGAGGATATAAGGGATGGGATAACAATTGAGATGCAATACAAATAAAATAATAAAATATATTAAAAATAAATAAAAACAAAATGTTACTAAATATAAGTACTTTTAGTTCAACCTTAACCCATTAGGAAATTAAGAGAAGTTAAACTCTCTAAACTTAATAAAATGTTTGAATAGCAACACTTCCTACCAATACTTCCAACCATCTCCAGAGAGAAGCTATGAGATACCATCTCAATAGACGCAGTGAGGCAGAATGTACACAACAGTTATCCATCTCAGGGTCATTGCTATGACTAGTCTCTGGTCCCTCTGATTTCTGAAAACTCATGTTATTGAGCACATGCAAGGACCAAGCAAGCAAGTCAAAATCACAGGGGAGTGGAGAAAGATCTGTTACCAGAGGCAGGCAAAGGGAACACAGGAGTGATTTTCAAAGCAATGCTTTCCTTGAACAAAGAAAGCATTGGTATAATATTCTGGAGCCCCCATACATGCTCACATATCAATAGGTACATTTTTATTATGCTTACTTAAGCTGTGCATTCCCAAACAAGCTGAGTTGAAGGCTATGACTTAAAAAGGAAAGAGTAAAAGCATTTTGTGCTGATTAAGTACACGCTCCGAGGTCACAGAGCACATTCATGCAATGTTAAAATGATAGAGCAGAATGCCTGTGGGGTTGCTCAACTGCTATTCTAAAAATTCAGATGAATATGATAAGAAGGATACAGTGAACCTCAGTTGACATTAGAGTTTGCACCTACAGGTGCTTGCTTTCATTAGTGGCTAAAACACATGTGTCTAAAGCCCCATAGCATATTTAAAACATAACAGACAGTCAGTATGTCTGAGAATACTGGAAGGATTCAAAAACAGAAGGTGGGCCAGGCGTGGTGGCACACACCTTTAATCCCAGCATTTGGGAGGCAGAGGTAGACAGATCACTGTGAGTTCAAGGCCAGCCGGGTCTACAAAGTGAGTCTAGGACAGCCAAGCCTAACACAGAGACCTTGTCTTGAAAAAGCATTTAGAAAAAAAAAAGAAGAAGAAGAAAGAAAGAAAGAAAGAAAAGAAAAAGAAAAACAGAAGGTGGGAGGGGCCAAAGGAAAGAAGGAAGGAAGGAAGGAAGGAAGGAAGGAAGGAAGGAAGGAAGGAAGGAAGCAAAGATGGCTGTTGGCTAGCAAGGGGAGAGTATTTCTTAGTAACATTCTATTTCCGGCTTTGTATTTAGTTCAATCAATCTCATTACCTATGTAGCTCCAGTTAGTTGGCTAACTGGCTGCTGTGAAGCTGTGACGAACTGATGAGCTTTGTGCTGTTAAATGCTCTACCATCTCAGGTCTCCTCCTTCATTTTTGTTGTACATTTATCTCTTGGGGCTTGTCACCTATAAAGCCCAAGATTGCACATTTGAGGCTCAGCATATGCTGAAGCACATTGAAAAACACTTACCATCTTTGAACTTTCCTATTTTAGTGCAGACAGAACTACTGGCTAGCTTTTTTCTAATGGACCTTTTCAGTAGCCTGGTTGATGTTACAGTGTCAGCCAATTTCTGAGGAGTAATTGCCTTCTAAAAACCTCCCTAGCTATAGAAGGGCCCTTGTTATATACTTGGGAAATGTGCATTAAGGAGGTGAAATGGTAGAAATTGAAGTTGCCTAGCAATTGGTCCGATCTGCTATTGGAAAAGTAATCTGTAGGGATGACATTCAACCCAGGCAGTCAACCTTGAACAGTATGGAAGTATCATGTAAGATTCATTTTGGAGTAAATAAAATTGGGTCAATGAGATCAATTTGTACTGATGCTCTTTTAATTTTTTCAGTTCTGTTTGCCAGCAATTTTCAAATTATAGACATTTAATAATATTATAAATCTAATTTTGCATGTGTTTTGAAATTGCCCAGAGGAGTTTAAATGATGATTAAAATATAAACCTGAACATTTGGAAATAAGTACTTGGTTTCTTGTTTACAATGATGGGCACATTGTTGAGTTTTCACTCCATTAAATTTCAATTTTCAGATCTGTTATGAAATAACTATTGTAATGGTCCTTAAAATGCCTTTTATATTATAATCTACCCAGAACAAAAAATACACTTAAAGTCTCCTGAAATCAATGAAAGATGCTGACATACATGTATTTCTACCTTAATTCTTTATACATTTCCTGAAGGATATTATTTTATGATGATTGGGACAGCAGAATTTTGTATTCATTTGTATGTAAGACTGAGAGGAAAGGGCAATATTGTCACTTCATGTGCAATTAGTATCTTCGTGGGCACTATATTTTATGATCTAACCTTTTTCCTAGATAAACTGACTTTTCACAAATATTACTGACCTTAAGTTTTATATGAATTTATCTTGAAATAAAATTAATTAATGCCTCATAAAATGTTAGTAATTTAACATTCATCCAAACTTAGGAGACACTTAAGTGATTGCTGGGAAAGCTCACAAATAGGAGTCTGGTTTGGTCACATAATTTTGTACTTTAAACTAATTTTCTAAGCCACCATGAAAAGAAACAAAGCTCCATAATTTGTAATCTAAAATACTAGAGAGCTCAGTGGTGATGGAGTACCAGGCAAGCCCCAGAATCTCCTGGGTAAATAGAAGCGATTAGAGGAAACATCTAAACTGGACCGTAGGAGGAGTAATGAATTACGTCATCCTACTGGGAGTCTGTTGTCCCCTGGAGAGACTTGGTGTGATGGAGATGCAGGAGCAGGCTGAGGGGACAGGACCAACTGCCAGTGCCACTGAGATTTGGATGTCCCCTGGCTACCCACCCTGCCACCATCAATAGAAGTGGTGGGAAAGCACAGAAACATCAATTTGCTTATCATAGCTCTTTTCCTCATGTTTGAATATCAGTTGAGAAATTTTGATCAAATGGCATAATCCACTTTATTTCTCTAGGGTGATGAGCCATTTCATACCACAGAATGAGTTGGTACACCAAGGAACACAATTTTGAGTCTTTTTTGAAATGTGTTATTATTTATTAAAAAATATTCGATTCCCTGTAAGAATTTGGTGGGGCTAGGCTTATAAGTCTTGACTTTCCTCCTAATGAGTTTGAAAAAACATAATATATCCTTAGTCCTTCTTTTTTAAAAAGATGTATTTATTATGTATACAATGGTTTATCTGCATGTACCCCTGCAGGCCAAAAGAGGGCACCAGATCACATTATAGATGGTTGTGAGTCACCATGTGGTTGCTGGGAATTGAACTCAGGACCTTTGGAAGAGCAACCAGTGCTCTTAGTCTCTGAGCTATCTCTCCAGCCCCTTTATTCCTTCTTTTAATAGTGTTATAATTTTGATAATTATTTTCACTTCAGTCAGCCTTTGGGAAATAATCATTCCTAGAAACTTCTGCTTCATTCGTTCTTTTACTGCTACCCAATCGTAAGTATTATGATAATTTTTGGACACTGGACAGTTTATTTAAAAAAGTGTGTGAATGTACAAAGATGCATGAATATTTGCTGTTTTGTTGGTCTCTAGCATTAACATTAACGATTCTTCAATTACAGTTATTTTTCTAAGTCAAGAGCAACATAAGCAATAGAAACACTCAAGCTCATAAACAATCATGTGTTTTTTGTACTGTTAACAGTGATGCGGCCGGCAACTACTTTAGCATTCACACTGGAAGTGTACTATTAGCCGATAAATCCATAAGTGGTTACACAAAGAGCAAACACACTGCAGACTACAAATGCATAAGACTTTTTATCCTGGTAACTTAATTATGCTTATTATTCAATTAACTATAATATTTATTGAATAAAAGAACAAACATCTAAAGTCATTTATTATAATAAAAGCCCAAGCTATTTTTCCTTCACCAACTCTGGAGCATCCATTAGTAACAACCACCAATTAGTTTGGTGGTTTTTAAATTAGTCTCATCAGATTTTCTTTGACACCTTTAATAAAGTACAAAGTATTCATCATAATTACTCATGCCATTTGAGGCCTGTGGCCACAAGTAACTGTTCTATGTCAATCAGTGTGTGTGTGTGTGTGTGTGTGTGTGTGTGTGTGTGTGTGTGTGTGTGTGTGTTCCCAGAATCAAATGGATTTTCTGCTTTTCCTCCATGAAGCCCTCAGAATGCTTCTCCGACTATGATCATAAAGGTTCTAATGTGACTGGGCAGCCCACACAGTGTGGACTTGGAAGTAAGCTCCTGTTAGATCATTGCTGTCCCTTGCATGGTCACATGCACACTGACCTTTAATCTTCATAGCTGTAGTAACTGTGAAAGGTATCTCTGTTCTTGCTCCAGGCAAAGTAAGCACTTGTTGGCAATCATTTTGATGACAGTCATGATGACTCAGATGAGATTCCTCAATACCTCTACTGACCTAAACTTAAACTCTCAAGTAACAACAATGGCAATTGGTTACTCTCGTGCTCAGAAGAAAATGCCTTTACAAATGCGTTCAAGTATTTTATCCCCTCACAGAGTAGTTTATTCTGGTTTTAGAGTGTCACACTCTTGTTTTCTCCAAAATATGTTCATTTTTCCATCAAAATAAAAAATGTTTCATTTTCTTGGGTAGACCTGGCTTCTACTCCTAGAGCAGATTCTTAGACCTCCCCGGATCCACCTTTTTCTCCATCTTTCCTGGACACATGCCTTTTTGAGAAAGACAGCTGAGAATTTTTGGCTTCCAAAATACACCTGAGCCCAATTAAGCAGACTGGAAGTACAGAAAGCAGTGGGAGTAAGGAAAAACTGGCCAGAAAATGACATCTGAGCTTCTATCATAAAATGAAGAGTAAATGCATGTTTTGCAGAGATGATAGATGTTTAATTCACCAAGTGGTTTCAAGTCACTTGGCTCTGTTCTCTAGTTGAAGATGATGGATGGGTTATTAAGTGGGTGAGTCATTCTCTCAAGCAAAATAAAGTGGAGAAGCTTCAGTTTTGAACCAAGTTGAGCAGCAACACACCATGTGTGCCCAATAGTCTGCCTGGTCTACGTTTCCCTTTAAATATGCCAAAATCTCTTTTTTCTTAACCATTTAATGCCAGATAGCATTAACAAGCATCACACATATTTCTCTCTGTGGAATTTGCAAAAGTGTTATTCCAATAGAACACGTTTAAAATTATTTGGTTATTTGTGTGTGGATATAATGTGTATGTGTGCATGTGTATGTGTGTGTCTGTGTTTGTGTGGGGAGGCACATATGGATCAAGGTATATGTGTGGACAGTAAAGGATAATTTTCACCTGTCCTTCCACTTGCAGAGGTCAGGTCTCTATCGCTTCTGCTGTGTAACCTGTAGCCCAGGATCATTCACTTTTGAACATCTGAAGGAATCATTCTCCTGTCTTTACCTTCTGTCTTGCTATAGGATTCCTAAGATCACAGGTTCATGGAACCTCACACAGCTTTTCTACTTAGGATCTAGGGACTGAACTCAGACTTGTATGACAAGCACTTTTACACACTGAGCCATCTCATAACTATAGAACACATTTGAAAATGAAGCCAAGTTCAGAAGCTAGTTTTTTTTTTTTCTTGGTAAACCTATGGACTGATTTTTAAAAAAAAAGAAAAACAGTATTTTACGTAGTACATTTATAACTTGATTATTTAAGTGGAAAAACAATAAAAGGGATTTGACCAGCTTTATACATCGTTTGGAATGTGGTGGGATTTTATTAGACTGAACAAACTCATTCAACATGCCAATGTATTGATTGTCTGTGCCAGAGGAAAAGGCATGAAGAGACAAAAGGAGCACTTCAAAGTCAAGAATCCTTATTAGCCTACTGGAATTCTATCCCGAGGTTAAATTTTGATAGACAAACAATTCTTTGAATCTCTTACCCTAAACTTCAGTGAGAATGTGTCTTATTGGAAGCAGAGTTTGTCCCTATCTGTTTCTTGCATGGATTAATTTTAAAAGTTCTATGAAAATGAGTTGCTACATTTCAGTCTCTATATTTTGATATGAGATTCAAGTAACTTAGAAGAAAAACACCAAGTAGGAGGACAATCAATCCACCTCTCTTCTGTTGAACTTCCTGCCCATGATGACAGTGTGGAGATGGACTATAGAAGAGAAAAGGAAAGATAGGTCTCCAGAGGGAGGACCTTGGGCAGAAACACTCATCTCCAAGGATGAAGGAAGAATTAGAGTTTAATATCAGGCAAAATAGAAGCCAAGTCTACCTTCCAGCCCTCTCCATGCCTACCTGTTTCCTTCTATAAAAGTTCCTTCACTAAGTAACCCATTTTGAAAAGACATCAGCTTGTTGGAGAGAATATGAAAATATGAAACTGTATATATCTTAGCTGGATTTGTGGTAGCAAATGTCATAGGCTATTATTCTGGGCAAATGAGAGAATAAATAAATTCTGGTGTGTGAAATTGAGGAGAGAGAGAGAGAGAGAGAGAGAGAGAGAGAGAGAGAGAGAGAGAGAGAGAGTGAGAGTTCCCTTTAGACACTGGTTCCCAGGGTTAAAGTTATAGCTGTTGTAAACTACCTGACATGACTTATACTTGAGTCTTTGCTAGATCAGTCTGTGTTCTTAACCACAGATTCATCTCTTCAGTCCTAAATGAGTGATTATTATTAAAGGTACTTTTACTGCATGTGTAGTTGGATTTCAATAATACATTAGCACATATATGTATTCAGATATTATTTTCTTGCATTTTTTTCTACTTTACTGGATTTCTTTTTCTCTTGAAATCCCTGATATATTATTCTGAATCTTTGGTCTGTCTCATCTATTTTTCCCATAAAAAGATGGTGACTGTGGACTATGATGACTTTCCCAGCTCTCTGGTTTCCAAAAAGGTTCAATAATATCAAGATAAAATCAGACAGTAGGGGGAAAAGTAGGATATGGACATTTATTGACCTTGTGCCCTCATTGACAAACTGTCTGAATTTTATGAAAGGGTCCATATCCCTTCAGTTAGCTCTTCTGTTCCTCTTAGTTCCATCCTTAGTCCTTGAAATTGTAGAGGGACTTCCCAGTGTTATTAGCACTGTGATCATAAGATGTATCTGGTAATTTGTTCACAGTATCATTTTTTAAAGTCTTCTTTAACTTCTCCTAAATCTCCACTGTCTACTGCATGACCTGATTCCTGATCAGATGCCAACTCCTAAAAGATTATAAAACAGATGATATATATATATATATATATATATATATATATATATATATATATATATTGCTTTTTATTTATTTTTATTAAATAGTTTTTTCTTTTTACACATACATTTATATACACATATATACAATAAACTACCTACAGGAGGAAGAAGCATAAACAATGAAGAATTAAATTAATGCTATATTCTTAGTGTTTTGCCTATTTGCATTTGGCAGTCTTCAAGAAAATATCTTTCCTGTCTTGGTCTAAAATTCTGAATGTAAATCAATGTCTATCATATCTCATTATTATCAACTTAAAACTTCTATCTATACCTAAAAACATCTTAACCCCTAAACAACTAAGCATAATTGTAAAACTAAAGTATCTGGTCTTCAACCCCATCAGAGATTTATAATTCGCCATCTCCATCTTGATTTGTCACAGATTCGACATAATTTTGTCCACTTCAGAACTTCTTTCAGTGGCTGTTCTAGTGATAAGTTCTGCATTTTTAAGTTTTGAAATTCCATCTATCAAAATTGTATAATTAATTGGCTTTCATTCATATTTTGCCTTCTTGTTTTATGTTTTAAGCCTCCTATGCACATTTGTTTTACATGCTGCCTGTTAACTCCTGTATTTGAAGCTCTTAGAGGTCAGGCGCTGCAGGATTTTTCCTTTATTGGTTTCATTTTTACACATTTTCTGCTGCCCTGAAGTATTTTAAAAAAAGGACGTAAGTGATAGTTTCATGTATGGAAAGTTTCTGAATACTGCAACACATATTGGTTTCTTAAGAAGATTGCTTTGTACTCTTCTGAGCTTCCCTGCCTGCCATGTCAGGACCACCACCAATAGAATGTGTCAGAATTCACACCATGTAAAGGATAGCTCATGAGCATCACCTCTTAGCTGCAACTGCTATACAAATTCAGCTTAAAGCTATACTTACATCTCTTAGGTGGCCTTCCTATTTAGAATAGAATTCTGCTTGTATATAATCAAAGTGTTGTAGGCTTTTCTTTTTACTTAACTTACACACAAGTCTATGGCAATATAAATGCAACTCCTCAAGGTCCAATAGCTGTTCTAAAGTATCAAGTTTTCACCTCTGCTTGCATGCAGGATTTAGGCTGAGGATTGTTATTACCTTTACAGCACATGGGGAAAGTTAGGAATATGTTTCCTCTAATTTTATCCTACAGCAGCAAACGACTTTGGTTTGGTAAGAATTTGTTCTTGTGAGACACACTGCTAGAGTACAGACCGTATTTTACTCTTAGCTTTTTGTCTATTTCTTTTTTTTTTTTTTTTTTTTTTTTTTTTTTTTTTTTTGTATCAGGTATGTCTTCTGCAGAGAACATAAAATAAATCTTACTTATATTGAGTCTGAGGGTTCATGTCATTTTAATTTTGTGGTCGCTCTTCTGTTGTCTTATTACATGCTTGTGATCTTTAAATTTCTTTGCTTGGACTCATCTTTAAAAGTTTCATGGAGAAGATGTGCCTTAAGCTGAATCATGACGAAAGCACAGCTGTCAATTGGCGGCACGTAATGAGCAGACAGAGCAGCAATTATCAGTGCTTGAAACCACGCGTTCATTTTGGGTCATGCTGGCTTCTTTTAATTTAACAATAGCACATAAAATTATACAGAAAGATTTTTGTTAGCTCCTCTTCTAACAAAGGATGTTTTATGTTATTTTTTAAAGTGAAATGTTTTAGGACTTCAATATTCCTAGCAGAAATCCAATATCAGATTATAGTTGGAAAGTTGTGAAGTATAGAAATGATTTTTACAGTAAAGTAGAATTACAACACTTTCTCTCTTTCCTTCCCAGGTGCCCTCCCTCCAACCCCTCCCTTGTCCCAAATTGACATCCTCTTTTGCTTTGATTATTGTTGCATGTGCATAAACGAGTGCAACCTGCTACATCCACTTCTGTTTGTGTGAATATGGTTTCAGGGCTGATCATTTTGTATCATAGAAAACAAAGTCTTGAGGCTTTACCCATATTTCAGAAAGCCTATGAAATTCATGCTTTATACTATCAAGCAGGAGGAAAAATAAGGAAAGAAGTTGTCTTATTATAGTATTAAGAAACATGCTAAGGCTAGGTCCTAGCTTTGGAAGAAGAGTGTCTTGAGGGTAACTGACACTTATAAGATACTTAAAGCATTGACTAGCCTATATCCATTTCAAAATAATTGTAAAATATAATGTTGCTTGTGCTTGGCTCACTCTTTCCTTTATTATGCAATCCTGGACTTAAACTCCGGGGAACAGTGTAGCCCGCAGTACACAGATCTTCCTACATCCAGTAATGTAAGCTTGACAACAACATCCCAGAGCATGCACATAGACCAAGCTGAGGTAGACAAGCAGTTGCTGAGACGCTCTCCTTAGGTACTTCTCGATTGTGTAAGGTTGACAATTAAAACTAGACTTCATGGTGCCCAGTCCTCCCCACACCCCAAAAAGTGTATACTGCAGCCTCAATCCCCAGTCCCCAAAAGAAACTGAGTCATCAGAGACATCACTAGTCAAGATTAGGTCATACTGGAAGAGGATAAGTTCCTAATCTAATGAGACTACTGTCCTATAATTATGTGGCTAGGGAAGGTACAATAAACTCAGAAAAAGTGGGTCAGGGTGAAGGCAGATGGAGATACACAACTACCTATGAGTCAAAAAATGTTAATGTTGACGGTTTAAGCAGATGCTAGAAGGCAGGGAGGGATCCACACACTTCCTATGCAATGTGTCTCTGTCTACTGCTTGACTTCACCTATTTGGGGGGCAAGAAACAATGCCTCTGCTGTTTTAGTCCAGCAGTGTGTAGTATTTGGTTGCTGTCACTTTTTTAACGTTGCATGTTAAGTTCTAGTCTTGAAGTGTTTTTTTTTTTTTTTTTTTTTTTTTTTTTTTAGTCTATGGAAAAACAAGTGAACTTGTGCATATGCAGATGTTAGGTAAATAAAAATGCAGAGAGAGGCAGGAATTTTGAGGCTATAACTGAAGGTTAAGATAGTTGAGTTCTAATTTTAGTGTCATTATTTACCTGCAACACATTCTTGAGTCGTTTAATCTCTTGACAAACCTGTTACTTGCTCTTTGAAAGAGGTATATTAATGCAAAAAAAATGCTCGAATAAATGAAAGCATATAGCTTTTCAGTCGAAAATATTTTTAGCATTTTGTATTTTGTGGGCACTCAAAAAATGTGTTTATCTGTCAACACCAAAGTTGGCATGTAATCGGAGGATACCTGGGTTACTGGGATACGGTGGCATCTCAAATTTCCTGTACAGATTTAGGGTTTTAGCTTTTTAGTTTTCTTCTCCTTTACTGTCACTGCTCCCCCCCCCCCCCATCATTTCCTTATTGAGGCAGAGGGCTTTGTTTTTCTTTTTGTTTTTGCTTGTTTTTTTTTTTTTCATTCAACAGTACAATTTGTAACAACAAACCGTATTTTAAAAAATATACACCGAAGACAACATGGAGTCATTACTATCTTCAAGATTTTAAAATTTGATGAGAGTATAAGTTATTTGGATTGCTAATTCTGTGCAGTAAATTAGTAGGATTGCAGTAGGACCAGATTCTGCATTCAAACTGCGTCTTGGAAATTCTGGAACTAGGAGAACACAACTCTCCCTTGATTAAAATATACCATCTAAGTTATCAACAGCTGACCGAAACAGCCCTTTAGGTCTTTTGACAGTTCTTCATTACTGCACTAGACACTTCCAAAAAGCCACGATTTATAATCATCGTATGTTATTTTGAATCACAGCTAATAAGATGATATTCCTTTCAAGAGCAAATGTAAAGTGAACGCTGTAACTTGAACATTTTTTCCAAATCTATTTATTTGGAATTCTGCTTATACCTCCCTCCCGACCCGCCTACCCTAGACAGGAGAGAAAAGAGGTTAATGGTAACAGGAGAAGTAGACCTGCTTAGACTCAGTTCCTGGGAGCAATTCCACTGCCTACAGCAAGACTCCAGCAGACCTGTTAAACAGGAAACAAGCAACCAGGAACCCAGAACCTCAAAGCATTCTCTAGAGCAGTTCTTTCTAGGAGTGTCTCAAAGTGGAGCAATGAACAGGCCAATAATAGGAAATGATGCCAAGACCAAAAGGCCAAGCCTTTTGTTTTGGCCATATAAGTATATGTATGTATGTATGTATGTATATGTGTGTGTGTGTGTGTTGTGTATTCGTGTATGTATGTGTAAATAATTACATACACACATATATGTGAATGTATATATATATATACTTTCTCTGAGTCCATATTAAGACTTTTTCAGCTGGCAAAGACCAAGGCCCTGCAAGAGGCAGTTCCTCCTCTAGTGGATAAACATCACCTGTTCTCTCACAAGTCTGTTTCCCATCCCACACTTGGGATCAAAACAAAATCATGTTTGCATCCGCTACAGAACACAAAATAATTATAAACAGCAAGAATTTTTTCATACTCTGCCAACTACAGTTTCGATGTATGGCCATCCACTGGAATATGGGTGACCTACCTCTAAAGAAAACTGACTCACTGTATAAGAAAAATAGAAGATAAGTTGAGCAGGACAGGTGAGGGTGTGGGGGGTGGATATGGGAGGAGCTAGGGATAGAAGTGGGGGTGAATACAATCAAAATACACTATATGCATGTGTAGAATTCTCAAGGAATTGATACACAAAAATATAGTGAAAAGGTTTATTTTTTACAAAGAAAGTCTTTCAACAAATATTTCTGTTTTGGAGTATATGGGGACTCTCCATCTAGAGAACAGTTTTGTTGTTGTTGTTGTTGTTGTTTTGCAAGAAAATTTTCTATGAAATTCAAATTGTTGCACAGCAATCATTAGGTCTTTAGTAGATTAATGGAATTTTAATAAATCACTGGTGTTCCTGAAAGTTTGAGTTGTGGTCATTAAATAGAATAGAAAACGCCAATTTCTATTGGTTTCAGGAAAAATGGTGTTGGTTGTTTATAGTAACTGATATAAATTTCTAGAAACTATAGGAGGGCATGGCCACTTAGGAGAAACCAAGGCACGGAGCTGAGGGCCCGGAAGTAAGACACCATGAATCACATTGGATCACTGGCATCTTGAATGAAATTAAAACTATGAAAGACCTACAGGCATAACTTCCTTACTTTATGAAATAATTTATAAAATAAAAATTAGAGGATAAATACATTTTAGACTTTATTCTATTCCTAAACAATGCAATTCCACATCTGTGATTTATTTTCAAGACATGTTATAAATTTATAGCATGAAAAAAATAAATAAATTTTATAGCATGACTAAACATTTTTATTTTTCTTCAAAATGGTTTAATGGGAAATGAAAAGACATTGTTTTTGTTTTGAGAAACTATTAGGAAAAATATTATATGGATTCTATTTATTAGTAAAGTGCTGAAGAATATAATACATGAAATGTTCCCTTTTCACATTTAGCTTAGTTTTGTGTGGAAGAAAACACAAGCTGGAACAAGCAAGTGCAGCAATCACACTTCTCTGGCATTTCATAGTTCACTGGACTATTTTTGAAAGTGTGTTGTTATTAACTATAAACATAGACTGTCAAAGAAAAGTTGTGAATATGTCATTGTATTATAAAGATTGTTTTATATACACACATATAAATGTCATACATGCTGCTTTGAGTTTATAATTGTATATTTATTTTCAAAGCACAAGTCAAGATTCTGTTTGAAATGCCCAAGATGTGATAGCTATTTAATCTGAGCTGATTTTAATTTGTTTGTAATTTGTATGATGTATACTATTAATGCCAAGGTGATTTATACATAAAGGGACCTCTTACATAAATTGGTTATATGGTCCATACATACTCATCTATAAAAACCATCAAAGATTACAGAATCTTCTCTTCCATGTGGGTTTGCTTTAGTATTTCTGTACCTACATAAATGTTATATCGTATAAATGACAGTGTTTGGCCATTTTTCAATATTTAAAAAATAAATTAATATCTCATGCTTACATTTTTATTTTTTCTCAAGGTTTATGTGTTTTTCTCTTTGTAAAGTGTACTTGAAGTAGAGCTATTTCTCTTTAAAATGGTTTAGGGTGGTGTCTATTTGTTTCAAAAAACAGATAGATTTTTTTAAACAGATAAAAAATGAGACTGTTAGGAATAGATGGATTTTTAAGTCTAAGATGGTTTGAACTCCTGCCTTGAGAGCTGGAGGCTACTGCATATTAGTGTGAGCATGTTAATGATTTCTTTCAGTCAGTATATTCCACCTAAAATACCAGCTTGAGTATGCTGACAAATTTATGGACCCATCATGAGAATTAGGGAGTATAAATGAAAAATAAAAAGATTTCTAATTATTCGCAAATAATTTTCACACTATTCTGACTAAAATTACCTCTTTTAAGTCCATTCTGGCTTCTATTACTTAGTTTTACTTATATCAGAACCAACACCTGTAATTTCAAGTCTTTATGTAGGTACATTTGAACACCCCTTTTCACATTTTCTTTAAATTTAACTTTTTATTGATTCTTTGTGAATTTTACACTATGCACCCCAATTCCACTCATCTCCCAGTCCCTTCGTACCCACTCTCTGCCATTGCAACCTCACCTACCAAACAAGAAATTAAACCTTGTTGTGGAAGTTGTAATGTGTGACCAGTGTGTCCCACAATATATTCTTTTGTCCATACTTTCATGCTTGCAATTGTTCATTACCATGAGCCATTAGTCTGGTCCGAGACCTCTGGCTCCTACTATGCTATCAATACTGGCACCTTATTGGGACTCTTCTCAGGTACCCTGTTGTTGGCCTCTGTCTTGGACATCCTGCAGCTTTGGGTCTGTAGGATCTGCCCCTTCTCCTGCTCCAGCAGTTCGCAGATGGGGCAGGTATTGGAATGGGGCAACTCAAAGCCCTAGATTTGGGCCTGGATGGTAACCGAACTGGTCAGCTTGTCAGTTCCTTAACATTCATATCACCAGGGCAAGCTCTCCAGCACTGCTGTGGCTAGCTCACCCATTGCTGCAGACATCAATGGACAGAGCCATCTTTCCTGCTTTCATGATGGCAGGCTGGCTCGCTCACACCCACTCCAGCCAGGCCAGCTCTACTATGCTGCCCAGGAGAGGTGCAAGGTCCACTCTCCTGAGGGCTGCATCTGGTGAGGGGTAGGGACAGCTCTCCTACTCTAATGACCCTGCTGCCGGCTCTCCTGCCTTCCACAGGTTGTGAGGGATGAGGGGTCAGGGGGAAGTGAAGGACGACTCTTTCTTGCCTGTACTACTGCACAGCAGACAGGTGACAGGGCCAGCTCTCCTGCAGCAGGGACTGCCTCAGATTCTTTTCCTTTTATATTGCAGAATTTATAGTTTCCATTAGTTTATAGATTTTCTTGATTTCATTCATTCTTTTAACTCAGGTACTTGACAAAAGAGTACTCACTAAATATACAGAGCAAATGAGTGACAGAATAAATGAATGGATGGATACGATTAGAATAATGAGTGATACAAATAATTTGTCCAACCAAAAAGTTATATTTGTGAGGGAAGGAGCCAGAAAAAAGTAGAGCAACTAGGAAGGTCTGAAAAGTGACAATCTTAAAAGCCAGCAAATAATCCTACCGTGGTTGATAGCTGGGAAATAAAGGGCGCTAGCAGTGTTCTTGAATGAACTAGAATGGTTCTATTTGTGTTTTTCTATTTTCAAGAAAAGCATAAAACAAAATCATAACAAGTAAGAGTGGTTTCGGTCAGGACCCAGAAGCTTTTTGCAGTTTCTATGGGCACTTCTGGATACTTGGATAAACACGTGGGGAAAATGATGAAGTCCAACGTTCAGACTGACCTTTCAGTAAGCACTGGCAGGCTGAGGATACTGGGACAAGGGCCCTCAGACCCTCACTTGCACTCCAAACTTCTGATCACAGTCTCCAGAATGAGACGGATGCTTGTTGCAGAAAATAGTACTTCCCAACATAGAAAGGACTTTGTTTGCAGTCTAAAAAGTTTCCCAGGTAAGAACAGAACTCTTCCCAAGAAGAAAGCAGGCCACCTCAGACGCCGCCTGACTGACAGTAGAGTGGTTTTTGTTTTTTGTCATTTTGAGCTTGAGAACAAAATATCTTATAACCAAATGGAGGAGTTTCTGCAAGATCACACAGCACAAAGTGGGTTTAGCTGTCCTATCCATCATGGTCTTATGTTCTATTGGTTACCACAACTCACATTTATTTTCTTATATTCAGGGAATCAGATGTTTAGAACAGGTCTCACTGGATGAAAGCAAAGTCGAGAAGCATGTCCCTTCTTCTAGCGAACATGATACCCTCAAATCTTTTCTGAAGCCTACATGACTACGTAGCCCACAGATCTCATCCTCAAAGGCCACCAAGCACCGTCAAGCCCTTCTTGTATCACACCTTTTTGACACTGACATGTGTCCTCCTCCTGTGTCACTGAACTCAGATGATCCAGAGTAGGGTCAGCTGATGGATATCTATAATTCTCTCTGCTACTTTCATTTTGCTGTGTAATATGACATATCTCCAGTCTTTGGAAGATTAGAAAATAACAGAACTTTGAGGAGACCATTACTTGCTCACGTTGTCATGTGTTTTATTTGTGGATGTATTTGTTTGGGTTTCTGTGAGCATGAACACATTTCTAGGAAGGAACACTTTCTGCCAGTAGGTCTCTGTGACCAGGATTCAGAAGACACTGTCCTCTCACTTCTTTCTGGTCATGTTACTTCCTTCCAGCTCAGGTCGCTTTGGAGCAGATGCAGATCATGCGCATAAGGACCAAGTGCAATGCCGTGGTCAGAGAAGCCACAGCAGCAGATTATTTTTCCCCAAATTATTCTTTGTTTCTCTGTTAAAGAAATGGCTGTTCTTCATAGGAAAAAACACTAGCCATCTCTATATTGCACGGCCATATATTGCTGACCCACAAATATCAAACAGAACCTTATGTGTAGTATCCCTTGGTACATGCCCTCACTCAGTGGGGAGTTCTGAACCTAGGACAGACCAGAAAGCAGAGCTTTGGATTGTCAATGCATAGAGATGCTTGATGTACTCTAAAGTTTTGGGAGAAATAAAGTTAATAATGGAGTCCTTAAAATTCATTAGTATCTGCCCAGGTAAAATTTAATTACAAAATTTATTTGTCTGACCTCTGTGACAGATTCTAAATAATAATTAAATTCTGTAATTAACTTGTAATGGAATTTCACTTTCTAATTGTGTGCAAATAAAACCAACTGGTTGCCTTTTTTACTGTTTTTTTGGTAGCAACTGTTCCATCACACTGTTTTATGAGGCAATAATATAGTGTCTAAACAGAAAAACTCAAGGCACAAATAATTTATCCTATTGAATAACAAACAGATTTCCATGAATAAATCAGGAAACCAAATTACTTTTTTTGTGGGCCAGGACCAAGTGCGACACTTAAAACTGCAATAAAAGCTATGATTAATGATGTTTGAATGTCAAAGGCTTGAATATTTGACATAAAATTATTAAATACCTAGAAACTCATAAAATAACATGTACCTCAGACAAGTGGCTTGAACTCCTTTTTATCAGGCTTCTAACACCCACTGCATCAAGAAACTTGATTTATCTGTTTTTAAATATATCTAAAACTATACGAGCTCATGGTATTTCTAACCAAAAATATGGATTTTTTACTACCAACCAAAATCTAAAAATGGCTGTTTTTACTGAAGGAGTCCTTGAAGCTGTTGCTAAGTAACCAGATTTGAAAAACAAGGATGAAAATTTCTTGCTTATAAAGGAAGAAAAGGTCTGCAAGCAGCCATTTTTCAGAGAAATTAGTGTTTCCAGTACCAGCCCTTCCCTTGCTTGTTGTACATTTAAAATGCCTTATGTTTCTCCATGAGACCTAGACTCTGTTTTATTATGAAATGCTGTCGGTTAGATTTAATAAAAATGGAGCTTTCAAATGCAAAGACTTCTGGAAGTGATGGAATAGAGTTCACAGGCCACTCTACACATATTCAAGCCAGTGCCTACAGGAAATTACATATGGTGCCAGGAGATAGCACTTCCACTTATTTGAGAAGGCAGACTGATATCTTTGTCCATTTTAATTACCATAGATGGTCTAAAGAAAGAAACATAATGTCCTCTACAGCTTTCTAAAATTATATATAATATTTTATTTTTCTTTTGGAAAATAATTGTTCACAGTGGTACATTGGTAAAAGGGCATTCTTCTAACTGCCCTGAAATGTGCTTAACAGTTGTGAGGTTGAAAAAAAATAGCATTACTTTATAGTGACAAATATTATTTAGATTTGAGCACATTCATGATACAAAATACCACCTTCAGTCAATGGCTTACATAAAAACAATCAGCAGCACCTTCACTTACCTGAGTTTTCTACAGACTGAAATTTAGAAGAAAGCAAATTATGAATAAGGAGACTAGGAAAGTGACTGAAAACTAGGAAAATGGAGCAGATCTTGGTGTGTCATGAGTAACAGAATAGATGGGCGCTCTGAAAACAGGAGGGGTGCAGTTTTCTCGGTAGCTAAGTGGTACTCAACACCAACTCAGTTGGGAATTACATTCAAGAACTGACAAAAGTAGAGTAACCTGACTTGGCATCAACAGCCAGTGCTGATGGTTACATTGCAGATTGAGGTCTTGTTGTTAAAGTTCTGTCTTACCGATTTCCCAGGTTAAGCCGTAAATGTGTTTTCTCTGTACACAAGCTAAAGAGTCACTGACTTCACAATCAGATGATATTACCACCAAGTGCTTTTGATCATGGTCAATGAAGAGAACCGAGCAGTGTGCCTTAGACCATGACTATTTTGTAACTTCTCAAATCAATTTGGTTATTGAAAAACAAAGGCAACATACAATTGATTAATGTTGAATATTCTCTGGGTTGTCCTTTTATATATTTAATTGAAATCTGGAACTCTTTTATGTGTATGTTGCACAACATGCTGCTTTGAAGTATGCATATATTGTACCAGGTCAACATATAACAAATGAATAGTGCATATTAATTCTCTTTAAATTTAACTTACATTATTTCAGTAATTATGTGAGATAAAGAGCATTTTAAGCAGTTACTTCTGCACTGTAGTTTGGGAGTAAAGAGTGTGTATCAAGTAAGCATCTTGCCTAAAGTTTACTAGTTCTCAGGTTATAAGAAGTGGTACATTTCTATTCCTTTTGTTATTGATACAGTTCTTTAAGATACAGGCTTGTGGACATTCCTAGAAATGACTGGTGGGAAAAGGGGATTTTGTGTTTCCTAGGACTCTAGAATCCATGGTCCTAGATGACAGGTAGAAAGGTTTTGGGTGACTGTTTAGGCAGCAAACTGTCTCCTATCATCTTGTCCTTTGGGAAGCTGCTAACCTGCATTCTCTGTATGGTCAGGTAATTATTTTTATTTCTTCTTAAGTCTCTGATGGGATTCTTCTTGCTGTAGGCAGTTTATATGTGTAATAATATAAATGCATATGTAAAAATATTTAATAAATTATTAAAAATAAGAAATAAAAATCTTTCAGCATGCTAGGAGTGGGGCATATTTGTCAAGAGAAGGATTAGGAAGTCATCATTACCCGTTGCTCCACAAAGAACAACTAGGTGCAAAGTTTGTCACAATCGCCTTTTCACTGAAAGAGAAGCTTGGCCTGATTCTCAACTTGAGAATCACTAGTCCAGCAGCAATGGAGGGGCCCTATAGGGCGCTGTGGCAAATGCCTTTCACTTCTTCCAATTTTTATAGATTGTGAGACTTCCTGCAGCACTTAGGGTCAGGCTCAGTTTTGGCTGAGTAAGACTGCTATGACTAGATATTCCCTTTTGTGGATGAGAGAAGAGTGGCATAAGAATAGCACTATGAATATAGGCCTACAAATCACCATCAAGAGTGGGAACTCAGCTTGCATGTGTTTGCGGATCTCTCTTTAATATGTAGGTATGCATTTTAGGACAATATGGATGGAGAAAGGTTATATTTGCAGTTCAAAACTTACCAAATGATTCACTACAAAATTGGAGGTTTAAATTTGTTAATTGTCACTTAGACTTAAGGCATAGAATATACTTCTAAAAGTAGAATAATTAATAATTTTTTATTATGAGTACTTGAGAGAGAAGGATAAAGTGAAAGACATCATCAATTGCTCCGAGATTCAAGTGATTCTAAATTCATTTGTACTGCTATTTTTCTAGTGGTTGGTATGATTCATATAATACATTAATCATTAATCACACATTCTTGTATGTACATTTATTTACATTTTAAGTCTTTTTGGAATTGATTTTCATATCTGTTTCATATCAGACATATTCATAATGTCTGAATTTCCAAATAAACACCTTTCTCAGTACTAGAGAGATGGCTCAGCAATGAAGAGCATGAACTGCTCCCGTAGAAGATCCATCCCAGTCCCCTTACAGGAGTCTGAAACTCCAGCTCCACGAGATCTGATGTTCTCTTTTGACCTCTGTGGGCACCCATGCACAAATTGAAGAGAAGAGTTAATCTATACAAACTATTTTATGTTTTTACACTGTGTAATTATCTGATATGCAGGATATTTGATATGCGACCCCTGTGTAAGAGTGGTTCAACTCCCAAAGAGACCACAACACACAGCTTTGAACTAACACTCTAATATTCGTATTTCTCTCTTATAAATATCAAAGGTGAGTTTTATTCTCTCGTGCTTCAACTCTTGGGCTTTGCTTTTCTAACTCTGGCTGACAGAATCCCACCCTCCCTCCCTCCCTCTCTCCCTCCCTCCCTCTCTCCCTCCCTCCCTCTCTCCCTCCCTTCTCTCCCTCCCTCCCTCCCTCTCCTGTCCTCCTTCTTTCCCCTCTCCCTCTTCCCCTCCCTCTCTCCTCCCCCTCTCATTGCCCCCTCTTATCCCTCTTCTCCCTCTGTGCCCCTCCCCCCTCTTTCTCTCCTGCTATTGCTACAAATCAATAGCTGTAGGCTTTTTCTGTGCATTTTCTGTGTATGAAGTTACTAGGTATTAAAATGTCAACATTTCTTATAAAACAGTTTGTATTTGTAGATAGGGCCCTTTGGAAAAGCAATTTAAACATCAATGTTTTGCCCCCTAACTCTGGACATCTTAAAAGGGAATGATGTAGTTTTCTGAGGCAGTTTTTTGATTCTTTTGAAGATATTCTTAAAAAGTAAAGACAAGACAACAAACATTTCCCTTGGAACACTGAATTCAGGTTTATCTACTGTGTGTTATATGGCTCTCTGGGTCTTTCAGCGTATTTTCAATTTTGTAAAATATTATGATTGCTTTTCTTTTAGAACTTTCAGATTTTAGAGAACTCCTAAATGTTTTCATTTGTTAGAATAAGAAAAAATATTGCTTTAATATCTACCTTACATGTTTAAAATTTTATTTTAGAGAAGTCAAGCCAGCTGTTAGAGTATAAGAGGTGCATTAGGGTTTTTGTTATTGCTTGTGTAATGGTTAAGTCCATGACTTGTAAATCTAGGATTTCCAAATGTATGCATTAAAAATTACTCAGCAGTGATAGCCTTGGAATATCTTCTTGTTTCATGTGGTGTCTAGAGAGCATCTCAAAAGCAGAGCTGTTATTCAGATGCTTGGGAGGAGCTTCTAAATAGGGCTCTGACATCAACGCCTCTTCAGTTGTAGCCCTCATCAAGCCACTATTGCACACTGAACAGGAGGAAGAACTCCCTGCTCCTCTATGTCAGCAGGAACACTTTAGAGCTTTGTGAGTCAGGTCAGTGCAGCTATATGCATTTCATAATTCCCTAAATACCTGAAGGTTACAACTGAATACTTTCTTCTTAGCCTTTTAAGTTTTAATGATAAAGTCTTTACGAAGTATAACACAGGGCTATCATTCAGCTATAGTGAGACTGACTTCCCAGGAAACACAGGCCTTCCAGAGTTTGTTTTAAGTGTGCTTCTCTGCTTAAGGCCCAGTATGCAGCCATACTCACACATTCTCCGAACACACTGCTGCCCCCAGGATTCTGAAAACACCTTGGTCACAGTCGGTCCTTCTTGGTAGTGACCAAGTTGTCAGTTGTCATTTGCTCCTTTACTCCACTTCTGGACACAGAAGTCAACACACCTTTACCTTTAACCAGCAGACACTTGAAACCCCATATCTCTCCTATAGCAACAATTTCTTGAGCCATGTCTTACATAGGTGGTCCTGAAAGAATAGATTTATACCTTAACTAGAAAATAGGTAAACTGCAAAGTAATACAGAAAATTAGAGAGTGGGTTCCCCAAATATTCAGGCAATGCTTTCTGTAGAACAGTGAGGAATTACTACTTATGTGCAGATGAGAAAGAGCTTTCTCTGTGACTTTTCAAGAACTATAGACTTACTTCATGCAGCCAACCGCAAGTACATCCCAAGCTGGTTATCATTTATACGACTGCACCTCTATACTTTCTGGTCCTTACCCAACCAGACCACCAACCACCCAACAAAAATAATATGCAAATTGTATCCTTTCACATTGTTTTTAGGCAAGTAGTCTCCCTATTGTAAAGACAAAGGCTTCCTAAATCTTTATTTTTAAATATGTTCCTTTTCTCTGCACATGCTGAATGGCATGTTTTTCACCTCTTTTATGTGGCTGGATAGTTTTTTATCTAAGTACTACAACTTCAACACTCTAATATTTGTGAAGACAGAGGATAAACTTATTATATCTGTGGCCTGCTCCACAACACTCTATTTTGGACTGGGGGAAATATGCCACAGCTTCTGATAACGATTGTCATTTGCTGTAGTTCTTTAAAAGTAGGGGTTTTGCAATATGGACTTTACCTTAGGATGTATGGATGATATAGAAAATAATATATTAAATAAAGGGATACTCCCTTTAATATTACTGACTAATGATTGAGAGACATTCAAAGTTCTGGTAGATGATGAGCACTGACTCTCTGTGCCCGTTTCCCCCTTGATGAAGTGAGGGTACTAGTGATGACCTTCTTAATGGTGCCCGGTTAAAGACTACTTGAAACCAATGTCTGTAAAGTTTTTCTAACCTTGTCTGACATGTGGTTCATGCTCAAGAAAGGACTGCCATTATTAACATTGTCTTGACAATCAGAAAGATCAATATGCCTCTAGGTCAAACCAAGAGGGAAGAGCTAACATGCTAAAAATAGATCAAGCCTGGACGGTGTTAGGGACAATTCAGTGTTGTGTGATATGCACACTTTCAGGCATCAGTAGCCTACATTGTACATGATTGTTAGCTCTGTCCATCCATAAATATTTCAGTTGTCCAGAAATAAAGGAAAAGGAAGTATGATTTCAGGGGAAGGAAAAAACAATAGTCATGTAAAGGTCAATATAAAAATAAAAATCTGGGTGAAAAATATCTGTGAATTATTTTCCTTGTTTGGTCCAGTTCGTCATCTAATGAACTGCAAAGGAATCTGGTCCACTCTTCTGTCCAATGCCCATTTGTATCTGCCATGGTAACTTGTATACTAGTAACCTAGTGATCACTAGTGACTTCTAGTAACACTAGTAACTTAATGACCACCAGAGGTTCAAACAAAAACATCATTGACTTTGGATTATTAGAGCATCGTCACAGGGTAGGTTTCAGACCTAGCCTTCAGAAGGAGGCTACGTCCACCTCATCCCTCAGATTCCTGTCACTGTAATTTCTTCAAAAGCACTTGAAACTTCCATCAATTCTAATAGTTTGCTTATTGTGTGTGTGACAATGATTTCAGTTTTAGTATAAAAATGGAATATCCTCACCTCAAGTTGGAAACAGTACCAATCATTCAGCACAACGCTTGAATTTACTCTTACAATGGTAAAAATAGACTAAATGTAATTCTCAAGATGAGGATCTAGGATTAGTTTCTTATTGCATGTGACATCTTTTTCTAGAAGCATGTATTTTATTATATTCTGAAAAATCCACAAGAGGATTTATTAGTAGACTTTGACCCAGTGACAATAATGCTGAGAGGTGAATTTTGTTTGGTGCTCTCAAAAATAATTACTCTGCTGATGTTTCATGAAAGATGAGGCATTTTATCAACTTTTTAAAGCTAGAAAGTAGTTTGTTAATTTTCTTACATTTAACACAGTTTTCCTTGATTTGTTAATATAGAATCTTGACAAAGATTTTATCCTATATCATGGGAATAACTCTTTACATATAACATAGGCAAAATACTGAAAAAACTTGTCACTGAGAGTTATCTGCATGCTTCCCCCAGCATTTTCTATTTCCTCAATTACATAAAAATATATTAAACATAACATTTCTACTCAGAATACTTCTCATATAGACATAAGGAGTGTTTCATCCCAGTGGGTAAGAAGGTTTCCTATTAAGTAAAAAAAAAAAAAACAGAAGGAAAGAAAGAAAGAAAAAGAAAAGAGAAAAACAAGGTCATCAGGGAACTGCTGACAACTTTAAACATGAAAATATATTAGAAGAAGATATGGTTATTAAAGTCAGTGGCAGAGAATTTATCTAATATTTACAAAGCTCTGCTTTTGCTGCCTCTTACCACCAAACAAGAAAAGGAACAAAGTATATGAGAATTAATATAAAGCCAGAGTCAGTGGCAAATTCACTAACAGTACTTAAGTGGATGGTGGGAGCTGTGACAATTGAGTTGATGTGGATGATCTTATTTTTGAATAATTGAATAAAATTATTTTTTCCTTTAAAAAAAAACCAACAAAGTTCTTTATATATAACTTGTCAACACAATTTGAATTTGAAGTATGGTTACTCTTTTCTTTAGCTGAACAAATTGTTTAGTTAAATAGTATGTTTCATCCTTTTTGACTCATTAGTTTTAATGTTGGAATTATTTCTGTTTCTAAAAGATCTATAATTAGAGAAGCAGTATATCATATTTGCACTACCAGGTTCTGGATTGGTGTATTTACTTTTTAGATGTAATTAAACTCCATGCCAAAAAAAACTTTATTTCCCATACCATTCTGCTTGTTCATGCCCACCATTTTCCCCAAAGAAGTAGATTGCTTTAACAGGCTAGAGTAAACATTAATGGGAAAAATTCAAGTGGAGTCAGCATGTACAAGATATTGTGTACAACACAATAATAAGTGACTCTGACTTTTCAAAGTGAGGCCAGTTCAAAACATTGGTTATTTTTTGTTTGTTTGTTTGTTTGCAGCTTACTTCATGGTTGTATGAATTTCCCTCCTTGACTTGGCTTCTGTCCTTACTGTGGCACAAGCTTATACTGAATAGTACACCTTCCTCTCTCTTCTCTTAAGAACTCCAATTGAATCTTTAGGATGCTGGGAGTTCTATGCTTAGAAGTGGTGAACTAATATATAACCTAAAAGACAAAGATGTATTAAAAGCCAAAAATTGCTGCTCAGTTTCAGGTAACCAATAATTTAAGACTGAAAAGAAATAATGTTTTAAAATGTCCAAGCGTCTTCTAAAAGAAATATATATATTCATACTCTGTGGAAAATCATAAAATTTTGTGACTTATCTAAGTAGCTTTACCTTAGCTATGTCCAAAGATTAAACTAGGAGAAAAATTACAATGTCAATAATAGTCTTTTTCTAAAGAACCACCTGTTTAAACTCCCCATCATTATCTAAAAAAGACCAAATAGAAATGTGAAATTATAGATTTTTCCTATTATGTGTCACATGAATCACTACACAGGCTGTCCTGTTGCTGTTAGTTATTAAGGGAATCATTAATAATATATAATAGAACTTTCACAGTGAACTTTTAAAAAGGGAAGAGATTATTACTGTTATGAAAGCTTTTAATATTCATTGTTAAGGACCCTCAATCACAGTGGAGATGTAGGTGATTCTGATCCTCTTATCGCTAGAGTGATACAGACTTTATGTAACTTTTATTGACTAAAGAATCTGATTAGAAAAATTTGAGATAAGTAGTAGGTGATACTTTCCAACATTTTATTCAGCCTTTTGTAAAAGTAACTCTTATTTCACCAGAGTTAATTGTCATCTCAAGGACTTACTGCTGAATAATCTCACCCTTTCTAACTCTTTCTGAACTCTTATTGGCTGGTTCAACCCAGCAGTTCTGTCTCAAACTCCTCTCCAAACCTGACCAACTGGACATGGCTTCACTAGACTTCTTACTGAATTGCTCTGCTTGTAAAAAAAAAATCTCTATGAAATCTTCTGTATTTCTGCAGTTCACATTCTTCCTCTTGTGCTTTGTATGTCTGTTGTACTGTCTGTCTGTCAACTTTACTGCACTAACTTTTCTACTGAACTCTCTACTGTACTCAACTCTGCTCCTTTCGCTACTGTACTGACTTCTCTACTGCACTCTAATGCTTTTGCTTCTCTATTTTCTTTCTACTGTACCCCACTCTACTCCGTCAAGTCTACTGTACTGTTCTTAAGTAGCTTCTTTTTCTCCCTGTCCTTGTGAGCTTGGCATATTTTATATCTGACTCATTCTGTCAAATCTTTCTCTGATTTGTCACTTTGTCCCTCAATTAGATGTCCCATTCAAACACAATGCTTCCTTTACCTTCACTGTTTTGGGTTAAAGATATATAGTAAGGGCATGGCTGTACTCCAGACAGATGGATTAAAGTTGTGCCTTTGTAAGCAGATCACAGAGACCTATATGGTCTTTGGATGTGATCCCTTGCCAGAGCAGCCATGTTGCTAGATTAAAATACCTTTACAGCCTTTTTTCTTTTTATTTAGTCTAAGTCCAGCCTACTGAGATGGTGCTTCCCACATTTAAGGTGGGTCTTTACTTCTTAGTAAGACCTTCTAGCATTCCCCTTCATAAATACAGAGACATGTGTTTCATGGCAATCTGAATTCCATTAACTTGACAATGAAAATTAACTACTATTTTCTGCACGAGAGAAATAAGAAGCAACCAGGAAAACTGTCCTTTTATTTGAATAAGAGAAGTTTACAGATAATGATCAAGGCCACTTTTGCATGGAAATCTTTCAAAGGACATAAGAAAATACAGAGTAAATATCAAAGATACCCATTATTCTGCCTATTCCTGACAGTTACTGTTTAGATAAAAGCCAATTTGCTCATACCTTAGACATCGGGAAAAATAAAACCTGGGGACTCTGTGCTTTTCTAAGAAGAAGTCTATGACAAACTGTATAGTCCATTTCCCGTTGTTATGAAAAATATACTGAAGAACTTGGGAAAGAGATTTATTTGCCTTATAGACGTTGAAGCTGAAAGCCAAGATTGGATGATCCCATTCTGTTCAGCCTGTAGTATATCGTCCTTAGAATGGCACTAGAGTGCAGGACTATAATGATATGAGAACATGCAGAAGAAATCATGTAGAAAGACAGGACACCAGCAAGAAGGGAGCCAAGCTTGTTTATATATATATAAATCAACCCATTCATTCAGGATATAACTGGGGTCCTGTGAGAACTACAGTAATCCTGAAACAGAGCAGTGACGTTTCCCAGGCTTCACCTCTCAAGTTCCACCATCTCTAAACACAACCATATCGAAGACCAAGCTACAAATATATGTTTTAAAAACAAATTTTCTTCTTTGGCTGTTTCACATATTTATATAATTATTACCAGTACTTTTCAGTCTTCATTCTCCTGTCTACGCCTTCCCTCCCTCACTGGAGTCCTTCTCAATAAGTCTTCTTCCAATTTTCATGTTTTGTTTTGTTTTATGTATGATCCAATGAGTTTAATACAAGCGCTTCCCTGAGCATAGGTGAGATAAAAAGGTAGCTTCTTTGTGGCTACACTACTGAGAAAATTGTTACACCTTTTCCAATAACAATTAACCGTTAATAATCTCTCTGTGTTTGGTGGGACCTTGTGGGTACATAATCCATCCAAGATGCTGTGTTGATTAGACCAAATTTGGACCAATTTGTACAGATAGGATAGCTGCAGTGATTTCATGAGTACAGAGACTGTGTAGAGACACTCTTCAAATCCTATGTTCTTGTTTCAATTGGTAATAAATCCACATACTAACAGAAGTTAATATCTGGCAAAAATAATTGCTTTTCTCCTGTATATAACCCTCTGGTTTTCTTCCTAAAAGGCCAATGCTATTAGGCATTTCTATTTCTTATCTCTATTTCTGGACTACATTGAAGCTTGTGGTATTTATTAAACAGTGACATGATAAAGAACATAAACAGTATGAGTTAGGAATTTTCTTTAATCTCAAACGAGCATAAGGTATCCATTTAATAATGACAGTAGCTTAAATATATTTATTAAAAGTCACTAAGCCCCATGTTCACCAGCAAAGAATACAGAATATAGACAATGCATTCCTCAATCAGGCATGCAGTCTCTTAGAGGAATAAAACAAGGCCCTATCAGCTAGAGCTGCTTTCAGCAAGCACTAGGAATGGAATAAGAATGCAGTTTTGCATAATGAAAATTACCTGAGTTTTAAGATAGCCCTTGAGATTGCGAAGGTACTGGCAAACAGTCAATTGCTCCCAGCAGTGTGAAAAATCAATGTGTACCCTATTGAAGTAATGTGTTTAGAAAGCAATTGGAAAACAATGGTGAAATTCTACACCCGGATCTATTCAAGAAATTTCACCATAACACATAATAAAGATTTAGAAAGGTAAAAATATCCATTAGTAGTCCCAAAAACATTCATGCCATGACTGATCCTTGAATAAGAAATGAGTTTAAAACAAAATTTGAGGTTTTGATCTTAGCTATTCTGATGGGTGTAAGATGGAATCCCAGAGTCATTTTGATTTGCATTTCTCTGATGACTCAGGACATTGCCTCCTTCAATGCTGGTGGGAGTGCAAACTTGTACAACCACTTTGGAAATCAATCTGGCATTTTCTCAGAAAACTGGGAATAGGGCTACCTCAAGACCCAGCTATTCCACTCCTTTAAATATACCCAGAAAATGTTCCTGGACACAACAAGGACATGTGCTCAACCATGTTCGTAGCAGCCTTATTTGTAATAGACAGAACCTGGAAACAGCCTAAACGTCTGTCAAAGAATGGATTAATAAACTGTGGTACATTTACACTATAGAATACTACTCGGCTATTAAAAACAAGGAAATCCTGAAATTTATGAGCAAATGGATGGAACTAGAAATGATTATACTGAGTGAGTTAACTCAGACCCAGAAAGACTCACATAGTATATACTCACATATAACTGGACACTAGGCCAAAAGGAATGTCCAATGAAAGTCTTCACTTACCAGGAGATCAGGATAGATGCAGGGACTTCCTACTGGGACTCTAGGTGAGGGAAATATGGGAGAATGGAGAAATAGAAGGATCCAGAGGGTCCTAGAAACTCACAAGAAAAACATCATGACAGGCAGTTCTGGACCCAAGAGGTCTGCTCAACCTACTGCACCAACCAAGGACAATACATGCAGTAAACATTGAACCCCTATTCAGATCTAGCCAATGGACAGAACATTTTCCACAGTTGCCTGAGAGCGGGGACTCACTCTGACATGAACTATGGTGGCCCATATTTGACCACTTCCCTTTGGTTGGGAGGCTTGGTGGCACTCAGAGAAAGAATAAGCAGGCTACCACGATGAGACTTGATAGGCTGTGGCCATATGGTGGGGAGGAGATCTCCTTCTGTCACATACCTAGGGGAGAGGAAAAGGGAGAAAAAGTGAGGGAAGGAGGAACGGGAAGATACAAGTAGGGGATAACAATTGAGATGTAATCTGAGTAAATTAATTTTAAAAATTTGACTTGCAATGTCTACTACTTATGAGACACTATACTAGAGTTATAAAACACCACTGAAAATATTTCAATATGGGTTTTAAAATGACATATACATAAATAGTATAACCTTTGTACAGTATTCATATAGAAAATTATTATACATATAGGCAATATTAAGTAGGCATTATGAGTCAGATCCTCTTTAGAGCACCTCTACTGTCAGTCTCTTTTTCTAAAAAAAAAAAAACAATAGCTCCTCTGGGTCAATGAGAGACCACTGGCATTTACGTAGATGCAAGATGCCTATGGCTGAATGCAGCTGGATGTTCTGCTTGTACATATCAAGCATTCATATTTTAGTTATCTTTTGTGTCAGTCATTTCAAACAGCTGGCCATTTATTTGTGGGGATGTTTTCATTATCTGATTAATCTTTGGAAATTAGAATCCAACTTACATTTGTATCATTTCTCTTTTGGTAAAATTTCACTCTCTGTTTTACGTCTATTTGTTAGTATTTACATGTATCCTTATGTTTCAATGTCATGAGTCTTTTGAAGACATTATTTAATAGTTTGGAATCAGTTGAAATAATATTTATCATCCGTATCAAGTTTATAAGCATTTGAAAAACAAAGATTTGTGATGACTGTTTATGGGATACAAGCTTCATTCTTGTTAAAAGCTGAGCTGGACAACAAAATTGGATTTGTAATTACGTGCTTGTCCTCGATGCCAAAACCACACAGGTTTTTCCACTTAGCCACTGGAGCATCAAGGCCAGTTTAAACTTCCACCTTTGACACTGCAAAGGAAAGACCACAGAAGCAAGTGCCATCTATGAGACCTGCGGCAGATCAGCAGTGTGCATGGAATGGATTGAGCCACGTACGTTTTATTTCATCACCACCACGAATATCCATGTTACTAGTCCACTGCGGGGCAGTTTTTGTTTATCCCCTTCTATTGCCTGCTCTATGATGGATTTGTAACTGCTTGACGTTAGTACTTTTAAAGTAGTAACCCAAATATTTATATTTGTACACAGGCTTTTAAATGAATAGTCTCATGAAATTTTTCTAGTGGAGACTAATGAGTTAATACATTACTATCAAATGCATTTGCCTTTTTAATGGATATTTCCATGGCAGAAATCACAGGAATTCAGCACAAAGGTTTCATGTAAGAAATTACATTTGTATGCAAACTGCTAATCCACCCTGGGCCTCTCAGTCCCTATCATAATTAAAATGTTGGTTATTTTATAATATATCCACAAGATTACTCTGAGTAGCCATTCCAGGTAACCATTGTACAAACAAGGCTATTAGCATTATATTTTAAATGGTTTACTATTCTTTTGACTCCTTAATGGTGTTCCCCATTCATTTTTTGAGGCATTCAGTAATAGTTCCCTATTTCTCCTTAACTATAATCACAACAAACAGCAAGGTATGCCTCTACATTAGTGAAATATGCTATTAATTTGCCTTTTGCAATCAGCTCTTAGAAATTGTTTCTTTGTGGAACATTATGATGCCATTATGAAAAACGACACTCTCAAGTTTTAACACAAATGAGTTTTACAATTATTGGATGTGTTTCCAAATGGCAAATGCAATTTTTTATGACAGAAGAGATGTTTTTCATGTAGCCACGTGTACAGCTCCTTCTACTGTTTATGGCAAATTAAATGGAAAACTTCTCATTTCGTACCTGCTTGTACTTTATTTAGCTTTCCTCCATCTGCTCTACAAATGTTCTTATAAAAATAATATCCCATGACAACACTTAATAACATTTGGATCTCTGTGTCTCCCTGAAGAGTTCATCTCTTCTAGGGAAACTACCTCAGCCCTTCAAGGAAAAAGCAATTCTCGTTTGTCTGCAAGGGCCTCACTTCAGTAGGGTTCTCTCACAATTTCCACTACTACGTATAGACACCATGTCCTTCATATGTACATGGTAGTGCTTGACTTTTATACAGACTATCAGTTACACTAAATTTTAGTGAGGGCAATGAAATAGGTATTTCACAAAATTCAACAGTCTTCTGTCTGCAGAGGAATCAATGCCAGATATCTTTACCATCTGAAGAAAGACTGCTCTCTAGATAGTTGCCTGAAATAAAGGCTTATATAATTTAGAATTTTAGTGAGAAGAGAGAAATTCAAGTTCATTCATTTCATATTTATAATTCCACTGCAGCAATTAAGTTTTTAAAATTCTTGCTGGAAAATTATTACACAGTGGAGAATACTAAGCTAAGCCAGCACATAGAGATCAGGTCCCGTGGGGACCACTGATAGACACAGCATTTAAAGAAATCATTTCATTTCTATAATCCTCGATTATCTAGCTCAGAAAATGGGTGCAACTTCCTATGGTATTGCAAATATAATGCTAATATGATATTTTATAAACACTTGAAGATATAATACAATGTAGAGTACTATCTAGCAAATGAGTTTGCTGCTCTGACTTTGATTTCCAGCATGTTAACACAAATCAAATCAAACCAAATAAAAAAGAAAAACAACAACATGATTGCTAATGATGAAATACTATTCCAGATAAGTTTATTGTTACCCTTGCATGCTGTTCATTTTATTATTAGAAGTATCCTCCATAGACAATATAAACAATGGTGTTGCAGCTCCAGCCTCATTTTATTCAAAGCAATAAAACACTAAATGAACACTGGCATTTGGATCTTAAGTGGGACAGTGAACTTCTTTCTGCATGGTCTATTCCTTCTTCAGAGACCAAATCACTCCACCTCACAGCATTCAGTATCTAAAATGAAAATTAATTTTGCATCTTCAAATATGCAGTCATAGTCTAGTAAACATTTCCAAACAATTATTTTGGGAAAAAAAACATTAAAATTCTATTATGTTAAAAACCACAAGAATCTACAAGAGCTTATGTATGTTTATTTTTTAAATATTTTATCCTGTTTTCCTTCTAGATGTAATCATTATTTCTTAAATTTAGAATAATAAGTAACATGTTAGTTGTTACCTCCTAACGGATCTTCCTTAAATACTACTTTAATGTTGTACATATGTCTGTACAATATGTGACTCGTAATTACAAAGGTACTTTCTCAGATTTCAAGTACTATCTGGCTTACTTTCTAAGAGTAAATATAATGGCTTTAGAAATATTACCAGACTCTCCCCACAACCATGGAGAATCAGTTGTCCATTGGCTATATCTGAAGAGGGGGTCTATGTTTACTGCATGCATTGTCCTTGGTTGGTGCAACAGTTTGTACAGGCCCCGCTGGGTCCAGATCTGTCTGCTCTTATGGTCTTCTTGTGGGGCTCCTGGACCCTCTGGGTCCTTATATGCCCCACTCGTCCATACCACTCTCATTTGAAGTCCAGAAGCAAGTCCCAGTACCTGTTCCTATCCCCAGCTAAGTGAAGACTTTCAGAGGACTGCCTCTGACGTGAACTCTGATGCCCTGAATTTCATCACTTCCCCTTGGTGGGGAGGCCCAGGGTCACACAGAGGAAGGGGAAGCAGGCTATCTGAATGAGACCTGATAGGCTGTGGTCATATGCTGGGGGATATGGTCCACTTCTGTCAGAGTTTTAGGGAAGGGGAATAGGGCAAAAGAGGGGGAGAGGGGGGAATGGGAAGATACAAGTGAGTGGATAACAATTGGTAATGCAATCTGAACAAGTTACAATAAACATAAATACAAAAAGAAAAATACATTGCCCAAGAAGAATTTTCTTTATAATAGTAATAATAAATAGATATAATCCAACACATGATTTTACTTACTGATATGGAACTATGTTGAAGAATTTACCCTGAGTCAGTTCTTGTTGACTTGATGTGCAACATATTATGTAATAAATGAATTTAAAAATTGTGTTAGATGTTTAAAATGTTCATTTCTGTACTTTAACGTATCAATACACTGAGATTATCCCATATCTTTAATTAGTTTTCAAAATCATTGTATTACTGTTGTTTTTAAAATTATCTGTATTAACTGTATTACCTGTAGGCCTGGCTAGCAATCAAATAAGACACAGACACTTATTATATTTCAAGATAGCCTTAGTTCACCTGGGGCAGGGCAGATATCAATCCTCTAAACTACCTCCCATAGTGGAGCAGGCATGGCATCAATCCCATGCCATCTGCTTCCATAACTTCTATCAAGCTACCTCCCATCCATAATCCCAAATACTTGCTAATGTTCTTCATCTGGGACGAATTCTCCATCCACGCTGGCCATGTGCTTCTCCTCCAGCTAACCCATGGCGGCCTTCCTCTCCTCCCCTCAGGTCTCTGCCTTTCTCCTCCTGGCCATCTTTCTTTCTCCCAGAATTCCTTCCTCTCTAAGCCCCACCTATCGCCTTTGCCCTGCCCAGGTGGGACGGCTTTTTATTAAGCAAAAGGTGGGTCACAGACAGCAAGCAGTAATTATCATCAAAATACATCAGATTTTCCCCCCAACACATTACTGAACTCTTAATTGCATTAATATGATAAGCCTAAATATTGTGTTCAATGTTTTATTTATAGCTGTAAAATATGGAAGTGCAAATTCATACTAGTATAATAATATAATAACCCAAATATCTTCAGAAATCTCTTCAGATTATTAGGTTTCTGAAAGAGCACTATTAAGACATTATCAAGTTTGTTCATCAGGTTTAAAAACGCTAAATATTTAATATTATCATTTTATAGGTTTTTACTTCCAAATTTCATTTAATGTGACAAACGCTTTTTTTTCTCATCTTAAAAATTATTCTATAACCAAAAGAGAAAATAAACCTAAAATCCATCATTCTAGAAGGTCAGATACTAGAAATAACTTTCATTTTCTAAGTGCTATTTGTCCAAAGAGGTATTGAACAAATCAAGGTTGGTGTTCTAGCTCCACTGAGCACATTTTACTTAACCTTAAGAACAATCCAGTACAGTTTCTAATGGTGGGGCCAAACAACGTAGTCATTTGTTTCTGCATGCCTTAACAGTGTTGCAATTTCATCAAAGGAAGGGAAAGGGTGGGACTGTCTTAGAATGAGCTCTTGGAATGAGAGTGAGGCTGTCAGGATGGCTTCATGTAGCTGGTAATCCAAGATAGGTTTAGAAGCCAATAGAGTAAGAAGACTAGAATGGAAAAAGATCAAAGGCTGGAAATTTTTCCATCTTTGCCTGATAGTGTCTTCAGTGTAGAGTGGGATTCTTGAATAATGGGACAATCCATAAACAATTTTGTCAGTTGTCACCTGTAAAACATGAATACACTAACATTGCTTCCCTACACACATCCCAAATTACACATGTGCATATAAAAATCAAGTCTCATCTTGGTAGCCTGCTTACTCTTTCTTTGAGGGCCACCATACAGTGGGGAAGGAGGGCCCCCTCAGTCACAGACCTAGGGGAGGGGAATAGGGTAAAAGCAGGAGGGAGTGAGGAGAGGAAGGATACAAGTGATGGGATAACAATTGAGTTGTAATCTAAATAAATTAATTAAATAAAACAATAAAAATTTAAAAATATGTCATTACATTTTTCAAATCATTGTAGTCTTGTTTGCAGTTTACTATTAAGGCATCCATTTAATTTTCTCTTTGAATATTTGCAATGCTTTTTATGTTTATGGTGACAAATAGTTAATTTAATCTAAGATTTAAGAAGTCAAAGATTATTTTCATCAATGATCAAAGAATGACTGTGTGTGTCATAACTATGCATACATACAAGTAATATTATATGGATGGCACAGGTTATAATTAGTAATTACACATATGTATGTGTAAAAACATATATGAATGCAGTAACAATAAATAGCAAAAGAAAGCGACAGTCTGAGACTGTAGATGGTATGTCGGAGGCTTTAGAGGGAGGAAAGAGAAGGGAGAAAGATTGTAGCTAAATTACGGTTTTAAAAATTAAAAAAAACATATTAATGGTTAGGTATCAAAGAGCAAAATTAAATTTAGAACCTCTTAGTCTATTAATGCCTTCTATTGAAACTATTAGTTTCTGTTCCCACTGGTGAAAGTTCTCACATCCTCTATGCTCTCAAGTACTTTTTCTCCCAGATGTAAAAGTTAAATACCTAAAACAATTATATTTTAGTTTATTTCATTGAAAATTAGTCTCTAAAGTATTCAGATAAAAATCAACATTCACCCAGATGACCCTAGTTAAAACTCAGTGGGTCTCACAACAAAACAAAAGGTCATGATTTTGGAAAGAAAACATTTAATAGGAATGGGGCGTTACTGTGGATAGGAGACAGATAAAAGTGCTGTTATCTTACAGAAATTAGAATTCAATATATGTATGTATAGGATTATCAAAAATCAAATTTCTTAAGTTATTAAAATATTGAAAACTTAATAATTAAATTTGCATTGCTTATAAATGTAGCAAAGTAGCCTTTAAATTAATTGTAAAATAAAACCCACATCCACACAGAAGACTTCAATTAAATCCAATGGGTCTAACAACAAAAGGACATAAATTTGGAAAGGAAACTTGTAGTGGAGATATGGAGTTAACGTAGGTAGGAGAGAGATGAGAGCTCCAAAGTCTTACAAAAATCACAATCAATATATGCATGGATATAATTATCAAAATCCAAATTTCTTAAGTTATTAAAATATTGAAATTTCAGTAATTAAATTTCCATCACTTATAAATATGTCACAGTAGCCTTTAAAATATATGAAAAATAACCTGTGCATAATTTGGTTGTCATTTATGTAATGGATGAATTCACTTTTGAATATAATTTCTAAATTCTGTGTAATATTACCTGTATGTACTTTAAATGATCATTTTTTCACGTTATCAACTTTAACTTGATCTTTTACAAATGTAAAAAAATTTCATTATCACCCTCATAAACATTGTCAAATGACCTCCTGAATACTTTTGCCTTGCCAAAACCCAAATGATGTATGTGGTATGTTCAACAGCTTGTCACTTCTTTCTTTAATTGGTTCTTCAACATACATGATAATTTACTCTTTAGAAGTTGTTGATTTTATTTCCCTTCCTTCCTTCCTTTTTTCTTTACCTCCTTCCTTTCTTCCCTTCATCCCCACCTCTCTCTCTTTCTTTCTTTCTTTCTTTTTTCTTTCTTTCTCTTTTCCTTTCTGAGACAGTATCTAACTCTGTAGCCCAGGCTATCCTGGCTCTCACAGTGATCCTCTTTTCTTTCACCATCCTAAGTGTGGTGATCACAAGTGCTGTAAATGTGTGGTTTCCTCCAGGATGAAATAATGGTTCTGAGGATTCAATATGTTTACAAAAGCCTAGGCCAATAAAGCTAGGCACGTTTCCTGACTTGCTCTTAACTAATATCCTGTTCTGCCATGTGGCTAGTTACCTCTGCTCAGCTTCATATCTTCTTCAAAGTCCCTGTGAAAATCTGTGCCTCTGACTTCTCCCAGAGTTTCTCTCTCTCCTCAGAAATCCCACCTCCTTATTTCCTGCTTAAGCTAACAGTTCATTAGCTTTTTATTGCCAGGTAATGCTTCCACACAACACAAGAAATTCCTTCTACACTGTGCAGTTCATCTCTTTCACATTTATCACTGCTTGTAATTACTTCATTCCTATATCAAGTATTGGTTGGTATTTTCAAAATCAGTGTAAATATATAGACAGAAAATATAAACCTTGTATTAAGTGAACAGAAGAGGACATATGAGTTCAGAATTTGATGGATCACACCTTTACACTAAAACTGACTAACCTCTGTGATACAATAAATGAATATATTAACTTAGTTTAGGAATATATTAATATTTCCCTTTAGATTATTATAACAATTATGCCATGAGTATATTATACTAAAAGCATCATTTACTCACATAGCAACTCATCATTGAACTTAAACTATAGTAAACAATGGATAATGGGGACATAGATAATGTCCAAGATAAATTTTTATGTTTATTAACCTATACTTACGTGTGTACATACATGGGTATGGCAGTTAGATGACTTATAAACAGATAGTCCAGCTATTATTTCAGAAGCAGTGGTGATCACACACACACACACACACACACGTATATGTATATGTGTGTGTGAAATATAATATGTTGTCTTCCTTTCTAAGAGCCATGATTTGTTTTACAATGTCTAGTTCAGTTCATTTTAGGTTATCTTTTCACATTTACTTATTTTAATTTTCTTTTTCAGGAAATGTACACAGAAAGAGTCATGAAAGCATGTTTTCTGCTATCCTACTCTGACTAAAGAAGACACTGACATATTTTGTAAGTCCATCTGTTTTTGTCTTAAAGAAGTATTTGATGCAGAGAACTAGTTTTCTCATTTGGAAGTAGAATTGAATTTTATTTTAATTAGATTCTTAGTTTGCTTTATTCCTTTCAATCTTGTTTTGCCCTAACTTTATCTGATTTCAGTAATAAAGAGCACTTCTTGTTAGATTAACTCTGTTTCTTTGCATCTATTGGCTAATATGTTAATGACTCTTGATAAGACCCTTATCAGCTAAGTGAGTTCAAAGAGATGGGGCTGTCATGAAGACTGATTTGTCCTGGGCAAACATGTTCATAATAATTACATCCTTTGTTTCAGTGAGCAAACAAATCTTTATTTGCAGAAAATACCTTTTCAGGCTGTATTAAGGGAACTAAATACAGTCTTTTGCAAACAGTGATTCTATCTTGCTTTTAATGTTTATTTTTTATACTTATGAATTATAGTATTCATCCTCACATTGTAATGTAAATGCACAACTTACATAACCATGTTGTATTATGCACTATACAGCTTCATCATGTTGTGATATGCACTACACAGCTAATATCATGTTGTGATATGCACTACATAGCGTTGATGTCTTACACTTGAGCACCTATTTATTCCACCTGATACAGCGCAAACAAGCAAGGCTACTGGCCGGAGAGTCATGAATGACATGGAACTGAATGCTTCTTGAACATTCGATTTACAATGTTTATCACACAGTTGAGATTTGGCTATTTCACAGTTTCTGAAAAACAGTAAAAGTAAATAGACTTTCTTCCATTTTATAAGCTGCTTTCTGACATAGCCATAAAGAATCCCATTGTCCTCAATTAGTTTTTTTTTCTTAACAACAGACCCTGTGGATGAATACAATGTAATACGTGCTATTTATTTGACATTTGCAATATTTTTTTGCCTTTCATACATACAGACTATGTTCAGCAAGGAAGATCAAAATATTTTCTGTTGCCTTGCAATAAATCAGTGGAAGGTAAACTAGTTGGGGAAACGTCCACTAAGTTTTAAATTCAATAGGACAGTAGTTAATAATACCGCGCTTAATTCCCCCAATTGAATATTTTTCAGCGATTTGTCTTTTGGCACATGTGTCCACTTCTTACATTCCAGATAATGAAAATTAGTTTATGTTATTTAATTTTAATGAAAAATACTCACTGGGTCTTTTTAATGTTAAGCCATTGGTATGGGAATCTATGAAAATGGTGTTGAATTTGACTTTTACAATATTATCAGTGGAAAATATACACTTTTCTACTTGAATTTCACAAGAATCAATTTTCTTCCTCTCCAAGTTCCTCTGCGTCATGTCTCGGCTCCCCATCCTGGATCCTGTAGAGATGCTGGGGCTTAGATTAATAAAACTCTTGCTTATGAGCAAGAAAAAAAATGCATCCTTAGCTTTGACACAGTGTTTCTGATTGTTTGAGATCCTGTGGTCTGAGAAACTAGAGAAATCTAAAATTCATGAAAAACAAAGCAATAAAAGTGTGATGGAAAAATCTCAGCAATAGTGTTTCTGGGGTCTTTTTCAACTTTAAAGAGAGAAATAGAATAATTCTACCTGTAAGGAAAATATGCATAGCTAACCACTCTATTTTTCATGTATATGATAGGATCATAGAAAAAAAGCTGTCTATTATTCTGTAGTGACTTAAAAAAATACCAAATTAGGTCTGGGTAGATTTCTCAGTGGTTAAAAGCATACACTGCTTTTGTAGAGAACCAGAGTTTGGGTCTTGGTACACCTGTCACTCAACTCTATGGACATTCATTGGCTCTTGTACCTCAGATATATGCACTCATATGTACCACCACATGATTAAAAATAAGTAAATCTTTTTTTCACTTTTTAAAAATTTTTTAATTTTTTTCCTTTTACAAAAATTTTTATTGAAAAATAAAATAAATTATGTTACATCTCATTTGCTATCCCATCCCGTGCATACTCCCATTCCTCCCTCCCTCCTGCATTCACCCCGTTCCCTTTCCCTATGACTGTGACTGAGGGAGACCTCCTCCCCCTTAATATGATGCTAGGGTATCAAGTTTCTTGGTAGTCTGCTATCCTCCCTCCGAGTGCCATCGGACCTCCCCATCAAGGGGACATGGCCAAATATGAGGCTCCAGAGTTCCTGTGAAAGTCAGTCCCCAGTCTCCACTTAACTGTGGAGAATGTTCTGTCCCTTGGCTAGATCTGGGTAGGGGTTTGATGATGACTGCATGTATTGTCCTTGGTTGGTGCCTTAGATTGAGCAGAACCCCTGGTCCAGATACGCCGATCATAGTGTTCCTCTTGTAGGTTTCTAGGACCCTCTGGATCCATCTATTTCCCTATCTCCTATATTTTTTTCACCTAGAGTCCCAATAGGATGTCCTCACCTCCATCCCACTTTCCTGGTAAGTGAAGACTTTCATGGGACATGCCCCTTGGGCTAGTGTCCAGTTATAAGTGAGTATATACCATTTGAGTCTCTCTGCTTCTGGGTTAGCTCACTCATTATGATCATTTCTAGTTCATTCCATTTGTCCGCAAATTTTGGAAATTCCTTGTTTATAATAGCTGAGTAGTATTTCATAGTGTAAATGTACCACAGTTTCTTTATGTATTCTTCTACTGAGGGACACTTAGGCTGTTTCCATGATCTGGATATTATGAATAAGGCTGCTATGAACATGGTTGAGCAAATTTTCTTGTTGTGTGCTGGAGTATCTTCTGGGTATATTCCAAGTAGTGGAATAGCTGGGTCTTGAGGAAATCCTATTCCCATTTTTCTGAGATAGCACCAGATAGATTTCCAAAGTGGCTGCCCTAGTCTGCATTCCCACCAGCAATGAAGGAGTGTTCCTTTCTCTCCACATCTTTGCCAGCATGTGCTGTCACTTGAATTTTTGATCTTAGCCATTCTGATGGGTGTGAGATGGAATCTCAGAGTTGTTTTGATTTGCATTTCCCTGTAAGAAAACTAGCATGTAAAATGAATGTCTCATGACAGTTCTTAAAAGCTGATTTAGAATAAAAGATATTCTTAAAAACTGACCACAAACTTGGTCATAAAGAAAACCTCAACAGATACAAAATCGAAGCAATCCCTTGCATCTTATCAGACCATCAAGGATGAAAGCTGGAACTCAACAACAACAGAAATAATAAAAAAAAAAAAAATACAAATACATAGAAACTGAACAACACTATAATTAATGGTGTCTGGGTCAGGGAAAAATAAAAAAAAAAAATTAAATACTTTCTAGGGTTCAATGAAAATGATGCACAACATACCCAAACTTATGGAGCACAGTGAAAGCAGTGCTAAGAGGAAAATTCATAGCACTAACTGCCTTTATTAGGAAACTGGAGGGATCCTATACTAGCAACTTAACAGCATACCTGAAACCTCTAGAAAAACAAGAGAAGCAGATACACTCAAGAGGAGTAGACAGGTGAAAATCTTCAAACTCAGGGAGGAAATCAATAAATTAGAAACAAAAAGAACAATTCAAAATATCAACAAAACCAAGAGCTGGTTCTTTGAGAAAAATCAACGTGATAGACAAACCCTTGGCCAAACTAACTAAAGCCAGAGGAGAGTACTAAAATCAAGAAAATTAAAAATGAAAATGGATACATAACAACAGACACTAAGGAAATCCAAAGAATCCTTAGATCTTATTTCAAAAGCATATATGCCACAAAATTTCAAAATCTAAATGAAATGGATGATTTTCTTGATATGTGTCAATTACCAAAATTGAATCAAGATCAGGTAAACAAATTATATGGTCTTATATCTCATAAGGAAATAGAACAGTCATCAAAAGTCTCCCAACCAAAAAAAGCTCGGGGATAGATCAATCCAGTGTAGAATTCTACCAGACGTTCAAAGAAGAGGTAGTAGCAATTCCCTTCAAACTATTCTACAAAATAGAAACAGAAGGAATTTTACCAAACTCATCTGTGATTCCAGAGTCACCTTGATACCTAAACCCACAAAGACTCTACAGAGAAAAAGACTTCTTGACCAATTTCTCTTATGAACATTGGTGCAAAAATACTATATAAAATACTTGCAAATAAAATCTAAAAACACGCCAAAGATATTATTCATCATGACCATTATATAAACAAATGAAAGAAAAAAATACACATGATCATCTCCTTAGATACTGAAAAGGCATTTGGAAAAATATAACAACCATTCGTGTTAAAAGTCTTGGAGAGATCAGGGATACAGGGCACATACCTAAACATGATAAAGGCAGTATATAGCAAGCTTATAGCCAACATCAAACTAAACAGAGAGAAACTTAAATCAATTCCACTGAAATTAGGGAAATGATGACGCTGTCCACTTTCTCCTCATCTCTTCAATATACTACTTGAAGTCCTAGCTAGAGCAATAAGACAACTAAAAGAGATCAAGGGATTACAAATTGGAAAGGAAGATGTTGAAGTATCACTATCCATGGATTGTAGGACTGCATATATTAATGACCCCAAAAATTTTACCAGGGAACTCCTGCAGCTGATAAACACCTTCAGCAAAGTGGCTGGATACACAAATCAACTCAAAAAAGTCAAGAGGCCTCCTGTATACAAATGACAAACAGGTTGAGGAAGAAATTAGGGAAACTACATCCATCAAAATAGCCACCAAAAGCATTAGCTATTTTGGTGTAACTCTAACCAAGCAAGTGAAAGACTTGTATGAAAAAAAAAATTCCCGAAATTTGTGGATAAATGGATTGAGCTAGAAATGATCATAATGAGTGAGTTAACCCAGAAGCAGAAAGAATCAAATGGTATATACTCACTTATATCTGCATACTAGCCAAGGCGCATGTCCCACAAAAGCCTTCACTTACCAGGAAACTGGGACAGAGGGGAAGGCATCCTATTGGGACTCTAAATGAGAGACGCATGGGAGAACAGCAAAATAAAAGGATACAGAGGGTCCTAGAAATCTACAAGTAGAACAATATGATAGGCAGATTTGGGCCCAGGGGTCCCGCTCAAACTAAGGCACCAGCCAAGGACAATACAGGAGATAAACTTTAAACCCCTTCCCTGATCTAGCCAATGGTCAGAATATTCTCCACAGTTGAGTGGAGAGTGGGATATGACTTTCTCACGTACTATGGTGCCTCACATTTGACCATGTCCCCTGGAGGGGGAGACCTGGTGGCACTCAGAGGAAGGACAGCAGGTAGCCAAGAAGAGACTTGATACCCTATAAGAATATATAGGGGGATGTAATCCCCCTCAGGAACAGTCATAGGGGAGGGGAATAATGCGAAAATGGGGGGGGGGGGAGGAATGGGAGGATACAAGGGATGGGATAAACATTGAGATGTAACAAGAATAAATTAATAATAAAAAAAAAGAATTAAAAAAAAAATTTCAAGTCTCTGAAGAGAGAAATTGGAGAAGATCCCAGAAGATGGAAAGATCTCCCATGCCCATGGATCAGGAGGATCAACATAAAAAAATGGCCATCTTACCAAAAGCTAAAACAATCATGACAATAAAAGATCTCCATCCTGGATCTCAAGCTGTACTATACAGCAACAGTAATAAACATGGCATGGTACTGGCATGGAAATAGACTGGCTGATAAATGGAATTGAATTGAAGACCCAGAAATAAACCCATTTGTCTTTGAATTTTGACAAGGAAGCCAAAACCATGCAATGTAAAAAAAACAAAAAACAAAAAAACAAAAACAAACAAACAAAGAAAACAAAAAACAAAAAAAACTAAGCATGTTAAACAAATGGTGCTGGATTAATTGGATGTCTATGAGTAGAAAATGCAAATAAATCCATATTTATCATCCTGTACAAAACTAAAGTCCACTGGATTAAAGACTTCAACAGCAACAACAACAAAAAAAAAAAACAGACACACTAAATCTTTTAGAAGAAAACTTGGGGAAGAGGCTTGAGCTTATTGGCACAAGAGGCAACTTCCTGGAACAGAACACCAATAGCTCAGGCTGTAAGATCAACAATTAATACATGAGACCTCATGAAACTGAAATTATTTTGTAAGGCCAAGAGCACTGTAAACAGAACAAAATGAGAGCCTACAGACTGGGAAAAGATCTTCACCAGCCCTACATCTGACAAAGTGCTAATATCCAAAATATATAAATAACTCACAAAATTAAATACCGCCAAACAAACTAATCCAATTTAAAAAATGGTGTACAGAGCTAAACAGAGAATTCTCAGCAGAGGAATATTGAATGGCTGAGAAACACTTAAATAAATGCTCAATGTCCTTAGTTATTAGAGTAATGCAAATCAAAATGACTCTGAGATTACAACATACACTTATCAGAATGGCTAAGATTAAAAAAAAAAAAAAAACTCAAGTGACAGTACATGGTGGCAAGCATGTAGTGAAAGGGGAACACTCTTCCATTTGTACAACCACTTTGGAAATCAATTTGGTACTTTATCAGAAAACTGGGAATAATTCTACCTCAGGACCCAGCTATACCACTCCTGGGTGTATACTCAAAAAATGCTCCAGCATACAACAAGGACATTTGCTCAGTTATGTTCATATCAGCTTTATTCATAACAGCCAGAATCTAGAAACAACCTAGATGTCCCTCAACCAAAGAACGGATAAAGAAACTGATACACTTACACATACAATTCAGCTACCAAAAACAAGGAAATCTTTAAATATACAGGCAAATGTATGGAACCAGGAAAGATCATCCTGAGTAAGGTTATCCAGACCCAAAAAGACATGTATGGTATATACTCACTTATAAGTGGATATTTGCCCAACACAGGAGTCCTCTGAGAAACTCTACCCAGCAGAGGTTCAGAACAGATACTGGGACTTGCAGCAAGACCTTGGGCAGAGTTTTGAGAGTTGTATGGAAGAGTGGCAATGGGGGAGGGGTTGCAAAGACGCAGAAGGGTCTTTGCAACAGTGAGAGCTCCAGAGCAAGACCCCCAAGGTCAGTGGATCTGGACCCATGGGGGTCTTCACAAACTGATGCACCAACTAAGGACAATGCATGCAGAGTTCCTAGACCCCCTGTTCAGATGTAGTTGATGGACAACTCATTCTCCATGAGTGTTGGGAGGAGGGAGAGAATGGACTACCTCTAACATGAACTCTGGTTCCTGTGATTTGATCACTGCCCCCTTGGCGGGGTGGCCTTTTGGACACACAAAGGAAGGGGATGCAACTATCCTGATGAGTCCTGATAGAGGGTGATCAGATGATGAGGGAAGAGACTCTTTCCCCTCCCTATCAGAGGTCTAGGGGAGGGGAAATAGGACAGAAGAAGGAATGACGGTTGGAGTTGGAAGATAAGAAGAGAGAGGATAATAATCTGAATATAGTGTGAATAAATTATAATAAATAAGTAAAATTTAAATATTAAAACAAAACAATTAAATGGTAAATTTAACTTGACATTCCAGCACTTTGGAAGATTAACAAGTTATAGGCTAACACCGCAAGTTCTCAGACAACCTGGGCTACATTATGCAGTGAGATCTTGTCTTTAAAAAGTCAAACCCAAACCAAAATAATAAGTTTTAACAGTAGAAACTAGCATCTCTTGTTCTATTCTTATATCTATTAATTACTACCTTTCAGCATATATTGATTCCTCTATGTCAGTATAAAGTTATTTGGGAGTAGTTGGCAAAACTGTTTACAACAAAGGAAAATACACACCCCAAGCCAAAAGCCATTAGCAGGTCATATACTCATAGCCGAGTATAATATTGGGCAGACAATGGCTCACATCCAAATCAAACTGACAAATAAATACACTGGGAAGCATTCTTTGACTTTGTAGTCACCTTGTTTACAAGACTAATAGTGGTTTGTACATATATATCTCTCTCCCACTTGCAAGAAAGATGCTGAAGCATTTCAAATAAGGACTTAGATTCTCAACTGCATCTTTGAAAAATGCTGGGAAGATCTGCCCCCTGTGGTCTCACTTATTTGCCACAAGTAGACACCCTAAAACAAGTTTAAAGACATTGGCTAAACTGACCACTGATTGTCAGAATATCTGAAAACACAGAATGGTTAGCAATTAGTGTCATTGCCTTAGGCATTGAGATAGAAAAATATAACAAAACCCAAAACATTCAATTTTCCATTTCAAAGCTTTAAAAATAGTATGTATGTTACAACTTTAGAAAATATGAATAATATTTTCTTTTAAATAACCCCTTTATTGGAGGGATTTTCTTTGAGTGTGACTAGCTCTAATTTGTTTCCCCTGTGTAATTAATAATCGTGACTTTCTGTTTCATTTGTCTTAATAGTCACATAAACAAATCTGGCTTTTGTCCCTCTCTGAACATGATGTTGAAAGGTTTTATGCACCAATGCTGCTCAATACACACAAATTAGTGCTGTTATAGATTCTCATAGAGCAGAATATTCAGGACCACTAAATGAAATAGTTTATCTCAAAATGACTTTGTTTTTCTAAAGTACAGAATATTGTATAGATAGGCAGGAAATATCTGTGCACATAGTCTCAGATATCCATAATATCAAATGTTTCAACATTCTGTTTTGGCCTTATTGAATGGAAAAGAGATCCTGGCAATCTTTCTGTGATATCAGAATGTTATATACATATATATATATACATATATATATATATATATATCAATTGGTTAAATACATTCTGGCTCCTCTCATCTGGCTTTCCCCTTTTGCTGTTTATGTCTCTTGTGGATTGAGTTCCTTGTAGAAGCCCGGCTTTTCTTTTTTGTGCAGCTCAGAGTACTGCTTTCAATCTCGCTGCTCTGTTTTGTAGCAACTGTGAATCAAAGCACCACTGATGGCAACTGGAAGCATTTGACTGTGGGCTGATGATCCCTCAGGCAAAGAAAACCATGTCCACATTTCAATCACTGAGTGTGTCAAAGGCTTAACAATGTGGTGGAAAACTCTTAATCCTTTAGAGGCACAAAGAGGGAAAAGAAGAGTATGTACATGGCCTTGAAAGTATTAGCTTTAGCAGTTCGCAGCTGACAATCAAAGTGGTTACATGTCTTGCTTGTGGTTCTCACACGATGTTCTTGGTCAGAGAATAGTTGGGACATAGAGACAGAGCTTAAGGCCTGTCACAGCAAAAGCCTGAAGGATTGTCCTTCTATATTCACGGCTTCCATATCTGAGCACATGTGTTTACTGTGCCTAAACTGATCACAAAAAGGCATCCATTCTTTTATCAAGAGGCTGGGGACACTGTCTATGATATTAATTGCATGCGAGAGAGTTATATGTATGCATGCATATGCACATGTTTGTATGCATATATAAGACTATGGGTATGGAAGCTGGTGGACAACATTTGGTATGCTTAGTGAAAAATGTTAACAACGTTTCCTTCCATATTCTTGTGATGTAGAGTATATTATCAATATAGGTTCCTCCTAGTGTGCACTATCACACTATAGCATCCTACTCCTGTGCTATTGAAACTTGGTGCCTATTATTGAATGGCTCCTCTTTCCTCCCACACTCTTTTTTTTTTCCCCAGTTTTTTTTTATTAATTTATTCTTGTTACATCTCAATTTTTATCCCATCCCTTATATCCTCCCATTCCTCCCTCCCCCCCCCCATTTTCCCATTATTCCCCTCCCCTATGACTGTTCCTGAGGGGGATTACCTCCCCCTGTATATTCTCATAGGGTATCAAGTCTCTTCTTGGCTACCTGCTGTCCTTCCTCTGAGTGCCACCAGGTCTCCCCCTCCAGGGGACATGGTCAAATGTGAGGCACCAGAGTACGTGAGAAAGTCATATCACACTCTCCACTCAACTGTGGAGAATATTCTGATGATTGGCTAGATCTGGGAAGGGGTTTAAAGTTTACCTCCTGTATTGTCCTTGGCTGGTGCCTTAGTTTGAGCAGGACCCCTGGGCCCAAATCTGCCTATCATATTGTTCTACTTGTAGATTTCTAGGACCCTCTGGATTCTTTTATTTTGCTATTCTCCCATGCATCGCTCATTTAGAGTCCCAATAGGATGCCCTCCCCTCTGTCCCATTTTCCTGGTAAGTGAAGGCTTTCGTGGGACATGCCCCTTGGGCTAGTATGCAGATATAAGTGAGTATATACCATTTGATTCTTTCTGCTTCTGGGTTAACTCACTCATTATGATCATTTCTAGCTCAATCCATTTATCCACAAATTTTGGGAATTCCTTGTTTTTAATAGCTGAGTAGTATTCCATAGTGTATATGTACCACAGTTTCTTTATCCACTCTTCTACTGAGGGACACTTAGGCTGTTTCCATGTTCTGGCTATTATGAATAAGGCTGCTATGAACATGGTTGAGCAAATTTTCTTGTTGTGTGCTGGAGCATCTTCTGGGTATATTCCAAGGAGTGGAATAGCTGGGTCTTGAGGAAGCCCTATTCCCAGTTTTCTGAGATAACACCAGATAGATTTCCAAAGTGGCTGTACTAGTTTGCATTCCCACCAGCAATGAAGGAGTGTTCCTCTCTCCCCACATCCTCGCCAGCATGTGGTGTCGCTTGAGTTTTTGATCTTAGCCATTCTGATGGGTATAAGATGGAATCTCAGAGTTGTTTTGATTTGCATTTCCCTGATGACTAAAGAGGTTGAGCATTTCTTTAAGTGTTTCTCAGCCATTTGATACTCCTCTGTTGAGAATTCTCTGTTTAGTTCCAAGCCCCATTTCTCAATTGGGTTATTCGGTTTGGTGGTGTTTAATTTCTTGAGTTCTTTATATATTTTGGATATTAGACCTTTGTCAGATGTAGGGTTGGTGAAGATTTTTTCCCAGTCTGTAGGCTGTCGCTTTGTTCTCTTGACAGTGTCTCCTGCCTTACAGAAGCTTTTCAGCCTCATGAGGTCCCATTTATTAATGGTTGACATTAAGGCCTGGGCCATTGGTGTTCTGTTCAGGAAGTTGTCTCCTGTGCCAATATGTTCCAGGTTCTTTCCCACTTTTTCTTCTAAGTGGCTTAGTGTCTCTGGTTTTATGTTGAGGTCTTTAATCCACTTGGATTTGAGTTTTGTGCAAGGTGACAAATATGGGTCCAGTTTCATTTTTTTACACATAGACCTCCAGTTAGACCAGCACCATTTATTGAAGATGCTATCCTTTTTCCATTGAATGGATTTGGCTTCCTTGTCAAAAATCAAGTGACCATATGTGTGTGGATTCATATCTGGGTCTTCGATTCGATTCCACTGATCAACCAGCCTGTTGCTGTGCCAGTACCATGCTGTTTTAATTACTATTGCTTTATAGTACAGTTTGAGATCAGGTATGGAGGTTCCTCCAGAGCACCTTTTATTGTACAAGATTTTTTTTAGCTATTCTGGGTTTTTTGTTTTTCCATATGAAGTTCAGAATTGAACTTTCAATGTCTTTAAAAAATTGTGGAGGTATTTTGATAGGAATTGCATTGAATCTGTAGATTGCTTTTGGTAGGATGGTCATTTTTACTATGTTAATTCTCCCGATCCATGAGCAAGGAAGATCATGCCATCTTCTCAGGTCATCTTCAATCTCTTTCTTCAGAGTTTTGAAATTTTTTTCATACAAGTCCTTCAGTTAGTTAGGGTAACTCCTAGATATTTTATATTGCTTGTGGCTAATGTGAAGGGTGTGGCTTTCCTAATTTCTGTCTCTGCAAGCTTAGCGTTTGTGTATAGGAAGGCTACATACTTTTTTGAGTTAATTTTGTATCCAGCCAATTTGCTGAAGGTGTTTATCAGCTTTAGGAGTTCTCTGGTGGAATTTTGAGGGTCACTTATGTACACTATCATATCATCTGCAAAGAGGGATAATTTGACTTCCTCCTTTCCCATTTGGATCCCCTTGATCTCCTTTTGTTGTCTTATTGCTCTGGCTAGAACTTCGAGTACTATATTGAAGAGATATGGAGAGAGTGGGCAGCCTTGCCTTGTTCCCGATTTGAGAGGAATTTCCTTGAGTATCTCACCATTTACTTTGATTTTGGCTATTGGCTTGCTGTATATAGCCTTTATTATGTTGAGGAAAGTGCCTTGTATCCCCGATCTCTCTAAATCTTTAAACATGAATGGGTGTTGAATTTTATCAAATGCTTTCTCTGCATCCAAGGAGATGATCATGTGGTTTTTTATTTTCAGTTTGTTTTTATGGTGGATTACATTGAATGGATTTCTGTATATTAAACCATCCCTGCATGCCTGGAATGAAGCCTACTTGGTCATGATGAATGATATCTTTGATGTGTTCCTGTATTCGTTTTGCAAGTATTTTATTTAGTATTTTTGCATCTATGTTCATAAGAGAAATTGGTCTGAAATTCTCTTTCTTTGTTGAGTCTTTGTGAGGTTTAGGTATCAATGAGACTATGGCCTCATAGAATGAATTTGGTAATTTTCCATCCATTTCTATCTTTTGGAGTAGCTTGAAGAGTATCGGTATTAGCTCGCCCTTGAAGGTCTGGTAGAATTCTGCACTGAAACCATCTGGCCCTGGGCTTTTTTTGGTTGGGAGACCATCAATGATTGCTTCTATTTCTGTAGGGGAAATGGGACTATTTAGCTTGTTTATCTGTTCTTCATTCAACTTTGGCAAGTGAAATTGATCAAGAAAATCATCCATTTCCCTTAGATTTTCAAATTTTGTGGTGTATATGCCTTCAAAGTAGGATCTTATGATTCTTTGAATTTCTTCAGTGTCTGTTGTTATGTCTCCCTTTTCATTTCTGATTTTGTTGATTTCAATACTGTCTCTCTGCCTTTTAGTTCCTCCCACACTCTTCTTTCTTATCTTTTTATCCATTATTCAGCCAATAGACTCTAAGATTACATCTATTTTGGAGGTATTATGGCTAGTTCCTCCCTCAATAAAAGCAAGAGGGCAGATATCTTTTGATATACTGATTATTATTACTTGGTTATAGACTCAAAAGTAAAGTTGTTAGAATATAGACATATATATATGCATATATATAATATCTGGGCTTAAGTTTAATAACAGAATTTTTGAGTTGTGATAAGTATAATTTCTATTGGATAAATAAGCATCAAAATATTATAAAATAAATAATTAAGTAAAAGTGACATACATAAGCAACATATCATATTAAATTAGTTTTAGTAAAAACAGTATCATTCTTAGGTACTGATAATATTATTGTGATTTCTTGACAAAATTAGTAATTCAAGAAGTATAGATTTTTATTTGCATAAGTAAAAATAAAAAATATTTTCTTGTAGTTCCTTTGATCCCTCTCTCTGGTTCCTATAATCCTTCTTCATAAGAAAGCCTACAGAATCAACTAACCTCAGTCCATAGATGCCCACAGAGACTGATCTGCCAACCAGAAAGCATGCTTGGGACTGAAGTAGGTCCTCTGCACACGTGTACAGCTTCGTCTTCATGCGAGACCCCTAAGTCAGGGGCAGGGGCTGCTGTGGATTCTGTTCCTTGCCTTTAGGACCCTTTCCTCCTGCTGGGTTGCCTTATCTAGCCTTAAGAGGAGAGGCGGTGCCTAGTCTTACTGCAACTTGATATGCCATGGGAAAATCCTGGGAGACCTCTGCTTCTCTGAAAAGAAAGAGAGGGGAGGAGTAGATGGGAAGGAAAGTGTTGGGGCGGGAGGGAGATGGGGAGGAGAGGAGCCTGCGGTTAGTATGTAATTAAATAAAGTAATTAAAATATTATTTTCCCATGCACATACACCGATTTTCAAAATTCTACTCATGAATGCTATGAATGCAACCTGTTCATTCAACGACAACCACTCTTCTTTGGAGTCCCAAGCCACATTTGTTAATATAGTTAATTTCAGTAACTACATCGGAGACTTCTAGTGCTGCCCTGTAGTTGTATTTACCTGCACACATGTTTATGGTTTTAATCATAATGAACACTATTTTATGAGTTCTCTGGGAAAACAAATATTCTTACTACAACAAGGCGTGGCAGTGCAAAATTGCCCTGGGTTTCCTGGGGGTCGGGCACCCTGGTTGCTATGTAAGCTTCATGGGTTTCTTCATAGCAGAATAAGCACCAGATGGGATCTGCTGAGAGTGGCTTTCTTTCTATCTGTATCATGTTTATAGGGCAAAATCATCTTTTTTTATGAAATGAAATTCAGAATAATGAACATGCTAGTAAAAGGATACGGCCATATGGTCACAAAATTAAACAATATTAAATATTAGCATAGAATACAAATTTTCTTGCATTTTGTTTTTAAATTTTTGCTTTGTGTGGCATTATTTATTCTTGTATATTCTTCAGAAAGAAAAAGGCTCTACAGGGAAAAATTTAAAATAAAGACTGTTTAAATAACATTCTTTTTTTTCCTTTTTTTATTATTAATTTATTCTTGTTACATCTCAATGTTTATCCCATCCCTTGTATAATCCCATTCCTCCCCCCCCCCCATTTTCCCATTATTCCCCTCCCCTATGACTGTTCCTGAGGGGGATTACCTCCCCCTGTATATTCTCATAGGGTATCAAGTCTCTTCTTGGTAACCTGCTGTCCTTCCTCTGAGTGCCACCAGGTCTCCCCCTCCAGGGGACATGGTCAAGTGTGAGGCACCAGAGTACGTGAGAAAGTCATATCACACTCTCCACTCAACTGTGGAGAATATTCTGACCATTGGCTAGATCTGGGAAGGAGTTTAAAGTTTACCTCCTGTATTGTCCTTGGCTGGTGCCTTAGTTTGAACAGGACCCCTGGGCCCAAATCTGCCTATCATATTGTAGCAAAATAAAAGGATATAGAGGGTCCTAGAAACCTACAAGTTAAATAACATTCTTGATGTTTTTATTCTTTTTCTTTGCAAAATAAACTTAGAACTGTAAGTGAATGTTTGGTGACTGACATTAATAGAAATCGTTAATAATTAGTAACTAACATATTTACATGTTTAATTGTTTTAGTCCATAGTATGTAAAATCATATTAGTATTATATAACTCAAACAGTGGCAGTTACTATAAATGAAATTGTTGACTAGCAGGAAGCTTGAAGAAGGGGGAAATTTACAAACTACACATCTGACAGAAGGTAAGTGTCTAGAGAATACAAAAATAAAGGTGAAAAACTTAAATATTAAGAGCTTTTTAAATGGAGAAGTGGGCTATAGATATGCAGAGAGTTTTCAGAAAAGCAATGAACGTCAAAAATATTTTTAAAGTTTTTACCATCCTTAAGCAAAAGGGAAGTGAAAATCACAACTACTTTGATATTTTTGTCTTAACCAATTCAGAATGACCAAGATTAAGAAAAGCAGACAATACACATTGGAAAGGATATAGTGGAATAGAAAACTCTTATGTGTTGTTGGTGGAGTACAAATTGGTGTTGCCACTATGGAAGCCACTGTAGAAGTTCCTAAGGCAGTAGTCCACCATCTGACCCACATAAGCTAATACTGAGCATATACTCAAGGGAGCCTATTTGAGAAAAATATGCCCATCCCTATTCATAACCCTTCTTTTCACATCTTCACAGTAGCTAAAATATGGAATACAGCCTGGATACTCTACAACTAAGTGGTTAATAGAAATATGATACTGAATCACAATTGTGTTTCATTGTATTGTAAAAATAAAAATATAAATTTCTGGTAAGTGGATGAAAAGTATTATGCTGAGTGAGGTAACCAAGACCCAGAAAGACAAATGTTGCATCTTCTTATTAATGTGGATCTTGGTATCAAATATTTAGATTTGTAAGTTGAATGTAAATTATCAGTAGAAGTCAGAAAACTAGAAAGTGGTCTTTAGAATGGAAGGTAAAGAAATATCTTAAGGAAGAGAGGATAGAAGAAAACAAGTGATCAGGGAATAGGATAGTAATGAAAAGGAAAGTTTCAAGAGGGAAAATAGATGAAAGAATAGGAAGAAGGAAGGAGTAAAATAATAATTAACATTAAAGCTATATATATGCTATGTATAATCTATATATAGATTATATATGTGCTTACACACGCACACACATACACAACGCACACACATACATATGCTTGTACAGCTTTGCTTCTTCAGATAAGAACTTCTTGTTCCACCATTTAATTCTGCCTTTGCCCCTGGCGACAACATCAAATTGTCAGTGTTATTTATCTGTCAAATGATCAAACGTTCCCTTCCCCTTCCATGGAGTTCTAAATTCTCTGATTCTGTACTAATAGGATTAGGCTAACTTTCCGTTAATTCTTAACATTGGACGAGAAGAAGATGCCCTAGGGGCCGAGATATAAGCCTTTGTCTCCTAATGTGTAGTGTAAACAAAGTTATCTTTGTTATTTTATATACCAGTTTCCTTCAGATAACGGGGTTAAGTAACATAATCAGTAAAATAAATGTCTTCTTTCCCAGTCAGTTCACCCCTTTCAGTATCCATCGACATTTTCTTAGTATTTTAACCTAGAGAAGCTGTGAACCATTGAAGTCAAAATTTTTTGTAATTAAAACCCCTAAAGAAAGGTGGCGATACTGCAGTAGTTGGATAAGCCTTGGTTAGGAACAATCACATTCTTAAACCTTTGCATAACTCCTTCCTCCACTAAACAGCTATTTCTGGAGTCTGTCCCACCTGAAGAGAAATGAGAAGTACAAAGGCAGCCACAGGTATTTTGAGTGTCTCATTGTTTTTCACAACAGATAATTGAGATTATCTTTTCTGTTTCTCCTCCTCTCATTGTTCCTCGTCCTTTATTTGGCTAGCCCTTTAGCTCTACACAGATATTTCCTTCAGCCAATTTCCTCTAAAATTTCAAGAATTAGGTAGCATTACTGTATAAAATTCCATCTGCCAATTAGTCAAATTACAAAATCTGTAGCACTGTAATTGCCTCTAAAATAAAATTTCTACTTTGATTAAAACTACTTGTAGATGAATGAAAAAAAATTCTAGTTTTGAATTGCAGTTCCTACCCTTTATGTGTGAGGCTGCACTATAGGACAACAGTTGTTGAGCATATTCTGGGTTTGCATTTTTATTTAACCCATGAGTTTCTGAAAATGAGGATAATTTGCTTTTCAACTGAATGTGGTTTTCCTGGGTTCTAGCTCCCCTCCCTTTAAAATTTCCCCCCATAACTTTATTCTCTTAAAATTGTAGGCTTTTTTTAAGTTCTCAAGATGTTTGTTCTTGAACACTTGAGTAAGTGTAGGGTGTGCTGCCTGCTTGATTATGGTAGTAGTATATTCATTAGTTTAGTCATCCTTTGGGTAAAGGAATCCCTGTATGAAAAGTAAGACATTAATTGTAGTTGTATGCCTCTGAGTGTTTCTGGCAGAGACTGTAGTGGACACCATGGAGAAAATTCACTTCTTATTTTGGCAGGTATATTCTAATTTGCTGGAGGCCTCAAATGAAACAAAAGTCAGTCAGTGGGAAAATGATACAGTTTCTCTCATAGGCCATTTTCCCTCATACTTGTGTTTTACACTCAGGCTTGTCACCTTTTTGACTCTGGAGTTTTCAACAGCCTGACTTCTCAGACCTTTGCCCTTAGGCAACTTTTTTTTTTTCTTTTGCCTGCTTTCCTCTTCAGATTGATGAATATAGTGGCTTTCCTGCTTCTCCAGGTTTGAGATGGCCAATTGTGGGACATCTTGTTCTTTATAACTCCTTGGATCAATTTCTAAAATGATCCATCCATCTATCCATCCATCCATCCATTCGTCCACTCATCCATGTGTCCATCAATCAACTATCCATTCATCCATCTATCAGTCTGTCCTTAGAAATCTTCTTTTCTCTTGAAATCCCTAAGACAAATTACTTCACAGGTGTTGACACATGTCACAATCCATCTAGGATAATTATCATTGAATACAGTTATTCATCCCATAAAGCTGTTATGAATATCTCTTTTTAGTATCATTATTTTCTTCCTATTTTGTGTATTTATAATTTCCATGTTAATTTTAGTATTATATTTTCTCCTTATTTTACATATAATTTTCCATTAAGTTTTTATTTTAATTTTTCCATTTACTGAAAATAAATGTGTTTTTTTGGTACAATATACCCTGATTATAGTTTCTACTCCCTCCACTGTTTTTAGTTCCTCCCAACCCTACCCTACTCATCTCATCTGGATCCACTCCTTTTCTGATTTTCATTAGAAAACAACAGGCTTCTAAGAGGCAGCTATTGAACACAACAGAATAAAATGAATAATATGAAGCAAGAACTTTCATAACAAAGTTGAACGTTGCAAATAGATACATGGAAAACAGTCTCAAGAGCTGGCACAACAGTAAGAGACCTATTGTGCTCACAGTCAAGAGTCCCATAAAAACACTAAGCTAGTAGCTATAATATGTACACAGAGGACCTGGCACGAACCCCATGTAGGCTAGATGCCTGCTGATTCAGTCTTTTGAACTTATACACAGATAGCCTAGTTTTTCAGAGGGCCTTGTTTCCCTCATGCCCTCCATTCCCTCTGGACCTTACAATCTTTCCACATCAACATCCTCAAGATTCCCTGAGCTCAGAGGGGAAGGATTTGATGGAGACCTCCCACTTAGACTCTCTCTCTTTCCATAATGTCTGGCTGTGGGTCTCTACATCTGTTCCCATCTGCTGCCAGAGGAAGCCTCTCTGATGATAACTGAAGGCATTGATCTATAAGTATAGCAGAATATTATTATAATTAATCTTATTGGTTTTGGGAGAAAGTTCTATGAGGTGAAGATAAGAAGTTATATTCTTTTGTATTTGGGTAAAATGTTCTGTAAATATCTCTTAGGTCCATTTGGTTTATAATGTCTGTTGCTTCTGTATTTCTTTGTTGTGTGTTTGTCTGGATGACCTATAGATGAGTGAGAGTGTGGTATTGTGTAAGGCTCAAGGTATGGTTACGCTTTAGCAATGTTTCTTTTACAACTCTGGGTATCCTTGCATTTGGGGCATAGATGTTAAGATTTAAGAAGTCATTTTGGTGAATTTTCTTTCTTTGATGAGTATAAAATGTCCTTCCTTATCTCTTTTGATTAATTTTGGCTAAGGTCTATTTTGTTAGATATTAGAATGGCTACACCAGCTTGATTCTTGTGTCAATTTTCTTTAAAAAACTATTTTTTCAATCCTTTGCTATGAGTTAATGTCTAGCTTTTGATGTTTATGTATGTTTCTTGAATGCAGCAGAAATGTAGATCTTGGTTATGCATCCATTCTGTAAGTCCATGTCTTTTTCTTGGGGAATTTAGCTTGGTACTGAGAAATATCAATGAACAATAATTTTTGATTCCTGCTGTTTTGTGTTGTTGTTGGTGGTGGTGATGGTTTATGAGTGTGGGCTCTTCCCTTATTTTGATTTTTCTGATATGAGATTACTTATTTTCTGTGTTTTCATGGGAGTTTTTAACCACCTTTGGTTGAGGTTTTCTTTCTAGCAATTTTTATAACAATGGATTTGTATAAATATACTGTTTAAATTTGACTTTATTATGAGATATCTTATTTTTTTTTCATTTATGGTGATTGAAAGTTTTGCTGGGTATATGGTCTGGGCTGGCATTTATGGTCTCTTAGAGTCTGTTTCACATCTGTCCAGGCCTTTCTGGCTTTCACACTCTCCATAAAGAAATCAAGTGTAATTCTAATAGATCTGTCTTTGAGTATTAATTATCTTTTCCCCTTGCTGCTTTTAGTATTTTTCCTTTGTTCTCTATATTTATTGTTCTGATTATAATGTGGCTAGGGTATTTATTTTCTGGTCTAGTCTGTTTGGTGATCTCTATCTTCTTGTACATCAGTAGGCATCTCCTTCTTTAGGTGAGAACTTTTTTTCTATGATTTTTTGAAAACATTTTTCTGGGTCTTTGAGTTCAGTTTCTTCTCCTTCTTCTCTACCTATTATCCTTATATTTGGTCCTTTCATTGTATCTTATGTTTCTTGGATGTTTTGTGTCTGGAGGTCTTTTAGATTTAACATTTGCTTTGAGTAATGGATCCATTTCTTCTATTGTATCTTCAATGCCTGATTTTTTTTTTTCTTCTGCGTCTTGTATTCTGTTAGCAAAGCTTACCTCTGTAGTGCCTGTTTGAATTTCTAACTTTTTAGTTTCCATATCCCTCCATTATGTGTTTTATTTATTAACCATATTTCTGTTTTTAGGTCTTAAGCAGTGTTGTTCATTTCTTTCAACTGTTTGATTTTTTAAAAATTTATTTAAGGTATTTATTCATTTCCTCCAATTTTTGTTGCCCTCACCCTGGATTTCATTAAGACATTTATTCCGTTTCTCTTTTAGGAAATCTTTCATCTCTGTATGGTTGGTTTAAAAGTATTTTTCTAGATCTTTGGATGTGTTGGAATATTGAGGGCCTGCTGTGTTAGACTAGTTGAGCTCTACTGGGTTCATATTGACCTGACTGTTATTAATAATTATGTTTTTTTCTTGTGTCTACAGTTTGGGATCATTATAGTCTTAGGTTCTGATTTCTGGTTTTGTCTTAATTTATTGCTTTCTGATTCCTCTCTTTGTTTTCAGAGAGTGTGCTGGCTGTGTGTTGCTTGTTTTCCTGCCCTGCTTATCTGGTATCCTTATACAGAATGCCTGCTACTGTTGGACTGTGGGATACTGGAATGATTTGGTAGCGGGACGGTTGGAGAAGATGGTTTATTGGATCTCTTGGGGATGGGATCAGAGAGTAAAGGGATCCCACAGGACATTTCCTGATACAGAGCTGGTAATGAGACTGGGGGAATTGGATCTCAGGAGTAGTAGCTGTGGTATGGCTCCACCCTCAGCCTACTTGTTGTCCTAGGTGGAGCAGCAGCACTTGGGTTAGCAGAGGTTGTTTTCCAAAATTGTGAACCGAGACAAAGTAATAAGTTGAAGAAGAAACGCTGGAAGGGGAGATCTGTGGAACCCACAGGAGAGGGGAACAAGGGTCAGAGAAGGCTGACAAGGGTGTTCTGATGCAGCGTCATTGTAGGGTATGAGCATGCCCTGCTGTGTGACCTGGGGCAACACAGAAAGGGGGGAGGGAAAGGAAGAGAGGGGAAAGGGAGAGGAAGAGAGGAAGATGAGAGAGAGACAGAGAGAGAGAAGAAGAAGAAGAAGAAAAAGAAGAAGAAGAAGAGGAGGAGGAGGAGGAGGAGGAGGAGGAGAAGGAAGACTGCGAACAATCTATCTGGTTTTCTGAAAGGCATGGCCTGTGGGTTAAGAGGTATTGCCTCCTGGAGTTTCATGCTGAGATGAAGTGCTAAGTGTGGATAGGGATGTTAAAAGAAAGTATATGGGAGCCACAGGAGATGCAAGGGTGGGAGTGAGGAAGAGACTTCAGCTAGTGTTCTGTTGCAGCACTGGGGGATATGATTTGGAGTGGAGGAAGAAGTGGTTAGGGTCTTCAGTTAGCTTACCTGTTTTCCTGTTCTGTTAGCTTATGAGTTCCCAGTGACTGCTTGCTGGTGTTAGATGGTGGGATAATGCTCTGGGTTCCAGAAGGAGGTTTTGGGGGAGATCTATTGGAGTGGGGTCAGAGTGGGAAGGGATACCTTAGAGGGTTTCCTGCTACAGAGCTAGGGATGAGGTCGGAGTAGTGGCGGGAGGAAGCTGAGGGTAGGTAGTAGGAGGGTAGAGGTGAGGCAGTTTAGGAGCAGGAGGAGAGGTGTGGGTCACCTTCAGCCTTGTTGTTAAGCTGGGAGGAGCAGACTTTGGGTTGGCGGGAGATAGCTGTTGGAGTTGGGGTCTGGAGCAAAGGAACATGATGCAGAAGGAAGGTTAAAAGGGAAAGATCTATGGGATCCACAGGAGTTGGAAAGGGGGACATGACTTCCTCAGCTCCTCAATGCAAATATGAGCTCTCTAGTCAAGTGGAGTTCCTAGAGAAGACTGTTCCCCCTTATTCAAGTTCTCCCTCGGCTACCAAGTTTAGTGCATTCAAGTGACAGCTATGCTCTCTCCCTACCACAGCTTTGCTGATGCTTCCCAACTTTTCTTACTGGATTTCTTCATCCTTTTGCACCTTGGTGCCTGCTCTGCTCTTCGATGTCTAATTATACTTGAGCCACAAATAACGTCCCTCAGTTCTCACCTAATCAATATGAGGTTTTTTCACTATCTTCCAGAGTTTGGCTACCTCTTTGTTACAATACATTTACTGTATTATAACTTTTTAAGCTTTTAGTATCTTCACATGCATCTTGTTATTAAGCAGGGTAATCTGGCTAAGATAGTGGTAATGGATGCAACCGCAAAAGAAAAGATACAGAAGCACCCATTTTAGTTGCTAGATGTTTTAGGATCTTTCATGCTTGCTATTTACTTCTTGTTTGGCTCAATACAGCTTAAATTTAAGCCATCCTAAAGATACCACCACACACCCATCTTAGTATCATTGAAGTAGAGTGAGGAGCCGTTTTAGTCTGCTGAATGAAATGACAAATTCTTCCCCAAATAGCTTGGATCGCTTTATGCTTACACCAACGCCGTTTTACGGCCCGTGATTCAACAGTTCTCAGAATTATAGCTTTTATTGAAATTATTTTATCCCAGATATATGGTAAGACAGGATTGTGCTGATTCAATTTCTATGTAGCTTGTTAACAGTTTTGTAGCTTTCCATACTCTGTGAATCCCTTGTGTTTCCATTGGGTGAGGAGTGTAAGAGTGTACTTTGTCATCATTGTCATTTGTAGGTATTTATTATCAGTAAATATATAGATTTTAGAAAATATTTTATTATTACATTTGTACAAAAATATCCATGCATTTTTATTTTTGCCTTAACAGAAGGTAAATTCTTAAAATATATTCAGGGAGGCTTAAACTACCTAAACGTATTCACATCAAAAATACAGAGAACATTGAATTTTTGTTTGTTGGGTTTTCTTGTTGATGTTGCTGCTGTTGTTGCTTTGCTTTTGCATCAGCCCTGTGAAGACAGCCTCACAGGAAAATTCCTGTCAAGGATCAGTAATTAGTCACTTAATCTTTGTAAATAAATCTGAAGCTTAGCTTTTTAAGAAGAACTATTCCTTAACTCAGAAACATATATTATTTTTACCATTGAGGCCATAATATTCAAAGCTTTTCATCTAATGAAATAATATTTTAATGGAATATAGGGTTCATTTATGGTTGCCCATAAACTACTTTCTTCTTTTGAAAAGGACCAAGATCTGCATACAATTAATCTGCAGATTGTAATTATTGTGAAAGTATACAAACCCCTGTGATGTTCCTCTCACAATAAACAGGAGGACTGAGTGCTTCCAAATGTCCTTGTGTCCCCTTGCTTTTGTTTTTGTATTGTGGTAAAAGCACTTAATATGAGATGTAACCACTCAACGAGTCTTGGAGTACACACTTTTTTTTAATCCAGAAATTATATATAATTATCATATGCTCATGTTTTGTTCTAAAAGCCTGTTGCTGTATTTTACTGATGATATTACCAAAGCATCAATTGAACTTATAGAATTTTTGAACAGAAATACATCTGAATTTTCAAATCTCAAAATTATAGATTATGCCTTATTTTAAGCAGTTTGAAGACTAGAGGAACTTGAGTAAAAAAACAGATTGATCACAAAACTCGATCATATGTTAGTTTTTCTAACTAACTTATCTAGTTTACCTACAGGAACCTTTAAAAAACAACAGTTAATGTATATATTTATTTTGAAGTAGATTAATGCTTTCATATTTTTGAATATACCTCTAATATCTACCTTAGACTCTCAGGGATTAAAATCATACAGAGAAATAAAAATATATTTTAAATAAATTTAGTTTACAATGTGGTCATTCTCCAATATATAAACTAGCCATACCTTAAAAATATTTTTACTTTGAGAAAGAATCTTAGCCAACCTGTGATTCAGTCTGCTATGTAACTTGCTATATAACTCAGGCTGAGCCTAGCCTTCCAACATCTTGGATTAGAGGAAGTTTATGGTCCTGATTTCTAATCTTGATTCGTTCTTCTGGAGCAAAAATAGTTCTCTCTTGTTTTTGTTACACTCCCCTCCCTGACCCCACCCCACCCCACCCCACCCCACCCCCTCCACATGTGTTTGAAGGGTACATTCTGATTTTTCTTATTTTACCCCCTTGTTTAAGTTCTTTTTTTTTTTTTTCAGTATCTCCTTTCTTGTAAAAGTAATAGTAAGTCTAAAGTTATTCAATTGGTGAAGAAAAAGATGACTCATACATTTTTTAGAGATCCCAGTTAAATTATGTATATTTAATTATATATATATATATACATATATATATGTATATGATTCAATTATGAAATGTACTGAGAAATATTTTTAGTTTATTAATGAGGCTATCGGACTGTTCAGATAAAATCTCCTTGGATATGTGCTCACGATGATGATTAAATTATCGTATGCTGTTGCAGGTCTAACAGGGGCACCAAGGCAGAGATTGGAATACAGAGAAATAGGTTTAGCAGAACATAGTCAGTCATCATGAACGACTTCGGTTGATTTCACATATTTTCTAATTCTAATCCACGGAAAAACTGATGACCATATGTGTTGTTGTATACCTTTTCATCCTGGCGAAAAGGAGGCAGAGGCGAGTGTATTTCTGTGAGTTTGATGCCAGCCTGGTCTACATGGAGAGTTTGAGGCCAGTCAGCATTTTATAGTGAGAACTTGTGTCAAAAAAAAAAAAAATGCCACCTTCCTGACCTAAAAATGTCCCAATGGTCATCTGAGAGTCAATATATCTGTTTTTACATGTTGCATATACACTCTGCACATCTACGTCTTTTGCCTCTTACTCTTTACAACTACAATGAAACAATTTTCTTTTTATGAATGTCGGAGCCAGAGTAGAGTGTTTGTCTGAAGTATATAAATCCTTGGATTACACTCCTGGGTGTGATAGATCATGCTTGTAACCTAACATATTATTAATTTTCTAACACAATGTAGTATGTATTAGATTTTTAATTTTTTAAGTATGAGTTCTTTGCCTGAATCTGTATGTATGTGTGGAGATATATATATATCTCACATGTGTTCCTGATACAGTGGAAGGTCAGAAGATAATTCAATATCCCCTGGAACTGAAATTATGGATGATTGTGAGTTACTGTGGGGTAACTTGAAACAAAGCCAAGTCCTCTACAAGAGCAGCAAATGCTCTTAATCACTGAACCACTCTCCAACCTGCGACAATTTTATTAAAGCAATATGTATGCATTTATTACTTTTTGCTTCACTTTAATATTTTTCTTTCTGTTGTACTTTCCTTTGTTTACGAAAACTGAAACTCTTTTATTCTATCATCATAGGATGATATACAGCTATTTCTGTTCACCTCCATGATGAGAAACCATCAACAGACATAACTTGAATTCATGGTAATAATATCACTAGGTTAATATTTTTCCACTTAACATCTCTTAGTTAATTATAATTTAGGGAACTATAGTTCATTGTTTCAAACGTAAGTCAGGCATTTTTCTGGGTTTAAATATCAACTCTGGGTCTGTTTGATGGTTGCTGATATGGATGTTTAGGAACTTAAAATGAAGATGAATAGACCAAAAGTTATTTTCATTCATCTAAGTAATCATTTCCTATTCTCTTTATACAACTCATTTCCAAATAAAATATTCTGTAACTCATAGAAATAGGACACTTGGCAAGATTTATTTTTCTCATATTTCAATTTTTACTTTTCTCCAGTGCTAACTTCTTTTATCTCATTATATTCAGAAAGGTAGGAAGGACGGCACAGCCATAATACAAATAGTTTTCAGGCACCAGGGCAGGGTTTACAATTGTACTGCAGCATTGTTATAAGTACATAAAAGATATTCTCAAATGGCATTTGCCTTTGAGAAATCCATAATAACCTGACTTCCCTTCCAGTACCCAGTGGCTTTATTTTTGATAATTATGTATTATTTTTGATGCACAAAAGTCTTAAGTTCCAGCATTCTTTTCTTCCATCGGTGCTGTAATGTCAATGAGAATTTGGCAAATGGAACTATGATAAGGAAGTGTGCTATTGTTAAAAGCATAATATGAGTAGTTATTAGGACTATTTTCTGCTATTGGATTGGGGAACATAATCTTTTTCAACATGAGTATGTGGAGCCTTAATTTTATCTTAAGTTCTAAATAGTGAGAAAAATAAGACATTTTTTCCAGAGTATTATTTCTTAAAGCACCGAAAAAACGTTTAGGTAAGAGAAAAGCTAAAAGCCTAAATCCTTGCAACTATTGGCTAAAAGTAAGCCTTGTAAAATTATTTTCTTTAGAGTATGAGGTAATTGTAAATAAATTCAAAATCTAACCTATGCTTAAATGACAAAAATACCTTAAATGTAATTGTCAAATGCAAACTTTAGTGTCATTAAAATGATAGATCCCTACATATCATGGATATAATTTTACATTGAGAAAAACAATTCTTTCCTTTTGAATATGTCACCACAATAAACAACAGAAGTAAGATGTGGGGTGACCCTCAGTGGTGGAATGTTTCTGCTATGAGAGACAATCCCAAATTCCATGGCTAGCCCTGCAGGAAAAGAAGAAAGAGAAAAGGAGGGCGTACATTAAAAGTGGAAGTGGGAAAAACTTTGTTAAATAGTCAAGCTAGATTAAGAAATCAAACAGTAGAATGTAGTAGCCTACAGGAAAAAGAATTTCTGGCCTGAATAGGCATCAGAGTGAAGTCCTTAAATAAAATAGCAACAACTGACTATTGCCTTATTTGAGCACATTACGTGTTGATAAGATTCCAACGTTTTTGGCGTGGCAACTCTGTTATATTTTACATGCTGTAAAGTCACTTCCTTCTGATGGCGCTACCTTGCCCGGCCTCAGTGGATGAGGATGCTACTTGATGTGGTGGGGTGTGTTGGTGGAAGAGCTCCCCTTTTCTGAGGAGAAGGGGATGGACGATGGGGGAAGGGTGTGAGGGAGGGAATGGGAGGAAGGAGGCAGCAATCTGTATGTGAAGTTAATATATACATTTTTAAAGTTACAAATAGTAATAAAAGAAAATTGTTAATATAGTCTGATGCTATTATATTAAAGAGTGATTTGGACAAAGTGAATCCAGAAGCTGAATATTAGTGAAAGGCCCATGAAATAGGAAAATCTGCCTCCCAACGCTAACTGTCAACCATTGCTTACTTTACAGTATGTTTTTCTTGACTCTGGGGAGTATGAACATTTATAATTGAAATATGACATTATAAGCTCTGACTTCCCTTTTGAAGTTGTCAGATTGGAGTTTCTGTAAACTACTAGTTTGGAATAATGCTGTAATTCCTAGTTTTTCTAAACTTATGCATGTCTAAATATATTTATAATTAAGATATTCTCAAAAAACAACTTATCAAAAATATCGATTATGAAAGTTAAAAACCTTAGATAAACTGTCTCTAAAAGTTAAGATACATAAACATAAACCTTCTTGAGAGAGAGCAAGGAGGGGGTTTTGGGAGGGTTTGGAGAGAGGAAAGGAAAAAGGAATGATATAATTGTATTACATTCACAAAAATTAAAAGAATATTTTAAAATATCTAAAGTAATGGCAAATAATTTTACCAAATACTTAGTATAAATCTTTATTAAATTCAACACAACATATAAAATAATATTAAATTATTGAATTAACTTAAATTGAAATGAAATAAGTTATGACTTCAAGTTAGTGTTTTTTTTTTTTGTTTTTGTTTTTGTTTTTCCAGAGCTGAGGACTGAACCCAGGGCCTTGCGCTTGCTAGGCAAGCACTCTACCACTGAGCTAAATCCCCAGCCCCCAAGTTAGTGTTTTAAAGGGAGAGTTCTTTAAAATGGGAAGTTTATTTATAGGAAATTTAGTAGAAGAAAAGACCACAATGACAGCCTTGATTATGCTCGTGTGAAACAAAGCATGTCCCCTGCAGAAACAACAGTGTGCAAGGACACAGGTGGGTAGCCTTACAAGCTTTTCCATCAATCAAGAAACCACCACTATGGAAACAGCATTCCATGATGTATACACACACACACACACACACACACACACACACACACACACAATAAACATAAAAAGCGAATTCATTATATGTGACCAATGGAGTTAATAGCATATAAACTGACATAGGCTAAGATAACAGGGATCTTATCCTTAGATTAAGATAACTGAAACAGGAATTCCCGAAATATGTGGACAAATGGATTAATCTAGAAATTATCATAATGAGTGAGTTCACCCAGAAGCAAAAAGAGACAAACGGTATGCACTCACTTATATCAAAACACTAGTCCAAGGGATACGTACCATGAAAATCTTTACTTACCAAGAAAGTGGGTCAGAGGAGAGGATATCTGATGGAGACTTTAGGCAAGAGTAGCATGGAAGAAAGAGGAAATAGTAGGACCCACAGGGTCCTGGAACCTACAAGAAAAACTTTATGACAGGCAGATCTGGATCCTGGAGTCCTCCTCAAACTAAGGCACCAGCCAAGGAGAATATAGGCAGTAAGCTTCGAACCCCTACCAGGACCTAGCCAATGAACATGACACTCTCAACCGTTGAGTGGAGAGTGAGATCTGACTCTCACATGAACTCTGGTGCCCCTTTTCTGACCATGTCCCCTGGATGGGGAGACCTGGTGGCACTCAGAGGAAGGATAGCTAGTTACCAAGAAGAGACTTGATATTCTGAGAGCATATATAGGGAGAGGAGGTCTCCCTCAGTCACAGACATAGGGGAGGGGAGAAGGGGAGAAATGGGAGGGAGGGAAGAATGGGAGGAAACAGGGGAAGGGCTAACAATCGAGATGTAATATGAATAAATTAATTAAAAAATTTAAAAAAAAAGATAACTGAAACAGGATGGGAAATGGGATGGACTAGGCATGCTCTGTATGCCTCTCTGGTTTGCTGCCCTACAGTTTAATATTGCATACTGAAATCTACTATTAAAGATTATTTGGGACCTATTTTTCTGTAGAACATCGATCGTATTTCTTTTCAAATTTGTGATGGAAACAGTATTGGATCATGCACTCGGTATTCACGTCACACAAGTATTTGCTGTCAGTGTTTGAGCCATTGATGGATGTGTCAGGACACAGATTAGAGATGAATGCCACGGTCTGAACTGTAAAGTTCAGCTGCATTTCACATGCACACTTCTGTAGTCTTTCCATCTATCATATCTATTTTGCTTTCTGCACCAAATCACACTATTTGCCTTCTCTGTGAATAGATTTGTTCACCGTGCCTTTGGTACCCGCTGTTATTGCCTTTTGATGAATTCAAAATGTAGTGTTTTGCACTCACCTTAAAATGCTTCTTTAGAGAGCATGTGGCAAGATCAAGAGAGACAGTTCAGTGGGTAAAGAGATTTTTGCGCAAGCTTGAAGACCTGAATTCAGATACCCAACACTTATACTAAAAACCAGCTGTAGAATATGACTTTCTCACGTACTATGGTGCCTCATATTTGACCATGTCCCCTGGAGGGGGAGACCTGGTGGCACTCAGAGGAAGGACAGCAGGTAGCCAAGAAGAGACTTGATACCCTATGAGAATATATAGGGGGAGGTAATCCCCCTCAGGAACAGTCATGGGGGAGGGGAATAATGGGAAAATGGGGGCGGGGGAGGAATGGGAGGATACAAGGGATGGGATAAACATTGAGATGTAACAAGAATAAATTAATTAAAAAAAAAAAAGAAAGTACATATTAACAACCTTAGCACTAGGTAGGGGCCAGGTAGAGATAGATGGACCACTACAATTCACTGGCAAAATAGTCTAACTACGTTGGATAGCTCTAGGGTCAGTAAGAGATCCTGGCTTAAAAAATGAGAAGATACCACTGTTGACCACTAGCTTCTATACACATATACACATATACATATACACATATATATCCTCACAGACACAAGGACACACACAAGCATATAGATCTATACAAATACAAGGACATATTCACAAGTATACACAGACACAGATACAAAGACACACATACAAACATATATAATCATACAGACACACGAACACATACGTGTAAGCATGTATATTCACAGAAACAAGGATGCACATGTAAGATTATACATCCAAACAGATGCAAGGTCACACACACACAAGCATATACATCTGTACAGATACAAGGGCACACATACACACAATCATGTAAATGTTCACAGATACAAAGACACACATACAAATATATACCTTCACACAGATAATGTACACTTAAACTATTAAATTCCATCTACATCACGTAGCCATCTGACTGTTTTCTGCCATCCCATGGAGATGATACATAAAGCTTTCTTGTGCCTTACAAACCTGAAATCCTTCTTCACCATTTTATGAAGAGTTTCAAAAAATTATGTTTTCTTATTCTGACACAGACTGAATACTGTGTGTTCTGGGTGAGGGAAGGGAATGAGGGGAGATTGATGAATACATGCACCTTTCTCATGAGAACCACTGTCTATTATCCTTTCCGGCAAAAATAGGCGCTAACAATTTTAACATATACATTTGAAAAAAGCATCTTGATGTGGGAGAGGAGCTTTGAGACTTGAGATCTAGTACAGAATAATGAAAATGGGAAATTGTAACGTTTATTCTCATTTGAGTATTCCACATAGATGCTTCTGATTTGTAGCAGTGGTTTGTGAAGACCAGTCTCATTAAAATCCTGTTTCTCCTCTGTCTAAATGGCCTGTGAGGCAGGATGAGGGTGCCAGATATGGTTAATTTCAAGAATGATCACATACCTCGCTTCAGGAGTTTGAAAATGATCATAATTTATAAATTCATCTACTTTTAGCAATGCATTTCTTTGCCACCACTAAAAGCTAAACATGGTGCTCAGGTCTTTGATATATTTGTAGAATGGTCTTATGATAATCAAGTAGGATAAATTATAGATAAAATAAAGTTAGTATGTCTACTTTTTGCAAGTGTGTCAGTCTTCTTTTTAATTTTTTTAAAATGTTATTAATTTATTCAGATTACAACTTAATTGCCATCCCATCACTTGTATCATCCCGTTCCTCCCTCCCTCCCACTTTCACCCTATACCCCTCTCATAGGTCTATGACCGAGGGGGACCTCCTCCCCCACTATATGGTCATAGGCTATCAAGTCTCATCTTGGTAGTCTGCTTATTCTTTATTTGAGTGCCACCAGGTCTCCCCACCAAGGAGAGGTGATCAAATATGGAGCACCAGAGTTCATGTCAAAGTTAGGCCCCGCTCTCCACATAACTGTGGAGAATGTCCTGTCCATTGGCTACATCAGAGTAGGGGTTTGATGTTTATTCCTTATATTGTCCTTGGTTAGTGCAATAGTTGAACAGACCCCCAGGGCCCTGATGCACCCATCACGATGTTCTTCTTGTAGGTTTCTAGGACCCTCTGAGTCCTTCTATTTCCCCATCTCCTATATTTCTCTTACCTAGAGTCCTAGTAGGATGTCCTGACATCTATCCCAATCGCCCGGTATTTCAAAATGCTGTTGTGTATTTCTGCCTTTCACTTTTTTATTTTTGTTTTTAAGTTTTTACTGACTAGATCAAACGCTGTCTTGGAACCATTATAAACAGCTTAAGATGGTGGAGATGAATAAGAAACACATTAAAAATCTTTTGTGTGTTGCTTCACTTTCCATTGCACTGATATATTAACAAAATATGTTTTCTGGACATGACGTCATTGTACACATGAATTCATAATGACTGTTCTTGCTTGCATGAGACTGCCACAAGATCAGACCAGTGAAAATTCCCACACTGTATTTTTTTTTCATATTCTGGCTAGTACGAATAAAGCCTCCATGAACATTGTTGAGTAGGTGGAGCATCTTTCAGGTATATGCCCAGGAGTGGTATACCTGGGTCTTGAGGTACCACTATTTCCAATTTTCTGAAAAAGCACCAAAATGGTTTCCAAAGTGGTTATACAAGTTTGCATTCCCACCAACAAGAGAGGGGTATTCCCCTTTCTCCACATCCTTGCCAACATGTGCTATCACATGAGTTTTTGATCGTAGTCATTCTGACGGGTGTAAGATGGAATCTCAGAGTTGTCTTAATTTTCATTTCACTAATGACTAAGAACACTGAGCATTTCTTTATGTGTTCACCAGTCAATTGGTATTCATCAAGGGGTTGAAACAGATGCTGAGACTCACAGCTAAACTTTGGGGCAGAGTTCAGGGTGATTTAGGGAAGAGTTTGGGAAAGAGGAGGACCTGAAGGGGACAGGAGCTCCACAAAGAGAAAAACAGAGCCAACAAATCCGGGCTGAGGGGAACCTACAGAGACTGATGCACCAACCAAGGCCTTTGCATGGAGAGACCTAGACCCCCTGCTCAGATGTGGTTCATAGGCAGCAGAGTCTCCATGTGAGCCCCATAGTATAGGGAGTAGGGGCTGCCCCTGACATGGACCCTTTTGCCCAATCATTGATCACTTCCCTCTGGCAGGGTGTCCATGCCAGGCTAAAAAGGAAAAGGATGCAGGCAGCCTTGATAACATTTGAGAGACTGGAGTCAGATGGTAGGGAGGATGGCTCCCCCTTTCAGAGGTCTAAGTGAAGCAGAGAGGGGAAAAGAAGGAGGGAGAGTGGGATCAGGAGGAGATAAGGGAGGGGCTACAATCGGGATGTAAAGTGAATAAATTACAAACAAGCAAACCTAATTTTTAAAAAATTTCTGCATTGGTTAGGGAGGCTGTCATGAAGCTCCATCTCTAACTGAAAGCTATTGGCAACTGATGGTATTGGTCAGGGGAGAGACAGCTTTATTCAGCAATGTGGCACCAGGTAGTTACTCACATTCCAATAGATAGTCCTACACCCATGTGTATCCAATTAGAGTTAGTGGGTTCAAAAAAAGGAGAAAAAAGACATCACGAATAGGAAGAGGAAACTGGGAAAGATGTAATGGATTGGGGAAAAAGAAAGGCAGATTTGATTAGAATATATGCATACTTAAATAAAATTCTTAAAAAAATATTTTAAATATAAGACATCACATTAAGAAAAGGATTATTGTATGGTGAACATGTTTACAAGGTTTGCAATTATAAAAATATAAATATTGAAATATCTAGCATAAAAAATATACTGCATCTGGAAGATAAACTGATCGATGAAAAAATGGAGCATCTGTCTCTATTGTTACTGAGGATCTTTTTCTCCACTAAAATGTAATTCCACACCTTGTTAAAATGGGAAAGACTGCTGACCACTGGAGGTAAAATGAGAAAAAGGGATTCCTTGGAGAACCACAAACTTCCTTGTTCTTGGTCAAGGATCTGATACAGAAAATATGCAGGTATACATGGACAGAAAGTAGCTCTGGGAAAAACAGTCTTTCACCCAATTTGGAAAACTCTAATGCATGAATAAGTTGCCTGGCTCTGTTTGCAAGGTAGGTAAGATTAGAATCTCAGGGCACAGTAAGTTGGCCTGGTTACATTTGCTAACCAAATAGTGCAAGAAAATTTATTAGTATAGTATACTTAGAAGATGTCTCTACTAGTCTTTGTAAGAATGACTCCTACTATACAGTGGCTCCAGTGGGGCCATATGGCCCAAATTCATAGCAAATTCATGTATAAGGAGTGACTTAGTGTATACCTCTGTCCGTCTGTGTCGATGCCTGTCTATCTGTCTCTGTTTCTGTCTTTGTCTCTGTCTCTCTGTCTCTGTCTCTGTCTGTCTCTCTATCTCTGTCTCTGTTTCTGTCTCTGTCACTCTGTCTCTCTCTGTCTCTGTGTCTCTGTCTCTGTCTCTCTCTCTTTCTCCCCCCCCTTCTCTCTCTCTCTCTCTCTCTCTCTCTCTCTCTCTCTCTCTCTCTCTGTGTGTGTGTGTGTGTGTGTGTGTGTGTGTGTGTGTGTGTGTGTATTCTAAGCTGAGGCTTTGCTGCATGAGAAGCACTTTTCCATTTTGTCATAATAATAGTGAGAAATATATATGCAGCTTTGTGTTGTAGTATAGGAGTCTTCAGAGTATGTTTAGATTCTCACTCACGAGTCCCAGGCTTTCCAGTAGGTTAACTTTTTTGGTCGTTAAGATTTTATCTCTCATCCAGAGAGGGTTGTAGATACAATATGAACACGCCCTGTTGCTGTGATGCTGTGCCCGGCAGAACCAACTTAAGGGAAGAAAGATGTACTTAGATCAGGGTTAGGAGGACATACTCTGTCATGACAAGGACATCATGGTGACTAGACTTCAGTCTCTAGGGGACTTCCTATCATATCTGACCAGGATGTAGAGTGCTCAGCTGGAACTGAGGACAACCTGAAACCCTCAAGTCTAAACCCCACAGCCCTCAGTTAGCCATATGTTTCCCTTGTCCACAAGGTTCCTCAGTCTCCCAAAAGATCTGGAAATGAAGCATTCAGGCACAGAAGCCCAAGGCAGGACATCTCATGTACAAACAACAACAGGTATGATGTTTTGTTTCACGGATTTGTTAGAGAGACTATTCCTTCAAAAAAAAAAAAAAAAAAAAAAAAAAAACAAAAAAAAATCAAGCCTTGCTAATCAATTTTTTAAAAAGTGAGTACTCATTAAAAGTAGAATTACTTTCCATCACAAATAAATGAAATCAGAATACAAGATCACCTAAAACAATTACCTTTATAGGCTCTTTTTAATCAGAAGTACATCTGGCTTTAATAATTGAACATGTGCTATTTTTCAGTGTCAATATATTTCTATAGTTTAGCATCCTTAAGTCATTACATACAAAAGTGGCAATAGAACACTCACATATAACATTATAACAGGACTGACCTTTACTCAATAATTTTAAGAGTTTTTTCCCTCTGAAATCAACTTGATTATTGCATACAATATTGTTGTTGGAATCCAGGGCTTCTGTGATTTTCCTGCTATTGAAATATTTACCTTTTATATTTTTACTCCTACGCCAGTGTATTACAATAGCATATAAATGACAGAATGCCATTAAATGTGTTTCTTTCATGTTAAAATTATATAATAAAGGAAGAATCCTTGAATGTTTGTAGAAAATTTAAGAAAAATGAATTTATATTGAAGATGAAGTACAGTGTATGACTCAAGTATTTCTTCTACTGAAAATCTGTTCTCTTATTTTTCCCCCTCAGTCCTATTTCCCATCATCACTGTAAAATAAAGGAATTTACTAGTTAGATACCTATTCATTGCTGTTACAAAATGCCCATTACAAGTAACTTAAAGAAGAAAGAGTTTACTTGGGATCTCACATCCAGGGCATAGATTATCCCAGTGAGGAACTCACGGTGGCACGATCTTGATACAACTGGTGCATTTTATCAATAGTCAGCAAGTAAAAAAATGATTGCTGCTGCTCAGTTTGCTTTCTTTTCACTCAAGCCAGCATATAGAACTAGGTACGTTGCCACCCACATTCATGGTGGACCTTCCCTCTTCATTATACACTTTTTATAAGTACTATTATAGAAACAAGAATTTTCTCCACTATTCATGAACTCCTTGTCTACTGCTTCATTTCTTAATGATCTTGCATAAATAATACAGTCATGTTTAAAATGAGGAATTTATAGCAAGAGAATATTTTCAGTATACAAAATACAGTGTTAATATAAAATATAATGTATAGTGGAATAAAATTAAGGCTTAATTTAATAGGACATGGAGTGATTATTAGCTAACAACTCAAAAAGAAATGTAAATAAACTTAATAGATAAAAGGTTCAATATTCTTAGAAATACCATTTAAACTACTAATGTGATGCCATTCACCATCCATTAGATTCTTATTTCAAGTTCCACAAAAACGTTGCTGGAATTTGATATAAGATTTCTAAAATGTAAGGAAAAAAGTCCATCCCCAACACTTTGGTTACACAATAAACAGATATTTGCTTAGCTGATGGGCAATATCTAAGGTTCTTGGTGGGTTTTGTTCAGCCATGGCATAGATTGATGTTTAGTGAAGGAGGTTTTCCGCCCCATCACTACTGACCTGTTCTTGTTCATGTGTAACAGCCTTGTCCTAGCACTATGGCTTGGCGGCTTGTTAGGATCTCTCTCTTGACGACCATACAGCTCATGCTTAATGCAGCCCATCATGGAAGGAACTTCCCAGCTATTGCTTGACACACACTTGCCAAGATCTTTGACCCAGAACAAGCCAGAAATGAAGCACAAATGAAAGAACAGTAGATCCTTCTTTCTAGAACAGCCCAGTGGTATCTTAGAATTCAATATGGATCCCAGGCTGGCCTCGAACTCATGGAACTTCTCTTGATTCTGCCTCTTGTGTGCTGAGTTTACAGGTGTGGACCACACATCTAACTAAGGACCTTGTTACTTGTGTTTACTTAAGTAATTGGATGATCCTTTTGGTTTCTATTATTCAGATAGAATGAACTTACAGAATAAAAATTGCTGTCAATAACAGCACATATTTTTAACCTTTATGTAATTACTGTTTCATGTTACCATTTTAAGGAATCAGCGAGTGTAATGTGGCATGACATCACTCACAAACAGGTGAAGAGATTGGGTTAAATGTAAACATAGTCTGGCATAACATTTGTTTTGCATTATAAGCTTACAGAAGTTTATTTCTTACAAAGCAATAACATATATCAGTTTATAAAATAAATAGAATATGAATTATACCTAGGACAATTTTAGTGATACTGCACATAGAATTTATGCATAATTCTTTTTACCTCTTTACAAAATTTAATAAATAATATTTTATTTCAAGAGCTATTCCTTAATGCCTCTAAATGAAAACATGATATTTCATTCTATTATAAACATAAATTTTCAACCAAAGACTTATCCTCAGGTAGATGGGTTCTAATTTTTCAGAATTATCAGTACTTTCAACTGGAGAAGTGAACCACCCACCATCACATGCATCTGGCAGCCTCAAAAGTTTGTAGAGGGATGAGAGAGCTTCCTAGTGAGAAAGCAAAAGGTTTGCAAAATATGTCTTCATTGGCACTTCCTGGCATGAGAAAGTTGTCATCTTTGCATGAAGTGGTGCCTCTTACTTTATCACTCTGAGGTTCACATTTAATTTGCATTTATTGGCTCTACTGAGAATATAAAAAAAAATTGAGAGGTTTACTAAGGAGGTAGAAGCAAAATAATCAAGGGTTCAAGGTCATCCTCCATGAACTAGTGAGTTCAAAGCCAGACTAAGGTTTATGATATCCCATATCAAGCATATAAATAAACAAACAAAAACATAGATACAAACATGCAAAATCATCCACCAAATGACCTTAGCAGAGCTTAAACAAGTTAAGATCTTGTTTAATCAATTCTTCAAAGCCCTAATATTCTGAGCTAATTGTTGCAGACATGGCTTTGCTTCTTGGACTTGTGTTTGAGACAGATTCCTATTGTCAAATATGGCCTGGACATTTCTCTCTTTCTTATTTATTTGTTTATCTTGCTTTTGAAATTTTTCAACTTGTTATAATTTATTCAGATTACATGGCAATTTTTATCTCCTAGCTTGTATCTTCTTGTTCCCACTCACCCTCCCTCTTCTAACTTATTTCCCTCCCCTAGACCTCTGGCAGAAGGCTGAGCAGGACACTGATCTATGGTTATAGCAGAATGTTGTTAGGGGTCATTTTATTGTTATGTTCACTTAGCAGAACAACAGTATTTATTTCTTTTTATAGATCCATGGCCCATGCAGTCTCAGGTTCTTGGCTATGTGGGCAACGTCAGGAATGGATACCATGTTATGAAGGAGTTGTTAATGCCAATCAGATAGTGGTTGGCTATGAACACAATATGTGTGCCTTTATTGCACCAGTGGACTGTTCAGGCAACTCACCATTGTATATCTAAATGTTTGTATCTTGGTTGTTATTTACCTTTCTCTGGTAGTATGCAGGGTACCTTCTTATACCAAGAATAAGTCAGTAGAGGTGAAGGCTACAGGTAGGTACCAGCTTGGCTTTATGTTTAATGAGATATATAGGTGTTGGCTTCAACAACAGGACTTACAGTTGGTGTTTTGAGAGCAACTAATAGTTTTGGCAATAGCCTGGGTTATTAGGGGTTTCCACTGTGCCATTTTAGGCAACAGTTCAATTAGATGTAACCGTTTCTCTGCAGTTCCCCTCTCTTCTCATCCTCTCCATGTTTATATTTCCTTTCTCGTCTCCTGTCCATCCCTCTATAACTGTTTATTCTATTTTCCCTTCCTAGAGTTACCTTTATCTTCCTTCTAGTCCCTTAGCCGAAACCTACCTTTTACATTCATCCTCCCAACACTGATAAAAATCATATAAAAGTAAATCCTTTATCATTTTAAAGATTATTTTATTATTAATGTGTGTGTGTGTACATGTGTATGCATGTTTATTAAGGGCTATATACACTGGTGTTCAGGTACCCACAGAGCCCATTTAAAAATTGTCATATCTCTTGAAGCTGGAGTTACAGGTTTTCAGTCATCTAGTGTGGGAGCTGGAAACTGAAGTTGACTTCTTTACAAGAGAAGCAAGTGTTCTTAACCACTGAGCCATATCTCTAGTCCCTAAACTTTTTATTTTTTATTGCTTTCATTAACCCAAGTAGTTTTTAAATGAAAATGCTAATTAGTAATAAATAAGAATTTCTTAGCAAAGCAATTAATTTATAGAGACATGCCAGCTTATCTATATATCTGTTGTTGTTAGTTTTTAATGTAAGCTTGCTTTCTGAGATGGGGTATTTAGGGCTTTGCCTCCTGCAGAAGGTTACTTATGCTGCATCCATGTGATGCTGTGGAGTCTTCAGCTGACATTCAAGGGATACTCCATTCTGTGTTTGATGTGCATCTTATAAGCATCATCTGCCAAGTCATCAACCCAAGTCACCTATAGAACTCACTTACAATGTCTGCACAAGTGACCGTGCTTCAGAAGACAGCAGTCAGATCCTCATGTCCTTTGCATTGTGCTTCTCTCATCCAATATTCCTCGTCCCTTTTGTTTTTGTTAATATTAATATTTCTCAAATCTCCCTTGTGGGCTAGGAGATAGCCCAGTGGCAGGACCAGAATGGGCCAGGCCTATTCAGTCAGTATCATCTCCTATATAGAGTTTAGTTTTTATAAGGTTCATTTTTATTAATTTTTTATTGTGCTTAGCATCTCTGCTAATTAACTTGATATGATAAATTATTTCTTGATTATTTTACTTGGCTTCTATTGGGTTATTCATTTTAATAGGTCTAAAGTATTTATTTTACGAATTACTGTATGTGTATGTGGTTCATATGTGGTTTTAGACAATTGGACAGAGATCTTCATGCTTGAATAACAAGTATTTTTCCCCTAAGCCATCTCCCTGTACCCTATTGTATTATCATTTTAATTGTAAAAATATATCAGCCTTTTTTAACAGGTTCTCAAAATATCTCCTCAGCTACTGTGAGTTCCTATGAAATCAAGGATTGAAAACACTAATACAGAGGGGTTTTTTTTTTTTTTTTTCATCTTAAGAAGCAACTTTGTAAGAGAAGTTGCTTAACTTCGGGATTTTAATGTTCCTGCTATTGAAAGAAGATAATGTTTCCTTCAGGGAGACTAGAATAATGAGGATGCTTAAAGTTTATCCGTTTTTAAAAAAGCCATTATGTGAATAGCGCCGCTGGCAGGAAAGCTCAAGAAACACTGGGAAGTGGTGGTCAGTCCTCTCCATCTGTTGCAGGGAAAGACCCACTCTCTCCCCAGCAGCTTCTGGGATGCCTCAAAAGAGAATCCAAGGCTCTCACAAGTCAGAATTGACTTTACTTTATAAATGATTTTATTAACTCAAAGGTTGGGGTATAAATGCTTTTGTGGCTTCTCCTTGTGGCTTCAGTATACATTAAATATGCAGATTCCCAAACAGTATTTTCAGCATTGAGACTGATATAAATTCTACTGTCTTGCCACACTAAAATATTCACAAAGGACACAATGAAAGAGTCCTCTCTAAAACCAGAGTACAGAAGTTGGGAAGAAGAACTTGTCAATTTCTATTTCATATACTGTGCACTACAGCAGGCACCACAAACACATGGTGAGGTGAGGAATCTTAAAAGGAAAGTTTGCCACTAGGAAGCTTCGTGTTGTCTGTAACAGTACAAAGAGATGTCGTGAGGAAAAAGAAGCCAGTGAAGGCTCTCACACAAAGGCACAGAATGGACCTTAAATATTCATTACAACTCAGAGGATTTTGTCTACTTTCTTTATGTCTTTAAAAGTAATTTTTATGCCAGCTATATGCAGTTTGGTTTCCTGATGGCCAATAGGATAAACACGTTCTTCATATTTGAGACTAACTATTGTATTTTATCTGTGTGTGTGTGTGTGTGTGTGTGTGTGTGTGTGTGTGTGTGTGTGTGTTTGTATATGCTCATGTATGTGTGTGCTCACATGAAGGCCAAAAGCCCACCTTGAGCATCTTCCTCAATCACTTTCCATCTCATGTTTACAGGCACAGTCTCACACTGAACCTTGAACACGCTGATTTGACAGTACTGGCTGCTGCAAGCCCCAGAGATACTTCATTCAGAATACAGGCACATACAGCAGTGCCTGACATTTTAAAGTGGAAGCTGGAGACTGAACTCAATTCTTTCTGCTCCTTCAGCAGGCACTTTACTTACAGAGCCTTTTCTCCAAGCCCCAAACTGTTTATCTCTAATCACTGTTAATTCTTGTTTTTAAAAAAATCATGGGGAAAATATAAAATTTTCACTTAGCTTACATATTTTGCAAAATAGTATAATCTTTTCCAGAACAGTGGACTAATAGAGCAAAATTTTGCTTTCTTTTAAATGTGAAAAGTATGAACGGTTTCAAGGATAGTCATTGAAAATTACTACTTTTACCTAGTGTTACCTCCTAAGAAAGATGTTGGAAGTTTCTTGTTGAGAAGCTTTGAAAGGGAAAAAAATGTAGGCTTTTATTTTTTATAAATTAAAACAATATATTGCATAGTCTAAAGAACAGTATCAAACCAGATTGTCATGTTTGGATATTTTCATAGAATGAATTGACATATTTGGCCTAGCATAAATAGATCACACATCTCTGCCTATGTCTTGAGCATTTAATTTGTCATTATGAGACAATACAATTTCAGTTTGCACTCCTTCCAAGCCCTTCTAAACAAACAATTCCTCGCTATTGACATAAAAACATAATGTGTCATCTAATAAAGATTGATCTCAGTAAGATGGGAGCACAGAGCAGATGTCAGTCTGCGTTAGTCAGCTTGTGTGAATTGAGGTCATCCTGGCAAACAAGAGGACATGGTTGTACCACTCTGAAGTCCTTCCTATATTCTTAATTAAACGGTTCTTGAACTCATCCTAGTTTGGAATTTATATGGATATATACAATCTAGAAAATTTCTAGGCATTGTCTGTTTTATTTTGTTTTTGTTTGTCTTTATTTGATTTGAGCAATTTTTTAACTTTTATTTTTATTATTTTTCTTTTTTCCATATACAATTATATTATTAACATATATACAATAAACTGCCTACAACAAAAAGAACCATGAAACAATCAGGAATTATATAAATGTTACATTCATAATGTCTTCGTTATTTGTACTTGGCAACTTTGAAGAAAACATCTTTTCTATCTTAATGCATCTAAAATTCTGAATTTAAATCAATATCTATCATATCTACTCTTTATCAAATTAAAATATCTATCTAGACCTACAACCATCTTAAACCCTAAACAACTAAGCTTAATTGTAAATCTAAACTATCTGGTCCTCATCCCCATCATAGACTTGAGAAGGAATAAAATTGATTACCTGACTATTCAGGGGGTTCAGGTTAGCAGCTTCCCAAGTGAGAAGATGACAGAGACAGTTTGCTACCTGAGCAGTCACCCAAAACTCTCTATAACATTGCAGCAGCATCTTTAACCTTCTGACCTAATATATCTGACATATTTGTTAGGAAGGAACTATTTAGTACTTCCTTACCCTGTTTTGGCAGAGTTTGGCCGTCGACTCTGCCTGCATGCAAGCATGCCTTTTTTTTAGGCAGAATTCTGTTTGTGGTAGAAAGGAGGACATTTTGTCCAGCGACTTGTTTGCCATGATTTGAAACCATCTCCATAAGGAGGTTCTTTGATGCTCATCATCCTCTTTGAGGTAGGCTGGGTATTGCCAGGAGTTAACCAGTCTCATTGTTATTACTCTTTAAAACAATAAAAACATTTTAAATGCCGTATTCTGGATGTCTCTGAGGTTTTTCAAGACATTATCTAACTATTTTACCTTATATTTCTAGAGAATCATATGTATCTGTCTCACCTAAGATGTACATTCTTGGGATAAAGATAAACTAGTAATTGATATGACCATGATTTGATCATCTAATAATTAACATGTATAACTTATGTGTCCTAAACAGCCTGCAATAGCACTTTCAAAGTATTGAAAATAAGCCTTGTATTATAATTGAGTTATATGGGTACAATACTGCATATTAGAGTAAAAAATATAAAATGTGTGAAGAATAATCTCAGATTTGAATTCTATGCCCCTATATCTAAATTTTAAACTTATTTTTGCACCATATACAAAATTATATAACAGTGAATTAGAACTAACCTTGTGAATAACAATTAGGGCATTAAGTTGAGGGGCTGGTTCACTAATCTACTTTTTTTTCTATCTTCCCTATATATTTCTATATTCCCCTGGTTTCTTTTCAACCCCTACCTCCAAACCTAAGAATGGAAGATTAAGGAAAAGAGAGCCATCCCAGCATCCAAACTTGTTTTCTCTCTAAATAAGAACAACAATAATTTATACCCAACTCTCATTGAAAATAACCCTCTGTAGCCCAAGAAAGCAACCAAAAACCTACTGACTCCCCCTTAAGAGAAATGGGACATCATTCTCTTAAGTTTTTAAATATGTATTTTATTAATTTATTCATACTACATCTCAATGGTTATACCATCCCTTGTGTCCTCCCACTCTTCCCTCCCTCCCATTTTCCCCTTACTCCCCTCTCCTATGACTGTGACTGAAGGGGACCTCCTCTACCTGTTTATGCTCATAGGGTCTCAAGTCTCTTCTTGGTAGGCTGCTATCCTTCATCTGAGTGCCCCAGGCCTCCCCATACAGGGAACATAGTCAAAAATGGGGCACCAGAGTTCATGTGAAAGTCAGTCCCCACTCTCCACTCAACTGTGGAGAATGTCCTATTCATTGGCTAGATCTGGGTAGGGGTTCGATGTTTACTGCACGTATTGTCCTTGGCTGGTGCTATAGTTTGAGCAAGACCATTGGACCCAGATCCAGCCATCATAATGTTCTTCTTGTAGGTTTCTAGGACCCTCTGGATCCTTCCATTTCCCTAGGTCCTTGCTTCTCTCACCTAGAGTCCCAATAGGAAGTCTTCACATCTGTCCCACTTTCCTGGTAAGTGAAGACTTTCATGAGACATGCCCCTTGGCCTATTGTCCAGATAAAGTGAGTATATGCCATTTGACTCTTTCTGTTTCTGGATTAACTCAGTCATTATGATCATTTCTAGTTCAATCCACTTGTCCACAAACTTCCAGATTTCCTTGTTTTTAATAGCTGATTAGTATTCCATAGTGTAAATCTACCCCAGTATCGTTATCCATTCTTCTACTGAGGGTCATTTAGGCTGTTTCCATGTTCTGGCTATTATGAATAAGGCTGCTATGAACATGGTTGAGCAAATTTTCTTGTTGTGTGCTGGAGCATCTTCTGGGTATATTCCAAGGAGTGGAATAGCTGGGTCTTGAGGAAGCCCTATTCCCAGTTTTCCGAAGTGGCTGTACTAGTTTACATTCGCACCAGCAATGAAGGAATGTTCCTCTCTCTCCACATCCTCGCCAGCATGTGGTGTCACTTGAGTTTTTGGTCTTAGCCATTCTGATGGGTGTAAGATAGAATCTCAGAGTTATTTTGATTTGCATTTCCCTGAAGGCTAAGGATGCTGAGCATCTCTTTAAGTGTTAATCAGCCATTCGATATTCCTCTGTTTAGTTCTGAGCTCCATTTCTCAATTGGGTTATTTGGTTTGGTGGTGTTTAATTTCTTGAGTTCTTTATATATTTTGGATATTAGACCTTTGTCAGATATAGGGTTGGTGAAGATCTTTTGCCAGTCTGTAGGCTGTCACTTTGTCTTGGTGAATGATGTTTTTGATGTGTTCTTGTATTCATTATGCAAGTATTTTATTGAGTATGTTTGCATCAATGTTCATAAGAGAAATTGGTCTGAAATTCTCTTTCTTTGTTGGGTCTTTGTGAGGTTTAGGTATCAATGTGACTATGGCCTCATAGAATGAATTTGGTAATGTTCCATCCATTTCTATCTTTGGAATAGCTTCAAGAGTATTGGTATTAGCACATCGTTGAAGGTCTGGTAAAATTCTGCACTGAAACCACCTGGCCTTGAACTTTTTTTGGTTGGGAAACTATCAATAATTGCTACTATTTCTATAGGGGAAATGGAACAATTTAACTTGTTTATCTGTTCTTCACTCAATTTTGGCAAGTGGAATTGATCAAGAAAACCATCCATTTTCCTTAGATTTTCCAATTTTGTGACATATATGCCTTCAAAGTAGGATCTTATGATTCTTTGTATTTCTTCAGTGTCTGTTGTTATGTCTCCCTTTTCCTTTCTGATTTTGTTGATTTTAATACTGTCTCTCTGCCTTTTAGTTAGTTTGGCTGTTTGTCTATCTTGTTGATTTTCTCAAAGAACCAGCTCTTGGTTTTGTTGATTCTTTGGATGGTTCTCTTTGTTTCTAATTTATTAATTTCAGCCCTGAGTTTAATTATTTCCAGATATCTACTCCTCTTCTGTGTTTATGCTTCTTTTTTTTAACTAGGGCTTCCAGATGTGTCGTTAAGTTGCTTATGTGGGATGTTTCCAATTTCTTTTTAGAGGTACTTAGTGCCTGAATTTTCCTCTTAGCACTGTTTTCAATGTATCCCACAAATTTGGGTATGCTGTTCATTCATTTTCAGTGAATTTCAGGAACTCTTCAATTTCTTTCTTTATTTCTTCCCTGACCCAGGTGTCATTAGTAGAGAGTTCTTTAGTTTCCACGTATGTGTAAGCTTTTTGTTATTTCTGTTGTTGTTGAAGTGCAGCCTAATACCATGGTGATCTGATAGGATACAAGGTATTATTTCAATCCTCTTGTATCTGTGGAGGCTTGCTTTGTGACCTACTATGTGATCAATTTTGGAGAACATTCCATGGGGTGCAGAGAAGGAGGTATATTCCTTTTTGTTTGGGTGAAAGGTTCTGTAGATATCTGTTAGATCCATTTGATTCATGGTACTGGTTAATGATGTTATTTCTCAGCTTAGTTTCTATTTCAATGACCTATCCTTCAGTGAAAGTGGGGTGTTGAAGTCTCCTACTGTTATGGTGTGGGTATCAATGTGTGGTTTAAGCTTCGTTCATACAAACGTGGGTGCCCTTGTATTGGGAGCATAAATCTTCAGAATTGTGATGTCATCTTGGTTGACTTTCCCTTTGATGAGTATGAAGTGTCCTTTCTCATCACTTTTGATTAATTTTGGTTGAAAGTCTGTTTTGTCAGATATTAAAATGGCTACGCCAGCTTGCTTCTTGTGATCATTTGCTTGGAATATTTTTTCCAGCCTTTTACCTTGAGGTAATGTCTGTCTTTATGTGTGAGATGTGTTTCTTGAATATGGAAGAATGTTGGATCTTGTTTATGCATCCATTCAGTTACTCTGTGTCTTTTTATTGGAGGATAGAGACCATTGATGTTAATGACCAGTGACTGTTAAGAGTCTTAATTTTGATGTTGGTTCCAGTAGAGCGTTTATGTGGTTGTGTTTTTGCGATGGTGTAGTTGTCTATTTCCTGTGTAATTTTAGTTGTAGCTTGTCCCTTTGGGGTGTTTTCCTTCTAGTACCTTCTGTAAAGCTTGATTTATGGATAGGTACTGTTTGAATTTGTTTTTGTCATGGAATATTTTGTTTTCTCCATCAATGGTTATTGATAGTTTTGCTGGGTAAAGTAGTCTGGACTGGCATCTGTGGTCTCTTAGGTTTTGCAGGACCTCTGTCCAGGCCCTTCTGGCTTTTATGGTCTCTGCTGAGAAGTTAGGTATAATTCTGATAGGTTTGCCACTAAATGTTATTTGGACCTTTTCCCTTGCAGTTTTTAATATTTTTCCTTTGTTCTATATATTTTGTGTTTTGATTATTATGTGACGGGATGTTTTTCTTTTCTGGTATATTTTATATGGTGTTCTGTAGGCCTCTTGTATGTTTATAGGCATCTCTTTCTTTAGATTGGGGAAGTTTTCTTCTATGATTTTGTTGAGACTATTTTCTGGGCCTTGGAGTCTGGCATCTTTTCTTTTCTCAATGCCTATTTTCCTCAGATTTCTTCATTTCATGGTGTCCTTGATTTCTTGGATGTTTTGTGTCAGGATTTTTCCAGATTTAGCATTTTAATGGTTGCTTCAAGATCTATGATTCTATCTTCTAGACCTGAGATTTGTTCCTTCATCTCTTGGATTCTGTTAGAAAGCCTCACCTCTATGTTGCTCACCTTCCTCTCTGAGCTCTTACATTCTCGTTTTTCTTCTGTCTGTGTGTTTATCATTGAATCCATTTTCTCCTCCAGACCTTGAACTGTTTTATTGATTTCTTTCATCTCATTATTTGTATATTCCTGAGTTTCTTCCATTGCCTCTTTATAGACCTTCAGAGCTTGAACAGTTTTATTAATTTCCTTCATCTGGTTGTTTGTATTTTCCTGAATTTTTTCCAGTTCCTCTCTACAGGCCTCTTTTATGTCTTCCATCTGTTTGGCTGTATGTTCCTATATTTAGTTATGAATATTATTTGTTTCCTCCATTATCATCCTCATTACTAAGTATTTGAGGTCATATTCTTGTATTTCCATTGTGTTTGAGTTCTCTGGGTTGTTTTCTTTGAGATAGCTGGGATCTGGAGATACCATATTGTTTTGGGTTGTTTTTCTTTTTCTTTTTCTTTTTTTTTTTTTTGCATATGATTTTATGTTGTACTTTATTCATCTTTCCATCTTTATTTTTCAGAGGTAGCTTCCAGAGTTGGGTGGAAGGCGTCTGAGCATAGATTCATCTGTTTTCTCATGATTTCCCTAGGCCTGAAGCTTTGATGCTTCACTATTCTGGATGGCAGGAGGACAGCTTTGTGATTTAGGTCTCTCACAGACAGCGATCCCCAGCTCCCTTGTACTGTGGGTCCTGTAAAAGTCCTGGGACTCCAAATGCCTACTGGGTCACACCAAAGTGCCCACAGCCTTCTGGGTCCCCTTGTGGTACTGGAGCTCTTCTGGGACTGACACAGTTTGGGCAGAGGTGGTCTGATGACCACTCTACTCCCTGTCTCCCTGAGATTTCCTTAGTCCCGGACCTTTGGTATTCTGCTGGTCTGTAGTTCCTGGTAGCGTTTTGGTACACAGAGTGCTCACAGAGTCCAGTTTAGTGTCACGGGGACCAAACCACACACACACACACACACACACACACACACACACACACTGTGTCCAGTTAGTATCTATGGACCCAACCTGAGCATTGAGTTGAGTTCACGTCTTTTGACACATACCAGTCTCGGGGTCCAATCCACATGCTTAGTCTAGTTAGTACTGAGTCCATCCCGGGTCTTGGTCCCAAACTGCATACTGAGCTTGCTGAGTTCAACTAGAGTCCCGGGACCCAGACTGCACTCCAAGCTCAGCGAGGGTCTCTGGGCCCAAACTGCCCACCAATTCAGCTATGTTCTCTGAGCCCAAACCATGTGCTGAGTTCAGCTAGAGTCTCAGAACCTGATCTGTGTGCCAAGCTTAGCTAGATCTCAGGGGCTGAACGGGCCACCAAGTTCAGTTTGGGTCTCTGGGCCCAATCCGCATGCCAAGCTCAGCCAGGTCTGGACCCAAACCACATACTCAGCTCAGCTAGGGTCTCAGGGGCCAAACCGTGCACAGAATCCAGTTTAGGTCTCAGGTCACGAGCCATGTGTCGAGTTGAGCTTTGGTTATAGGGCCCAAACCATGCACCAAGCTCAGTTAGAGTATTGGGACTCAAATCTTGCCCTGAGTTGCCTCTCCTGCAGCAATTCCCATGGGTCAGCACACCGATCGCCTCTTTCAGAGGGTTCCCAGCTGCAAACCTCAGCTATTACTCTGGTCTGAGAACATCCGTGCTCCTTCCGTGTTCGTGGGTATGCAGATTTTCTGTATTTTGATCCTTTCAAACTGTGGAGTACTCCCACTATAGTGGGTGGGGAGCTTAGTGTTCCTCGTTAAGAATTCTGTGCAATTCCCTGAATCATTTACTGGAGCTTCTAAACATGCTCCACACTGTTCGCCACCATCTTGGAGTCCTCTTTTAAGTTTTTTCCAGCTTATTTGGGATAAATAATACCTTTGTAGGGGCCCAAGTAAAATTGGAGAAATGATTAAACAAGCTAGAAAAGCACACGCCGGTGAGGATGTGGAGATTTCATTGTTTTTTATAGCTGAATACTATACCATTGTGTAAATGTGCCATAGTTTCTTTATCCATTTTTCAGTTGAAGGACATCTAGGTTGTTTCAAGATTCTGGCTATTATGAATAAAGCTGCTATTAACATAGGTGAGCAAATGTCCTTGTTGTATGGTGGAGCATCTTTCAGATATATACCCAGAAGTGGGATAGTTCTTTCTTTCTTTCTTTCTTTCTTTTTATTAATTTATTCTTGTTACATCTCAATGTTTAGTTCTTTCTTGAGTTAGCACTATTCCCAGTTTTTTGAGAATACGCCAGAGTTGTTCTACAAGTTTTCACTCCCACTAGCAATGGAAGAGTGCTCCCTTTTTATCACATACTTGCTAGCATGTGCTGTCACTTGAGTTTTTATTTTAGCTATTCTGATAAAGGTAAGATGGAATCTCAGAGTCATTTTGATTTGCATATACTTGATGATTAAGGACATAGAGCATTTAAGTGTTTTTCTGCCATTTGATATTCATTTGTTGAAAATTCTGTGTTTACCTCTGTACCTCATTTTTTATTTGGATTATTTGGTTTGGTGGTGTTTGATTTTGTGAGTTATTGATATATTTAGTATATTAGCCCTTTGTCAGATGTAGGCTTGGTGAAGATCTTTTCCCAGTCTGTAGTCTGTTGTTTTGTTCTGTTGACAGTGTCCTTTGTCTTACAGAAGCTTTTCAGTTTCATGAGGTCCCATTTTTTTATTATTTATCTTAGAGCCTGAGCTATTGGTGTTCTGTGCAGAAAATTTTCTCCTGTGCCAATGAGTTCTATGCTCTTTCCCACGTTTTCTTCTAACAGATTTAGTGTGTCTTGTTTTATGGTAAGGTCTTTAATCCACTTCAACTTCTGTTTTCTGTATGTCTATTCACATATTTTTACATGTAGACATCCAGTTGGTCCAGCACCATTTGTTGAAGATGCTGTCTTTTTTCCATTGTATGGTTTTGGCTTCTTTGTCAAAAATCAAATGTCCATAATTGTGTGGATTTATTTCTTGGTCTTCATTTCAATTCCATTGATCAATGGCCTATTTGTATGTGACTACCATGCTGTTTTTATTACTTTTGCTCTATAGTACAACTTGAGATCTGAGATGGAAACTTCTTCAGAAGTTCTTTCATTATACAGGATTGTTTTTTATCTATTCTGGGTTTCGGGTTTTTTTAATATGAAGTTGATATTTGCTATTTTCAATATCTGTAAAAAATATGTATTTTGATGGGGATTGCACTAAATTTATAGGTTGCTTTTGGTAAGATAGCCATATTTACTATGTTAATTCTCCCAGTCCATGAGCATAAGAGATATTTACATTTTCTGATGTCTTCTTCTGTTTCCTTCTTCAGAGTCTTGAAGTTTTTTTTTTTTTTTTCATGTAAGTCTTTCACGTGTCTGGTTAGAGTTACACCAAGATACTTTATATTATTTGTGACTATTGTGAAGGGTGTGGTTTCTCGGTTTTCTTTCTCAGCCAGTTGACATTTGTAAAGAGGAGGGCTACTGATTTTTTTTAGTTGATTTTGTATCCAGCCACTTTGCTGAAGGTGTATATGACAATCTTAAAAACAAATTATTTCAAAAACAAGAAAGGAGAAAGACTACATGATGGGCAGAAACAACCAAAAGTTGTGGTGCAAAAGACTTTTGGGTAATTAATTCCATGTTGTCATTCATTGATATATTAGACTCATTATTTAATGTAATTTGAGGGGCTTTGAATTGACCCTGAGACTATAAAGTATAGTGAGCAAGCAATGCTCCCAATTCTTAATAGTTTTGACAGTTGTAGGAAGATTGCAAAATTAAGATAATTTTGGAATTCAAATCACTCACAGAACAAAGCAATAGACTAATTTTAGATCCTGGATGTTTTAATCAATTCTAATGCAGTGAATAGACACAACAACCACAGAAACTCTTATAAAGAAAAACATTTAAATGGGGCCTAGCATACAGTTTCAGGGATTTAGTCTATTGTCATCATGGTGAGAAGCATTGAGGAGCACAGGCAGACATGGTGCTGGAGACAGAGCTGAGAATTCTACATCTGGATCCAAAGGCAGCAGGAAAAGACAGTGACACAGGGCCTGTCCTGAGCTCCTTAAACCTCAAAGCCTATCATCTGTGACACATTTCTTTCAACAAGGCCACACACCCCAATAGTGCCACTCTCAGGTGACTAATCATTCAAATCTATGAGCACATGGGGACTGCTCTTAGTCAAACCACCACACTGAATATGATCAATCAATCATACTTAGAAAGAATTGGTCAGTCAATCTATATTGCTCTGAGGATCACAGCTGAGTAGTACATAATTAGAAACATCAATGCTTTCACTAGGCATAGTGAGAGACATTCTTCACACAAGGAGCAAGCCATGGGGTAGCACAGGCAGGAAAGGATCATCCTAAATTGTGTAGGAGACACAGGATGGAATCTCTCTAGGTATGCCTTAAAATCTATCTCAGCTTTGATTAGTTGTGACTATAAGAAAGTACTTTTTAAATTGAAATTAAATATGTCATCTTAAACCTTTACTTGTTCTATGTTTTGTGAACTACAGGGACTTTGTAACTTTTCTAAGTGAAATCACTCAATTATTAGAAAACTCATAACCGTTTACATTTTATACTAGAAAATTTATTTTAACTATAAATCAAGTTCTATGGTTTTGACCTTTATATAATACTTCTTATTAATAAAAATTTTCTACATTTTATCATTCTACCTTATTTCAAGAGTATAAATAAAGTGAGAAATATGAACTGTAGAATAAATGAGTATTTTGTTACAATCTTCATTATTTAATGAACTATTTTCTATTACTTTAACTGGAGATACACCAAAATTTTTTCTTAGATGAGATTACTTTCTTCTAAAATTTCCAAAGATCGTTTATACATGTTTTTGAAACCTACATTGGGAATAAAATTATCAGGCCAAGTTTAACGCCCATGTCATAATGTATGCTTAGACTTGTCAACCTTGACATGCAAATCTGAGGAAATATGACTGTATTTGAGGTGCCAAGTATCTATTTTCTTTGTACAAAACTTACAACATAAGCAACAGAATATGACCACAAAACAAATCTAAGAAAAACAGGACTTGTAAATGGAATTTTATAGCCATCTCTAAATTATCTAACGTAACATAGATGAAATATTCATATTGCGTGAACATGAAGACAGAAAGAATACAGACAGTAACTACGTTCACAGCAACAATAAGTGAGAGGCCTGAAACCTGAACAACAAGGTGGCTGTTCATACCTTCAATCTGTGAACTGACTGGAAAATATCTTTTCCTTCCCATTTTCTCTTATCTTGATGAAAAATATTGAGGTCTAAGTTCATCATTGAATTTTCATTATTTTAAAATAAGTGTCTATTCCTTGGAGTATTGTAAAAATACTGAATAATTCGCATTTGTGATTTTCATACTATGTAACAATCAAGATGAGATTCCACTGATAGAAATTGACAAAAATCAACCACTCTCCTGACGGTGAACATCTGTGTTTATTTACATTACTTCAGTTTTGATTTGGAAACATAAACGAACCTTATATGTTTTTCTATTTTAATTCAATTGCTAATCTTATTGTATAAAAGCTGTGATGCCTATACAGTTTTGCCAAGTTTTTATACAATGCCAAAGAGTTCAAGAAACATGTTTTATTTACCCATCCTGAAAATGAGTCCATCCCTGTGGAGTGTTTAATAACAAGTCTCAAACTGAAAGTGGTAGAATTTTATCAAAAATGTGGACTGGTGTCAGTCAAAAAGCCTGGTCTTAAAGCATACTAGAGAATTGCTTATCACACTGCTATGAGAAAGAATCCAAACACATTTGAAAGCACTTGGTGAAGCCATATGTCCTGGAAATGCTATGGTGGTTCATGAGGAAGCAAATTAAATTTGTTCCTCTGTAATATGTAAAATGTCACATAGTTTAGAATCACTAAAATCTCTTTTTAATATTTCAAAGAAGAACACAGAGTGCCTGGCAGCTGTTACTGCCCTTCAGTATGGGAGATGAGTCTGTTGCTGTCCTTCAGTTGAACCAGCTCTTATGTGTGTGCATCAAACATGAATGCACGGTTTCTATTCTGTGAGCCCCTCTTCAATGCTGTTAAGGTCTTCGGTATCTTCAGATGGTGAAAATTTCCCGTGCCAATCCAGACTTCATCTGGAAAAAAAAAATCTTGTTGCTCTGCATAGAAGAGACACCTGCAGTTTTTGGCAATGCCTCTGCATTTGCAATTGTACAAAACAAAGGAGTTCAGCGGGCACCATTGTGACTCACTGGTTTCTGTATCTGTGGATGTGTGCACCAGAGACTGTGCCAACCATACTCTACGTTCTTTTCTACTGCCCTGAAAGTTGTCAGTCTCACTAGAATAAGAGGCTTGAATAATTAAGTTTTCAATACGTTTGTTTCCAAATCAAGGAATGGGGAAAAATTCTGTGATCTTATTTGTTTAACATCTCTGAATTTATTTTAAACAATAAACCTCACAGGTTGTTTATATCTTAGACCTCTTTTTAAGGGAAAAAGATTGCAATGGCCTTGCCAGCTAAAGTTAAATTTATGTATGTATAACAGAAAAAGAAAATTATAATGATATGGAAGTTTGTATTTCTATCTTGGGAGTTGTAGGCTATCCAGTGCAGGCATGGTTTCGTTCAAGCCTTTCTATCATTTCTAGCCTTCTGTCTCTACTTTGTCAGTTTAGATCATAGCTTTCATCCTCAGTGTAGGCTTATGAGCCAAGATGGAGACATCATGTAGGAGAATGGATTCTCTAGGGTCCATGAATGATAAATGAGAAAAACATTTTATGAGTTACTTTAAGTAGCTTTCATGGACATGTTCTCTCACATGTCACTGAAGAGACTCTAGTTCTACGACCATATCCAAACATTAGGGAGAATGGAAAAATCTCCTCTGTTCGCATCAAACAATGTAACTAGGAAAATAATTATATTCTTAAGATAAAAGGGAGAAGAGGAAAATGGAAGTGAGTTTAAGTGATTAGTGGTGCCTGCTCCAAGGCTCAGAACTAATTAATTGAGTGTATTTCATTGTTTGGCTCTACTGGTATATCAGCGTGATATAGAAAAACAGGTATCTTTATTCATTTAATCTGCTGAAGTCTTTGTGATCGTTAGAAGGAAAAGAAAATGACCAGGGTCATTCCACATTTTGGGGGGAAGCTCTGAAAACTTTTTGTTGTTTTCTGTAATCTCTCTCTTGACCTGATGTGGTGTTGTTGTTTCCTTTCCATTCAATGCTGCATTGTTGGGGTGGGTACGCAAGTTTGGGGAGACTTCATCTTTTTTCTGCAACTCCTTGTAACTATCTCAAGGTTCTCACTTGAGCTTCTCCTGGTAGAAGTGTGACGGTGGTAGATAGGTCTTGTGGTAAGGAGAGGCTGAGAACCTACCTGTCCTGTGGAGATGGGATAAGGAGATGGAAAGAGCCATGATTGTGCATTCTTTAAGGCCATACACCCTTGGGTGTTGATTCTTTAACCCATAAAATTTAACTACCAAAATAGGGATGCAAAGATAAAATTATTAGGGCAATCAGACAGAATTAACCGGGTGGTAGCGTTTTTGAAAGTAGCTTTCTGAGAAAAGATCCTAGTGTGATGAGTGGACGAGTGAATGACATTCTCTGAAGCTGCCGTGGATGTGAGATCTTCCACCCTGCTGCTATTGTAAGTGGGCAGGTGAGAAGCACTCGACACTAGCCTTTTTGGGTTGGATTTTCTGGAGACAGGTGTTAGATGAATGCCCTGTGAAAGCAATTGCTTGGAAGTCTTCCCAGTAACTTATAGGCGGGAAATGAAAAAGGAAGGCAGGGTGTGAAGGATCTTACACAAGAGTCTAAAAGTTCTCTTGGGAACTTGTCTTGGGAGATCTTTATAGTCAGAGTGAGCCACTACTCAGTGTGTTCCATGCTGTCTGAAAGTAAACTCAAAGATAACTTCTATTATTCCAGCTGTACATGGATGGTGTAGACTTGAGAAAAGAGCCTTTCAACTAAGACATACCGGTGCTGTGTGTTTGTTGTAGGAGAGAAAACAAACACGGCCAGAAAACTACTGTGTTAAATAATGGTAAAAGGGAACTGACAAGATGTGGCCCAAGCCGCAATAACACACAAACAAAAACCTATATAAAACTAATGCTGTTCTGTGTGCTACAGTTGCACAACTTTCCTGCTACAAACACCTCTAAGTAATTAGAAATGTAACAAAATTATGCAAATCTGTTCATCTGGCATGGTTGATATAAAGATTAGGTGCATGAATAACACCACATGTTCAATTGCAGAGAAGGATGGACGATCTGGACCACAAGCCAAGATCCAACCTTCCAAGGTCTTCTAGAGAGGAGGTATCTCTTGGTAATAAGACAGATCTTGAATGTCTTACAACAGAGCTATAGAGTGAGGATGGTGGGGAATGCTGCATGCGTATGTACAGGAACGTTTCCTATAAATTGGCTGTAGACTAGTCAAGCAACGTCTCCTAGATTTGATATTCTTTTACTGAGTCCAGGATACTTGGTGTGATTTAGTGCAAAGTGAGATGTGTTTTAAATGAAAAAAAGGTTCCGTATAAATCTGTACTTATGACTGCTCCTTTATTGTTATTCGTTCATCTGGAGTATAGGTATGTATCTGGCACCTAATAAACCAATTCAAGGACAGAAAAAAAATCTCACTATGTGTGACCTTGACTGATAGTCTAGTGGTCTAGTCCATGTATCCCACCCTTAAATTCTTGTCAGGACTTGTAGATCTATTTATAAGACTGTACATTAATAAGCTTATTATAGTTCTTTGTAATTTTATGCTTATTAGTTTATTTGTATTCCTCCCACTTATGTAGCACCTAACACATTGACTAGAGGAATAAAATGGAGAACACTTAATGCCGCTTGCAACTCTTGTATCCCATGGTATTAAAAGGAGCAGTGTTCTATAACTGCTCAAGCCCTTTCAAGTCAAGATGAACTACTCATGACCTAATGAGGCAGAAGTGTCTTTTTTTTCAAACAAAGCCTGAAAAGCAGCTTGTTTAAAACGCTGAGGAAATGAGTCCAATGTTACAAAAGGAAGGTGAATGAAGTATACTTAATCATCATTTTCATCTTAGAGAGTGGAAACCAAAAGAGAGAAAAAAGTATGTAAAACAAGAAGGAATATATAATATATACAAGCATATATATGAAAGGCTCATAAGGGGCTTATGCTGTTGTTTTTTTTTTTTGTGGACTGAAGTGAAGCTATTTCAGCTTACTGGCAATAATACTTGGAAACTGCAGTGAAACACTATTTCAAATGTTTCCTGTGGCCAAGGTAGAGCTAGGAAAATGCTTCTTTTATTTTATTTTATTTTTCAAAGCTAAAGTGGCCTGGAAATAAAAACAAACCTGACTCCAGTTATTTCTAGTCAAATACAAAACGATTTTCTGTACACAAACTAGAAAATTGTGAGATAGGTGGTACTGGCATCTTTTTGCTCACTGGCATTGCTGCCTATCTGTTCATTCTTGCCTATCATCACCGTCTGCATCCTATGGGGCGTTGCCACACACTTCAAGGCCCTTTACTGCATTCAGACATGACAACGCTGAAGAAGAGATATTAGACTTACAATGTTCTCTCTCAAATCCTATATCGCGTAGCACTACAGATTAAATAGAGACAAACATGAACAACATCATGCTGTTTAATCTGAATGCACATCAAATAATACGTCATCTTTCTGGTGTACTTAAGTAAACATTTCTCATTTTATAAAAACAAGTAAAAAATTTCACTCAGCTGTTTGTTATCTATATGTTTGTGTGTGCGCAACTGTGAGTTTGTGTGAACTGTGTGCTTGAAGGCGCACACAGAGGCCAGAGTAACATGGCAGATCCCACAGAACTTGGCATAAAAAGCTATAGATCTCCTGGGTACATACTCAAAAGACTCTGCACTATATACCAAGAACACTTGATTGACTATGTTCATAGCAGCTTTATTCATAATAGCCATAATTTGGAAATAACACAGATGTCCCTCTATCGAAGAATGGATAAAGAAACTGTGGCACATCTACACAACAGAATACTACTTAGATATTAAAAACAAGAAAACATGAAATTTGCAGGCAAATAGATGGAGCTAGAAAAGACCATCTTGAGTGCAGTAACACAGACCCAGAATGACATGCATGGTCTTAGTCACTTAAAAGTGGATTTTAGCCATATAGTGCATGATAAACATATACAGTGCACAGACTCAAAAAAAGATAACAAGAAGGACTCAAGGGAAGATGCTTAAATATCACTCAGAAGGGGACATAGATTAGACAGGGGTAGTGGATGATGAGACGGAACAAGATAGGAGAGTAGGGAACAGAGAGATATGAGGGTGAAGGCTAAACCTGGGAAGAGCAGGAATGGAACAACAAAAGGCTTATAGAGAAAAAGAAACTGTGGGCAAGGGCATCTCTGCAACAAGCTGGAGACCTTGTTACAGGGTAGGATCCCAGGGAGGATGAGGGACTCTTAGCACAGACTCCTAGTAGATGAGACTATGGAGACTGAAGAAGACATCCTCAAAACTAGACAAGTCTCCTAGTAGAGACAGAACACCAACCCATTCACAAAACCGCTGACTTAAAATTCGCCCTGACTACAAGATGTGTGGGGATAAAGTTAGAGCAGATACAGTGTAATCCAACATTTGAGTGCTATGGTATTGAACATGGCAACTTTGCAAGTTCAGCAAGTGCTCTTATCTGCTGACTTGTTGCTGCAATGCTCTCACATAGACCTTTCTCTAATAGATTGCAAATAACATTGTTATTTTTCAAGACAAACTTGCTTTCCATTTAACTTACTAAGTATTTGGAAGAATTTGGTGAGCCTATTATATCACCTTACTTATTGGTTATATTATATATATAATTATATATCCTCCATCCATCTCTCATACTGATAATTGAACCTAGTATTTCCATGATATGTAAGTATCTTACCAGTGCTCTCCATCCCCAGTCACAGGAAATTTTTAGAAAAAGGGAAAAGTGTTATTTGATAGCAACTACATTTTAACGTGATATAAATTAATCTTTTCATAGATAGAAATGGTAATTCTGAAGAAAGTTTAAGAGCGAATTGACTCTTCTCATGGTTTTATTTTAATATAGTTATCATTCCTGGCTCTAATTCTGCTAATCATTTTTTAGCCCTTTTTAACCACCACTATGATTTGCAACCCTAGTGACAAGAACTTGTGTGAATCTGAGTATTTATGTTACTTATAGAGTTACAGATTAGATTGACAGTTACAGATTCTGGCAGAAATATAGGACTCTGAGTCAGAGGCAAAAAACGATATAAACAAAAGCATATATAGCATATATACCATATGTAGCTGGTGAATGTGTCTGTGACATTAGTCTCTATTCTACAGACGATGATGGTGCAGAGAAAAGGCCACATGGGCGTTGTAAACTCAGCGTGTCTGTGCCACAGCCAAGGAACCTGATGCTTAGCAAACCCTTAATGTTCAATGTACTGAGAGCATAAGTGGAGTCATCCAGGACTGACACTCAGAGGAAGGCAGTATTATAGTTCTGATTTGAAAGGAGCACAATTGCTGAAAAAAATAATACAAAACAAAATGTATTCATAAGACTGGGAATTTTGTCTGAGACTACTGATGTTGAAATTTAAAAGTGTAAATATTTTATCAAATATTGTCATTTGACTTTTCTATTTATGCACTTATATTGATGGTAGAAAGACAGATAACATAGTCATATTGGTGATGCATAGGGAATGGCAGGTGAAGGTATGTAGGTAAATAAAAAAACAGATGGTAGACATAGCGCAGGTGATAGATGACTGACAATTAAACTAGACACACAGTTTCAAACTTGAAATTTCATTGTAGCATTGTAATAATATTAACTCACATGTATCCATTTTTAGAAGGATATATGGAAAAAATGATATTCTCTTATACATATTTTAATGATTTCTGTCCTGTCTTTTAATGATTTAGACCAATGCTTTCTAGATTCCTCAAGTATTAGAAGGATTTCTGCAGAGCTGGCCAGGTGTCTTTTTCTCTTCTTTTCTGGGAATGTTTCAGAGAAGCATAGCAGTTCAGCATCTGGACAATGAACTTTGTCCTAAGATCAGTACTGGCTCTCTTGCTTCTTAGTCATGTCCTTTTGAATGGTACCTACCCTTTGTAAGTTGTAGGAATTACTCTAATTCAAAACATTGATAATTTTCTTAACAAACTCTAGGACTTTCTAGTCTATTTTGCCATGTTCTTAACATGCAGCACATAATTTTGTGTTTAAAAATAAATAAAACCAAAAAAAAAAAAAAAAAAAAAAAAAAAAAAAACCACAGCCTTGTGGTAGTGGTGCACTTTAATCCTAGCTTTCAGGAGGGAGAGGCAGGCAGATCGCTGTGAATTTGAGGCCGGCCTGGTTTAAAGAGTGAGTTCCGGGACAGACAGGGCTACAGAGAGAAGCTCAGTCTTGAAAAACAAAAATAAAAACAAACCAGATTACAAACTTGGGGGAATTGAGAAATGGCTCTGTGACTACGAGAGCATCCTGCTCATACAGAAGAGCCCACCCAGTTAGGTTCCCAGCACCCACATGGAAGCACCAAACTATCTGTAATGTTAGGCGCCAGGGATCCCACACACTATTGTAGCCTTTGCAGGCATTACAGGTACTTCCATAAATCAGGCAAAATATTCAAACACATAAACTCAACTGTGGAGAATATTCTGACCATTGGCTAGATCTGGGTAGGGGTTTAAGTTTACCTCCTGTATTGTCCTTGGCTGGTGCCTTAGTTTGAGCGGGACCCCTGGGCCCAAATCTGCCTATCATATTGTTCTACTTGTAGATTTCTAGGACCCTCTGTATCCTTTTATTTTGCTATTCTCCCACTCCTTGGAATATACCCAGAAGATGCTCCAGCACACAACAAGAAAATTTGCTCAACCATGTTCATAGCAGCCTTATTCATAATAGCCAGAACATGGAAACAGCCTAAGTGTCCCTCAGTAGAAGAGTGGATAAAGAAACTGTGGTACATATACACTATGGAATACTACTCAGCTATTAAAAACAAGGAATTCCCGAAATTTGTGGATAAATGGATTGAGCTAGAAATGATCATAATGAGTGAGTTAACCCAGAAGCAGAAAGAATCAAATGGTATATACTCACTTATATCTGCATACTAGCCCAAGGGGCATGTCCCAAAAGGATACAAATTTAGGAAATACGAAAACACACAAATAAGATCATGAAAGGCCCTTTCATCAGTTAAGGATTGGCTGGCATTCTGGGTTATCTAGTAGATGAGCTCATGGGACACATTTAGCTTATTTCTTACACTGCATTCCAAACCATTCTTCATTCTTAAAAGTGTGTCAAATCAATTTCTCAGGTTTGTTAAACATTCTGTAAAGAATATTCACATCACAGGCTAAACATGATTACATCACAGGGATGGATCAAATTTCAGATAGCACATCAAATCTGTCTCCATACATTTATTTCCATAATTTTATGCATTCCATTGAGATGAACATTGTGTGTAAGATAAAACTTTAAGGTGCTGCATTAGAAGGGTAAAGGGAGTGAACATCTTTAAAGCGTATGAAGTGTGGTTGGTGCCAAATTGTCCTCCAGTGATGAGCAGCCGTGGTCCATCGCTCCAAAGAATGGCTCAAGGTGTCGTGTGGCAGTAGCCAAGCAAGGGAAGATGGGAGATGATGAGTTAAAATAGCAATCAAATGTAATTCGCTGAAGAGCTCATGAACATCATTCAAATGTAGATGCTAGTCTCCTTTGCTTTGCCTTGGTCCCTACCCACCGCATGCAAAACCATCACGCAGGTCTTGGTGATGCTGTCTGATGATGATGAGCAGCAAGAAGGGAAAGAACCATTCTCACAGCTTTGCAATGGTAGTTGTGCTGTCGATGAAACTCCAGAGAGTTGATTAAAGACGGGGCTTAGGGAGAATGAATGTTACCTCTGATAACTTTGATAAGATGGACCAGTGGAAGCAAGGCTGTGAGTGGAATCAGAGAAAGCAACAGGATGAAACACTAGGGCATTGCTGGCTGGGATGTCATGTCTCTTGAACAAATAATACTTGACATATTTAATATTAGACATCCAAATGAAAATGTTGAATATCACTTGAAAATGCAAATCCAGAGTGCAGAAAAGAGGCTCAGACAATGACCTATACTATTAAGACTTTACTTTATGTTAATTTGTGAAAACATGCAGAGAAATCATGGAACAATCAAAATTTCTCATATGTGTGTGTGTGCTTGCGCACAACGCGTCTATTGGTAAAGATTATGTGATAATGTTTCCTTTCATCATATTTTACAATTCTTCAGCTTATGAAAATTACAATAAACCTTAACACTACTTTCACCAGTTTAAATTAGGGAAGAGAGGCTCACAGTCTGTCAGAAGGAAGATAACGCAGCCATTGGGTGTTACAATGCTTTGCACTGTAGGCTTTATGCCTCTTGCAATATTTAACACTTGCTTAAATTGCTGCTAGTTAAGTTCTACACAACTACCAAGGAGATTATAACATCTGGTCACTAAGACAGTTTTGGAAAGATTAAACCAGAAAATGTTTTTAAACAAAGAGTTATGTTTACACAATAGGTACTTCCCACTTAATAGTTCAAAATAAACACTAGCTTTTAATAATCAGCATAATTTTGATGATTTTTTGGTCTTTTTACTCCCTTATAGGTAAGGAAAGATTTGACAAGTTGGGGTATAGAAAAAAATCTTTCATAAGGGCATCTAAAAGGTAATTAGATTTGATATATTTATAGAAAGGAAGATGAAAAAATATTTCTGGAAGGGAATTCTCACTAATTCTGTGAAATTTCTGATAGAATAATTCACTGGGGAAAGTAACCAGGAGAAAAGTTCCAAGAAGTAAGACTTTTCACAAAGAGTTCCATTGCATAGCGCAATGCTGTTCTAAATACATTGAAATCTACAGAAGGAAAGTGTATTAACCACAATGAACTTTTGAAAGAATTTTAGATATTCCAGATAGAGTCTTGGAGAAACACATAGCTACGTAGGGACATAAAATAAAATGTGCTGAAGGAAACACAAACATAAACTAGGCAATGGAGAAAAAACAATTAATATACAAAGTACTATCTTAAATCCCCAAATAATTTTCATGATAAGAAAAATTCAGTTTGTCAAATTTGAAATTCCTTGCCATTAGATGGCCAAGGAAGACACCACTTTGCATGGTTTGAAGTCTGAATCTTGAGAGAGTGGCCTAAAAAGACTGTCCAGAAGATTCAAGAACAAATTGTGTGTGTGCGTGTGTGTGTATGCATATATGTGTGTGTGTGTGTTTATATATATGTATATATATATATATATATAATGTATATATATGTGTGTATGTATTATATATGTGTATATATTTATATATGCATATATGTGTATATATGTATATGTATGTATATATGTGTGTTACATAATATATAATATAATATATAATTATATGATATATGATGTAATACATATAATATATAATATATGAATATATATATTTAGAAAACAATAGCAAGAATATGAGAATGGATTATGGTTTCGTGTCATGACATATGAGGGGGAACACTTGAGAAAGGATTTGCAAAATTAAGCCCATTCATGGTTCTGAAAGAATTCTGGCCCAAGGTACTATAGAACTGACTTCTCTGTGTTCTTGCTGACTGTCAGAGGGTATAACAATTCTCTGAGATAACAAAAAGTGGGGAAGAGTCTGAAACACATAGGCACAGGAGACAACTTCCTGAACAGAACACCAATAGCCCAGGCCTTAACGTCAACAATTAATAAATGGGACCTCATGAGGCTGAGAAGCTTCTATAAGGCAGGCGACACTGTCAAGAGAACAAAGCGACAGCGTACAGACTGGGAAAAGATCTTCACCAACCCTTCATCTGACAAAGGTCTAATATCCAAAATATATAAAGAACTCAGGAAATTAAACACCACCAAACCAAACAACCCAATAGAGAAATGGGGCTCAGAACTAAACAGAGAATTCTCAACAGAGGAATATCAAATGACTGAGAAACACTTAAAGAAATGCTCAACCTCCTTAGTCATCAGAGAAATGCAAATCAAAACGACACTGAGATTCCATCTTACACCCATCAGAATGGCTAAGATCAAAAACTCAACTGACACCACATGCTGGCGAGGATGTGGAGAAAGGGGAACACTCCTTCATTGTTGGTGGGAATGCAAACTAGTACAGCCACTTTGGAAATCTATCTGGCGCTTTCTCAGAAATATGGGAATAGGGCTTTCTCAAGACCCAGCTATTCCACTCCTTGGAATATACCCAGAAGATGCACTACCACACAACAGGGTCATATGCTCAACCATGTTCATAGCAGCCTTATTCATAATAACCAGAACATGGAAACAGCCTAAGTGTCCCTCAGTAGAAGAATGGACTAAGAAACTGTGGTACATTTACACTATGGAATACTACTCAGCTATTAAAAACAAGGAATTCCCGAAATTTGTGGACAAATGGATTGAACTAGAAATTATCATAATGAGTGAGTTCACCCAGAAGCAAAAAGAGTTAAATGGTATATACTCACTTATATCGAGACACTAGTCCAAGGAGTACGTCCCCATGAAAACCTTTACCTACCAGGAAAGTGGGTCAGAGGGGAGGACATCCTATTGAGACTTTAGGTGTGAGAAGCCTGGGAGAATGAGGAAATAGAAGGATCCAGAGGGTCCTGGAAAACTACAGGCAGGTCTGCGACCTAGGGTCTTCCTTAAACTATGGCACCAGCCAAGGAAAATATAGGCAGTAAACTGTGAACCCCTACCCAGACTAGCCGATGGATAGGACATTCTCCACCGTTAAGTGGAGAAGGAGATCTGACTTTCACACAAACTCTGGTGCCCCATATCTGACCATGTCCCTTGGATGGGGACGCCTGGTGGCACTGAAATGAAGGATAATAGGTCACCAAGAAGAGACTCGATACCCTATGAGCATATACAGGGGGAGGAGGTCCCCCTCAGTCACAGATATAGGGGAGGAGAGTAGGAGGGAAGCGGTAGGGAGGGATGAATGGGAGGATACAAGGGATGGGCTAACGACTGAGATGTAATTTGAATAAATTAATAATAAAAAAGGAAAAAACAAAACAAAACAAAAACAATTAACTTAGATGGATGTCACTAGTTTTAGGAAGGGAATGATCAAGTCATGGTAGAATTTATTTGTATGTACACTTAAGAAAACTTCTTTCATTTTAAAAGTATTTCCTTAAGCTTAATAATAATTGTTAGTGTTTATTTCCTTAAAACAATATTCTTTTATTTGATGAAACTAGAGGCGTGGTAATCATCATGTGCTTCAAACACTAACGTTTACTTTAATCTATTTATAAAAAATGTTAATCTGTCTTTACTTTTTGTTTTCCTATTATCTGTTAACATATTCCTTCCCCTTTAAGAGGTCTAGAGTCATGTCTTTTCCCTAGGAAGTTTTCCTCTGTATTCTCTTTAAGAACCTGAGGTTTTCTTCACTCTGTTCTACACAATTGGGTCACTAAGCTATAATTCAAATCATTTGTCACATAAAAGTGTGCTGATACTTATATTGCATTCACTTGCATATTTTATGTCCAGTGCACTGTGAGTTTATTAAGATTTTTATATTGAATTATGAACTTATTACAGGATGGATAATAAATTCTAAATCTTAATATAAAAGAAAGCCACCGTTAACTGTTTACTGACTGATTTTAGAAGGAAGGATTATATTTAAATTCACATTTGAAATTAAAATATGCTAATATTTAATATAAAATATTTAGTATCAAGTAATTATAAAAATGACATTTATAAATGAATCATATGCCTTCCTTCTATTAAACAAAATATCAAAATCAGCACCTACGATGTGACGGAAAACACTCACACGTTCCTCAAAAGCCTTTTCCTTTTTGTTGTTTCTTTTTCATGTCTTATTCACAGAAGTACTCACAGCTTGTTCTCTGGACTATTTGTTTTGCACTATTTGTGGAGTGACCAGAATGGAAAAAGGAAATAGCACCTCCGTCTAGGCAGAAGGTAGATTGCTGGTGGTCCGAACGTTATGTATCCTTTTTGAGTCAAGGCCATTACCGGACATTAGGATGAATCCTGTCATATACATGTGACTCTCTTGCCCTTGGGCAGCAAGCCATGAATATTGCAAGTCCAGGGATCAGTACTAGAGAAGAGGCACACTTATCCTACTCCTTCTGTGGTGAATGATAAAGACCTTTTTGCTCCAGACTGAAAAGGCTTTCTTCTGACTATATATGAAACTGTGGCAGCCTAATTTGTTGCCTAAATAGTGCAGAATGACATGGTATTCACAGATCCTGGCACTATGACCCAGGATAAAGTTGCATGTATAAAGTAAATTACAGTGCCCACTTACATTCACATAGCCACTTAGGTATAAAAAGACAGGTTTGTTTGGGTTTCTGTTGCTATTGTTTGTTTTGTTTTGTTTTTGTTTGAAACAATATTACTTAAAGAAATTGAGAAATAGGGCGTGTATTATAAAATGACTTATCCTTTTTAATTCTATGAGAGCAATAATCCTTACTTCTTTTTTTTTTATTAATTTATTCTTGTTACATCTCAATGTTTATCCCATTCCTTGTATCCTCCCATTCCTCCCCCCCCCATTTTCCCATTATTCCCCTCCCCTATGACTGTTCCTGAGGGGGATTACGTCCCCCTATATATTCTCATACTGACTCAAAGGACTTCTGTCTATGCCATCTCACATCGCATTACATGATAAACAAAAATAGAAATTAAACTGAATTAAACCTAAATTGTCTAATCCTTAAGTTTTGCTAAGAGAATATTAATTTTAGATTAAAGCCGTGCAAGGTTAGGAAGTTTAGAGAGTCTGTTTATGTTGTTTGTTTTCTGCTTAATTTGCCACTATTGGCTCCGCGATTTTAGCGATGCCTTATCTACAGTTGCTATACAGCAGTGTTAAATTTTTGGTGGTGAGGTCTCTAATTCCAATACATCCTAAGTACATCATTTACATCACCCATCATTTATAACAACTCCCCAGAGGCTTAGGAAACATGTGTGTTTGTTCTCATTTTCTTGACTCTAAAAGCTATTTCTTGATTGGGAGGCTCAGAACATCGGAACTTCAGTTCCCCTTCCATTTCACTCTAGATAACTCCATGGCAGCTGTTTTTGAGGGGGGGGGAGGGACTACCATGAAAAAATAGGATGCAATTGTCCACAAATTTCGGGAATTCCTTGTTTTTAATAGCTGAGTAGTATTCCATAGTGTAAAGTACTACAGTTTCTTAATCCATTCTTCTACTGAGGGACACTTAGGCTGTTTCCACGTTCTGGCTATTATGAATAAGGCTGCTATGAACATGGTTGAGCATATGTCCCTGTTGTGTGGTAGGGCATCTTCTGGGTATATTCCAAGGAGTAGGATAGCTGGGTCTTGAGGAAGCCCTATTCCCATTTTTCTTAGAAAGCGCCAGATAGATTTCCAAAGTGGTTGTGCTAGTTTGCATTCCCACCAGCAATGAAGGAGTGTTCCTCTCTCTCCACATCCTTGCCAACATGTGGTGTCACTTGAGTTTTTGATCTTAGCCATTCTGATGGGTGTAAGATGGAATCTCAGTTTCGTTTTGATTTGCATTTCTCTGATGACTAACGAGGACAAGCATTTCTTTAAGTGTTTCTCAGCCATTTGATATTCCTCTGTTGAGAATTCTGTTTAGTTCTGAGCCTCATTTCTCAATTGGGCTATTTGGTTTGGTGGTGTTTAATTTCTTGAGTTCTTTTTTTTCTATTTTTTTTTAAATAATTTACTCTTGTGACATCTCAATGGTTATCCCATCCCTTGTATCCTCCCATTCTTCCCTCCCTCCCATTTTCCCCTTATTCCCCTCCCCTATGACTGTTCCTGAGGGGGATTTCTTCCCCCTGTATATGCTCATAGGGTATCAAGTCTCTTCTTGGTAACCTGCTATCCTTTCACTGAGTGCCACCAGGTCTCCTCCTACAGGGGACATGGTCAAATATGAGGCACCAGAGTTCGTGTGAAAGTCATACCCCACTCTCCACTCAACTTGGAGAATTGAGTTCTTTAATGAACTAGAAATTATCATAATGAGTGAGTTCACCCAGAAGCAAAAAGAGACAAACGGTATATACTCACTTATATCAAAACACTAGTCCAAGGGATACATCCCATAAAAAACTTTACTTACCAGGAAAGTGGGTCAGAGGGGAAGACATCCTATGGAGACTTTAGGTGAGAGTAGCGTGGAAGAATGGGGAAATAGAAGGATCCAGAGGGTCCTGGAAACCCACAAGAAGAACTTTATGACAGGTGGATCTGGGTCCTGGGGTCCTCCTCAAACCAAGGCACCAGCCAGGAAAATATAGGCAGTAAACTTCAAACCCCTACCCAGACCTAGCTGATGAACAGGATATTCTCCATCATTGAGGGGAGGGTGATATCTGACTCTCAAACAAACTCTGGTGCCCCTTTTCTGACCACATCCCCTGGATGGGGAGGCCTGGTGGCACTCAGAGGAAGGATAGCAAGTTACCAAGAAGAGACTTGATACCCTAAGAGCATATACAGGGGGAAGAGGTCTCCCTCAGTCACAGACATAGGGGAGGAAAGAAGGGGGAAGCAGAAGGGAGGGAGGAATGGGAGGATACAAGGGAAGGACTAACAATTGAGATATAATATGAATAAATTAATAAAAGAAGAAAAAATAGGATGATGCAATGATTTGAGGAGGATAAAGACAAGAAATGATGAGGGAGACCTGGCATAATTCCAAGTACCTTGCATTTGTTCCCTTGGAGTGCTTTCCTGGGATGGTTCACTTAAAGCGGGTAACAAATCTCTATTTGTTTTATATGTACAAACTGATTTGAAGAACATCATGGTCTCATTCTAGGATACTACCCCAGGATAAGCAACCTTTGAGGTCAAATAATAGAATCAATAGTAAATACAGTCACCTTCTTAATGGATAGTTTTAAGAGAAAGTATTGAGTGCTCTTGGTGACAGCATTTTGTAGCATTCCTGGTGTCTTCCTGGAGATCAGATCAGTCGTAATATTATAAATTAAGACATTAGGAAGATAGAATGTCCTGTCTTTTAAGTCCAGAGCAAGCATCTAACTCTGATATAGGATACACTATATGCACAGTGTATCCAGATAATTATGGTGGTTTTGGCAGAGAAATGAGTGAAGTAGGCATTAGTTATATCAACAGAGAACTTCTAGGGTATAGGACAAGATAAATACAGAAAATGATTTCTGAGGGGAAAGCTTGGCCCTAAAATAATTGTAGGTATCACTAGCAGGAAGTGATCTGAGAGATGAGCAGAACGTGTAGTTCTGGTGATTTATAGAGGTTTCATGGTTCTTGGACTGATCACTCTTGCGGCCAAACAAAAATATTTCATTTGCACACGCATGCAAATGCTCCTATAAAACTTTTGGTTTACTTACATGAGAAATACTCAAATGAATTTCTTGTGCAGTGAACCTGAGAACCACTTAGCATGGCTAGTCCTGTAATATCATGTTTCTCCCAATGTATGTTCTTATTAAAATTGTCTTATGATTACACCTGAGATCTCAAGCCAAATTTATTCTCTGAAATTGGATAAAATGGCACACTGTCAGGGATTACAGGTATTGGCAGATATGTTGTTTGCTAAAATACATCATAGTTTAAACTTGTGGATTTGTGTTAGATAAAATCATTAATCACAGAATACATTTTTTAACATTAAGTTTTAGAAAGTAGCTGCTCTTTCTTCTTCCACTTTTTTCTAAACTGGAAGCCAAGTGCAAAATAAATGAATCTATCCCTTCCCTTTGAAGATATAACAAATGTTTATAATATCAAACCTATTTGATTGTATTGAACAAAACAATATGCAGAGCATTAAAAAGAAAGGATAAAAACATTTTCCATTTGCATAGTTAGTACAAAGCCACACCGATGCTTAGGATACGTACATTTTCTCTGAAATTCTGTATCATCCACCGGGGCATCATTTCAGCAGATGAATCCAAACACCTAAAATGCAGCTTTACATTCTCTAATTCCACAATATCTTAGTATTTTTAAAAGTTATTATTACTTCATGAGTGAGCGTTATTTTATCCAAATTAATCATGTGTACTCCTAGCCTGTTCCACATGGGTGTTTCTGGAAATATTAGGTGCCATGACAGAGAACAAAGGACCTAAATACGCGGCTAGGTAACGATTCACATACTCGGGCTTCCTGGTAAGGATTCCTTTGGTTTTCTTAAGTCAGATTCCATGGATTCTCCAGATGCTCACTTAATAGACCTTAAAATCTGCAATGGAGTGGCGTTGTACCACAGTGGGGAAGTGCCATGAAACTGCTTCAGTGTTTTAACTTTATGCAGAGTGTAAGTGCTGGAGAGAAGCAATGTCTTGAGCTAAGAATTCAGTCAAGCTGTCTTGAATAATAGATGAAAGCTCACTCTTCAGAGTCTCCCCGTCCTCGCAATCCTTCCTGATAATCCAGCTTCCAGAGAGGTGTCACTGGCATGTAAACTGAGACATGCGGGATGTTTTCTCATAGCTAAATTAAATGAGCCTTATGTCTTATTTAGTAATAGCATTTAGAATGGTTTTTATGTGTGTTTATTAAGAACCTCTGCACCCCTCACCTAATTCTGTTGCACAGTTTTTGACTCCTACATGGCAAAGGCAATTTCAACTCAATTTCTTTCTGCTTAACTTTATTGCTATGCCAAGATCAATACATGTTGCCTCTTGATGCAAGGAGTACCATACTGTGAGACAATTTCTGTACCATGTCTATGGATATTATTACTGTTTTTATGAAATATGGCAAAACACTGGATTAACAAACATTGCCTCATGCTGAGCTATTTCCATTAATGCAAAGCATCATATAGGTTATTAAACTGCTAGTATAATATGCATATATGTCTGTGTATTTTTGCCCATGTCTCTCTCCAGTGCCACATATTTTAGTAATTGATGCTTATTACATAATTTTAAATGTGCATTCAATTAAGCTTTAAGTATTTACTTCTTGTCAGCTTTATATTTTCCTGTTACCACATTTTATTATCCTTTCATTTTTAAATTGTTTTATCGTCAGTTATATGGCTTGATGGTGTCATAATCTGGCAGTAGAAGTAATGTTCTGTAATCTCTGTTCATGACAATTATTATTAACAGGATGGCTGGATGAACGTGCCCCTCATAAGTTTCACAGTTAGAGCTAGAATGCAGCTGAGATGCTTAGACAAAAGTAGAAATTTCAACACTGCCTTATCCCAGCTCCCTGCCCCTGTGGCTAACAAAAGTCCTCCACGATGAAACATGATTTCCATGAGATTCAAAGCATGAGAGAACACTGTCTGGATACTTACATTATTTGGTGCTGCACTGCTCTGTACATCCTTTACAGTGTGCAGCCTTGCAACCCGTGACCTTTGCTTTGTCCTTCACACTGAGAAGTCATGAATTCCCATTGTTTTTAGTCCGATGGATGTTTCACCATCCTTTGTATGCTTTTTGGATATCACCTCCTTTTCTACTGATATTCCTGCCAACAAACCATCTTCCACTGGATTCTGAATATACCATCACATTCCCCTTGAGACCATAACTGCTACACACATTTCTTTCTTATCCAAAATCCTGTCCATTCCCGGATTGTGCCTTTGTGTAAAAGAAGAAACTGTTCATCTAGTCCTACCCAGCATGTAGGATTTGGTTAGTAAACATACATTAGCTATTCCCCATCGTTTTGCTTCTTTGTCTTGTGTTTCCCTTGCCAGACAAAAGAATGAAACTTCATTCTGGTTATTATAATAGAAAAATAAAATTTAAAAATATAATAGAAAATCAAAACAGGGAATGAAAAGGCCATTGCTTCTCACACCATGTATTTATACTGCAGACTCTTTGGCTAGAAGAACCTCACTGTAAGAAAAGGGGAGATTGCTCAGCAGTTTAAAGCCTTGCTGTGCTATCAGCAAGCTTAAAGACAAGAGACTTTGGACCTCCAGAACCCATGGAGATGCTGGTGAGCCTAGCAGTCCACCTGTTACTCAAGGGTTGGGAGGCAGGAGACACAGGATCCCCTGTGCAACCTACCCCCTATGCCAGCAATATCCCAGAGATTTGGGTTCAACTGAGAGAGCCCACACTTATGAATAGGTCAAAAGCAAGGAATGGTAACCTTCCATTAGTGCTGGACTTCAGGCACATGCATATTTAGGTTTTTAGCTGCATTCACCCACATGTGGACCTACACACATTTGAATACATGTATACACACACATACACACACACACACACCACATATACACACATGAAAACAATGGGATTCTATTTATTAATTTATTAGTTTCAATTTTCATGATTTCCTCCAGACAAAATAACACCATTAAGATTAAGCATTTTTAATCACAAAAAAAAAAAAAAAAAAAAAAAAGCAATGGGTCTTGTGTCTGGTTTTCTGAAAAAAAAAAAAAAAAAAAAACCACATTATTTTCTTTTATATTTGTTCATTTACTTTTCGTTGTATAATTATGTAACTGTGTGGGAAAGCTCGTGACTTGCACAGGTCTTTCTCCATGAAGGGAACCCGCAGAAGCGCCTTAAAGTGTTACCTGCTAGAAAGTAGAGAACTTGAGATTACTCAGGTCTGAAAACTGAGTGTTTCCTGGAAAGTGGGCGTTAGAGGAAGACAGATGGATGAGGAAGATGAGAGTGGAATTTTGTAAGATAGAGGGCCTGAGAGGGAAAACCAGCATAAGGAAGATTGTGGAAAGGCATCTGTAGGAACCAGGAAAGCGCTCCAGAGCCATTGGGAAGCACCTGGGGCGCATTACCGGTCAATTTCATTCACTTTCATAGTGAAGTCACATGCTGTAATTATAATCAAGTATCTGTTTCTCTTTCATTGTTTCTAATTACATTTGTTTTCCTCAATGGCCCAAGATAGTGGGATAACTATAAAAATCATCGACACAACATCTCTAGACTTCAATCATAGCTCAGTTCTTTATGCAGGAATAGCTCACTGAGCATCTCTGCCTGAATGCGAAATCAACACCACAGATTCAGAAAGTGTTCCCTGGTCGACCTGGGGACCTCACCATCACGGCAGAACACACCATCTATCCGTTATTCCGGCCTCAAAACTTAGCATTATGCTTTGTAACTCTGTATTGTATTAAATTATTCAGGAAATCTTAAGATGCCAAATCTAGTTATATGCCATAACTTCCACTGCTCACCCTGTGGTCAAAGGTATACCTTTCATTGTTAAGTGAGGTTATTGGGCTTTTAGAATGTATATATTCACTAGTAGACTTTGCCAAACTATTTCCCAAAGTAAAACCCTTGTAAAATATTCCCATGACTAGTCTTTTACACTTTAATCTTCCTGGTGAGCATCCAGTGACAACTCACTGTGGTTTTAATTTATATTTTATGATCACAGAACCTTCGTGTTTTTTCTTCATCTATTTATCAGCCGTTCACTGGACATGCTTCGTGGCTTGTCTGGAATCACATCACCTGTTGAGACTGATGAAATAAAAATGTATGGCCATGTGTGTTCTCTTGTTTTCTAAACAATAGTTGAAAATATAATAGAACTAGACTGTTTATATTTTCATTCCTGTGGACTTTAGGTTTGCATGATAAAGGAAACGTGCATTTGACGCCTCGGTGATTTGTACTCCAGTTGCAGCGTTTTGGTCACTTTGTGCAACTCTTTCTTGATCTTCCCAATTCGGTTGTGATAGTAATACTTATCTACTTATGTTATAAAACACAGATGCATCGCTACACGATGCTCGCTTGCATCAGTCTCAACTCTCCTTTTCAACTGCCATCTAAAAAATGTCAATATCTAATAGCATCTGTCAACTTGTTTAAAGCCATACTAAGTGGAATTATCTGTGCATAAGGGTAAGGCATTAAACCCTGAGTACTTCATCGTCATAAACTGAAGTTAAAACATTTGCTCTTTCCTAACTCATTGTCACGAATACTATTTTACCTTTACATTTGAGATTATAAATTAATTACATGATTTCCTCCTTCTTTTTCCTCCCTCAAAACTTTTTCACATTTTCCTCTTTTCTTTCTTTCAATCATGCCCTCTTTTTTCATTAATTGTTGTTAAATGCCTATATGTGTGTGTATGTGTGTGTGTATACACACACACACATACACACACACACACACACACACACACACGTTCCTAAATATAACCTGCTCAGTCAGGAAAATGTTACTTGTATGTATGTTTCACGAGTAACTACTTGGCTTAGATAACTAATTGGTGTTACTCTTCCTGGAGAAGTCATTTCTCCCACTCTCATCATTCCGTAGTTGCATGTAATTCTTTATGTACGGTTGAGGCCTCATAGGCTTTCCATACATACAAGTAGCATTATACAGACTGAGCAGGTTATATATAGAAATATGTGCATATAATAATTCATGAAAAAAGAGGCCATGAATTTGAAGGAGAGTGGTGAGGAATATATGGGAAGTTTGGCAGGAGAAAGGGGAAAATATTTTAATTTTGTAATAATCTCAAAAACAAAAATTTCAATTTACTCTAATTACTGAAATATATTTATGTATCCATTTAATAATTTACTATAGTTATCAAGGTGCATATGTGTGTGATATATGTGTGGCAGTTTGCACATATGCGTACGTGTGGCTACATCTGTGTGAGCATGCTTGTAGTGGCCCCAGGTATACATTGAATGGGTTCTTTAATTGCTTACTTATGGAGGCAACATCTCTCCTCAGTGCCCAAGCTCACTGTTGCTGGCTTCTCTACCTAGCCAGCTTGCACTGGGGAACCTCACATTCAAGTACTGGTTTTGCGGGTGGGCCACCATACCTGATGGACTTTACAGGTGCACGACGGGGCTCTGATCCCCTGTCCTCACACTTGTCTGACAAGCGCTTTATGCAGTGAGCCATCTCCCTAGGCCCAAATGCTTTTCAAAGTATTTTTTTGGAAGCTGGTGTATAATATGTCCCAATTTATTGTGTTTATAGGGGATTAAAAAAAAAAAAAGAAAAGAAAACTACAGGCAAAAAAAAACAAAACAAAACACAGTAGTGGAGGTTGTTTGTATCACCTCTCGTTTTGTTTTTTGTTGTTATTGTTGTCTTCCTGATAAACCAAATTCAGGTGTTCAAACTTTTTGCTTAGCAACTCATTTTCTTCTAAGCACTTTTGTTCCCTCTCAACCTTTCATCCCCCCATGTAATCTCACATTCGCAGTGAAATTTTCTGTTACAAAACCATACCGATTCATTCATGCTGAAAATTGTGTTGCAGTTGTTATCTGTACTGCAGAGGTTATGAGCCATAGTTTATCCCCCTAATCACCAAGTAGGGCCCAGTCTATCAATCTTAACTCCTCTGCAAAGCTGTTTCCTTATGCTTCCTTGTGTGGAACGTAGGGCCTGATAGCATTCAGCAAACCTGTAAACATACCATGAAGTTGCTTCAATGTAATTAAAAAGAGTGGCACTCGCATATGTCACTGGAGGCTAGGATGCTTCTTTTGTGTTAGGGAGAATCCCTTACTAGAAATGTTTCAATCATCTTAAAGAAGGAGAGGAAATAGAGGGGGGAAATAGAGGAACCTAGAGAGAACAGAAGCACCACAAGAAGGCCAACAGAGTCAACTCGCCTTGGACCAAGGGGGCTTATGAAGCACCAACCAAGGACCATTCATGGACTCCACCTAAGCCCCTTAAACAGACATAGAAAATGGGTAGCTTGGCCAACATATGGGTCCCTAGAAAGGGGAGAATGAGGCTGTCTCTGACATAAACTCTGTTGCCTGCTTCTTCATCATTTTCCCTTGGTGGAGCTGCCCTGCTAGGCCATAGGGGAAGATGTTCTAAGTCCTGGTGTGAGTTTTTAGTAGGGAGGTTTCCCTTATGTGAGGAATGGGGGAAAGTGGGTAGGGGAAACAGGGGGAATATGAGAACAGGAGGAGAAGAGGGAAGGCCTCTAATCGAATGTAAAGTGAATTAATACATTAATTAAAAAGAGAATTATAAATTTCTGATGTATTTCTCAGAGGAGATTGATGGCTACTACCTCCAGATCTTTGAGTGATCTGAAAATTACCTAGAGTATTATATTTAAACAACTATTATCACTTGACATCTTCTACAGAAGAAGATGAAATCTTTTAAAGCTTGTTGTGTTCAGGAACACAGAACCCTAGACATCTTCTAGCAGGAAAGCCTGACAACACTCTGGGACAAAGGATAGCTTTTTCCCATAATGCAAGATGATATCATTCCTTGAAGTGTGACTAGCTGCATTACAAAAGTGCATTTTAATCCCATTAAAGCTGTTCTGTGTGACTATTGCATTTCTAAGGGGAAAGGTGGACTTGAGACACAGTACTAGTCCATTTCTGGCTGGTAACAAACTGTACTAGCTTAATTAGATTTACATGAAAATGAACAGTAACAATATGTTGCTTTTTAAATAACATATGGGGAATGAAATACATGACAAAATTAGTGTCAAGGATGAGAGAGACTAATTAGAATACTTCTAAGGCTTTTTTTCACTGTGAAAAATGTTTTACAATAATATATATTTTATTAAAACAAATGATTCTGGAATAACTGCATACACATAGCTCATCAAATTAAACTTATATACACATCACACCTTACAGAAGAGTAACTCAAAAGAGGTCATGTTCCTTTCTTTAAAGATTTATTTATTTGTTTATTTATTATGTATATAACATCCTACCTGCATGTGTGCCTGCCTGTCAGAAGCGGGCACCAGATTTCATTATAAATGGTTATAAGCCACCATGTGGTTGCTGGAGATTTAACTCAGGACCTCTGGAAGACTAGCCAGTGCTCTTAACCTCTGAGCCATCTCTTCAGTCCCTGAGATCATGTTCTTAAACAAATTGTAAAATTAAATTTTGTAAAAAAAAAAAAAAAAAAAAAAAAACGATGGAATGAAATCTTGATTCACTTGTTGGTTTTGTTTTGGGAAGAGGTGGTTTTTTGTTTTGTTTTGTTTTTTTGTTTTTGATATGATGTATTAAACATAGTCAAGAAAAGAAAACAAATGATCAATATTAAATTGTTTGATATTTGATACTGTTTGATATTTGAAAGTTTTAAGTCAAAAGAGTCAAGGAAATACCCATGTACAAGAGCACATGGACCGTGGGCAATGGACTGAATGTTGGTGCCTAAGAAACAAAACAAATGATAGAGCACTCCATGACCAGTGACAGCAGGACAGGAGTCTAGTGATGCCACTTCAACCAGAAAGAGCTAAACCTACAGAGGGATGGAGACCAAGACCGGCTTCGCTTGAAAGCATCTACCAGGCTCCATCACCTTCCTATGCTCCATAGGGAACACAGAGGGGACAAGGTAGCAGAGAAGCTGGCCTCGCAGAGAATCCAGTGTAGGAAACATAAAAGCGGACAAGAGGAACTGAACTGTAGGACATTTGGTTCAGCTTCTACTTTCTGACACGTGGCTTCTATTGTCCTTAGTTAAAACACAAAAGCATTTCCAGCACAGAAAGCAAAGCAAAGTTGCCTCTTTGGCTGCTCTGCATAGATTTGCAAGGAAATGCCAATAAATTATAGTCCCACCTGGGTCCTGGACTGTGCAGGTGGCTAGCTATTTCCCTCTTCAACAGAGCTCCCTCAAGCCACTAAGTGGCCAACACTCCCTGTTGAGAAAACTTGAGGCAAATGTTACAGTGTCATATGCAATGGCAACTTGACTGATTCTAGAAGCAACTAAAAGGCAACCTGCTGGGCACCTCTGTGACGGAATTTCTTCATCAGATTAGTTCAAGTAGGAAGACCCAAGCTAAATAAAGCTGGCACCTTCTGAGCCAGCAGCCCTGAAATAAGGAACAGGAATGAAGGAAACGTGAGCTTTTGTTGCTTGCTTTTCTCATCTCTTCCACCTTGTCCTTTAAAAAAAAAAAAAAAAAAAAAAAAAAAAAAAAAAAAAAAAAAAAAACTCTGTCATACAGTGCATTCTTTATTCCCCCTCGTTACGGTATAATTACGGGACTCCCTTTCCGTTTTCTCTCACTCTAATTCCTCCCATGCCATGCTTCAAGTTGATGACTTCCTTTTCTTTGGTTGTTATTGTTACACACACACACACACACACACAGAGAGAGAGAGAGAGAGAGAGAGAGAGAGAGAGAGAGAGAGAGAGAGAGAGACAAAGAGACAAAGAGAGAGAGACAGAGACAGAGACCGAGAGAGGTGTAACAATATAAATACAACCTGGTGAGTCTGGGTATGTGGATTGTGTGTATTTGATTTCAGGGCTAACCACTTTGCACTGTATAATCAATCTCACTCTGGGGTCTCATCACTGGGAGAGACTAATTCTTCCTCTCTCTCAGCAGCCTTTGGTTATCAGGCAATTACCCTGAGTGTTCAGCTCTTGTGTAGGGAGCCACACAGTTCATGGGGCAGGGGTATAGCTTCCCTTTCATTTCAAGGAGACCAAAAAATCATACAGCTCTTATGCTCTTTCTGCACTCTCTTCCACGATGCTCCCTGAAACTTAGGTGCAGGAGTTGTATTAGTTTCATCCTTACCGGCAAGTTTATTTAATCTATGACTGCTGCCTTCCTTCACTGATATTAGAACAGGGTGAGGGGTTGCAACATAGACTAAAGACTAACATCTCTCCAGGAATCCTCCAGGCCTTCAGAACCATACTTCCAGTCTGGTGTGCTGAGCAATTGCCATATCCTTGGCCATTTCACACAGTACTTGGCATCTCAGCACCTCTGAGACTTCAGCTCAAGGCTTTATAACCCTTGTAAAGGATGCTTAGATTTTAAGTGCCAGGACAACTAACACCACATTGGCACATAAGTTCTGCTAACAGCTTGAGATATAGACAATTTTCATTTATCATAGCCTCTGGTAAAACAGTTGGATTGTCCGGAGGTTAATTTAAACTATGAAAAAGAGTGCTAATACAAATGTCCTGTCAGCCACTTTCTTATTGCATTTGTATGCATTTTTATTGATATGGGCAACCTTAGCGCAATGTGAGTGGTAGTCAGTGGTCAGCAGGTCCGGGGTTGTATGAGAAGGTAGTCTGAGCAAGTCATGGAAAGCAAGGCAGTAAGCAACCTTCCTTCATGATCTCTGTGTCAGTTCTGCCACCAGATTCCCGCATGAGTTTCTTCCCCGTTCCCCTCGATAATGGATATAGAGAAGCCTCTGGTGGATCTGGTAAAACAGCTGAAATAATATAAAATAAGTGAGATGAAATAGAACCTTTCCTACCCCCAGTTTTTTTCTGCTCAGTGATTTTATCACAGCCATAGAGGAGAAAACCAGGACAAAGGCCTCTTCTCTATGTTACTTAACATTGTGTCTTGGCTTACCCAAGCCTGGTTCTTGAGTCTTGAAGTCTTCTCTGACATATGCACTCCCTATTTTACACATTAGTTGTTGTAGTCCGCCATTTTAAAACCTTAATTTACTTATACAGGTCAAATCTCCCTTAAAGGCACAGTAAATTCCTTTGACATAGAAGTTATATCAAAGATTCTCCCAGGTTTCCTCTTGCCATCCACTCCTAGTATGGTGAGAAAACAGGAGATGCCCAATAAATGTTTATTGGATTGAATTGTCCCTCTGTCCAGTGTGCTACCAGATGTCTTCTTACTTCCTCATCTTTGCCTGATATGTGACCTCCTTTCTTGCTTAACTTCCATCAAGACCAGCCCCTTAGCCTCTCATCTTCCTTCTTTTCATTTAGTAAAGACTGAGATGTGTCTCAGGGCGGAGGATCAAAGCATTGATTGCTTTGTTTTTCTTTTAAAAGCCTGTGCTGAGAGCAGAGGCAAGGCTGAAGTCTTGGGGATGGGGGTGGGGTGAAGGCTGAGGTCTTGAGTGTTAGTAACTACTGGGCAGGATTCAGGAGGTAGAGGTGAGTAATGCCATGTTGTTTCCAAAACCAGAGGCTTAGCTTAAAAAACAAAACAGAGAAGCAACAAGAACACCCAGATGGTCTTATGAAACAGTATCTAGGCGACATTGAGAGTTTCAGGATAACTTTGTCAATCACTATAGCTCCAAATTCCCAGAGTTCAGTGTGTGAGGACACCAGTTAAATGAAAGACTCGTGTCTGATAGTGTGGCCACTGTCTGTTGTTAGCACACAGCTGTTCCTGCCTTGGCTGGCTCCTCCTTTACTCTATGGGGTTAATGACTGTGTAATCTGCCAAGACTCCCATAGGAGACTGGCAACCCCCAGCACTCCCTGAGCTTTCAATTGTTAACATGAGTGTTTGCCCCCAGAGACTTCCTAATCTGCTTGGAAAGTACGCCAGGCGCTGCTTGAGGAACAGCCCAGGTGAGCATACTTCACAGATTCAAGCTGGTGAGCTTCCCGGTGTTCCAAGACAAATATTAAAATGAAATGCTGAAACACATCTTTTTTTTTTCCTGCCTCAGTACCAATCACGAAACTTTGTCTCAGTTTATCACAATTCCTAATATAAGCTTTGATGAATGGTTATTAATTTTTCTTAACTCTAAACATCTGATTAAAAAGATTTAGCAGACAACCTTTTGTCTAGTATGCCAAATACTCTAAGATATAAATGTTTTTTCCTGAAATTCAATTTGTAGTCTACATTTCAGGATAAAAGATAGCAAATTGAAGTAACTCAACCATGTTAAGTCAAATTAACTTAAATTTTAAATCTTAGTTAAAAAATAAAATCTCACAGTAAACAAAGGATCACTCTACATGCATAATGAGGCACAGGATTAAGACAGACACTTCGTTAATTCAAGCTCAAAATCTCCCTGCCTGTAAGTTTAATGAATATTTTAGAGCAAAGTACTAAAGTCTAACTTTATCTGGAAAATTGCCTTGGCTGTTGCTAGAAGCTTCTCTGGAGTAAACACTAGCAATATGACTTTCCCAATGAAGTTTATAATTTACATTTTAGTATTTGTCACAGACTATTAGATTTATAGACTTCCATTTCTAACCCCCTCTTAATTAAGACTGTCCTGGATAAAGGGATTAGCAATTGCTTTTAAAGTTAGGATGTGTCTCCTTCATAGTTGCCGGTCACAGATGTAACTCTTAAACCACAGCAAGGCTTAACTCACATCAATTTTACTTTATATAGATTATTTGTTAGGACAATTTCTTGCTCCATACCAATCAGGACTTGGAGCTCCTTCCTCCTCTGTATCCTGAGTGATGGGAATAAGGCCCAGAGGATTTGAAAGAGGCTAGCCGTTGCATAGTCCCCTCACTAGGCAGCTATATTTTACCAACTTTCCTTGCAAGCTGGGGCTAAAAACCACCAGAGTTCAAGTTGAGTGTTGCCAGCCTCCACTTTTAGAAAGGACTCTACAGCACAAGGCTACTCTCCATGTGTTCCTAGTCTTACTATGCCAAGGCATTTTTAGTGTTAGACTAGGTGGTTCTGAAGATTCTTTGTATAGGAGTCCTGATTTTTTTACAAAAGGTCCATTTCTGATGCTCACTGTAGCCCTGATGCCAACCAGTCTCAGGTTAACTACGCTTTTTCAAATCTCTTCAGATGGGCCAGATAGAGAGGAGGGCAATGAATCGCATGAAGCTGACTGACTCGGTAAAAGGAATGCATGATTGGTCCAAATTTAAAAATACATAGAAGTGTTTATTTCAATAGGAATGTTTAGACTAAAAACAACTTTTGAGTCTTTCTATGAATATTTTTATACTACTGTCAATGAAGTAGCGATCTCTGCTATATTTGATCTCTGTTCTGAGTGTAAACAATGTATAACATTATATTGCCAATGGCATTGTTATTGCTATAAACACAAAGGTAAAGATAGCTATAAATGCGGGGGGGCAGTGACCAACTACAATGATCTCCTATGGACTGTTTTCAATTTGTTTTGTTTTGTTTTATTTGTAATTTGAAGAGCAGAAATTCTGATTTATTGTCCCTAAATCACTTTATCCTCATAAGAAGACACGGAGTCTTTAGCAGAAATGAAAGATCTACTCCTGAATCAAACAAATGTACTTCAGAGAGCACAGGAGACGCCATAAGCAGAAATGAGTGCTTGTGGAGTATGTCTATGCTTTAAAGAGCAGGCTGCTGCTTTCTCCCTCTCGGTATTGGCCAGGCACATGCACTCCCCCTCTTTCCTCACTCACTGTGCCATCTGCTCAGCTCCTGCCTCCCCTGTTCCATGCTCCTGATCCTCTTCTGTGCCCTGCCACTCTTCCTTGCTCCCCACTTCCTTCCTCTTCTTTTCTCTCCCTATCTCCTCTCCCTCTCTTCATCTCTCGCCCTCCTTTCTTCCCAGTGTCTCTTAATTTGCTCCTACTTGCCTTTTTCTTATGTCTCACCCCCTCTTTTCCTCCTTCTCTTCCCCTTGTCATCCTTTTACCTTCTTTCCATTACTTGCTTTCTCTACCTCTCTCCCCTCCGGCCTCCTCTTTTGCTCCTTTTCTTCTTTTCCTTCTTCCCCTCTTCCTGTCTCTTCCTCTTCTCCCTTCTCCATTTCCCTAGCCCTTTCTCTCCCTTTCTCCTTTCTATCTCTCCCCATTCTTTTCTTCTCTCATCCTTTTCTTCCCTTCTTTCCTTTGTCCCATTTCTCCCTCTCTCTCCCCCTGTTTCCTTCACTTCACTGCTCCCCTAATGCTCTTCACTGCTGGCAGCCCCTTTGACCTAAGCAGATTATTGGTAGCTGTGTGAAGGACACAGTCATGACACAGGCAGCTAGCCCAGCCTTTCAAGGAAGAGATTTGTATCCAAATTGGACACTAAGCTTCTCAGCCTTCTGCTTATTTACCTTGTCAGCAGGATATATGTCTCTGGGTGCTCCACCTACTCCTGGGGATCTGGATAGAAACAAAAGCCTGTGTCAATAGCTGCAAATGTGGGAGTCTGTGCCATGAAAAGGAGCAGTTGTTAATAAGGGCCCATGAGACCTGGGTTTCCTTGGTTTCCATGACAGTTATTAGGTACTGGAGAAATTGAATTGTCTCCCATGATGCTTTTAGGGGAGGGGGATGCTTGAGTGACAAACCAGTGCAGTTATGACTTGTAGTAAAGCATTCTTTTGAGAACGTAATACTCTTTGGGTTATCTCTCACATATTTACATCTTTTTTTTTTTTCTTTTCAGTGTGCTTGGCTACTGTTGTACAGCATCTCAAACACTATTTTCCTCCTTTTTATTTAGATCCAAGATGGGCACAGCAAGGATATGAACAGTTCTGCAGGTGGGCTTCTCAGGCCGAGCAAAGCCATAAGGCATCCAATCAGGGTTTGGCCACCTGCAGTCGTGCCAGTATGCCCCTCCACCAGATTTCTGTAATCCCAGCCCGGGAGACTGCCAGCAATGGGAGAAGTTCAATGTGCAGAAACAAAGAGAAGAGCAAGGAAGTTGAGGTAAGAGGAAGTTTGATTTGACACAATAAGAGAACCCACACCGGGTAGCTGTGCTCTGTCTGTACAACAGGATACAGCACAGTTGAAGAGCAACTGGCTCTCATTTGTACTAGGGGGACCGAGAGAGAACCATTTCATGCATGACTAAGCAGCTTATAAAACTTAACCTCTATTTTCTGAATGAAGCAACGAACCAAATTTATAAAGATACTTGCTGATTGTTAGAGTTAAAACGTCTGCCCCTTTTGGTGAACTCTACAGAATTTCCTTTCTCATTTGTGCGGCACAACCAGGTTGGTGGCGGGTACCACTGTTGTTCAGTTTTGGAACTGTTGATGCTACTTTTCTTCACCATCCAACTGGAAGGTTTGAAAATAACTTTCTTCACAAAGCGGCGGGTCTACCAGCTTCCCCAAGAGAGCTCTCACACCTAATGGCCACTGAATTAGTGCTTGGGGATGCACTGCTCTCCATTCCTTATGCCTTGTGTACTAGATTTTGACTTGATCTCTGTTCATTTGTATTTTATTCAAGAGAGTTGTTTAAAACTTAACACAGCCTGTAATATTCACTGTAATACATCCAGGCTGCTTTCTGGAGGGGAATCAGTAGCCATTCCTAGAAGATTAAATTGCTTGAAAAATCTGATGCTAGAAACTTATTTCAAAGTTTTTTTTTTTTTTTTTAATAAGAAGACTGAGCAGAGTCAAGGGTATTGCATGAAATTATTATACGTACATTCATGATTGGAATTAAGATAGAATGTCAAGCAGGCAGAGCATGCTAAAAACAAACAAACAAACAAACAAACAAACAAAAAAACCAACTATCAGCACTTGGGAGGCTGAGGCTAGAAGCTTCTGAGTTCAAAGTAAGCCTGGGCTGCAGGGGAAGATAGAAGAATTAAATATATGTTGTCTAATTACCAGATGTCATGCATATTTCATGCATGACAACCTACCTCCACATCTGTAGCAGATTTTATCATTATTGGTTATTTGCAACTATTACTTATTATTTATAGGTATTTTTATTTCTTTAAGGATAGTTGCTGTGGGAAAGGGAAGCAACGAATACAAACAAGGCAAAAATAAACACAAAATGGGAATAAGTTGTCAGGAATAAAACAATGTTGATTATATCTTCAAATGCAAAGTGCATGTACAGCCCCCACCCACTTTATGTGACCTGGTTTTAAGTGTTGCATTCAAAATCAATGATGTCATCAGAACTGAGGGCAAACTTCAGGTGTTCTCTGACTAATTCAATGTAGACAATGCTTCCCTTTTAACAGTTGCCCCCTCAAATGCAAATCACGTGCCCCTGAAGTTGAAGTATCCTTGTTAAAGTTGTTTATCAGTCTAGCATCACTTGGAAAAAAATTTTTTTGGTAATATGACTTCCTATGACTTGGTAAAGTGATTCGAGGATTCCAGCACTGTTTCCTAAGATTTAGGGGATGGATAAAATGAAGGACAGGATGGTGATCAATGACAAAAATATGAGATGTCAAAACCAAGATTTACAAAAGTGGTAGGCTCAAAGTCAATGGATAAGTCTGAGACTAAGTGAAGAAAACTTTCTGTAGTAAAGTTGGGTGGCATGTCTGATTAGAAGTCAGAATGATCAGAAATGGAAAAATGTACATCAGAGGCAGGATGATGGGGTTTAAGGATAGCTGGGCTAGGTGGTAAATTCCCAGCCAATCCTGTTACAGAGTCTCAGAAACAGTCTGTTTCACTTGCTAGGCTTCATCAGAAATCTGCTGTCGGTGTCTCCTTGGTATGAGTCCTAATAGCTGGCATGACTTATGTGACTTTTGGGAATCCAAATGCTTTCTTTTTCTATAAAATAAATACAAGTGTAATTATTCTACCTCATAGTTCCAATTTTCATAGCCATATCTACATCTCACATCCTTCCAACCTCTATTTGGGAAACTCTGTCTTTTTCCAGGTCAAAATCACCTTATTTTTCTGAACACGTGTAATTGGTCTACCTGAATACTGGAGGAACTCCAAGCTAATAAGCACAGCCAGGGATAAGAGCAGTAGAAAGAGATTTGCAATGTGCAGTCAGTAAAGAAAGCACTACTGGGAATAATTTGCAAAGTGATATTCTCTAAAAAAAAAACAAAAAAAAAACCCAAAAAAAACAAAAAAACAAAAACAAAACAAAACAAACAACAACAACAACAACAACAAAAACACAGAACTTTTACTGAGGAAAACCCTGTATCTTCATCCAAGAGAGACCCATCAAGGTGAGCCCAGGCATATCCCAAGCATTTCAGTTTGAAGTCATAATCATGCATTTAAAAATGGTAGACAACAGTGTTTCTGCACACAACATTTATTATCATAGTTAGAAAGCTTTATACTTAGTTACCTAAAAAGCCAGGTAATATAACCAATCTCGGCTAGCTCATTCTGACACGCTCCAGACAGTATTAGCTCAAACATGGAAAGAAGTTGGCATGTAGAAGTCCTTAAAGGAACACCCTTACCCCAGAAAGTTAAAGCACCTGTCCCTAAATGTGCTAGTAGCATTTACAATGAGGGTCTGTACATATTTTGAAAGGAAAATGATAATAGGAGAAAATTAAATTTTTTTTTATATTTTCAACTGCTTTATTTAAGGTTAACTTATTTTATACTATTTCATTATTTAAATGATATTTCAATTTTATTTCTCTTAACATCATATATTTGATTAACTTTAATGTTTACAGTTTTATTTGTATTAGCCTGCATTAGTAATGCATATTAATGTTGTACTATGGTACTGTGTAGTTCATATTTACATTTCACAAATATACATGCCAGTTATTTACCTTGATGATCATTGGGTGTGGAACAACTGAGTGCATATCTTTTTGTCTTAAACTTGGCTGTGATGTTAATCTCACCAGACAAGAATAAGACCATTACCACAATTTTGAGCAAAATTTTAAGCAAGCTTTATTAAATACTGGCCAAGATAAATGAGTTGATAAAGAGAAATGTGTCAGGAGATTATAGCAATGGTTGTTAAAAATGATTCCATTAGATATTTGGGACCAAAAAAGAATTGGTGTTTATGTCCCAAGTGAACTAGGGATAAGTCTAATTATTAATTAATGGCTAAATAAAGCTTTATTTCCACTGGTATATGTTTGTGCCTGGAAAAGAGTAAGGTAGAATTGAAAATATAATATAAAATGTTTAGCATTGAAACTCCAGATAGAAAAAAAGTCAAGGAAATGAGGCAATAAGACAGTATTGGAGGCTGAGAATTGGAGGCTGAGAATTGGAGGCTGAGAAAGACACAATAGAATAAATATGGACCTGGAAATACGTGGAAACTGTAAACCAGAGGACCAACATTTAATGGTAATGATGATCACCGTAATGCCTAAAGTCATGCTTTAAGTTTAAATTACTCTACTTAAAAGATCTATAAAACAAAAATGCCTCAAACTAGTAAGCCCACTTGCCAAAGAACAGATAACTTCCTGAAATGCTACGAACTGTTGCTCAAGTACCATCACAAGCCACATGCTTTTGCTTTTGTAAACAAGCTTGATTGTATCAACTTCACAGGATATGCTTGATCACATGTAGGTGGGACGTTTGTAGGCTGGAAGTACATCTAGATGGATGTTTTCCCCTGATTGGATAAAGGCAGGAAGTACCTAGTCTTATGGGTTTTGCCTTTATAAGCCTCTGATTAATATAATTTGGTAGTATATTCTGGAGAAAATTAAATTTTAAAGAGATAGATTCTTGAGTATTGGAAGGAAAGGCACTTTTCGAGTTTCAAACGCTTCTTGGTTCTCTACAGAAAGAAGTTAGAAGTTTGAAGGTAAAACATGTTTAGTCTCTTTTAAATGAATTGCTTCATTTGGTGAGCTAAGTAGTCTTAAAGGGTCATGAATGCCATTCAAGTGGGATCATTTAAGCTCTCTCCATCCTGTGCATTAAAAAGAAAGATTATTTCTTGCTACAAAATGATTTCTGCACATTCAAGAAGAGGGTCCTGTTCACAGAGGGTGACAGATGCACCATGAACATTTCCTGATAATTCACAATTGAGGAGTTTCAGTTTGGGTTCCCTCAGTGCTTTCAACTCACCTTAAAATTACTCAAGGAATCCATCCACATATCAAATAACAGATCATTGCACAATCAGGGTGTGACTTAAATGTAAGTCAACTTACTCTTCCTTCCACAAAATTCTCAGAGATTCTAGAATCAACTACCATTTAATTTGGCATTAGAATTTTGTTGTTGTTGTTGCTGCTGCTCTTGTTATCGATGCTTGCTTTTGCTTAGTTTTGTGACAGAAAAGAGAAAATAAGTATTTAAATGGCTCATTAACTGTTACCATTCAGGAGACTTTGCCTGTAGAAACTAACACACTGATGGTCAAAACTTCTAACTTTAGCTTCTATAAGGAATTTATATTTTGATGGATCTAAATGACATAAGATTCCAAGTTTTATCTATTTGGTTAATAACGCTGGCACTACAAAAGAAATATAATATATATCCAGTTGTAGTCAGGGCAGTGTTAAGTCTTGTGTGGGTCTTCCAGAGGAAATAGTTCTAGGTTCTAGGGATATTTAAAAGTGATTGTAATAATTGAACCCAGTAGGTTGTTTTCAAAAAAAAGAAGAGAAAAGCAGATTTGAAATTGGGAAGGTGTAGAAGAGGTACAGGACTTAGAGAAGGGGATGTGAGGGGGAATGTGATCAAAATGCATTGAATGAATGTATGGGACTCTCAAAGAACAAATAAAAATATATGTTAAAAAGAGCAGTGTCTCACATTTGCATTCCAGCAGCCTGGTCTTCTTAGTTCAACCAAGGTTATATTAGCAAACTCTTCATGACACCACAGATCCTTCCTTATGAAGTAGATACGCACGAATTATAAAATCCTAGATTTAACATAAGATGACTTGTGAACTTCACTAATCTATATCTGGAGATATGGATGGATATATAAAAATTAGCAGCAAAAGGCACGTGTGTAAGCTCCAGATAGTTGTAGAAGAGAAGCCAGCAATGTGACTCCCCTTAGCGGCATATGATTAGTAGTAAGTGACTATTTTAGGAGATGAGTCATGTATGCCTTTGGGTAACCAGGACTTTGGGGGACCTATCGAGGGAAGACACCTTGCTGAAGAGATACAGAGATCCAAATGTGGTTTGCTTGCTTGATGTTAGAGATAGAGGCTTTATTGTCTTTGATTATATTGTCAGTAAACAGCATTGTTTCTCTTAATGCATTATTTCCCTCTTATACTACGGTTATTTATTAAATTTTATTACTACTGCCAATGATTTTTTTTTAGAATTTCATGGATAAGTACAATATATTTTTATCATACCCAGTCTCCTCCTTTCTCCAACTCCTCCTAGGCACTCCCAACATTTCCTTCTAAGTTAATACCCTCCCTTTCTACCATTATTAGTAGTATACATAAATAATATATTTATGTATTTATATAAATAAATTTAAATATATTTATATATACATGACATACGTATTCTAGTTAGTGTTAACCATAAGTATGCATGGATGTAGGCCCAACCATTTGGGCATGGGACCACTTAGGCATGGGAAAGCTATTAAGAAGCTTAACCTTGGTAGAAACTGAATCTCCATCTCTCAGAAGCCAACTCTCTGTAGCTCTTCTCTTTAGGTTCAGTCCTGTGAATCCTTCCCCCTCCATGCTAGAATATTTACTGCTATGATTGTTTAGGCAACCATATAGTTGAGAGCTTAAGGACAAAGCATCTATGCCATGTCCAGAATTCTTAACATCCTTCAACATCCTCTTAAATTTTAATTAGCTAACATTATGAATCTGGCTCTACTCCACATCTCTCTCTTAGAAGTACAGTGGATTTCACTAGTAAAATGTTTGCCTGAAATTTTCTTCTTTATGTCTAGAAATATAATTATTGTAAAAGATGTAGTGTTTACTGGTATGTAGCCAATAAATCTGGACCATTTTTCTTTTATAACCCATCACTCTCTGGGACCTGTGTCTCTAGGACTAGGTTTGTCACACATGGAAGCTCAGGGTGGTCACACTGAGGCTATTGCCTCCTGCATCACTGCCTCTTCATGCCCATATTCACCTTAGCACAAGAGTTCACAGGGAGCTCTTAAGTGGTGTCTTGTTAATGTTTACATAAGTGTCTTGTAGTCAAATAAAGTATAAAGCTAACAAGCTGCAATTAGTGTGTATTTCATTGAAATTTAGGAAATATTATAAAGGTAGGTAGTAATGTAGAGTAGACTAGTAGTGAGGACACTGGGATGACCGCAATATCAAAACTGTAGTCCTGGCTTTATCAAACAGCCTTGGAAACTGTTACTCTCTCAATTTAAGCCTGCTTAGAAAAGCATAAAAGGAAAAAAGCATTGCCCCTCTTGAAAAGAAATCCACAGCTCTACTTTATGTCATTAAAAATAAGCTTCATGGGCTGGAGAGATGGCTCAGCCATTAAAGGCTAGGCTCACAACCAAAAATATAAAAATAAGCTTCATTTTTCCCCTACTATTACTCCTGTTACCCTTCACAGGCTTGGTTTATTCATCACAGGACAATGGGCCATTATTTGAGAGACGAGGTGGTATAGAAAAAAATAATTCATTATCATAAAATAGCTGGGTACTGCTGGAAGCCTATCACCCATCCTGCTAAATACCTGCTTCCAGGGTGATCAAAGGCTTCCGGGTGCCTTCTCACAGGTATTGGCTTGTAGCCACATGGTGCATATCTGAATATCTAGTCAAGAGAGGCTTTTCTATTCCGCAAATGTCAAGAATGAAGGTTGCTACTTTTGCTCAACCTGCAATTCTTAACTTGTTGCACAATAGGCAGGATAAGAGAGGACAGGAGCCTTGAAGTCCTCTTCTTGATCACCCACATCATAGCAATAAAAGAAAACATCCTTCCCTTGATTGCAATACAAGGCAGAGTCAGAAGAGGTTGAATAGCTGGGAGGAGCTAAGTAGGAGATCCAAACTCAAGACCCAGGTTAGCAGCTCCGATGAGATTATGCTGTTGTGCATTCACCTGGGTACCCAGGCAATGTCTCTACTAAAAGGCCAGTCCAGCTCAGCAAGACTATAAGAAATAGTAAAGATTCTTCTTTATTGGACATCTGATGACTTTGTTATGCTTCATCCTTTCTTCTTCATAGTACCAGCAGAGGCCAGAGGGCCAGTCTTCTCCTTTCTCAGCTTTTGGGTTTGGGTTGAGCCTAGATCAATTTACAACAATCATTATATTTCAATACTTTGCTGTGATAACTGGTGTAGGCATGGATTCATATGCCTACAATCAATTAAAAGAATGTCAAACATTAAACCTTTAATGACTTCGTGTAAAAGGATGTTTAAAACTTACCTCTATTTGGAATAGAATTGCTCTCTTCTTATGGATGAACTGAGTGCAGAATTCAGCTTTGGGTTTGAATATTGTAAGGAAGTCCAAGGGAAAACTTCCACCTGCTAAAGATAGCTAGACTGAGACGGAGAAGGAGAGGGACTGGGGGAACGGAGAGGCGAAAGGGTCTATCCCAGTTACATCACTGGAGCTGGTGGTTCCCTGAAAGTAACTTTCGTTCAAAAGTCTCCAGGGAATTGTTCAAAGATGTCCTTTATTCTCATCATTTTTTTTTAAAGTTGGTGTTACTTGCTTAAAACACAGAAGACTCTAAACAACTGTTTGACAAATTGCAATTGCAGTCATGTCCTGCTTTGTGATATGTAGGGTGGCTGACCTCCGATTTGGGTAACAGATGGGATCTAGGTGAAATGTCCACAAACACTAACTTATGAGTAGTGTATGCTGAAAGCACATTTCACTGGAGGATTTGGGTTAATGGTTCTGTATTCACCCAATGGAATCCATGTTCGAAAGGTGTGAGCCTGACACTGTAGGGAGACTGCCAGGGGGTAGACAGGCTAATTCTCTATCACATTTCTCTAGATGAGCACTTTCCAACCACTAGCCCAGTCTGAATTGAGTATTAGAGGCCCATGTGCTTAAGAATGAATTCTACAGTGTTTGCTCATAGCATTAAGATACCTTTTATATGATGAAAACCAACCAATTTTCATATCAGTATTTGCTTTCAGCAATGAAATAAGCATATCCCACATTAATTTATCTTGTTTAAAAGCGATGTTGTGAGTAATTGCCTTAGTAAATAAGACTAAAGGACACATTTTATTGACTATCAAATTAGAAAAATTAGTAATTATTGACATACCTTGGTCAGTGGTTTTGAAATTGTGGCCTCAATTGGCAGGTAGGTTGTTTGGACACGTCCCTGGTGAATCCTAAAAGGTCTGATGATAAATCCACAGCTGACTTAATGAGACACCAAATGGTCATGGCATGAAAGATTGTTGAACAAATCCCATTAAGTAGAAGAGCCTTGGAGTCTAGGAAGAGCAGGTGCAGCTGCTCCTATGAATGTTTTATTAATAAGAATTTTCAGAACCTGGTGATTAGATAACATTTACCTCAATTCTTTGCAACACAAAGGAAACCCTGACAATGCTAATCTAGATTTAGACTCCTTCCATTGAAGGCCCAATGGAGGAGACTGTTGGGAGTCACGCCTTGGAATAGCACGCTGGGCTGCTTGGCATCCTTCAGAACCTCCAGGCGAGGATGAGAAGTGACATCTGTCCTATTCCCATTCTCTGCCCTGTCTCTGCAATCTAGTAAATAAAAGAAAGAGGAGTAACAGGAGGGTGGAACTGCTGATAAGACCTTGCCCTTAAAGAAGTTAAAGGAGACTGAAGAAAAGGAAAGAGTGCTCCTGGATGCTAGGTGACAAGCCTCTCATTTTTCATCTTGATTGTACCATTCATCAAATTCTGCAAATCTGGGTAACAAAAGCAAGAATGACAACTGCAGTGGTCTCTTCACGTAGCCAGTGCCAAATGAATGAACTCTATCTGATACAAAGCAACAGTCCTCAGGATTCCTGCTACTGATGTCAACATGAAGAAAGGTTGGGTTTGCTTTTTTTTTTTTTTTTTTTTTTTTTTTTTTTTTTTTTTTTTTTAGAGCACCAGGAAGCCGTTGGGCAGGCACTGCTGCAGGGCTCTAAATGTGAGGCTTCTGTGAGACTCGGAAAACAAACATTCACAAACTGCGGTACCAGCTATGTGCTTGCCCATCTTTAGAGTCTCTACAGGCATAAATTATTCCTAACTGTAAATCTAAACATGTCCTGTGCCGGAACAAATTCCCTGTGGTGATAGATGACTGAACACTCAGGGGCTGAAGAAGCTCCTGCAAACTTAGATCTAACTTTATTCAAGATCAATTATTATGAATGTAAAAAAAATATCTGATAGAAATTGTTGTCATGGTATTACAAAGCTTTAGCTATCTGAACTCCAGCAGTAAGTTTTGTTTTGGCTCTCAGATGTATATGACCATTGACTCCACAAGTTAAATTATAGTTCCTTCATGATTTTAAGATGCTACGGCTGTTGTTGTTGGCCAGGTGCTCAGTGAAAGCCTCACCTGTTGCTGTCATTATGACTTACTATGTGACTCAGGTATTCTGTCAGGGAGTCCCAAAAGTGTTGAAGACCAGCTTGATGCTCAATTCATGCTCATGGTACGTGTTATATGACTGCATGTGCTGAAAGACAAGAGGGTGAGATGATTCAAAAGGCTCATCCAGAAGAAAAGGTACTACCCGCAAGACCGCAACAAAGCTACATCTCTATACCTCAGTGTCCACAGAAATTAAATTGTGACAAATATCCGTACTACATTATTTAAGAAATGTATTGGGACTCTAGATGAGAGAAGCAAATTGGCGGGATACAAAATTAACTCAAAAAAGTATGTAGCCTTCCTATACACAAATGACAAGCTTGCAGAGGAAGAAATTAGGAAAACCACACCCTTCACATTAGCCACAAGCAATATAAAATATCTAGGAGTTACCCTAACTAAGCAAGTGAAGGACTTGTATGAAAAAAATTTCAAAACTCTGAAGAAAGAGATTGAAGATGACCTGAGAAGATGGCGTGATCTTCCTTGCTCATGGATCGGGAGAATTAACATAGTAAAAATGGCCATCCTACCAAAAGCAATCTACAGATTCAATGCAATCCCTATCAAAATATTTTCTATTTTGATTAAGAAATATTTAAGATTACATGGCTCCACATTTGAGATTTTTTAATTAGGATGATAGAAGCGGATGACAATAAAAAAGACTACTTCACTGATATTTGAAGTCTGTGAACCTCTCCTCTGTTTGAGCAGACCATGTGTGGTCGTTTTAGATAAGGGAATCCATTCTTAAGGCTTTTCTTGCTGACTTGACATCATCCTCATAGTTCAGAACCAAGAGTTTTCTAGAATCCAAAACATTCATAGATACACACACTACCATTTACTTCAGCTGCATGTACCCATTACAAGGTATTCTTTATCCATCTTTCCTTTAAATTTTCTGTCTATAAACATCTACTAGCTTGATAATTCTTTTTACTGGTCTTCATATGTACTTTAGTAATGTCCCTGATCATCTTTCTTACTTCTTTAGGTTTTATTTAAAGTAACTATCATGTGGAAATGAAAAAAAATGATGGTGCCTAATTAGGAAAGCTCGTGGAGAGCTGATGAACACAATTAACTTTATGAACGCGGATAAATGATGATTGTTTTGTAGTTATGAGTGTTAGTTCATCCAACAGTGCACAACCTGGTAGAGAGTCTCTGCAAGGAGCTGTCTTGCAGAGGTTTGCTTGGAGGCACGTGTTTGGAAGACTCTCTTGATTGTATTACCATGCATGGGAAGACCTAACCTGCTGTGGGCAGCACTGTTCTTTGGGTTTGGCTTCCTGGGTCAACAAGATGGAAGAAGGTGTGCTGAATAGTAACATGCATACAGATGCACACATTTGTCCACTCTGCTGCTGACTGTCAATGTGCCCAGTTGCTTCAACCTCCTGCCCTGACTTCACCACAATGATGGTTCTGTGATCTAGATTTGAAAGTTCAATAAACCCTTTGTCCTTTGAGTTTCTTTTTGTCAGGATATTTTATCCAAGCACCAGAAACTAGGGCAGTAAAACACAATGAAACTTATATTAAAGAATCATATTGTTTTGAACAGAATTAAAATAATCTACATTTTCATTTTTGCCTTTTTGCCTTGATGTTTTTGGCAGGAATTGTACTGCAGGAAGTTGTCTTTCCCTTTTTTCTTTTCACTTTTCACCTTTTTCTATCTTTGGACAGTGTCAGTTTTCACAGTATCAATGAAGGAGCGGTCTATCCCTGAACTGTATTCCTAGATCTCATTTAAAATAATTTTAAAGGGTAGAAATGCCTAAGAAAAACCCACTGCAATAAATATGAATTGAAAGAACAGAATATAATATAATGGGGTCATATTTTTCTAGACTAGATAACACTATAGATAAAATCAAAGACATAGTCCCCTTTCCTCTTTTTATGTCAGAAGGGCAAAGAACCACTTCCCTGAAGTATCTCAAATTATGGAACTCCAGGTCCTGAACATGGATGGGACAAGCACTAGATACTAATCAGGATTTCCCCCTCCGATTGTATTTGTCATATACATTCATGACAATAAGCATCTGTGGGTAATCTCTCTGACCAATTTGCTAAATGTATGTGCTTTGAAGTTAGTTAACTGCAGCTTTTCTGTGATCCTGACAGTAACAATGGAATTTTTCTTGTGTATTGAACACATTCATAGTCTTCTCACATTACTATTGCTAATAGTTGCTGAGTATATGCTGTATACTCTGTTTTATGTGCTTCTTTGTGATGAGTCACAACTGTGCTACACAACTGTATGTTAGTTCCCATTGCAATGATTTGAAGAAAACTTCGTGACTTGAAGGAGCTGCATTATAATGGCTAGAAATTCTGCTGCTAGAAAAGCCAAATAATTGACAGGAGAAGTACTTATCTATAGTTGACTTTGATATCTACTTTGTGACTTGACTTTGAAAGTGACCCAAATGCTAAGGATGGTGTATTTGAACGCTGATTTGCTGATGCTGTACAAGAAGACTGAAAGGTTTAAAGGTCGGGAATTCCAACCCAAAGGCCGATGTGTGATCCATTATGTGTCTTATCATCCCCACAATGAGGTACTTCAACATAGTGAGATTTTAACAAGACACTTAAGATTCCAGGTGTGAATTCTACAACAGTGGGAGCAGCAGCAACAATGACAACAAAACCAGCAGCCCCATTGATTTTTATACCACCAGCCTCTGAAATCAGCCAGTGTTGCCTAAGCAAATGTTGGTCAAAGAAATCTGGCTCATACAGACTCATATACAAAGGATATGAATAGAAAACACATCTTTTTATGGGCTTTGTGGAATAAATGTTTTTTAAATCACCTTAATACAGGCTGTGGTGACAGTCACACTTCTTCCTTTGAATTGCAAGATCAAAACTGTATTTCTTCCTTTCCTCAAGACCTCTGAATGGGACATTTCTACATTCCCATCTACTGAAGTCCAGGGGCTTGCATCTAAATTTATTATTGCTATTGCTGAAGAGGCATTGGCAATACACTCCAGCTTAGTTACTTTCATTCAAGGAGAATTTTCATCAGGTACACGATTAAATGCCAGAAGAACTGAATAAATAAACTCTCACTTAAAAATTACGATGATGAGAGACTCTCAAGAGTTACTGAGTGTGGTCCAGATGCTATCTCAAGGTTTTCACTAGGGCAATTGACAGTTTATCTTACAGTGATTTATAGGTATGAAGCATTTTTTTAAGTTGATAAGACTTTTTTCTACTTGATCTTCTTTGAGGCTCCTAGAATTCAGGTCATTAAAAGTTCTTGGACTGTCATTGTTTAACAAAGATGAGATCTGAATACAGTGTTATTAAGATTCTTGTATCTTTTGAAAACCTTTATGGGATGGCATCACTATCATCCCTGATCCTTCCCTCTCTTTCTCTCTCTCTCTCTCTCTCTCTCTCTCTCTCTCTCTCTCTCTCTCTCTCTCTCTGTGTGTGTGTGTGTCTGTGTGTTTAAACCAGAAGTCAACATTGAGTTTCATTTCCATGTGTCATCCACCTTGAGTTATGAGACAGAGTTCCTTACTAACCTGAAGCTTGCCTATACTGCCTAGCCTAGTCTCACTGATTGTGGTGCTTTGAATAAGAATGGCCTCATGAGGCTCATATATTTCAAATATTAGTCACTATGGGGTAAAGTGGCTGAGAAGAATTAGGAGATGTGGATTTATTGGAGGACATGTGTCACTGGGTACGGAGAGCTTTGAGGTTCCAGAAGCCCGTACCAGCTCCAGTGTCCATCTCTTTGCATATGGGGCAAGATTAAATCTCTAAACTACTGCTCCAGTGCCGTGCATGTCTTCTTGCCATAATGATTATGGATTAACAACCTTCCAACTAAATGTTTTTTTCTGTAAGTTGTCTTCATCAGGGTGTCTCTTTACAGCCACAGGTCAGTAGCTAAGACACTGGTCTACCTATCTTTGCCACTTCAGTGCTGGGATTGTACACAGCCACGTCCACTTACCTCATCTGGGCTCTGGGATTTTACTCAGGTTCTTGCGTTTACACACCAAGCATTTTATTAAGCAAGCTGTCTTCCCAGCCTCTTTCTAAATACTACTGAAAGGCTTGTGTAGTTATTGCCATGACTTCTTCTTAAATCTTGAGATGCATACCACATTTGAGGTTCTTCTGCTGAGAGAAATTAAAAAAGGAGAATAGTTTGAATTTTTATGGCTAGAAGGCGTAGGTTCCACATTATGTTAGAAAATTTCAGTTTTCTATCAGTTTGTATCCTATCATATGCATCCCTTTAAATCAATAATCCTCTTGGCTATTTTAAATATTACAAGTGATTCTTGCCAAAGTTTTTACAACTAACAATGGTTAGATTTTTGTTCAGCCCTGACAATTTATTCTCGATTTTCTCGCCACTATTAGCTATGTCTTTGAGATCCTTTCAACTCTTACAGTGTCTTTCAGATCTGTGTTACCCATGATTCCCCCAGAAATAGCAGAACAATTGTAGATCCACATGAATAATTCATCATAAAAACTAGGCTTGTGTGACTATGAAGCTGAGAGTTCCCAAAATTTGCAATTGGAAACAGGGACATCTGAAACAGCCAAAAGCAAGTGTAAGTTCAGTCCAAGAACTGGTATGCTTGTGATCCAAGGAGATCCCAGTTATTTTATTTATTTCTTTTTTAGCAGAAGAACTAAATGTGTCATTCCAAACACTAAAACAGGAAGCATTCTCTCTCACTCATGCCTTCTGTTCTTTCAGATCCTCAGTCACTGGACTAGGGCAACATGTATTAGGAGGAGTGGAGAGATACTATGATGACCTCAGCTTACAACCATAATTAGTCATCTCATCTAGAAATGCAGATATTTCCAGCGTAGTGTCTGCCCTGGCACCCAGGCATTCAGTGACTCAGTCATGTTGATATTTGTACGTACAGGTCCTTTCAGTGTCTACCTGTCATCTGCTCCAAAATCAAGATACCTGTATTGGGTTTTTATGGCACCATCTTTTTGTTGTTGTTGTTGTTGTTGTTGTGTTTGTTTGTTTGTTTGCTATTCTACATTTCTGGTATAATTACTGTTGCTTTGTAAAAGCTAACTTCAAATCCCCATGCCTTTAACCAAGGACCCCTATGCCTATGGTGGAAATGTAGGAATGGCACAGCAAGGATTGTATCTCTGTCCCACATGGATGTGGCCTCAGCTGGAGAATCTCAATTTCTAGAAGTTTGTTCATTTTTCTGTATAGTGCATGGCTAGAAAAAAGCAAATGACAGGGCTGTGATATGGGATATCTATGCATTGCTGTTTTGTGTCACTTGGCTTCCCAATCAGCTCAGGGTATAACTAACTTCTTGGTGGAGATTCAGGCTTTCAAGGTTGAGAGTTTTAATAATTGAGGCTGTATTAGTTATTTTTCTACTAATGTAGCCAAAAGCATCGCAAGAAGCAACTTAAAGGAGATTTATTTAGTCTTACAATTTTAAGATATACTGTCTGTCATGTAATGCAGTGAAAAGATGAGACAGATTATCACACAGTATCCATAGTAATAAAGCAAAGAGAATCCAAGAAGTGAGGGGCTAGGCTGAAAAATATCTCAAAGTCTACTTTCCAATAACTCTTTTCCTCCACTGAGATAATACCTCCTAGAGGAACCACAACTGTCCCAAATAAAATCTCCAGCTGGGGACCCAGTAGCTTGTGCCTACGGTAACATTTTACATTTGAACCAAAATCAAGACTGAATTGCACCATCTCTTGGGGTCAGCTCCTCGAAGTATGGAGCCGTGCTTTCACTAGACCTATTTGCTAAAAGTTAGTAGGGCACCTTCTCAAAAGAAAAGGGCTATAGATACTTCCTCTTGAAGAAAGAGATAATAACACTTTAGGGTCATGTTTAAGGCTCCCAGATGTAGGAACTTTCATTTTTGTAGGTCAAGAATTTCAGTTCTAACAATCTGTGATATTGTCTCTAAAAATACTTAATAACAGGCAGAGCCTTGGTATAAGCCAGAGGGCACATAGAAAGCCACAGTGTTCCCTACTATTCCTCTAATGTGTTAATCAGATGCTATGTCTTAGCATCCTAGAGCTTATGAAGGAAAGTAAACTTCTACTTACATTTATTTATCTGTTTGACATATGTTTATTTTTGCCAATAAGAACTAAACGTTGGGATGAAGATACCATTGAATAAGAGACATCTCTTATTTATTATAAAATCTAGTATTTCTATCATATTTATCAGAATATTTATTTGGTATTTTTGCCACTATGTCTTTGACTTTTTTAATGTGAAAATTTATTTTTAACATCAGTTTCTCTGTGTGATACGGCTCATTCAGTTCAGCAGTCACTCTGATTTGTAGTCATCCCTCAACACTGAAGATCTCAGACTGTGTGTCTCCTTCTCTTTTTCATGAAACTGGCATTAGACGGTAGGAGACTATAGAAGATAATACAAACTAAGCCTTAAAGAGTACTTGGCCATTATGACTACTTCTTGTGTTTTCTTATAAGCTGGACTGCTATTTCGTGAAGAATCACAGAAGCTGGCCCTTCCTACAGAGCACACAGAAAACCACTCATTAAACATGCGAGTGAAGCGAGAACCAAATGCCACCGGTGATGACATTTATATGAATGAGGCCGCCTGAGATTAATTGAACATGACCTAGAATTAACTAGCCACGGCTGAAATCACAAAGTTGAGAATAGGTGTTTACGACACAATAGAACATTAACACATAGTCTCCCTTAAAATGTTTGTTGAAAATTTGTGTTCTAGAGCTGACTTTATACTGGACAGGTGTGCGCCGCTGGCCTTGGTCATCTCTGAGGTTCAGTGTAGATTTTAGGCTTGCACCCACATTGTATTTGAAAGGACCTGACAGTCTATTTGAACACCATATTTACATGTAGAAATAATTGGTGCCATTTCCTGATTAGTTGATTGCAGCTGTTCATTTAACTTTACAATTCTAAGAGTTGCCCTGGCTGTGAAAATTTGATCCTTCTAAATTGAGCATTTGAGATTTCTGTACCACACAGAAATCTTAAACGCTTAAGGTACCTTAGTATTAAAAAAAAAAAATCTAGTACATTGGAGTAGAATGCACTTTTGGTTTTTAAGATTGAATGATTTCAAATGTACTCAGAAAGACATTTTGGCTGTGATCTTTACTTTGGCTTAGTCAGGGTTCAGTATTTTATTCAGGTTTTTAATAGTCACATAAAAGGCAATGCTTATTGTTTTAACTTCTGTCACCATAGCAACGAAAGAAGCAATTTAAAAGGAGGTGATGTTTAGGCTCATGGTTTTAGAGGTTTTAGTCCCTAGTCAGTCCCCTCTGTTGTGGTGAGTCAGAAAGCTGTGGCAGGAGGGTATGATCGAGCAGAGCTAGTCATATCATGGCCACTGTCTTAAAATCAAGCTTCTTAAAAGTGTAATACTGTATTTAAAAGGCTCCATAATGTTAGAAGACATCTTAAAGACATTAAATCTTTCTATCTAACCTCTAGGCCTTTACAGTTAGTAGCATAGTGATATAGCTTACTATGGGGACCCTCAAGATTTGGATCAAGAATCTGTCTGGGTGATGTTTCAGTGGTTAAGAGCAAGTACTGCTCTTACAGAGGACCCAGGTTCAGTTCCCAATACCATAGTGAATGCTTTACAAACACCAGTAGCTCTAACTCAGGAGGCTTCTGAAACCTCCAACCTCTGTAAGCAGCTGTAATCCTATGTACACACCTGCACACAGACATGCACATATACATAGAGTTAAACTAGCTGTAATCCTGTGTGCACACCTGAACACAGACATGCACATATACATAAAGTTAAACCAGATATAATCCTGTGTACACATCTGCACACAGAATGCACATATACATAGAATTAAACCAGCTGTAATCCTGTGTGCACACCCTCACACAGACATGCACATACACATAGAGTTAAACCAGCTGTAATCCTGTGTACACACCCACACACAGACATGCACATATACATAGAGTTAAACCAGCTGTAATCCTATGTGCACACCCTTACACAGACATACACATACACATAGAGTTAAACCTAACAACTAAGAGTCTGGGTTGCATCTTTCTTTGCCCTGTTCTCTCATTCCCTGGGCTTTGTACTTACTTTTCAAATACTCCTTTTTTTTTTTTCCTGCTTTTTCACCCCGAGTGTTAGATCACCCATTTGGTCTCACTTCCTGGATGTGCAGTCCTCAGACCCTTGCTTCATTCTCATCTCTGCCCACTTCCTTATTTCATTACCTCTTACAGTCCTTTATGTTGCAAAGCGCTCCCTAACAGAGTTAAATTGCCTGGCAAATCTAACTCAATGAACTTGAACTAGATTGCTTTTAAGCACTGCAACTTAATTATATGCAACATGGCTATCCCCTTGCTGTTCAACGGGTTTGTGATGGACAATAACCACAGATTTTTTTTTTCTTTAGTTCATGGACTAGTAAGCAATTTCTGGCCAGAAGATTAGAAACAGTTCTCATTTGTGTGCACTCCTGTCTCCATGTTCTTTGTGTAGGTAATCCTCCCCACCTGTCAGTTTACCTGAACTAATACTACTGTACTCTACCACTCTCTCCCACTGCCTAGCTCTCCTTTCCTTATTATTATGGATCACGACCTGAAATCACCTACAGTATTGGGCTGGGTCCTTAAGAGGCACACAGAGATAGCACAATTATGTGTTGTAAACGGGGACTTATCCAAGTGGCTCACTCAATAGGTGTTGAGCAGTCCAGCTCCATAGCTGCTCACTCTATGAATTTGGATGCTTCAGCAATCCCAATCCTGTCCTGAAGGCCTGTCACTTGCCTGGACAGTTGCTGGCATTCAATCCACACTGCAAAGCTGAAGCAATTGGGCTGTGATGTCAGCAGAAGGTGGCAGCGACAATGACAGATGTGCTTGCTCAGGAAGAGGTTTTAAAAAAGGCAGGCAAGACCTCTTTTTCTTAGATTTCTTTATATCCAGAAAAGTGCCACAGATTTTGAGTCTGAGTCATCTCTCCCTGTGGTTCTCTAGATTTTCCCTACATTAATGCCCAGAAATCTGTCTCTTGGGTGATTTTAAACCTCATGACAAGACAGCAAAGGCCACCACTTTTGTCTGTCTTTGCCTAAAATGAGCTGCCTATCAAGAAAACCCTTTGTCTCCCCTTTGTTAAACCCATGGTGTCCAGAGCAATTTTCCCTCATGGATGCTCCACAGTGAATGTTTGGTTGTGAGGAGATCTTATTTAAAAGCAGTGAGATAGTTGTTACATTCTAGTCTGTACTGTTCTTGCCAGAGGTCTTGTGTTTAGTTCTACTAGCTGCGTTTTAAAAACACAACTTTCAAACTGAAGTGTTTCATAAGATGACAGCCAAGTAAATGAAGAGGCTTAACACATTTTTCTTTAAGTGGTTTTAGGAGCGTATGTTAGATATTTTGTAGATCGTAGAGGAAATAAACTAAAGCACATTTCTTTTGTGAAAAGGGGGAAGGAGGGGTGAAGGAAGGGAGGGAAGGAGACAAGAGAGAATATTTAATGAGGCACTTAATAACTTAATATATAATCTAAAATCAAAAGAAAATTGAGGGGTAGAGTATAATAACAGTCTATATTCAATACAGCCAGATTTAACAGAAAGCATAGCTCAGTTTTTGCGTCAATACATGCCCTCCATGATATTGTGGGTCTTTAGATACAGCAGTAACCCTAAAGTCTGGATGTTCTGATTCTCACTACATTGTCCTGGCAAATGGATGGAGCTAGAAATAATCATTCAGAGTAAGGTAAGCCAGGCCACAAAAGACAAAAATGGTCTGTGTGGTAGAAGTTAGCTTCTAAACATTATCTATTTGTTTTCATCTAAATAAGGACAGAGGTTAGGTAGTTAGTGAAAGGACCACAGGGGAGGAAGAGGTTTCCCAAGGAAGGGGAAAGAGAACATAGTGCTATGGGGAGATAAAGGGGAACTGAAGTAGGATGACTAAGTGGGGAGAGGTATGGGGCAGCAAGGTAAAGGAAGGAGTATGAGGAAGAACAACCAATGTTAAGTTCTTTTAAAAAGACACGTACAAACCTACTACAGAAGCTTCCTAAAACATATATAAAAAGAAACTGAAGTGGAGACACCACATAATAGGAGAGACAATGCCTCCACTAGACATCCTATGTCACCCAATAAAACCTCCACTGTCAAGAATGGGTTATATCATTGGCCAAAAGAATCCCATAGAACCCCTCTCCCAGTGTCACAGGCTATTGCTGAGCCTATTGTTTATTCTCCACAACCTGATGACAAAGCCCTAGTGCTAAAGACAATGCCGAATCATTCTGTAGAAGACGATTTTCTTCCGTTCCAGTTGACATGATTGTTTTCTCAAATACTTAAAAAGCCCATCCAGCCTCACATTCATCCTTCCGTTGTCCCATGCTTCCATTTCTGCTTTCAACATTGATTGCATAATTAGTTATCTATATGCTTGAACGTTCTGTTATATGTTGACTAGTTTGGTGGACTAGCTAATATTCTTTCCAAATGGCCTGACTGATACAAGAAACTATGGGACAAGGAAGAAAATAATTACTGAAAATGTATTGCTCAGTTTTTTTTTATATAAGACACCTGCTCGGTTAGTCTGTGTTCAAAGTAGGTAAAAATGATTGTTCAGAATATATTAAATATATTTTTGAAACAATAGGCTATTCCTGATCAAGCATGTTTTTCCTTCACTAAGTTTCTTTTTTGACAGTTTCATAAATGTAATAGACTATCATTCTTTCCTGTGACCCTCTCTTATCTTCCAACCATACCTACCAACCCATCCCACCACAGTCCTTTCCAAGATTCATGACTTTGAGTTTTCTTTTTTGAGCCTTTTCCTTTAATCAGGGTCATCTGCTCTGTGACTATTTGATTGGAACTATCCATTGAGAGCCTGATGGGATCACAACTAAAAGCAATGATCCCAGCCTCCCTGACTCTATCAGTAGCAAATGGTTCAGCAGTGAGCCACTCATCTATCAGCCTTTCATTGTTGATGCATCTATTCTACAGATTTAGTCCAAGAATCTACAGCTGTTGTGCATTTATGATGGCAATGGCTGCATCTTACCCAGAGACGCCATTTTGGATCCTTTATCCCTACCTTCTTTCCCTTGCAATAGTTTTGCCTTCAGCTCACCTGGAATGCTCCCTGAATATTAGGAGAGATTCCCTAAATGACATGTTTAGGGCTGAACGCTCATCTGTCCTCTATTCACAGTGGCTTGTGCATTTCCCACTGTTCAAAAGAAAAAGACTTCTTAGATTACGGATGAGAAAAGCAGTTTTCTATGGTTATAAAACATAAGCATTTTAAAAAGCAGTTTGACACTCTGCCAATTTAGCTGAACAACACTACACATTTTACCTTTTGGGTTTGTGATATATGATCGCATCCACCATGCATTTTTAAAGCCAGGATTACAGCACAAGGCATGGATGCCTTCTTACAGAGCAGGTTCCAAATCCAATTAGAGAGCAGCTGGCAAACCTCCTAACATGCCACTATTGCATAGGTGGGCACATCTTAGCTGATAGGTTGATCTCATAGAACGTAAATCTGCATGAGATCTCAGTACCCTTTATAGTTTCTCCTGGGGATGAAAAGCTGGCTCTCTGGGAGCAGGCTTCTAACTCAATTTCTCTGTATCATGAATCCAGCATATATAGTATCTTCTGCAAAATATTTTTATTGTCAATTTCTGTTGGAAAATAGCAAGAGCCTCTACTGTTTTGGGGTCTTGTCATGCATCCCTGAAGAAGAAGGGATTATCCCACCTCTGGCACTAGAGTTTTGGTTTAATAAACCACCACTTCTAGGACAAGCTTTTCCAACCATACTGGCTATCTCCTTTCAAATTTACTTACATACATACTAAGACATGCATTATGGATCAAAGGTTACTAGTTTGTGTAGCATTATTTTCTCACACTATCCCATATTTCTTTTTTTATTGAAAAATAAAATAATTCATATTACATCTCATTTTCTATCCCATCCCATACATCCTCCCCTTCCTCCCTCCCTCCCACTTTCATACCAATCCCCCTTCCCTATGACTGTGACCAAGGGGGACCTCCTCCCCCTGAATATGGTGCTAGGGTATCAAGTCTCTTCTTGGTAGTCCGCTATCCTTCATCCGAGTGCCATTGGGCCTCCCCATCAAAGGGACATGGCCAAATATGGGGCACCAGAGATCCTGTGAAAGTCAGTCCCCGGTCTCCACTTAACTGTGGAGAATGTTCTGTCCCTTGATTAGATCTGGGTAGGGGTTTGATGATGGTTGCACGTTTTGTCCTTGGTTGGTGCCTTTGATCAAGCAGAACCCCTGGGCTCAGATCCACCCATCATAATGTTCCTCTTGTAGGTTTCTAGGACCCTCTGGATCCACCTACTTCCCTATCCCCTATATTTTTCTCACCTAGAGTCTCAATAGGATGTTCTCACCTCTATCCCACTTTCCTGGTAGGTGCAGATTTTCATGGGACCTGCCCCTTGGGCTAGTGTCCAGTTATAAGTGAGTATATACCATTTGAGTAGTTTGTGTAGCATTATTTTCTTACACTATCCCATATTTCTAATCTGCATATTTTTGTTGAATGCTAAATGTATTGATTAATAAGCTGCACTTCATCAAGTTTAAGAAAAATTTGATCAGAGGAACATATTGCAAGTGGCATATATTTCCATTCCATGTAATTTATTTTGATCTGTTCTCCATCCAGATGGACGGCAGCATATGCTACAGATATCACTAGAGATAAATAACTAAAGGATGAACTTACACTCTAAAAATATCATCTTTACCTTTGCACTAAAACTAATTTAATTTTCTGTAAAAGCAGAAGCCATGTTAAAATAAACATTACTGTGGTCCTGTCATGTACAGACTTTATTGGCAAAAATCGACATCCCCAAGAGCATATTTTTTCCCTTGGAATATATCACCACACTGACAGAGCTCTCCTTGGACACATTTAAAAACATCACCATTCTAGCAGAAATTTGCTTTAACTCAAAAGAAAAAAAAATATGCTTGAGGGAACACACAGAACTTCGTAATGTTGCTCTTATGGTTTTCTTCTACTTGGAATGGTACTCTGAAATATTAAGCTTAGCACAAATATGAATATGCAAATAGAGTGTACCAGCTGTGTATGTAAAGAGGAGGAATGTGTTTTGCTCTCGCTGGCAGCATGTGAGCTACATTCTTTTCTCAGAAATGCCTTCCGTCCCATTCTTCTTAAGAAGAGCAGGTACGCACTCCAGAGGGTCACAGTGAACCATCTTCTATGAGTCTATTGCAAAATAAATAAACAAGAAAATAAGTTCCCACAAGCGTCCATGGCTAGCTGCATGGACTCACCACCTGTCGGTTGCTAACTGTGAAAGTCGGGATATTTCTAGGACCTCGGACTTCCTTGGAACAACACTGACTTTCCTTCTTGCCTTATTTAGGCCAGGGGAGCAATTAAGCTGGCTCTCCTCATTAATGCATACTGGCTAGCCCGTTAATTGGAATAAACAATCCCTAAGCCAGGAAGGCTACTCTTTGTTTTGTTGCATATTATTTTACCAAGCTGCCTGTGCTATAGAGCCCTAAGTTACATGAGGGTCAAATGGAAGAGGCGTGGGGCTGGTGGAGGGAGGGAATGGTGGCCAAGCGCTAGGCTGTGGCTGGCCGTGTGTGTTGTCCATACTTGTCTTACGGTGCAGACAGTATTCCATGCCCAACTGTGAAGGAAGCACTTAAGCTGTAGGAAAGCAGAGCTCATTTCATCAGCGCTCAGCATGAATTCAGTGTTCAGCATAGAGAGGGCACCGCGAACGCTCCTCCATGAGATGGTGTTAGTCACATAAGTTCCTCACATGAAGTAAATAAATGCTACCAATTTTGTGTGATGACAGTAATGATTGGAGATCATTCCCGTTTTTCTCATCTTTAGGAAAATACATAATACCACTTACTTGTTTTGCAACAAGTAATAAAATAAGTCTCCAAATCCTGACTCTGCAATGGCCCATGTAGACATTTCAGTCTAAATTTTTCTTTCATTTTATTTAATTAATTTGTTTTGTCCTTCCCTGAGTAATAAAAATATTAAAAATGTCTTCTACTAAAAGTTCGATTTTGCCTGGGTATGGAGCATACAGCATCTGGCAATCAGCTAATGAACAAGAAGCTGTAAAGAAAGCCTTTTCATTCCAGAACAGTCCAGGAGTCTTGAATTTGATCCTCTCACAGAGATAGAGCTAAGTGTAGATACAGGTTTGCAGGAAGGTCGTTTGTTAGGACAGCAGATCCACTCTATTCAATTCCTCTGGGAAGTTTGAGAAACACAGCCATATAGATCTTTTGACTGTCACCCTGGTCTTTCACTAGCAGAAGCTATAGGGACTTAAGAAAGAGTTCTGCAGCTAGGGACAAGGAGTTCAGGAAGCCATTGGTGAGTGTAAACAAAAGCACTGTGCCTCTTACACTCTTCCTGGGATACGCACACAAACTGAAGGTGGGATTTGCGTTCCTAAATCACTTTTAAATAAAAAGTGACCACAGGAACCTTCCTGCCACTGAGATGCAGCATTCCGCTCAGCTCACTGCTTTCTCTTCTTCATGCGCTGCTCTTACTCTTCTTGTTGATGTGTTTCAAAGGCCAAGCTTAACTCTTTTGAGAGGCTAACTTAGCAACAGATAACTGGACACTGTCACTGCTCTGCCTTAAGTGACCTTGATTACTTACTGCTGCCAAATCTCATTCCCCTGCCGTGGTCTGCAAGGTCCCTCCAGATTTCACTCTCTAAGCGTTTCCTCTCCCAGTCCCTCTAGACTTCTCTTGCGTGAATCACTGCAGAAATCGTTGATCTGTCCATCACTGTGTGAATATATAGCCATGCTGCCATTACTTTCCTTTTGAATGCAATGTTCGTTTCCTCTTCTCCACTGTTTGGTTTTGAAGAACTCATATCTAAAATATTTGTTATTGCATAGAAGAACGAACCCTTCTTATGGGGTCATTATTATGCTTTGCATGACGCTGTCATGCTGCTATGCCAATATTTAGCTGGCTTTGCTTCATGCTTTTTTTGCCTCCTCTTACGAGTTTCAATATAGATAAAACCTGACTTGAAATCTGTGCTGGTACACTGGGGAAGTTATTCCCTAAGACCCAATTTCCTTACCTGTAAAAGAGCACAAACAAAAATATGAAGGTAAGTAAATATCTCAATCTATAAAAATGTTTGCATTAGTCCTCTGTACATAGAAAGACCTTTAAAATAATAGCTTCAATTAATGTATATATTGAACCTTCAAAAATGCTGAATACCTGTTGAGTGACACAAATTTTATTGCTCACCACTTCCTGCCTTGGAATTCTCAGTCATTTGTAAATTCTGAACAGATCAATTCGTAAGACATACATATTCGTAAGATGTTTATTGATAGAACTACTTGATCATTAAGCTTAAACACTTGGAAATTGGATGTTGGCTCTAATGCTATTTATTATGTAAAATTTTACAGCTTGGAGCTATGTTTCATACCCTAAAGCTGTTTTTCTTAGTGGTGGAGAATTTAAATAACCTAATTACAGCAAAGTACCATCTCTCTTGTATGCAAAATAACTATGTTTATAAAGATAATGCATTATGAAATTATATTGGATGCACAAACTTATAAATGTTCAGATTATGTATTTTAGTCATAATGCAATAGCAAATTTTAATATAATTAGAGTAAACTTCTATATGAAATATTAATAACCCCAACTCTTTAAAATGAAATAAATAAATACATTAATGTATAATATATAATTTATATATTCTAATTTATTTGTATAACTTATTTTATATAAATATATAACATACATAATATATTATATATAATTATGTGTTATATGATATTATATACTTATATAGTTATATGCATTCATATAATTATAATTTATATAATATGATATATTTACTTATTAAACATAAGATAAATATATAATATAAATATATAAAATAAAGTATAAATAATCTTGCAACATAATATTATTTATATGTAATGTAGCTATTGATAATCCACAACTTATAATACTAAATGTAGTGTTTTAGATGGAATACTGTCCCATTTATATTCTTAGACATTTGAATATTTAAAATCATCAATTGGTGACACTCTCTGGGAAGTTTAAGAGGTGTGGTCATGTTAGAAGAAGTGTGTCACTGGAGGCTGGCTTTGATCATTTAACAAGCTCTCCATTTCTAGTGAGCTCTCTTTGCTTCATGCTTCCAGTTTAAGATGTACACTTTCAATATTTTGCTCCTGACACCATGTGTCTGCTCTTTCATGACAGATTCTAATCGTCTGGTACTGTAAGCTCAAACACACGCTTTCTTCTATAAATTATCTTGGTCATAGAATTTTAGCACAGCAATAAGTGAGTAAATATTACACTAAGTATACTCAAGAAGTATAATTTCACCTAGTGATTTCTACCTTCTCTCAGTTTCTGACATATCCTAACGTTCACTCAAAATTGTCATAGGGACAGTTCAGAGTGTATTCTTTCTGTAACATAAGTTTTACACAATCCTTTGATATCAAATACAGGGCTTTAGGGTCAACCTATCACTATCAGTGTGACTTACACAGTATTAGAACAGAATATTTATGAAGGGTTCCCTGATTATGTGTTTTTCAGACTCAGGAATCTATCCACTAGGGAATAGTTGACACAGATCAACTTGATTTTCTTATGTAATGTCAAAAGTTGTAAAAATAACGATGCAGATGTCAGTGTCATGCCATCATCTGTCAAGAATTCTGATAAAAATGCCACAACGTGGAGTCAGGAATGAGATAGGCCTAGGGCCTTTATTTTAAAATAAGATTTAATTATATTTAATTTTTTATTTGGTGGGGGCATGTGTACCATATGTGGAATTCAGAAGACAACCCATAGGAAATGGTTTTCTCCCTCCAGCCTTTGGGTCCTGGAGATTGAACTCATGTTTTCAGCCTTGTTTGTAAGTATATTGACTTACAGGACTACCAGCCACTAGATGCTGCATTTGGAGTTCTTTTAGGACTTCCTCCTTTAGTTAACTTAAAATATAGCGAAGCATCCCAGTTCTAAGGAGGCCTTCCTCTAGATTGCCCGAGTTTGATGCTATCGGACATTTCTCTACAGTTAGTTTCCTCATCTATACATGAGGATGCTGAAGGTCATAATCCCTCCCTCGTCCAGTACTGTAAATAATGCATAGTGAAGACGTGCAAAGCGTCCAGAGTAGAGCACTGGACCATTTCTAATAAAGGACCAGTGCCATCTTTAGAGTGCTTAGAAAAATGTCACCATCCATTCAGCTTCTCCCAGATTCAGAGTCCGCATGGTCATGTGACTGCCACCCATTTATCATCCTTCCCAGTTCTAGCACAAAGGCACCTAGGCGTCTTGAGACCTATAAGGTTTTCAAATTACTCAAAATCTCTGTTTGTGTGTGTGTGTGTGTGTGTGTGTGTGTGTGTGTGTGTGTGTGTGTGTGTGTCCATCAGCATAGGGATATGTATGTATGTAGGTTCCTGTAAATGTGTGTGTACACGCATGTGAAGGACAAAGGTCAACTTTGGGAGAGGTTTCTTTGGTACTATCTAACTTGGTTTTAGAGACAATGTCTCTAGTTGCTGTAGACATAGCTGGAACACATACAGTACTCAGCAGTCTCCACTTTTCCCCCTTTGAGATTCTAAGTGTAAATCATTGTACATGGCTTTTTTTAATGTGAATTCTGAAACTTTCAGTCTGGTTATAGCAAGACTTGGAATTCCATCAACATTGACCAGGCTGGATGTCCAAACGCTTCCTGATGCACACACCTTCAGCTCTTTCTCTCTGTGTCTAACGTCTCATTCCTAGAGCCTTTCTATATGCTTTAGGCTCTGTTGTGTGATAGCTTCAAGGCATCACTGGCTGTTCGCAGCATGTAATTGGCTTCTAAGAGAAAGACTCTCACAGTCTTCCGAAGCCAGGCCAGCTTCAACCCTGCAATACTTTTCTAGTGCAAAAAAATTACAAGTTCAATCTTGCCTCAAGGGGAGGAATATTGTGAGTAGAAATACCAGGAAGTATGATTTGCTTTAAGACCATCTATAGAGACTGGCAGCTACAAAGTTGTGGCAATCACTGGGGAGTGTTAGGCTTGGCCTAGATGATCTCTAGTGTATTGTGTAACATGGATTTTTTTTCTTCCAATGATGCCGTAAAAGTCCTTCTTCAAATTGTAATTTACCCAAAACAATAAAATATATTTTAACTAAATCATATTGCTTTTCTTTTCCTATGGCATGTCATTTTCAATTTGTCATCAGGATGGGCAATTGACACAAGAAAAATTGGAGAAAATTTCCATCAAGTCATAAATCTGCCAGTACCTGTCAGAAACAGATGTAAAAAATGTCTCTCACATTGACAAAGTGCTTTCTTGTCATTTCGTCGGTACAATCTGTGTACACAATGCCCTCATCTACACACGGCCTCAAGATGTTGGGCTGTACCTAGTCTGCCTGTGTAAAGTATGCCTGTTATAAAGTCAATAATATCTTACAGCTTCATTTGAGTGGCATTTGATGAGGGCGGGACGATATATCCCACTTATACCACTACCCTTAAAAGCATGACAGTTTTATTCAGACCTGAAAATTTGATGTTCAAGGTTCCATGGAGATATGCAGTGCTCTCTGGAAGAAAATTAGTTGAATGAAAGTAAATACAATATTTTCTTTTTCTTTCTTTCTTTCTTTTCTTTTCTTTTCCTTTCTTAAAAAATAGTAAATACCCAAGCCCTATTGTTAAGCGTCTTCATCTCCTATGGATCAAGCCAGATGTCACGTCTTTGTATGAAACTCATTAAAATTTCACCAAAGGAGCAAAGGAAAATTCTAAGCTCTAAATAATTTAAAATTATTTTTTAAATGATTGTTCTCCAGAAAGTAATAAAAGGGTTTTAGAAAAATAAAGTTCATTTTAACATGAGAATGCTCTTCAATATTCTGATGCAAAAAAGCTGTCGTAGGAATGCACCCACCTCAGCTATTGCAGGCCACTATCTGGCTCAGTGTCTCTTTCCAAGAGAGACTGGGAATCATTGAACTTTCAGAAGCCACTTGTAGCCATAGAGAGTAACAGTTGGAGCATGTAGTACTAGGGAAAGTAAGAATGTGGATTAGCACCTGGGTGATATCTTCGAGTGTTCCCACAGCTGGTCCGATTCACCAGGCACAATGAGAAAAGGGGCGGGTGAGGGTGGGTCCAACTGAAAGATTCACGATATAGATGCAAAATAGATTAGTTATACGGAAATGACTTACAGCAATTGAGCAAGCACCAGGGGGAGTGCTTTCTTTAACTGGAAACACTGACCTTCTCTTTTTGCATTTCTGTAGGTGAAAGTGTGTTAAGAGGTATTTTTAAGAAGAAAAATGTAATAAAGCCAAGCTCTTGAGATGACAGGACAATGGAGCATTCTGTCACTGAAAGCAAACTTGGTATCAGTAGACACATAGTGCCACTAAAACCAGGTCTTAAGCTACTTTGATTTCTATTGTAGAAATGTTAACAGCTGCTGCTGCTACAAATTTCCCATTACATGCAGTGCACTCATAAAAATGTTGAAAGCAAATAAGTTATATTAGTATGGTTATTAGAGAATTTAATAAATTACTTAGAATTTAGTACTAGTTTAATTAAACTGCTGTGCAATTTTTCACAGAAAAAAACAAAACCCTGTAAGCTCTATATAATCTCTACAAGTAACTTCAAAAAAATGTCTTAGGAACATGTACAGATTCTGTTATTTGCCTCTAAGCCATTATTTCATGAGTAAAAGTTGTTCTTAAAGTAGCAAAAATCACCTTGAGTTCTTCCACTTAGAAGAAAGATGAAAACTCATTTTCTGAAGTTGCCAATATTACAGAAGTAATGTGAATAAGTCTCCTGGGACGCGTGAGATGATGCTAGCAGCAGGGCTTCTTGTTGGCTGGGTACTCAAGCTAATGTGAAGAAATGCCCTGGTTATGTGAGAATGTGTTAGCTGAGGAAATTCTTGTTGGGTGAATATTCAGATTGTCTTGGCTAAATATATACCTATCATAGACACAACTTTCTAGAGGTCATCATTGGAAACTTAAATGGTAGGAACACTCCTTCATTTTACTTCTGTAGAAGGTCACTGTAGAGATTTGTCCCTGCTCTCTGCAAGTGTTAACTTCCTCCAAAACAACTTGTATGTAGTCTGAACACCTGGGTTATATTAGTCACTAAAAAATGTTGCATTATTGTTTGATTTTTAATATTAGATGTAAAATTTTATACCTACTATGGCCTACTGATGTTTTTCTGTTTTGTTGTTTATATAAATCCTCTCCCGACTATTGCATCTGTTGCTGAAGAAAACAGTTCTCCTATTGAGAAACCCATTACTGATTTAGCATAGGAAGAGACTTAGACTGTCTTGACTGTGGAATTCTGGCAGCTACACAGGTTCCCTTGTTGGCCGCTTCAGCAGTGACTTTACTGATGTAATTTCTGAAATATTTAACCACTGTGAATTGTGTTACTAATATCAAGGTTTTCGAACACCTATTACCTGTTAGGCATGTTGACTAAGTATTTGCAGAGTGGTTGAATGAGTTTAGGAAACCTAGCCTGAGTTCAAGCTTTCTTTTAACTTTTTGAATTTTGAATTTACAGAAACATTATCTAGGCAACAGAATGTTTGGGTGATAGACCCACCACACACCTTCCTCTAATGTTAATATTTCACATAATCCTAGATTTGTATATTAATTTTATTAAAACTAAAATATACACCTAAGTTCAGTATTGACTACAGACTAAGTATATGTGTATTTATTCACTCATTGTTTGGATTCCACCAAATTTCCAGCCGTATTAATATTTTTCTTCAGAATTCCCCCACTGGATTTTTGTATATAACACTCTTGTCTCTCTCTATAAAAGTTCTTCAGATTTTAAACTCAATGTCTAAATAGTTTATTGCTTATAAGTCCAATTGCGTTTTATACAAAGTGAAAGTTGTTATAACACCTCTATCGTAATATACTGTTGTTGGCACTGCAGTATAGGAATGACAAGAATATTGCTTTGCTGGAAAGAACCTATTGTTAAAAAAGAAAGTACTCTAGCTATGGTATACACACTTCTAACAAAGAAATAAGTGGTGAGAAGTAAGCCCATCTAGTGCAAAAGATGAGATGAGATCATCGAGGAACATGAAGGGGACTTCTATAGGCAGTCTGGGTTGCTCAAATCCAGACTACTTTACTTGTGAAAGGGCAGGGTCGGGATGCAGAGGATAGCTCTGGCAGAAGCAATCTGTGGGACTGTCAGTGGAGTCTAAGAAAACACAGTGAGCAGGCCCTGTGAGATTGGCCAAGCCTCAGATGTTATGCTGAACAAGGCATGGCCACTTCATAAGTAATGAAAGCCTTTGGTTGTTCTGTCTTTCTGAGTCGAGCCTGCTGCTTTCTTGTCCTGTGTTATGTGGCAGACCAGGCTAGACAATCACCACATCATTCTAGAGAGGCCTTTATTTTTCACTCAGAATATTGTTTCTCTCAAGACACTGTATTCCTTTGATATTTAATGATGATTAGGAATATATTTACTTTAGAGTTCATCTCCCTTCAAAAGTGAAACTTTGGTATGACAGATAAAAATATAACTTAATACATCTACCTCCACTATCTAAATTAGGCAATTTCTTACACATTAGAGACATGATGGGTACAGAGAGGAACCCAAACTACAGGAAAACATACAATTTCACTAAAATCAGAATCCCTTTTCTGAATGTAGACTGATGCATTTCCTTATTAAAAAAAAAAAAAGATTGGTATTAAAAATTCGTAACATTGTAATAGTCATTTGAAATTTCCAAGCCAAGCATCAAATTAAAGAATTTTATGGTGAATTTAATCAAGGTGCCAGGGGCAAAATTATTAATTTTAAAGCATGGGTTTTGTGGGTTTTGTCTTTACGAGAAGTCAGTATAATTTTCGACCTCACTGCTCAGTGTGCAATGAGTACCACCAGGGAAGAGCTGAACCAGCAAACATATTTGCAGCAATATCCCCAGGTATCTCAGATACACTCAGGTTTCAGAAGCATTAATTTAAATTGGGTTTAAATTAGTACTAGATGTTTTTTCTTTTTTATGTTTTATAAAGAAGTACTTAATGATCATGAAATTATGGCTGTCATTTGTTTTTTAAAGGTGGGAAACCCATTAAAGGGATTATGTCCATACTAAAGTTCTAAGAAGGAAATAACATTGCATGTAATTATCAATCTTTTCAAAATTTGCATTTTATTTTTACCTGAGTACATGCAAGGAACAAATGTGGAAATTACTTTTAAGTATCTTTAAATGTCACCTCATTAAATTTCACTCTTTCTGATTATGTATTTTTAATGACTAAATGAACCTTGTTACATCAGCCTTCTAAGAAAAATTTGGATATGGAATTTTAAATGTCAGGCTCTGTAGCCTAACCCGGAAGCATGGGGGCATATGTGAAACCAAAACATGATTTGTTTCTCTACAAATATAAACTTCTTGGGGGCAGGTACGATATTGTTTTCTAATATCTATGCAATTAGGAGTAAAATTTTAGTAAATAATGTGATATACCATTCAAAGGACCCATGTCCTTTTAAACATATTTCAGATTTCTGCACACAAAGTATTATTAAGTTTCAATAATTTCTGCTATCAAGAAATTATCAAACAAATGTAGGACACTTTGGTCCCCACGCCTAGGTCAAATTCAGTAAGCCACTGGTAGTAACTGAAGATGCTACACAGCTCAGCGTCTTCCTTACCTGATTGCGTCGTAACCACATCTGCCTGAACTGGGTTCCACGAACACGTGAGGACAACAGAGACTTGGTACCTTTTCAAAGTCACATGGCGAATAAGCGGTGTAGCCAATCCCAGTCCGACTCAGAAACCTGAGGCTTTTGCTCCAGTGGCTCAGCCAGGGGAAACACATGCCTTACATAGAAAGCTTGAGGTGGAAATCGGAAAGTAACCGCAGGTGGGCAGAAGGCATTGAAAAATGTAGCTTGATTATACGGACTCAACAGGTTATATTTGAGAAGATCTGGGTGTGTATATACAGCTATACACGCAATAACAACTGAATCAATAAAAGGGAACATGAATTTGAAGGAGGAACATATGGGGGTTTTGAAGGGCAGAAAGAAAGGGAAATACAATTAAATACAGTCTCAAAAATAAAGGAAGATGGACGGATGCGAAGTGACGAGATCAGAGTTGGAGTGTAAAACATGAGCTGATAGACTGCCAGCTTTCAATTTCCTCCAGCCGCCGCGTTTTCCTTCCACCGTTCACACACGTCTTCTCTTTTCCGTAGAATTTCTAAATGTGTTTTTAATCTGATGAAAAAGAATTGTTTGATACTCTTCAGTTTACTCATTTGTTTCTACTTGAGTCTATTAAAAGATACCCCATTGCTGCTCACCTGCCATGTCTATGTCCCCAAGAAACATTTCAACAGACTTTTCCTTCCATTTAGCCATTTTTATTTAAACCATTGGACCTACGGTACTCGGCAGTGTGCAGTCATAGAAGACAAAGGAAATAGCGGACAAGGCCTTGTGTCTTTTGTACACTATTGCTGTTTATGCTTTCTCAAAGCAGATTGCAGTCACATAACTAACTCAACGATATGCAAATTACGTCCAGGCAGTGTATTTGAGATTGGAACTAATTGCAACATAGGCAATTAGTGGTGAGTGTTTTATTAGCACAGTACAAGCACGCCAACTCTAACACTTTATGCATGAAGAGAGTTATTAAGTGTTTATTAACTCTGTTGTACAGTGAACCTGTTGACAAGTATAAGCCATATTCTCCTCTTGATGGTAGCTTCTCCATTCATTATGTGCTTAACTTTTAAGCATTTTACTTGTTAATTTGCCCAAGAATCCTTTATTCCTATAACTGTACATCAGTACAGTGAGTACAGTAATAGGAAAGTTATTGCCCTTAAGTCCAGAGTCAATGCTTAACTGAAGATCTGAGAGAAGTAATACCATGACAGAGATGCCCCGTGTCCTTGGATTAATGTTTTCTATGGTGCACATCATTACATAGGATAAAGAAAGGAGATAAAGGCAGGGAGTGTGGTTCACCGGGTAAAATGCACGATCTACAAGCACGAGACCAGAGTTTGTATCCCCAGTACCTACACAAAAGCGAGCTGTGGGTGTGTGACCTATCCCCAGGCTGGGGTGCATTGCATATCCAGCCTAGAAAAAAAAAAAAAACAATGTTAAATTCTAAGCCAAAGAGAAATCTCTTCTCAAGGGAACAAACTGGAGAATAAGAGAAAAGGATGTGTGATGGCTTCACCTGGTTAAAGTACACCACACAGGCCTGGAACGGTCTCTGCACACTACACATGCGGGAACATTTATGTGCGTGTGCACTCACACCCCCAGACACACCCACACACCCAGAGAGCATAAAGGATGAAAGGAAGTTATAAATAGTTTCTCAAGGATATTAACCAGTATTCACCCTTAAATCATTAGATGGAAAAAACAAAAAGACTATACCTGTAAGATCAAATTCAGATGTGTGTTTCTCATGGCCTCTTGCTTATACACGGAACAGCAAGCCTTCCTCGCAAAGTCTTAAGGAGGTGAAAGAGCAATAGAATCTCTGTAGCTATTAATAATTATTTCATTGGATGTTTAAAACATTCTGTGCTTTAGAATGTGAAATTATATCACAGAGTTGGATATGCAGAAACACAGGTAGGAAGTCACTTCACAGAAGAGAGACTTGTGTAAATCACAGTGTGTAGCACATCTGAAATGGTTACCAGGAGACAGCCTGCTTATGAAAACAGCATTCTAACAGATCTTATGCTATGGCATGCTGAAGGTGGAAATGTCTACAGAGCTACCTACTATCAGGAGGAACACTCACATTTCCTGCATGCCTCCTATGCTAGCCCTAGGCCTTTAAGCTCTACTTGTTCATCTCCATGGCCTTCCCATAAAACCATTGGATACAGGCTGAGAATGTTCATTTCCACTTTATAGTTACTTTGGTCCTCTTGTCCCCTTAGGTTTCTGATTTCTGATTTTTCTCTTACTCTCTGTTCTTCATTTCTTAGAGATCAATCTTTCCTCCGCTGGAGCTGTCATTTCTGGAACATCTCCAGGGCTACCAATTATTCAAAGATACTATCAATCCACACATGGGTTTCTCTATTAATTGGCTGACGTTTGCTTTTTGTCTTGATTTTTTTTTTTACATTGGCCTTTCCGTTCCTCCATCAGGAAGATTCTTGTTTGGTTACATAGTCATATATCTAAAATTCTCCTCTCCGTAATTTAGTCCAGTCCCTTGCTCGTACTTGTTCCATTTAAATAACACACCAATTTATTAAGAGTTCAGGCAGGATGAGGGCTAATTTAAAGGTGACAGATTAAGAGCCACTGTCATTAGTAAAAATATTAACGATAAAATTACACACACACACACACACACACACACACACACACATATATATATATATATATGTATATATATGTATATATAATTAAGGCAAGTATAAATAGAATTAACTACTTGTGGACCTAGCACTCCCTTTTCCCTTCTTTTATTCTTTTAAAATTTTGTCTCCATTGTGTACAATTGTTTTCATTCCCTCAAATGTCTCAGTTGGAATCTAAGCACTGTTTGAGACCACCATGAAGGAAGCAGACATGATGCTCTTGTCTGCTTTTATTTTTGTGTTTATTCACCTCAGTGCACGCTCTGTTCCTATATGGCTGGACATTGTAGGGCTATCATGGGAATGGGGGTTAAGATGCACTTGAATGCATCAGGTTGATTCTAGATGAAAGTCTGTCCTTCGCTGCTTCATCCACAAGGGTTATTGCTTCTGACTTTCATCATTTTCATTCCTCAATCATCCACTGGAATAATCGCTTTTGAAAGCGTCTGTCACCCTACATGCTGCGCATGTCACTGTAGACATGCTGGCTGTTCCATACACTGTTGATATTTCACCTCAGGTATTCCCATTTCATGATACTACTCTGTGTTGTGAATTCTCTGCATGTTATATTGAAATTTTCCTCACACTTTGCTCTTCTGATTGTTTTAGGTCTTTCTCAACTACACAGCCTTGTAACCACCATAAGGGTACTAAAGCCCTCTTTCCAAAGCTCTTTCTCTGAGTAGGCGCTACATAAACAGACGTTAGATGTCTTCCAAATATCCACTGACATACCTGCCAACTAGTTACATGCATCTTGTCACTAACTTGTGCTGTTTTCTTTATTACGTTTGGTGTTTGTGAAGAAGCAAATGTTGCGTTAAAGCAGGTTAACAAGAAGAGACTTGATACCCTATGAGCATATACAGGGGGAGGTAATCCCCCTCAGGGACAGTCATAGGGGAGGGGAATAAGGGGAAAAGGGGAGGGAGGGAAGAATGGAAGGACACAAGGGATGGGATAACCATTGAGATGTAACAAGAATAAATTAATAATAAAAAATTAAAAAAAATAAAATTAAAAAAAAGGAAAAAAAAGAATCTTAAGATTGTAGACAGTAAATTATTAAAAGACTGATCCTCGTTATAATGCATGGGATCTTGTCCTATATTCCACTGCCAAGCATAGTTTAAACTCTAGGCATTTGTATCTTATGATGAAGGAAATATAGTTCATGATCCTCTTTCACCTGACAATTGTACAGTTAAAAGTCATTAGAACATGAAGTGCATTATATAATGCCAGGCGGAGCCATACATTTAAGTGCCATTGTATTTATTTATGTTATACATATGTATGTAAAGACAAATTATGCCTTTAGTATTAGCTGGATCTTAGTTTTTGATTAATTACTTTTCTATTATTCATTGTGTCCACGTGTATGTGTGCATATCAGTGGATACAGTATGGGGTATGGGAGTAATTTCACTCCTTCTACCATGTGGGACACTAGAATCAAACATATAGGTTTGTAATGCATTTTATTGGAAAACACAACATGGTAAGGAACTTATAATTAGCATGTCAAGAAGACAAAGTTTTGGGGAAGGAGGGTGGTAAGCTGGAAGTAGAAAGATCCAAACTGTAGAACTTTATATTATATCTTTAGACCTGTGGAAGCAGAGATATGAGGACAGAAGGCCTGAAGAGAACAGAGAAACTGTGGGTGGAGGCTTCTCTGTGACAAGCTGGAGATCTAAGTCAGAATAGGCCTGTGGAATGATATGAGGGGAACTATAGCTGAGACTCCTAGTAGAAGGGGCCATGGAGACTAAGGAGGACATGCTCTAACAAGACAAGACTCCTAGTGGAGGGAGGAGAAGACCAACTCACACTTAAAAACTTTGAATCAAAACTCACACTGCCTACAAGACATGCAAGGATAAAGACAGAACAGAAAGGGCAAGTGATTACAGGAATGTCCAACCAACAATTGGCCTCAACCCAAGACCATAGAAGAGAGCAAACCCCTGACACTATTAAAAATACTCAGCTATGCTTGCAGACAGGAGCCTATTAAGGTTGTCTTCTGAGAGGCTCCACCCAGAAGCACCTCGAAACATGCTGAGATGCACAGCCAAACATCAGGCAAAGCATAGAGTCTAGTGGAAAGGTGGGAAAGAGGATAAAAGGACCTAGAGTTGATAAGAGCTCCACAGGAAGATCAGCAGAGCCCACTAAACAAGGCCCGGAAGGACCTGTGGAGTCTGAAACACCAACCAAGAGCCATGCGTGGACTGGACCTAGGTCCTCTATATAGATGTAGCCAACGGGCAACTCAGGCTTCATGTGGGTCCACTAGTAAGGAAAGCAGAGGCTGTCTCTGACATGGACTCTGTTGCTTGCTTGTTTATCACTTTCTCCTAAAAGGATTGCCTTGCCAGGCCACAGGAGAAGATAAATTCAGTCCTGATGCAACTTGATAAGCTGGGGTGGGTGAGAGGCGGGGTGGGGGGGGCTCTCATTTTCCAAGAAATAGGAGAGGGTAGGACTGGACGGAAAGGAAGGAGGGGGTTACAGCTGGGATGTAAAGTGAATAAATAAATAGTTAAAAAAAGAAAATGTGGAGGCAGAAAATAGAAAATTTAAACTGCATGGGCCTCTTAAGAAACAGTAACTTGACAACAGTGTTAGTTTTCAGCTATGAAACTGATAATTATAAATAGTTGTTGAACTAAAGGTGACTCAGACAACATAAGTTGAAACTAAACTTTGCACATACACACACACAAAAAAAAGTGGGGCAATCTGGATGGTGATAATCACTATCCATTTCTTCTGGATGCTCCAAAATACATTTAGTGACATAAACCACAACCCGATTACTTTAGATTTCTGAAGGTCTGACCTCTAAGACTGAACATGTGCTTAGTGTTCTATAAATAAAACACAAATAGTTATTTGTCAGGCTCTGTGTTTCTTGGGGCCTGGAATACTGACTAGCAGTGGTAAGGGAACGAAGAAAGGACAGACGCAGAGACACATGTACAGAAAAGCTAAGATCAGCTGGAGCTGTGATCACGCTGGTTAAGGGCACCTACTTCCAACAGCAGTCCAGAAACTTGAGTATTTTGGCAGGAGGTCTCTGTAGGAGGGCAGTCTCAGGAGTAGGAGGAGGCGGCAGGTGCTAGTCTGTGCACTCAGTAGTCTTTCCCTCCCATTTAGACACCAAAAGAAGCTTTGCCAAGCCTCTTGCTCCAGGCTCATACAAAGAATGGCTTTACCAATTTTCCATAAGTCCAAGACCTTCATCTTTGTAAACAATACACATTCACTCAGGGGTTTAATCACTCAGAGCTTCCTTAGCTTCCTACAGTTATTATTTATTCATTGTGCCATTTTCATCTTTGTTCCATATGCTTTTATGGAGGGAAATGGCTACCACTGTTTAACAAATGCTGGAACTACATAGCTATAGCATGCATTTGGATAGAGACCTAGAGTTTTTGTTATAGGTTTTGGTAAAATTTTCTTGTGGTCCTCAAGGCAACTTCTCAACAAAACATTGTGGCAATATTTAGGAGGTATGTTATAAGTAACACAACTTCATCCCACGGAAAAGGGGGTCTTTTTTTGATTGCTATCGATGGTTGAAATTTCTGTATCATTGAAATCAATTTCCTGAGGACTATGCAAGATTCCTGAAAATTAAATTAATCACCAGCTTTTCTGGAACATAAAATGAATGAAAACACAATTTTTTCTAGAAACCAATGGGAGGATTTTAGGTAGGTGTTCATACAACTTAAATTTCCATTAGAAATTTAAAAATGTCCATGATTGTCCTGGATCAAAGGAGTCCAGAAACTCTCTTAAAGGTTGCTATACTATTTAAAAATCAATTTTAATTTGTATATTGAGGTATATAATACCATATTGTGAGATACATATTAACAGTAGGGTGGCTGTTGTGATAAAGCAAATGATCATATCTAAAAATCTCACATAGCTGTTTTCTGATGACAAGGACAGCTAAAAGTCTATTCATGAAAACCACTCTTTTTATTACCTGTAATCCTCATGTTGGAAATCAGGTGTCCAAATTCATTCATTCTACATGCTTGCTGAGTATGAAGTGTCCTTTCCCATCCCTTTTGATTGGTTTGGTTGAAAGTCTATTTTATTAGATATTAAAATGGCTACGCCAGCTTGCTTCTTGAGACCATTCACTTGGTATATTTTTCCCAGACTTATACTTTGAGATAATGTCTGTCCTTGTGGGTGAGATGTGTTTCTTGAATGCAGAAGAAAGTTGGATCTTGTTTACGTATCCATTCATTTAGTCTGTGTCTTTCTATTGGAGAATTGAGACCATTGATGTTGAGAGATATTAATGACCAGTGACTGTTAAGTCTCTTAATTTTTGATGTTGGTTACAGTGGAGAGTTTATGTGGTTGTGTTTTTGTAGTGGTGTAGTCATCTATTTTCTGTGTAGTTTTGGTTGTGGCTTGTCTTGCTTGCCTAAACATTTAGAGTTAACTGACATTAGTCCCACCTACAATAGGCACTATTTTACAATATGTAAGAGCTGAGGTTCTTGTTTGTGTTTTAGCTGATATTTTGCTTAAATCAAGCTATTTAGGTTGGACATTAGATGAGAAAAATAGATGAAGATGTGAAGTTTATAAAAAGAAGAACAGTATGGGAAATAAATCAGGGTTAGGGCTGTGAGGTTATAAGGTGAACTTTGGAAAGATGCATGAGGGTGAAATTCGAAGATCTAGTTAAAACCTACGCAGGACTGATATGCATCTATAAAACATCCAGAAAGATTGAGGGGAGAGGATGAAGAGTTTGTGTCCAACCCTGACCACATAGCAAGAACCTGCCCCCATAAAAAAACAAGACTAAAATAAATTAAAAGTCCAATAAGGACAAATAGTAGAGTTTGGGATTGATAATATACAGAATACTAAAAACTCAACCAATCAAATTCCTGTAGGGTAATGACCCTCAACAAAAAACATACATAAATGTACTGCAGGGTGCTTAGAGAAAATAGTGAGAATTGTTATCAGGTTTTTTTTCCTGTCCTAAATTATATTCTATATGCCCACAGAGATGCCAAAAATATAGTTATTGAATTTTAAGGCATGAATAAATGGTCACATAAATTTTTCATGTAGCATGCTTCTAGCACAGCTTTAGCATGAATGATGCATCATTCATCACTACCTGGAACCCTGTGTTTCTTTTTTTCTAGATATACTAGAAATTAAGAATAAACTGAGGTTCATGGTTCCTATAACAGAGCCCTAAGGAGAAGGGAAGCTGTAGAACATAGATTTTATACCCAGTGCTAAGCAGGTGACTCAGCCCAGGCTTCTCTCCAAGGTGAGCCATCCCCAGACTCCATGGCAATGACATATTTCCTGGATTCTGTTTTTTTCAAGTCACTTAAAAGCAGAAGATTGCCAGTTTCTTTCTGGTATATGCCTATTATGGTATCTCTTTTTTCTTTACAATATTTTTCATTCTTTAAAATGTCAAGATTACCCAATGATAGAGTTAGCAATACTGAAGGAAAATGTGATTTTCAATCGAAAACATATGCAAAATATGTTTACAGAGTTAATAAAATATTCAACTGATGAAAAGCTGTAATTGTAGTACTGTTGGAACTAGGGTCAACACAGCATAAGATTCGGGGTTCTTTTTTCTAATATATCTATTAAGAAACTAATTTATAAATATTATGGTTGGGAAGTTTTTTCAAAACCATTTAAATTACCTCACATGTATCTACTTACCTTAATAAACTGCAACCGTGTTGAAATCCATATTACATAGATAACAGGCATGTTATAAAATAAATTGCATTTCAAAGGACAGCAGGAGGTTTTATTCCTTATTCTTTCCTAGTAGTTGTGTCTATTTCACTGCTCTCCAGTTAGAAACCTAAATAAGTCCTGAGGCCTCATGACAAAGAACTCTATGTGGGCTGGAACTGATTCTCGGCTCCAACAAGGAGTCCAAAAAAAAATTAATGAAAAATCTTGATATTTCTATAAATATATAGATAGTAAATGCCACATTACTTTCTTTAGGTAATGTTGCTCATGTGTGTATGAAAATGCCAATTTCATCACACCTATAGGATTATAAAAACAGATTAGCTTATGCAAGAGGAAGAATGAATCAAAAACCTGTACTTAGAATGGTTAGGTCCCATGGATGTCAGTAACAAATGCAAAAAAAGGAGTATTTTCACCTGGCAGCTGTACTAATCATATTAATCTTCCAAGCTTGAGCCAGCCAAACTGTCGTATCTGTAAATGCATGACACTGTGTGCAAAACAGATAGATCTCTAGATTTCTGCTCACACAGCATGGGTTTCTAATTGAATCTTTGCCTGAAATCAGTATAATTTTGATTAAATTGCATATAATTGTTGCCTAAGCTTCCAAGAATTACAAGTTGGATTTTTTGGAGCAAGTTGGGAGAAGATTGAGATTCAAGACGGTTTTTGGAGATAAGTACTGGCAAAGAAAGATTGAGGAGGAGCAGCGTTGAGTAAAGGGACACTTGAAAGGCATTGTAGATCCAACCAGCTTTGACCCACAAGGCTGGAAGCTCGGGAGTGAGCATGGCAGAATCACTCTACAGTCGGCTGAAATGGCTGGATCTTTATCCCACTGCCATGATCACTCAGTCCCTGGACATGGAGTACTTCCAGAGTATCTATTTTATCAGACGAGATATTTTTTTCAAAGGAGACAACGGGGCTGTCTACCAACCACCTCATTGTAAATAGACATGCCCTTATCCTAAAACAAAACAAAATTAAACTAAACAAAAAAGAAAAGCAAAAAGCAAACAAAACAAAACAAAAAAACCCTTTTCTCTCAATTGCACTGAGCCAGGGAGAAGCACATAATTCTGAAAGATTAGGTAGACATTCTGTGCTGATGGCAATATGTGAATTATAAGATGACATGTACAATCTACTGCTCTATAAGTTGTGCTTTATACTAATCTTAAACACATATTTATATTACTAGGAAGGTTCTAAAGCAAGGACAGAGGCATCAGGATCATGACGCATGTGCATGCAAAAGACACAAACACCATGCATCCTTTGAAAGGTTCTCTGTGGATTTTGTTCATCTAAATTCCAACTCCATTCCTTCCAGAAAAGAATGCTGTTTCTTTCTAACAGAACTGTACTGTTCTGTTAGAAAATTGTTATATTAGACAGATACTTTTTCGTATTCTGGCTGAGAGGGAGGTCGCTAAAGCTAATAAGCCAATGTGATAGATTTTTTGAAGAGAATTTGAACATTTGGAAGAAATGGTAAGTGTAGGATTCGAATGGCTGAGGCTGATTTTATTATCATGGACAACGTCAAAAGAAGCACTGAGGGTTTTATAGAAGAGTAGGGGAATGGAGGGACCCTGAGAGGTCAGGAGCCCCACATGGGGACCATCAAGGCTGTGGAGGATATGGGCACAGGGGAGAACCTGCAAAATTGATGCACTAACCAAGGACAGTGCAATCAGAGATCATAGACACCCTGTTCAGATGTAGCAAATGGACAGCTAATTCTTCCTGGACCTTCGGACATGTGCTCTGGTGCCCAGGTTTTGATCACTGCCCTTAGGTAGGGTGGCCTTGCGGGCACACAGAGGAAGAAAATGCAGGCTATCCTGATGAAACCTGATTCACTGTGGCCAAACAGTGGGGGAAGAAGCACCCCTGTTGGACATCTGGGGGGGGGGGAATGAGGCAGGAGGGTAAGGTGGGTGGGAAGAGGAGGATATGAGTGAAGGGATAACAATCAGAATGTGATTTGAATAAATTGTAATAAGTAAAAAAAAATCAAGCAAAAAAAGTTTCCCTGCTCCTGATTTAGTTAAGATGGAGCTATTTAATTTTTGCTTTGACTCTGTGAACTATATAATATAATTTCAATACATTTATTATTATTATTTTAGTTAGGTAATGTGGTTTTTCAATGGCTTACCAAGATTCTGTTATGTGATGATATTTAAACTCATATAAAATAATAATATCAATAAAATGTGCTATGATTTTGATGTATGAGATGAGAATGTTAAAGAAATGGGAGTATTCGTTTTGTTGTATTTATTGAGGAAAGCTTTTTTTTTTTTTTTACCCAATAATATAATTTCAATTTCTAAAAGTAAAAAAAAAAAACAAAGCTGATGAATAAAACAAAGTAATTAATGCGGAAAAGAGGAGAAAACTAAATTGAAAAAAATATTTCAACCCATCACCAGGCATACATAAAGAAAAAAAAGAAAGGAAACAAGGTTCTTGTTTATAACACTATTTGGAGGATTAAATTTTCCCACTGCAGTATGTTTCACCATCCATGCATGTTATACAGAAGTTGAATTATCAAAGAAAAACTAACAGTAACACATTAAATGGAAACGGAACATCACAGTGCCTTCAAACACCAACCTTTAGTTCTCTGTTTCCTTAGAACAATTCACCTATTTCCTCAGCTGTAGTCCTCACGGGCTCTGGCTTGTCAACATGTGTAACATAAAGCCAATTGGCTGCCTGAGAGGCTGGGAAAGAATTCTCCTTATCACACTGCCGGAAGTCTTGGCAGCAACTGTGAGTCAGAGAATCTGTTTCCTTATCAGGAAAACTGAATGTGAAATAGAGATGTGAAGCCTATGGCTGATTTCTCTGCTTCCATGTTTAAATAGGAGTGTGCTTGCTGAAAGATTTCCAAGTCATCTCTGGGGTATTGGAATATTTGTCCAGGGAAATAAGCATATTGAACCTATAATTGCAGATACTTTGGAAAATAAAACTGTGGTATTTGAAGGAGGAAGTATAAAGCAATAAAAAAAGAAACAAGGTTACTGTTTTGTTTTATTATTTGTAAAATAAAAGGCAACCATTTCTACTGAGGTGTGTCCACTTACTCATCCCCACTTCACAATAAATGGTCCATTTCCCTTTGAACTTAAAGCAAACAGAGAAGTGTGCTTAATTTGTAGACACTTTTGAAATTTTAATCATCAGTTTAAGCAGTAATTAAAAATATCCTATAGCATGTACTATGTACCAAAAACATCTTATTGCTTACAGAAATCATGAATCCCTTAATTAATGTCACAACTCCACGTCATAGATAGCAGAGTCTTTCCTTTCACAGATGGGGAAGCTGACAAGCTTGCCTTTTGCTCCTGAGAGACAGACCAGAACTAGTCAGTGTCTGAAGAACCAGTGGTGAGTGGAGTTCAGTTCCGGAGGGGCAGAATTTGGGATGGTACAGTAAATGCTTTGTATGCCCCGAGGGAGACCCCAAACTACATCAAGTGAGAGGATCAGCATTTAAAAGCAGGAAGAGTTATCTAGAATTTAAAAATGGTATCACTTAGGGGTGCTTAACATATGTCACTCTTTCTAACTAGAATAGCGTTGTTTCCCAACTGGTGCTGCATCTGCCACATTACCACTGTGGCATTTCGCCTCGGTTTCTTGGGTTGTCCTTTTTCTCTCTTTACTAATCAAAACTGAGTGCCTGTTTCAGTTCTAGAACTTCATATAGCTTTTTTCAGCAACTACAGCTATGACCAGGTTATCTTTTTTCCTTCCTCTTGAAAAGGCCCGTGAGCCTGCGTGTGTGCCTGTGTGCATGTGTGGTGGTGGTGGGGGGGGGGGGGAGGCGGGGTGGTGTTGGGGCTTCGCATCACACAGTTCACTTAGAAACCTTTGCAATAATTCCAACTGTTCCTTTTTTGTTCTGTTTGGTTCTGTTTGGTTTGGTTTTGTTCTGTTCTGTTCTGTTTTTGTTGTTTGTTTTCACCTTGTGGAACTAGAGATTGACTCCTGCATGATGGAGTTTAGGGCCTCTCTCCTGTTAGCCAAGCAATTTACCACTGAACATTATCCGCCACCTACCATCCGCCTCTTTTAACTTTTTTCTTTTATTTTTGAGGCTGTTATCACCAAGTTACTCATTCTGCCCTATACTCACTCTTCGCCCAGTCAGAACTTCCTACCTCAGGAAAGTGAGATAAATTTGTACCACCAGAAATTATTCCATTTGAGACTAAGTAACAGCTAGAGATGTTAGATTTTCCTCTCAGGGTTACATAGCTAGTCTAGACAGTAAGAAATCTGAGACATCTAGATTCAAATAGGGTATTTTTTTAAACTACTGAATCTATTTTGTCTCGATTTAGAATAGAAATTCCAAAAGAGAAAGCATCACATGTTGCACCACGATGTCTCCTCAAAGTCCCTAATATGTCTTCCTGCTGGTTCTCCTTTCATAACTCTGGGACGGCTTCTTGCTCTCAGCCCTCTTTTTGGTGGGAGAAGGTTTCCTTTAAGAGATCAGAGCAGTCTGCGCCTCATTTTAATCTTGTTACTTTTTCAGCGCAGAACTGCCTTTTAATATACAGCACACGATTTACTTCAGATTTTACTAAGTAATACCCAAAGATATTTCACAAAACTAAAAGGATTTCTAAACAGATACTTGACCTCTGAGAGCAAAGTGAATATTTGAACCTTTGATATTGCACCAAGTATATTTCCTACAAGGCCTTAAAGACCCCATGGGAGGGAACACATGTGCAGCATGCAGGTATGGGTGCATGCATGTATGTACATATGTATTCACATATTTATGGCCTATTAGAATACATTCACATCTAAGAAGCAGATCAAGTTGTACTAATGTGTAAGGAGGTATTTCTACTCTTTTCTTTGAATCCACTTAGAGACATTTATAGGAACATAAAACAAAAGTCACAAACAGTTTGTGTAAAGAAGGTGGCTTGGATTCTCTATCTCATCTCCGGTTTCTATAACAGACGCCACTGGAGTGGGTGGATTAAGCAACAGACGTTAACTTAAGTTTCCAAGGCTGGGGTGCCCAGGATCAAGGAACCAACAGATCTGATGTCTGAGGAGGGGCTCATTCTCACTTGAAAATGGTGATCTCCTAGCCGTGCCATCACATGCTGAAGAGCAGAGAGGTGTGACAAGCCTAGCCGTGTTCCCCTGATCTCAGTAGTACTCTCATTCGGTTGGAATCTACTCTACAGAGCTAATTGCCTCTCTTATGCTATCACATTGAGGGGATCTAACAGAGAGATTCAGAGGAACACAAAATTCAGTTTATATAACTACTAATGCTTTCTTCTTCTGCATTGACTGTTAGGATGATGTCAACTGCGAGTGGGCAGCGGCAATACTTCAGTGCTAATGAGAAATCTCCCTGAAAACTGCTGGTAGAAACCATTATTCAAGGGACTAAAACTCAGTGTCATCTATTTTGTTAGCTATTTTATCTTGTACAAAATACTTGTACAAAATCATATATGTGTGTGTGTGTGTGTATGTGTGTGAATATTTATGTATCTGTACATCTGAAATTATATCTACCTATTTAAGTCCTAGGCAATGTAGTGTGAAATAAAATGAGACCATAGGTGATACTAGCATGTAGTGTGCGTATATATATGTGTGTAATGTATCTATACATAAATATATATATATACATATATGTGTGTTCATCATCAAGTTATCATTAGTAGCAAGCAAGATAGCTTAAGAAAGGGATATAGGAAAATCTGGCTAGACAAGGAAAATGGGAATAAGCAAGGCAGATGGACCTTTTTAAATGAGCATGTAATATGAAGAAATATGAAGCATAACTACTAAAATCTATCTACACAGTTTTTCAATAAAGAAAGGAACACAGAAATGGGCCCTGTGGATTGCTTTTTCCACCAAAAAACAAAAACAAAAACAAAAACAAAAAACCCTAACATACAGGCATGCACAGTACCATTAGAGACATTCAAGTCATAAATTCTTCCATTATAAACCTGAAAAAGTTTAATAGTAACCAAAAACCTGGGACAAATAAATCATTAGGAAAAGATCCCTCAGGCTGCCTTACTGTGTTAGATCTATATGTAATTATCCACAGAATTGAACTCAGAAAAATGAGGCTTATAGGAGGAGCATTGCACATAGAGGGGCTGTTCGTATCATCGGGCATCTCTGTTTATACTTGTGTGGTCTTTAGGGGAGCATGCCTCAGAGATGGCCTTACACACTCTGCACCATGCCTAGTCATGAACACACAAAGTGTGCATGCAGATAGGAAGTCTCTACCCATTACCAAACACCACTAGCTTGATTTAGGACTGTGTAGTGAGATGGGGGATAAGAATGTCATCTACTTTTCATTCTGACTTTAGATAGATTTCCTAGGTTAAAGGAATTAATCCTCCATAGGCATCTCTATTAACCCTAGAAGGGACAAATAGACTATGGTGCCATTAATAAAAAGCTAGAATTTGGACTTCATAGTGTGCAATTTCCTTTACCAAGGCTGATCATTCCATTAACTGGAATGAACACAGAGGCCACTAATGGCACCTTTATCAATTGGGACCATCCAGTCACATCATTGAACACCCTCTACCACTAAAAAGGAAATAATTGTTCTCACTGGAATCTGCAGACTGTATTCTGAATGCACATTTGCACTCCATGCTCCAAATGCTTCTACTACCACCATTCCTGGTGATGCTAAACCATCATTTTCTTTCACACCACATTTCCCAGAATCAAGTATTCATTTCACTCCAATGAAGTGTGCCAATAGACTAACTCACAGAATTATCTAACTTTATCCATTCACTCTATCATTTAAAAGCAGATGGTCGGGTAGGATGGTGGGATTTGCTATTGAAACTTAATTACCACGCAGTTTAGAGACTATCTTCTTTTAAAAGTGGCAGGTATTTTGCTGAGTGGTTAGAATGTTTTCAGTAATGAGCAATGATCGGTATATCACATCATTTCTTCCCATAGCAACATATGAATATATGAATATATATTCTTCCCATAGCAACATATGAATATATGAAGACAGGAAAATAGAATCACAGTCTCCCTGCTTGGAATTCTTACTTCCTGGTGGAGAAATAGTTTCACCAGGGGAAGCAACAGGTATTGAGACAGACATCTGGTCGTTTTCCAGAAGTTGAAAACAATATCATGTTATTGTAATTGGTAGAATGACTGATCCTATTTGAAGAAGTAGAGTCCGTCACGACCACAATTGCAAACCTGGGGAATGTGTCAAAGAATCCAGAATCTGGGATCAGTTTGGTTTTGGTTTTTGTTTCTTCATTTCTTTTCCCTTTCTTTCTTTCTTTCTTTCTTTCTTTCTTTCTTTCTTTCTTCCTTCCTTCCTTCCTTCCTTCCTTCCTTTCTTCCTTCCTTCCTTTCTTTCTTTTTGTTTTTGTTTTTCTTTTTCTTTCTTTTTTTTTTTTTGGTCAGGTTTCTTTTTGTAGCTTTGGCTGTCCTGGCCTCTTTGTAGACCAGGCTGGCCTCGACCTCACTCTGCCTCCTTGGATGCTGGAATTAAAGGTATGTGCCACCATGCCTGGTTTTTTTTTTTTTTTTCATCATTTCCTTAATTATTTGCTACACCTCCTGAATGCAGCTTCCACTTCCTCCTCTCCTTCCAGCCCCTCCCCCTGCCCTCCCCCCCTCCCCTCCCCCTGCTTCCCTTTCTCCTCAGAGAAGGGGAGGCCTTCCATGGACATTGGCCATACTTTGGCATATCAAGTTGAGGTAGAAGTAGGAGCAGTTTCTCCTATTGAGGCGAGACAAGGCAGCCCAAATAGGGTGAAGGGATCCAAAGGTAGGCAACAGAGCCAGAGAGAGCCCCTGCTCCAGTTGGTAGGGGACCTGCATGGGAACCAAGCTACACATCTGTTACACATATGTAGGAGGCCTAGGTCCATCTCCTGCATCCTTCCCAGTTGCTGGCTCAGTAGATGATTCTATAGTTTTCTTGTGGTGTCCTTAGCCTCTCTGGCTCCTTCAACCCTTCATTGCCCTCTCTCACACCTCATGTTTGGCTGTGGATCTCTGCATCTGTTTCCACCAGATGCTGGGAGTGTGTGTAATAATGAAAGTTGATGGACTTTTTGTGACTCCAATTCAAATAGGTATTGTCCACTAAGGATTCTGATTATTGCTATAATGAAGATATAGATTATCCACAAGCAACCAATAACAGATGGCACCTGTGATTTATTGTGGAAGAGAAGACACCATAACTACTCCACCAGCTCTGCATATGTCCAGTATGCCTTTAGCTGTATAGATATATTCCCATGTGTATGTTTGTAAATTATTCTCTCACTTCTTCCGTATTACTTAAGTCTTTATATTGCTCTTTAACTGTGAGATGTTTTTAGATTACAAAGTATTTCAATGTGGCTGTAACTGTAGTAGAAGTGTAATGAACATCCCTAGTGACATAAGCACTTCTGTCACTACAGATGGACAGGGGGCAGCCTAGATTTGTACCTTATTTGTAGGGAGACAGTTAAGAGTCATTTCAAATATAACGATTCTGTTTACAACTTGTTACTCAGGACCAAGCTGTTTGTGTTTGATTGGCAGTTCAAGTGCACACGCATGGATGCTTAGGATGGAGGATGTGTCTCATCTAGTCTATAGTGTAGCTGTGTCCTGTGAGTGGGATATGAGCATGGCTAGCCTAAAGCAAAGCAGCTGTGATGCTCTATTAGAGAATCTTGTAAGATCTGGCCTATTAATATTCTCTCATGGAATGAAATAGCATGGCCAGGAGGCTCATGAGGCTCTTAAGAGACCATCCCAAGATCCTCATGTGACCCTGTCCACCCTTGAGATTATAGGAGGCTGAGGTAGAATTGATGCAGGGCATAACTATTGACTAGCTGTCAAGGAGACATCCAGTAGCATGGGTACCTATGAGCTCTCCATGCTTCGGTAAATCCTATTCTTACTCACTGGGTCATCAAGCTAGAAGAATTGTTCCTATCAGAGCCATCCTGATCACTCAACAGCACCTGGTTTATATCTTATGCTTCTTCACTTATGTCCAAAATCAGCCTGATTGTGTCCACACAGAGCTTTCCGGAACGCATGGGCAGCATCTGATCCCAGAGCTTTCAGCCACAGCTCCTTAGTGCCTACAAACTACTGTGGGTAGCTAGCCACTGCCTCTTTCCCAGAGACCCGCACTCTTAACTCTCACTTTCCCACTGTGAAATTCTGAGGCCAATGTTAGTTAGGAATGAATTATTCAAGGTTCTCTAGAGAAACTGAGTCCAGAAGATGTATACATGTAGACAAGGTTATTTTGTTTTGTTTTGGAATTTGGCTATGAGCTGTAAAAGGGTTGACATGTTCAAGAGCCAATAAAGATAGAGTAGCTAACTATGAGAAAAAAGAAGAACGTCGGGTTGACTCTTCTCAGAATTTCTTCTTAGAGAAGGCAACTCATTATTCCTGTCAGGCAATCAACTAATTAGCTGTGGCTTCTTCATGGTGGGCTGTACTAATTGTCTAGTCTACAATAAATTATCGAATGTATTTCTCCCAGTTCTAATAAGACTCATGTAAAGGCCTATTTTCTCACTGATGTCCATCCTGTCATTTAGCATCTATAACTTTCTGGAATATGTCAACACCTCTTATTTTCCTAAAACATATTTAAATTATGGGTCACGTCCGGTGCCCTCCACTGAATCCTGTAGTTATTGCCTGCCTTGATATTCATTTGATTTCCTCTTATTTTTTAGTTAATTAATTTATTTATTTATTCTTTTTTTATTAATTTATTCTTGTTACATCTCAATGGTTATCCCATCCCTTGTATCCTCCCATTCCTCCCCCCCTCCATTTTCCCATTATTCCCCTCCCCTATGACTGTTCCTGAGGGGGATCACCTCCCCCTATATATTCTCATAGGGTATCAAGTCTCTTCTTGGCTACCTGCTGTCCTTCCTCTGAGTGCCACCAGGTCTCCCCCTCAATTAACTCAAAAAAGTTTGTAGCCTTCCTATACACAAATGACAAGCTTGCAGAGGAAGAAATTAGGAAAACCACACCCTTCACATTAGCCACAAGCAATATAAAATATCTAGGAGTTACCCTAACTAAGCAAGTGAAGGACTTGTATGAAAAAATTTCAAAACTCTGAAGAAAGAGATTGAAGATGACCTGAGAAGATCGCATGATCTTCCTTGCTCATGGATCAGGAGAATTAACATAGTAAAAATGGCCATCCTACCAAAAGCAATCTACAGATTCAATGCAATCCCTATCAAAATACCTACACAATTTTTTAAAGACATTGAAAGTTCAATTCTGAACTTCATATGGAAAAACAAAAAACCTAGAATAGCTAAAACAATCTTGTACAATAAAAGGTGCTCCGGAGGAATCTCCATACCTGATCTCAAACTGTACTATAAAGCAATAGTAATTAAAACAGCATGGTACTGGCACAGCAACAGGCTGGTTGATCAGTGGAATCAAATTGAAGACCCAGATATGAATCCACACACATATGGTCACTTGATTTTTGACAAAGAAGCCAAATCCATTCAATGGAAAAAGGATAGCATCTTCAACAAATGGTGCTGGTCTAACTGGAGGTCTATGTGTAAAAAAATGCAACTGGACCCATATTTGTCACCTTGCACAAAACTCAAATTCCTTTTATTTTTTTAGTTAATAAAAGCTATTTAACAAATTCCCCATATCAAGTTTTCCATATTAAAATGGCTTGTATGGTTTGTAAGAATGGGATAAAATCTTTGTTGATAGAGATGAAGTGGGAGGCTTTATTTTAAAAGAATTAAACCATTCTGGCCAGAGTTGGCCTACTAGAAAAAAATATTAGTGCTGTGGAAAGTAAGAAGCATATAATTTCAATGTATACTACTGCATGTAAACTTCAGAGGCTTCCTTTTAAAGGCTCGTTCTTTCTGTACATGTAATAGTTCATTTAATCTCTGTAGTAGTTCTCTGAGGCAAGCACTACTTTGGGTTTAAGGCATAATCAAAAGAGTTTAGGAATGTGTTTTAATAGAGATAGCAAGTGAGTAGTTCTGCTGATTGCATCTTGCCTAACGTTGTTGTTGTTGTTGTTGTTGTTGTTACTGTTGTTGTTGTTACTGTTGTTGTTGTTGTTATTTGGTTTTTTGAGACTTGGTTTCTCTGTGTTAGCCTTGGCTGTCCTGGACTCTCTTTGTAGACCAGGCTGGCCTTGAACTCACAGCAATCCGCCTGCCTCTGGTTCCCAAGTGCTGGGATTAATGACATGTGCCATCATGCCCGGTTTTGCCTAATCTTATAATTCACAACATTATTTTACTTTTTGAGGCTAATACAGTTCGGTATAAAAGAAAAGATACTGCAAGGTTCGATAAGAGAAACTCTTTAACCTTTTAACCTAGTCTTAATTTTAAAAAGCATTTTGTGTTGTTCTTTCTCAGAATTGTACAAACAAACAAGCAACAAAAAACATTTCTGTGGATCGGTTTATAAGACAGCTTTCCCCTCATCAACCTAAAATAAGTAACCAGAGATTCAAATTCCTCCAAACAAAACTCATCTCAGAAATACATATTTAAAATACATCCTGATTATTTTATTTCACCTTAAGCATTGGAAGTTACTAGTTGACAACTTGGGAAACATTAGGAAAACCACGGAATACAAGGCACAGTTTATGCATTTGCAAAGGCTGTGTAACAAAAAACAACATCTAGGTAATGTAAAAACTGGGTGTATTTCCTTACAAATGTAGAGAATGTAGTTGTACAATCACTTAGATCGTTGGTTTAGTGTCTTTCTGAGTTCTTTCTGCAAGGTGACAGATGACTGCCTTCTCTCTGTTCCCCACAGAGACTGTGAACACCAGTCACTGGATTAGGAGTCATCCAAGGATCCCATTTTAATCTTATTTTATCTTTAAAGAGTCTCTCACTCATTATTGGAATATAGATAATGCTAAATTAAATATTCATAGGAGGAAAGAACAAATAAATGAGAAGTAATACTTGGTAAAGACAGTTCCCTTTAATTTTCTGTAGCATGGACAACTACACGAGACCACTTATCTACCATAGATACTTTAATTTTCTGAATGAGGATATAAACAACATAGTTTTTTTTTTAAACTGGACAATCTACACATATCTCATTAAAATATCAAATACTGGGCTGAGAAGATGGCTCAGCCATTAAAGGCTATGCTCACAACAAAAACTGTAAAATATCAAATGCCTTACCCCAAAATGTAAATCATACACAGTGACAAAACTTTGACAACATTGAGGAGAGAACGTGTGTGCCCTCTGTTACTCACATACATCATATAAACTGGAAGAAAGAAAGAAGGGGCCTATCGTTTGACCCCTTTTCTCATGGATCCCTGCTCATGTGAGTCTCTGCTTGCTTGAGTTCACATGCTCAGCTCAGTGCTCACACAAAATGCCAGTGTAAAATGTGTGTTTCTTCCCTTCTTCTGTCCTAGAATCCTTATGATCGATACTGATGAACTCTCTTTGTGTGTTTTATGTTGTACCCGAGCCCATGGGTGTTCTTCTGTCTTTTTTCTTAAAAGCAATTTAGCTTGTATGTGTTTCACTTTGGTAATATATCCACTCCAAAGCTACTCTCAAGGCTAAACAGCTGGTCTGTTCATGTTAGAGCTGTGTTATTTATTTGTTAGTCTTGTCTTGATCATTTAAAATGAGGCTTTAGAATTGAGAAATTGTGCATAAGATTTTCCTATTCAATTTTCGGGAGTGGGACTGAGATAGGAGAGATAAAAGGAGGGATGGTTACAATCAAAACACACACACACACATGTCACATATATTATATAAATCATACGAACTGATAAAGTACTTAAAATTATTCATTTTGAAAATATAGGAGATTTAGCTATCTTTGAAATTTTACATAACTTCATAGATATAAAAAAAAAAACTACACCCCTTTCCTTGATGTATTTGTTGGTAACGGGAGATGTGTAGAATTCTACTATAACAATTTTAGTTTCAGTTGCTACAACCTTATTTACCGCTTGTTTTCTAGGATAGTTCAAATGACTTATTTAAAATTAAAACTCTTCCTTGCTGCAAGACCTGGGTTATGAACTTGGGTGCGCCTGTCTTGTTTAGTCACCTGAAACATGTGGTCTAGCAATTGAATTTACGTGGTGTGAGGACAAAATGCTAACCTCAGCATGCTATACGTGCTGAAACCATGAAGCCTCATGAGAGAGTGAGACAAAGAGGGGGCACGGAGGGGGAGGAGGGCGGCTGGCATCATCATGATAGTCCTTCACCGGTCCAAGATTCTGGGAGTAGTAACAAAATAACACCTTAATAGTTTTCATTCAACATTGATTATTCCCTCATCAGGCTTTCTACCCGTTATCTTCCATGGCAGATCTCTATCAGACTGGTATAGCTTAGAGTTTTGTCTGCTCTAAGATTTCTTGACTCTCTCATAATAATAATGTTGCCCATTCCTTACGGGGATGTCCTGGGATGCCTGTTGATCATGAAACTTGTCCTAATTTTGGGATAACAGTGGTAACTTTTCACTCCTTGTATATCTCCTTAAAAGGGCAAGTTTTGGTTTCAGAAAACTGTATAATAAATAGCAAATGCATTCCTATTGTCATGTACCCCAGCATATAAATTCTTAAAAAGTATTTGTAGAATATAGAATAATTAAAATCTTCCTTAAGTATTATGATAGTACAACTGATAAACCATACTTTCTGGAAAATATCTGGATGTATTTACTCAAATCAGCAAACACATATACTCCTTCTTATAAATTCCATAGATATATGTTTCCATTGGAAAGTTTTATATATACACACACACATACATTTATTCCATTAGTCAAAAGGCACATTATATATATATATATTTGCGTGTGTGTATATATATATATATATTTGTATGATATATATATATATATATAATGTCACTGCAAGGACTATATATATAATCAATGAAAGACATGTATAAAACATACAGATATTTAAGGCACGTATGTTTAAATATGTGTAATATAAATATGTACAGTTATTTTAAATCATATATGTGTATATAGTTCATATGAATATATACATATTTATTTAAATATGGTATTCAAAAGAGTACTCTTAGGAGCCTCATTAACAATAATCTTTACTGTAACTGGAAATAACACAAAAATAAGTTAATGGACAAATATTATATTTTAAATTTACATAGTATCAAAATTAAAATCAAAATCACTGCAGCTTTCTATGACAGTATGATTGACTTTCACAAACAGTGAAGTGAAGGAATCCAGGTATTGTTATACGTCAACTTCATGATCCTTTTCTATGAAGTTCAAACACAGACAAAAATGAATGTATGAATATTTGAAAGATTAATGGTTATTGTAAGAGGTATTCATTGCTTGCTCTACATCTTGACCTCCATGTCTTATGCTACTTACACATACTTATGCTAATTTGTTACATGTAATCCAGTGTACAGTGAAAAGGTTTTCTACTTTATGGACATGATATCTTAATATAAAAGTATGTAAAATAGATTTACATACAACTTGAGTTGTATCAGTACACTGAACATAAAAAGGACAAAACACACCTCAAAAGGACTTCTTGAAACTGGGAAAGTTAACTTTTTTCTTTTATTATAAATTTTTCTTTTATTATAAATTTAACATTAATTGTTGGATTGGATTATTAAAGTCATTTTTCTATATGCTTTGATTGCCAAATAATTGGCTATTAATAATTTAGTTCTATTTACTAAAAACATCAGTTTTTCTGAAGAGACTTAATCCAGTAAAATCTCTCCTACTTAAACATCACAGTTATTTGTGTCGTTCTTTCCTTCTGCTTCACCACTGTTAGTCTCTGTTTTCATATAATAATTGTTAGATGTTTCTTTATGTTCACTCTGAGCTTCTTTAAACTGAAACCGAATCAGGCTTTCATAGACACTCCTTTGGTGAAGAAATTTTTTTTTAATTTATTTTTTTTTATTACTTTATTCTTGTTACATCTCAATGGTTATCCCATCCCTTGTATCCTCCCATTCTTCCCTCCCTCTCATTTTCCCCTTACTCCCCTCCCCTATAACTGTGCCTGAGAGGGACTTCCTTTGTGGAGACATTCTTAATCTATCTCTTTTACTTGGGTATTTACATATGTATGTATTGAATTCAAAACATAACATTTCAAAGGCTTATTTGAGACAGTGTTTTTTATTTCTTTAAAATCCTTTGTAACCTTACTAATGGCAAAAGGATTAATTGAGAACATTTCCATGTGGGAGTCCACACAGCACCCTGCTACTTGGTAATTTAAGGTGTTTGAGGAATGAGCCCCAAGTAATCGAGGTCAGCTTGTACTTTCTTGTGTCTCTGACACTTATATTTAAAGTTTGTTCTAAATGACTTCATCTATGAACACATTCTCATGCTATTTATTTTTCCTTATTGGCATTTTATTTTTCTCTCTCTCTTTCCTAAGTGGCATTTGTCTGGTGAAAATGTTTTCAGATCAATGGGAAAATTACTGTAAAAAATGTTAGTCTTTGACTATTTACAACTCTTCCTGACAATGTCTTTAAGCTTATCGGTAGCTGAAGTCCAGCATGGAGAAAAGAAATTAACTATGAGAGATCTCTAGAGATCAAAGCTGGAGGAGCCATGCAGTGGCTTAGGACCTTGGAAATGATTCAGGATCTAGAATTCTACAGAATCAAATCTGAATCAGTCTAATCATTGTCATAGTATTTCATGTATCTACTCAAGGGTGTGTGTCAAAATTTTTTCTGAGAAATGACCATGAAGGAAAGTTTATGCTAACAAAGTTTCATGTGAATGTGCATAGTGTAATGTTAAAATTAACTTACTGTTCTCTGAGTGCGTATCAATTATTAATTAACCATAAGCATAGAAAAAGAGAGACATTGGTTAAGATCCTGGACTTTGGAGAAAAGCGTTTCAGGACTGAGGCCGACCATTGGTTATGTGTCTTTGATCAGGCTTCTTATCCTGTGATGACCATCTCCCCCCACTTCCTTGTAGCACCGTCAAAATAATTGCAGACTCAGCTTTCCTTCATTGCAGAGACAGCACAGACAACAGGCTTATAAGATGAAACTATAATGTTCATTTATAGTTCGGAGGTGTCAGTCTATGGCCAGTGTGCTCCTATGTTTGGGGGCTATGGTAAAGCAATGCATCAGAGGAGTTGTGCATGGCAGCCAGGAAAGACGATGGAAGGGACTAGGGTCCCCTCAACATCTCCTTGAAGGACTTCCCCTTTGTGGCTGAAGTTCCTCCAACTGTCTAGTTTGTCCAAACATTCTACTATGCCTCAATAATGCTGCAGTCTAACAACAGAGCCTTCAACATACAAAGCCCATAAAGGACACTCACCTACCAGAGCCATAGCAACCAAACCAACCCCTTTCTTGTTGTTTTAAATTTAGTGATTTTTATCTTATGTGTATGAGTGTTTTGTGTGGATGTATGTTTTTGTACCTCACATATGTCCTGTGTCCACAGAATCCAGATGATGGTGCCAGATCCTCTGGAACTGTAGTTACAGACATATGTGAGCCTCCATGTACGTCCTGGGAATTTAAGCTGGGTTCTCTAGGAAGAACCCACACTCTTAACTCCAAGCCATGTCTCCAGGTTCTCTGTTTATTGCTTTCTGAGTGAAATTCCTCATACCGATTTATTTTCTAAGTACAGTAAGTGAACTCTGAAAGGGAATTAAGTAAGCAAATGGCAGAAGACCCTAGCAGCCCACGGCTGGTGTTGCCTTTAAAAGTGGTACTGGGTTCTTTTCTCTTACTGGTGTTTGTTCTGTGAGATTCTCATGCTGGCGACCCTGAACGTACTGAGCTATACTCTCTGAGATGTTCTGCCCACATGTTAGGTATGAATCTGCCTCTGCTCCTCGGCTCATGCTTTCTTTTCACTTAAGATGCGATTCTTCTATCCGTATGTCCGAAGCCCAACTATTCTCAACTGCTTAGCTGAAAGCACTGGATCCTTTGATTACTCTCTAAAACTGGATGTTGATTTTTTTTCCCACTTCTGAAATTGCAAAGCATGATGTTCTTTTATAGAATCTAAATGATTCCCATTCTGTGTTATAGTTTCTTAAACATGATGCTTCATCTCCTAGACTGCTGGTGTGGAGATGTGCAAGTCTTCCTGTACTCCATATGTCAAGCATAATCTTATTGCATAGAAGATGAATAAATACTCACCAAATAGATTAAACTTGTCTAAATACATTTTAAATGAAAGTATAATGAATTAAAATCTATTTCTAAGAATTATTATTTGCAAAAAAAAAAAAAAAGGAGTACTCGTAAAAAACTAAATGATATGAAAATGTATTGGCAGAACAGTTGTACCAACCAGCGACAATGCATGCAGTAAACCTAGACCCCCTGTTCAGATCTAGCCAATTGACATCCCATTCTCTATAGTTGTGGGGAGAGTGAGGACTGACTCTGACATGAACTCTGGTGTCCCCGATTTGAACACTTCTTCTAGGTGGGCAGGCCAGGTGGAACACAGAGGAAGGGGAAACAGGCTATCTGGATGAGACCTGATAGGCTGTGATCATATGGTGGGGGAGGAGGCCTCCTTCATTAGAGGTCTAGGGGAGAGGAATAGGGCAGAAGAGGGAAGAAGGGTGGGAATAGGAAGATCAAGCAAGGGCATAACAATCGGGGTGTATTCTGAATAAATTAGAATACATTTTAAAAAGTCAGAAAAATGTATTGGTTGAGCCAAATTTTTTCAAACTAAATTAGTTTATTTGTTTATATCTCATCCATATCTTTAATATTGATTATCTATCTATCTATCTATCTATCTATCTATCTATCTATCTATCTATCTTACTACTGCTATCTATCACAAAAGACAACTTAGATGTCAATAGTATTTGTTTGTGTGACAAAGAAGTTTTAATTTTATTGTTCAAACATTTGTGTTTTTGTGTGTATGTATGTACATGTGTGAGTGTGTGCACTCTTCATTGAAAGCAGATGCATGTGGCAGCCAAAGATTAACATCAAGGTGTCTTTCTTTTATCATTTCCCATCTTATTTTCCTTTGTTTCGAGATTGGCATCTCTCAGTGAACCTGAAGACCCTGTCTGTACTAGACTCACTGGCCAGTGAGCTGCTGAGGTCTTCCAGTATTCGCTCTCCAGAACCAGTATTCCAGGAACATGCCATCATGGCCAGATTTATATATGTTCTTCCCACCTACACTCAGGCCCTGGCGCTTGCAGACCAGGTACTTAGCCTTCTGTGTCACCCTATCAGACTCTCTAACTCTTTTGGTTTTTATGATTCTAATACAGTAGTTCTTAACCTGTGAGTCATTGCTCTTTTGGCAAATGTCTCTCTCTAAACATACTTACATCATGATTCATAACAGTAGCAAAATTACAGTTATTATGTAGCAGCAAAAATAAGTTTATGGTTGGGGTCACTACAACGAGAGGAACAACTGTATTAGCAGGTTGCAACATTAGGAAGGTTGAGAACCACTGTTCTAATAGATCAACTTTAAAATTCTAAAAGCTCAGGGTTACAGAATGAACAATTACATTGAAATTAAATTAGCCTGAAAACTTAACAAAAAGTATTTCCATTATCAGAGTTTACATTTAGATTAAATAGATGTAAATAGCTTGACTAGACCTAAGAGATTTGCCCTTGATAGGGATTCTAGGTTCACTGTGGTAAAACGCTGTAGGGCTTATGCCTTTCTCACTTGTCCATTGTAACCACAATTATTGGTTGTTAAAAGTGTGAGTTCTTAGCATGAATGAAAAATAGACAACATATAATAAGATATCTTAAGTGAACTGCTGAGTATTTCTATAGAGAAATTTTCATAAATCTGTTCTTAAATTTGATTTGAATATGCAAAAATTAAAACACATGTAAAAAGAAATTTTAAAAGACCCTTATAGGGAGCTTAATAAAACAAGGAAGTGATACACATTTTGAAATTTTTCCTTAAATGATGCATTTGGAAAATGGACTGCACAACAGTGCACACATAAAGGAATAATGAAGTAATATTTTGACTATCTGAAGGGACCATTTCTGTCATTTTATCAATTAAAATAAGTTTAACTGACCCTCAAAATTTCTTTCTAGGGCATTACATTGAATATCAGCCCATGAGATTACCTATAATGGATCACTCTTACGTACTTTTCAAATACATCATCTCCTCTTGAACCTGGAGAGGTACACATACCAAACATTGTTTTTCTTTACAGAAGGTTTTGATTCTAGAACAAAAAAAAATTTCTTTATCTATATAGTTTTTCTATGATAAAATTTGTGCAACTTGGTTGAGCTAAATTTGACATTATCAGTGATTTTGTTGTCTTCTTTATAGTATTCTTAAAAGATGTCTGTTGATGGAAAGTACATTTAGTTTGTACTATTGACCTATTGAAAGAAAAACCTCTATAACAATAAGATGCAAATGGAATTTCTTTGTTCAGTGGGAATACCTGCCAATTTGTGTCATTTCTTATTTAAGGACCAATTAATTGCTGATGTAAAGTTGCTTTATTTAGCCAAACTATCTTAGCATAATGTTAGAAATGTATATATACAGATTCAAAATTCCAATCACGTAAAACCAAACAGTGCTAATTTAACACCTATGTCATCAAGAATTGCAAGTTACAATAGCTACGTGTGACTGGCAGATGGCAGATTTAAATGTGTTTCACAGTCTCAGCATGTTCTAGGAAGCCTGGTGGTCAGGGAAGTCTGGGTAAAGTACAGCAGTCTGTACAGCACACAAAAGACTTTCCTTCCTTTCTGTTTATTGTGTAACACTAATGTAAAGTGACAGCACTAATGTAAAGTGTTCTCTTCAGTTTTATGGTGTAGAGATACAGGATGTCTTCAAAACTTTCTTGTAAGATTTCCAAGAATGATTTTCAACTTTAAATTATACTAATTTAGAATAATAAAAATAAATACCATTTTTTAAATCAGAGAGCTTAATCTTGATTTTTCCTGAGAATTAAGCTACTTTGATAAGTTATGAATTGCTATTTTTTCTTACCACAGCATCATTTTTTATCCAGTATACCAATAATAGTCTGAAAAATACACTCATAACTATCAAGAACTCAGAATCTGCTTGTGCTCTGTGTCTCATTACTGAAACGTATTATCCATTCTTCTTTTGGCTTCTTACACTCTACAAAGTCCTCCTGCAAGGGTCTGATAATAGTGTGGCAGTGCCTGCATACCTACCTGATCATGCTGGTTGTCTGTTTCCTTAAAATTTGCCACACACTGCTCTTGGAAAAGAGGACGAAAACACGGAATGAATACCGTCTTCTTAGATTTGCCCAATTTCTTTTAAGCTGATTATTTAAATCTTCCCTCACACAGACCTCTTCCCATTATGACACTCTGAGAGGACACTAACCATTCTACATACGGAAGGGTAAAAATAAGCACTCCCAAATGTACAGAGGTGTTGGCTATTTCCAAATGTGCTATCCATAGCACCACACGTTGCTTGCCTCTTGTTATTTAAGCTTTCTCTCTGGTATTTTAAGCTGTTCTAGGCTTAGTTTGCACTATGTAGAACAAGATATTTGGGAACTGTGTCTATGGGGGGGGGGGAAGCACTTGGACATAATTTCATTGCATATGTGGAGGTTTTCAAGTTATATATCTTTAAGTTTCTTATATTATTTGAAGTTTACAAGCTTTCCTTTTCAAATTTTAACTACTTTGGTTAACACTTTTAACACTATTTAAAAATAGTTTAAAATGTTGATAAAAATATTAAAATATTTTTAAAATGGTCTTTGAGAATTTCATGCAATGTGTGTTGGATCATGTTCCTTCCTGCTCCCAGCTGCTCTCAGATCCATGCCTCTTCCTTACCCATGCAACTTTGTATTCTCCTCCCTCCCTCCCTCCCTCCCCCCACCCTTTCTCCGTCCCACCCACCTTCCCTCCCTCCTCCCCACCTCCTCCCTTTCTCCCTTCCTACCTTCTTTCCTTTCTTCTTTCTTTCTTCCTTCCTTCTTTCCTTCCTTCCTTCCTTTCCTCCTTCTTCCTTCCTTTCTTCCTTCCCTCCCTCCTTCCTTCCTTCCTTCTTTCAACACCTATGAAGTCTAATCTGTGCCTCCCTCATAATCTTTGATGTGTGTCCTTCCACTGCAGCATGTTTAGCCTTACAGAAAGGATTTCTTTTTTTAAAGAAAACCAATTCTCTATTTATTGCCAGATGTTCCTTAACTCAGTGTAGAGCTTTGAGAGCACCTGCCCTTTTCCTGCAGGGATTGTTTCTGGCTTGAGCTTGCACAGGTCTTGTGCATGCTGATACAAGCCCCGTGAGTTTGTATGTGCAGCTGCTCTGCTGTCCAGAAGTCACTGTTCTCCTTGTATTCGTGTGCAGTCTCTGGCACGTACACTTTTTATGCTCCTCTTCTTCAGTGATTTCCTGCGACTTGAGTGGAAGATGGAGCAGGATTTCCATTTAGGACTTAACATTGCGTAGTCTTTCATTCTTTGTGGCTGGACTAGCTGTGAGTTTTTGTGTTGTTCACCCATCTGCTGCAAAGAGAAGCTTCTCACATTAGGGTTGGGAAAGGTCGAGGGTCTAAGGATACAGTGGATATATTGCAGCATAATACAAATTACAGTAAGCTCGCAGCCAAAAACTTGGTACAAAGTTATAGATTCTTCAATGAAAAATAAAGTTTTATGTGTTTGGTATTTTAATTAAGCTTTTATATAGTTCATATTACACTACCCAAGAATATTATGTACTGTAATGCAAGGTATAGAGACAAAGGTATCATTAAGAGTTATGTTAGGTGCTGGAAGTATGGACTAAGGGCAGTACACCGCCTAGCATGCATAGATCCTCATGATCTTCCTCAACATCACATAAAACACACACACACACACACACACACACACACACACACACACACACACACACACCAAAAAAACAAAACCAAGCCAAAACACAAAAAAAACCAGCAGTCACACTTATTTTAGTAAGATGATCCCCAAAGCTGGTCTGACTTCTATGAGCATCAGGAGCATAGGGAGTGTAGGCCAATAGCTCAGAATATGGGTAGTCCAGTGCCATCAGCCTTCCAAAGATCACACAGTAAGAAGCAGCAAAGGAGCCAGAGTAGGAAGCTTATTTCAAAACAACTTTAAGCCTTATAGGATACAGTCCCCATTCTTGAAGAATCTTCAGCCTGCACTACAGCAAAGTAAGGACAGGGCTCATAAGACTACCAAAGAGCATGCAGGGCCCTAGGCCTCCTGCACATATATAGTACAGCTTGGTTTTCAAGTGAGTTCTCCAACAAGTGAAGAAGAGGCCCTCTCTGACTCTCAGACCTGCCCTTGGATGCTGTTCCCCTAACTGGGCTGCCTTGTCTGGCTTTAGTGATAAAGGATGTCCCTAGTCCTGCAGGGACTTAATATATCAGGGTAGATTGGTACCCAGGCAGGGGGAGTGTCTCCCCTTCTCAGAGGAGAAGGAAAGAGAAAATGGTGGAAGAGGTGTGTAATGGACTGAGAGAAAGCAGTGCTACAATCCAGATGTAAAGAGAATAAATATATAAATTCTAAAAAATGAAAATAAAAACAAAGACTAAAGGAAGACATGTTGTAGAAGATGGAAACAAAATAAGAAACATACATAATAAAGTAAAGGAAAATTCAAGAAAAAATGGTGTACACACACACACACACACACACACACACACACACACACACACAGTCCTGCATCTCTAACTATTTAGGAAAAGTAAGTTTTATACAATTAATGTTGCAAAGAATTGAATCATTTCACATTGTATTAATTTATACATTATCAAAGTGAAGTCCTGTTTCCAGCTGGTGTTTACAGTAGGACCAGAAGTAGATCACAGCCTCCTTGAGCATCTACGAATCCCTAAATGATGAAGGGACCACAGAGTGCATCAGTCTTTTGAATGGTTTCTGTGTAAGATCCTACATGGGGTAACTTTTACATGTGATTATCTCATTGTATTTTAATTCTTCTGAAAAATCTAAGGAGCCTGTGATATATAATTCATTGTCCTCACTTTAACTCAAAGTAACACAATCATGAAGGTTTAACTGCTGACTTAGACTGCACACTATTCAGGAGGGGGGTCTTATTCAGACTGGAAGGGGTCCTCTTGGCTCTTGACTGGGCTGGAGGCCTTCTTCTAGGCTGCTGCATCCAAAACACTAAAAACCACATAGTGGTCAAATATGAGGCACCAGAGTACGTGTGAAAGTCATACCCCACTCTCCACTCAACTGTGGAGAATGTTCTGACCATTGGCTAGATCTGGGTAGGGGTTTAAAGTTTACCGCCTGCATTGTCCTTGGCTGGTGCCTTAGTTTGAGTGGGACCCCTGGGCCCAAATCTGCCTATCATAATGTTCTACTTGTAGGTTTCTAGGACCCTCTGAATCCTTCTACTTTGCTATTCTCCCATGCTTCTCTCATCTAACGTCCCAATAGGATGTCCTTGCCTCTGTCCCAGTTTCCTGGTAAGTGAAGGCTTTCGTGGGACATGCCCCTTGGGCTAGTATGCAGATATAAGTGAGTATATACCATTTGAGTCTTTCTGCTTCTGGGTTAACTCACTCATTGTGATCATTTCTATCTCAATCCATTTGTCCACAAATTTCGGGAATTCCTTGTTTTTAATAGCTGAGTAGTATTCCATAGTGTAAATGCACCAGTTTCTTTATCCATTCTTCTACTGAGGGACACTTAGGCTGTTTCCTTGTTCTGGCTATTATGAATAAGGCTGCTATGAACATGGCGGCACTCAGAGGAAGGATAGCAGGTTACCAAGAAGAGACTTGATACCCTATAAGCATATACAGGGGGAGGAAATCTCCCTCAGGAACAGTCATAGGGGAGGGGAATAAGGGAAAAATGGGAGGGTGGGAAGAATGGGAGGATACAAGGGATTGGATAACTATTCAAGAATAAATTAATTAAAAATTAAAAAAAAACACATAGTGCTAAGATTTTAAATCTAACCAAGTAACTTTCGAAATATTTTTGAAAATTCTGAATTATTATAAGAATCTTTGCCCCTAAATTAATTCATTGAGCAGCTAGAGTTCATGCCCTTCTGTGTACACTTCATCAGTATCACTGTGTAATTGAAGGTTACTTAAAATGTATCTTTTCAAATTCTGCAATGAAAAATATGAGAAATAGAATAAACTGTAAAGAAAGATACACATAAACTTTGCAATTTAAGTTAATATAATTTTATCCCTATACCATATATGTATATATAAGTATTTAGTTAATACAAATATTGGTAACGTATTTAAGTTTTGCTTTTCATCTCCGTTTTGGCAAACTGTTTGTTTGCATCTATTTTTTTTTTTTTTGCCTTTTCTTTATTAAAATAATTACTCTCGCTTTCTCCAAGGGTCTCATTTTTCCTCTCAGCAACTTTCGTCCAGTCAGAACTCCTTTTCCCACAGTTTTAAGATAGATTCTTTGCTAGTCAAAGGCACCTCTGCATTTCTGTTCATAAGCTTAAGACAAAATCAATATCATCTTATGGACTATGTATCAATACAGTTGCTGAACTAAGAAAAATAGCACTTTGTTTTAGAAATGGATGTGACCTTGCTTGATTATATCTCTCTACAGGAGAGAAAAAAAACCAATATCATGTCTAAACAGCTTAATTTCTCCTGAGTTCATATTACTAGAAAAGAACAGTATTAAGTCTCAACTGTTACAGACATTAGCTCATAAATCCTGTACAGTGAAAAGGGATATGAATAAATTGAGAAAAATTCCTTTCAAAGAGAACCTGTGGTGAATATATCGTATTTCCTTTTCGGTTTTTTTTTTTTTTTTTTTTTTTGCTGATTTATAATTGCCACACATATTCAATACTAAACCAGGCAACAAATAAAAAAAAATATGTGAATAACAAGTAAAATAATTCGAGGAGAGATTTTTAATATAACCATTGTATTAAAGAAAATTTTAAAATCATTTGAATAGCCAGATCACCCACATTTAGGAAGTAAGGATGAATGCTGCAGATACAATGTGGCTTTTTCTGTTAAACTTTTTAATTCGATGAAAATACTTTAAAATGTTGTGTTGGGTGTCAAGTTGACAAAGGAGAGATTTGTAATAACATTGTGAACGTTCTGTGATCAAGAATCTCGTAGGAGAAAAGTCTCTGGGCAGTCTCATAAGGAATTATCTGGACTAGCTAACGGACACAGAAGACACACTTCAGTTATGAATGGCACAATTCCACTAACAAATATCCTGGACTGGATTTTAAAAATCCAGCTCAAGTTGAGCAGCAGGATTCACCTCTGTCTGCTTCCTGGCAAGGTGCTGTGTGATCCCCTATCTCATACTCCTACATACCATAAACCCCCTAAGCTGTGGCCTCGAGGTTTAAATGGAAATTAACCTTTACTTCTTTGAGCTAATTTTGTCAAGTATTTTGTCATACCAAGAAGGCAATAATTATTACACACAGTAAAAAGATCGGTGACAACTAGGGGTTGGGGAAAATAAGTCAATGGGGCACTAAGGATTATTTAGGGCTGCGATTCTACACTGTTTGATATTAAATGGTAGGTTCATGATATTATACTTTTGTGCAAACATATAGATTATACATTAAGATATTTGCTAAAATTCGCTGTGTATGTTGCATGTTGTTGATGTCTTAGTATTGGGTCATTGACTGACACACAGCTTCCACCTGCTACATGGTGGGACTAATGGAGGATGCTGTGCATATGCACGGAACGAGATACACACAGGAAACTTCTGTGTATCAAAACCAAACCTATAAAATATGTCCATACATGTATAACTAGAAGAATTTGCCTGTAGAAGCATTTCTGTGACAGGTTTAGGGCACACGAAAATATTTTTCTCAGGGCCTAGCAGTACAATTTCTATGACTCTTCAGGAAAGTTAGGTCTCTGGCTGTTTGGATCCACATCTTTTTTTTTTTTTTTTTTTTTTTTTTTTATTAATTTATTCTTGTTACATCTCAATGTTTATCCCATCCCTTGTATCCTCCCATTCCTCCCCCCCCCCATTTTTCCATTATTCCCCTCCCCTATGACTGTTCCTGAGGGGGATTACCTCCCCCTGTATATTCTCATAGGGTAACAAGTCTCTTCTTGGCTACCTGCTGTCCTTCCTCTGAGTGCCACCAGGTCTCCCCCTCCAGGGGACATGGTCAAATGTTAGTGTAACTGCCTTTTCTGGTCAGTCCTTAAGCCTGGTCTTCTCCTCTCCTCTTTTCACATAGCTTTGTGCCTGATACCCCCAATTATGGGAATCACTTCTTTGAGAGACTCAGGGAAACCCATACTAAATTGCTTGTGTGGTTCTTTCTTCTTGTCTGTTCTGGTCAACTTCACACTTACATGAACTGTTTTACACACTAACCAGAAACACAGATCAATTGCCTTGCCTGGCCACGGGTATTCAGCCAGGGCCCATCCTCCCTGCATTGTTTGTATAGAAGATTCAACTCAGTCTCACAGATTTCCAGAGAAGACAGAATTGTCATAGAGGCATGGGGAATTTCTATTCTCTATACACCACTCTTTACCTAAAAATAAAAATCTTAGCCTCAAGGCTCTTGAAGGGAAAGCCCTCTGAATTGAGCAGAGGTCTTACCTTGTTGAGCTGGACCAGATCCCATGGGTCCTACTGCCTATTTAGAGGATCCTACAGTGATTCCAAGGGAGAGTCTCATTTCCATAATTAGGTAATTGGATATTCAATTTTATTAACAGATTTATTGAGTTTTTAAAACTTGAAATAGTGGAGATATTTTTATTGTTATTATTTTACATATACATTTATATTACTACATGTATATACAATAAACTACCTATAGCAAGAAGAACATGTACCATGACAGTTACCTTGACCCTGTAGTAGAGTTTATTGTTAACTTCATTATATCTTTATGGGAAAACTGATCAAATGACAGAGACATGATTTCTACATACCACTTTTATCACTCCCTCTTTTACTAAAAACCTATCAAATTAGCAGAGCATCTTTTTTTTAAGCAATGAGACTGAGTAGGAGACTCACTTTGAACTGAAGTCTGAAGCTTTCTCAGGCCTCTGTGGTTTTTTTGCATTGTCTGCTATCTGGCCCTGGACTCACGTAACATGTCACTTCCTGTCACACTTTCTTAGGTTCTTCCACTCCAAGACATTGACAGGTCTGAGGTGGATGCTTCATTTTGGAATGTTTGTTTTATCATATTGAAGTGGAGATCGTGAGTGAGGGGCAGGAGGGTCATAGAAAGCTTTATTTTCATCACTGCTTCACAAAGAGGTTTTGCTCCTTTTACTTTTAAACGGATGCTTACTCTTCATTCTAGTCCATCTTGCTCTCCCATATGCCAACGTTTATATAAATTAAATATGCGTTTGTCTTATCTGAACATGGTAGGTTGCTTCTTTACTCCCATCCCCAAATGTATTTAATGGGCCTTAAGTATTAGAAGAAATTAATATGACATACAGTGCCCTGCCTACCTCTGCAGCCTTAGCAGGGCTTCTTTTCCTACCCAGCCACTTTCCACCTATTTAAAATGAAAAACAAAAAAAGATTTTCTGTTGGCTCTGATTCCTTAATGAGTCTACTTTACTAGGAACTTATTAAAGGCATGTAACCTCCCTTCTAACCCGACTACCCTAAATAGGGAAAGGAGATTAAGGAGAACAAGAATACAACTTTCTGGGTATCAGTTCCGTGGGGGCAATTCCACTGGCGTAATTCTCTGGAATCTTGCAGATCATCTATCTGAGCTATTACCAGAGACCACCTTGCAGCCTTGGCCAATCCTCCAACTCTGCTGCATGCTCAGGCAGAAATCTCCTCTCTCTCTCTCTCTCTCCAGTCCCCCCCCCCCCCATCCCATGCATGGTTATTTTGCAATACAATAGCAGGGCTGGAGTAGCTGGCCCCTGTCTTTTTGTCTTGGGCTGATATGGCTTCTCCTCGGAGTCCATCTCAGATGGTTATCAGTTTGTAGAGACAAAGTCTCAGTCGGGTGGTATCTCAAAACTGTTTTCACGTTAGGCCTGGACTAAGACAAGATTGCATTCTCTTTTCAGTTTTCAAGCAGGTTCCGATCTAGCCCAGACTGTCCAAGGTACTCACTGTACAGCTAAGGCCACTGCCCTGCCTCTGCGCACACCAGTATGACACAGTCGCGGGCTTTACCTAGCATACACTCAGTATCCACAGGGCAGTAGAACCAAGAATAGAAGAAGCAATGTCTCATACCAGATAGCGTATCAAACTGTGAGGCCTGTTAATTGTAGATTCAAATTTGAGTTCTTCCATTCCCTCCAAATTAGCAGATGACATTATCTATTACCTTTCCATCCCAAAGAAACTTATTAACAAACAAAAATAAAAAAGAAACCCTTTGTTTCAGCTAAAATTATTTGATTTATAAAAATTGTTTGGACATATTTAGTAATGTTTAGTGCACTTACTAGAACATTTTTGACTTAACATCTTTAGTTGTAGAAGCTGTCCTTTGGTTGTTCAATGGAATTTTTATTGTCTGATAACTATAATGTATTTTAGTTTGTGTATTTGTGTGTGTGTGTGTGTGCGTGTGCGTGCATGTGTGTCCATGTGTGTCCATTTCTGTATGAGTGCAAAACGAGGGCATCCAGTGTTCTGACCTATCAGTTCTCACCTTGCCCTCCTGAGGTTGGGGTGTCTCAGGAAACCTAGATCTTAACTAGCATTCCCGAACTCCCAAAAAGCTCTTGGGTTACAGATGCGTGGGCAGCTCTGTCCTGCTTTTTATTTGAGTGTCATGGGTCTGGAGTTGTTCAGAGATCCATCAGTGTGACAGTGAATACATTTTAACAAAGAAGAGGTTTTATTCAGATACTGGAGCCAGGTCCACACCCAGAACTTGGGATTCCTGAATGCAACCCCCAGCCACCTCAGCCAGGGCTTTGTAAAGGCAAAGAAAGCGAAGTTATAATTTGTTCTCTAAGCAGAAAGCCCTTTCTTATAAAGCAAGCTTATTTACAGAAGCAGAAAAAGCGATAAAATGTTTAACCCTTTGGAGGCCTAATTTTGCTTTACATCTTTCTGAACTTTGATACATTAGGTTAGCCATCTCCATGTCAGCCATCCCATTACCCCTTCAGTTGTACCCTGAGTCAAATCCTTGACTCTGTGACCTGTTCACATTGGGGCTTATGCTTAACACCTATCAGCTTAATAGCTCCTATTGAGGAATTTATATATGTGGATAAGGCATTAAGAGCACAGAGGCCAACCTTAGTGAGCAGGAGCAAGAGAGCTAAGGACCCTGCCATGGCAGACAGCAGAGGTCCTGTCCAGGAAGAACCTGAGGAAGAAAGCAGGAACATTTATTCCCTCCTCATAGCCCCCTTTCCCTCTCTGTAAGGCATTTTTGAATTTCAGCCAAATTATCCCTGATAGTCCCTAAGTAGTTTGCATAGAAGCAGCAAGTTTCCCCAAGGTCATCAGTTACCTTGTTCTGTACAAAGCAGATGAAGCACGCTGCCACGCTGTAAGACTACCTCAGCTAATGACTCAATCTGTTCTTCTAATTTTGCAATAGACTTTTCTTATGCAAATAAAGCCTGAGATATCTGCCATCCTAATTTTTTGTCCTTGACATCAGCCACGTCTGTGCCCCTTGCCCCAAGAGCAGGTCCAGCTGTTCCCAATCTAAGCTTACTATGAAGAGTACAAGGAGAGGAACTGCCATCTCTCTCTGCCGTAGGGAGCTGGGTAGATTTGGGGACACAAGTGCTTTCTCCTTACAGTACTATCATAAACATTCTAGGGATACAGGGATACTAAGGTACACAATTTGGAAGGTGTGATGCATCTGCCAAATATCGCATCCAGGAGACGGGGTGCCAGTTTCCTTCAGACCTGACAGTCCAAGATAAGGAGTGTTGTACTCTCTTCTGTAACTGCTTCTAAGCTGAAATTATAACTTTGTTGTCAGGACCATGAAGACTGGAATGCTGGGTAAAGGCCAAAGGGTTTTTAGGCAGCTGCAGTGGCAGGGGTCATCAGAACCTTCTGGTTTGTGATCCAGCTGAAGAGACAGAGCAATCACATTGGTGGACCTGGTTTACACCAGCTTTCAGCAAGTTCAGGGCTCACAGCCAGTTGGAGCAGTATGTGGTCCAAAGTTAATTCATGGAAGATGTCTATCAGGCAAGTGGAAATCTGCTGGGATAGTTATTAACTAGCGAGAAACATTAAAGTTTAGGAACTGAGAATCTTACACTTAGAACCTTCCCCCTCAGGAAGAAACAGGAGGTGGAGATGCTTAGGCTATTGACTGAGAGGAGTTCTTAGCTGGAATCCATTTGACCTGTGAAGGGGGAATGCAAGTCTAGACTATCTAAAGCATACATAAAATTAAAGTTTACCAAAAATAAATAAATAAATAAATAAAAGATTTAGATATATTAGAATTACCACTGTTGTAATCCATAAAGAAATCCACATTGTATAAAAATGCAAGAGACCCACGCCTTTGAGTCATAATAAAAGCTTGGGAACCAAAAACCAATTTTCAGTTAAAAGCATTAACACACACGTGTGCACATGCACACACACACACACACACACACACACACACACACACACACTACAATTTTTAGCAAAATGAGAAGCACCTTTTAGTCTATACTTAGAAAACAATACAGGCGGTACCCTTTAAACCCCTTCCCAGATCTAGCCAATGGTCAGAATATTCTCCACAGTTGAGTGGAGAGTGTGATATGACTTTCTCACGTACTCTGGTGCCTCACATTTGACCATGTCCCCTGGAGGGGGAGACCTGGTGGCACTCAGAGGAAGGACAGCAAGTAGCCAAGAAGAGACTTGATACCCTATGAGAATATACAGGAGGAGGTAATCCCCCTCAGGAACAGTCATAGGGGAGGGGAATAATGGGAAAATGGGGGGGGGGGAGGAATGGGAGGATACAAGGGATGGGATAAACATTGAGATGTAACAAGAATAAATTAATTAAAAAAAAACAATTAAAAAAATTTTTAAAAATTTAAAAAAATAAAAAGAAAGAAAACAGCCAAACATAAATTTAAAGTTTGATATTGTGACTCTAAGAGGGGTCAGTGCAGTACCAGAACCAGATCACTAGCTTCTCAGCATTCCATTGATAAAGATAATAAAACTTTTTTTGAAGATTTATTTATTTATTTTATATATGTGAATACTCTGTCTGCATGTACACCTGCATGGCAGCAGAGGGCACCAGATCACATTATAGATGATTGTGAGCCACCATGTGGTTGCTAGGAATTGAACTCAGGACCTCTGGAGGAACAGACAATGCTCTTAACCTCTGAGCCATCTCTCCAGCCTCATAATAAAACCCTTAACTTTTGAAGTGTTGGTAAGGAAGTTGAGGGGCTGACCTACTTGGTGAAGCAAAGGGGGCAGTCAGTTCTTCATGGTCCTGCTTGTCGGCAGCCTCAGCTGTGTTCTGGAGGTGGGTGAACTGAGGAGCAGTTTGGCCCATTGGTCAACATTACCACAATGCAGGTAGAGCTATCTTCTTTGAAGGAAACCTTAGGGATGCCTTTAGGATTTGGCAATTTTTGTCTAATACAGGAAGCCTTTCTCACAGAACACTTTAAATGCTACATTCAGCATGTCTCCTAAGAGTTTTTGACACCTATATATTAAGTATATGTACGGCCGACTTTAAATAAACTTTACTTGCTTCTGGTTACTTGTTTTATTTAGGTTTAACATTGAAAACATATACAGAAAGTTAAATAAAGCTTTTCCTTGTCACTGAACTACATTTGTTCTTAGTGTGACTACGTGCAATCTTCTAAGCATGTTGAAGACTTTGCTCATTTATAAGTTGGCTATGAACCTTTATATCCTTATTATAGCCTGAATACGTTACAATTTTTGAATTGAAACTCTTTTAGTACCAAAATAAAATGGTAGATAAAAGTGAACCCCTTAGAGACTGTGAATCTGAATTTTAGATTTTTTTTTTTTTTTTTTTTTTTTTTTTTTTTTGGCTTTTTGAGACAGGGTTTGTTTGTGTAGCCTTGCCCATCCTGAACATGCTTTGTAGACCAGATTGGCTTCTAAGGCACAGCAATCTGCCTACTTCTACCTCCCTGAATGCTGGGATTAAAGGCATGTGCCACCATTCCTGGCTAATTTTACATTATTATAAAATATCAGTTTCCTTTATAATTCAGTTTGTCCTAGTAGCTAAAGCTTAACAAACTTAGCAAAGACAAAGAGTCCAGATATACCATTTTAAGTCAGCTTCTGTTAACCTAACTAGACATGAGGTAAAGCAAGATATTCTATATATAAGCACCACAGTGCTTAGACAATTGTCTTCTACAATATAAGATAAGAATGTGTTACTTTTGCTGCTTCCAGCTGTGGCCTCAACACTGTAGCTTCTCATCTCCTTTCTGCATATTTTTAATTTTTCTTTTAATCCCTTTTCATTCCAGTTCACTCTGTTTCTTGAGTCTCTGTTATTCTTTATCTAGAATACACAGTTCTCTGGTGTTGTGGTTGGTCCAAAACTCTGGTCAGATCTCATTTCATGACACGAAACCTATAGTGGTTTTTAAGTCACATTTTTCATCAGAAGACCCAAATAGGGATGCCAGTCTCTCAAAGCAGCTCTCATGTTAATATCAAAATCTGACCAGAGGAAAGTAGCCCTAAGCCAGGAAGTGACCTGGGCTGATATTTCCTTTGAGACAGCTTCCTTTCTGGAACTTTCCTACTTAGCTGTGCTTCTTACAGCACAGTCTAAATTGGCCCACTTAAGTGGATTACTCAGGTCGAGTCCTCTGGGTTCTGGGCTCCTGTCATCTATTAGCTCAAGTACGTGTCTGCCCACAGATCTCTGCTTAAAGTGAAAAGTAGAATTTGGCAAAATTACTAGAAGGATCTTTGCATATATCAAACCACTGACATTTGTAGATTGAATGAATTTTAAGAACATTCAAAAACAAACATTTTGTTTTTACCCATGGCATTATTCTGAGATAAAGGTGACATGTTATTTAGCTATACTTTTTAAAAGAACGAAGTTACTTAGCACAGTGAACAAAACCTCATTCGCGTTGCCTGTCAGGTCTGAGTCAGGGGAGTGGGGATTTCCAAGTCCCAGGTTCCAGCACAGGCCAGGGGCAGAATCATGTTCTACTGGCCTGTTACCCTACAGAGATGAGTAACAATAGGCCCTATTGGGATTAGTTTTTTTTTTTTTTCTCTTTCCCTGTCACATGGTCATGTGTCCCACCTGACATGGGACAGAGATTTGAAAGAAATCTCTAAATAAGCATGCTTAGTTCCAGAGGAGGAGAAGCCACAATAAAACCCAGAGTCGGATTTTCATTAAAGTGGAGCAGCATAAAACAATTTAATATTACCCATACCTAAAAGACACCCGAATCCCTGTAAAACTATATCTAGTAACTGAGGGAATGGTGCAGAATATGCTGAAAATAAAAGAAGGTTTAGAGATAAGAGGTTGAAAACCTGGCTACAGACAGAGGATACAGGAGTGAGCTTAGCAATGCACCAGCCAGAGAGGAGTGTGTGGGGAGTGTGGGTATGCCATGGCTGTGACGCAACAACACAAACACAGATGATCCAACCAACACCAAACAGACAGACAAAACCAAATGACTTGGTCATTGGTGTTGTGTCCAGCTCTTCCACAACTCTCACAACAGCCCGACACAAGCAGGCTTCGTACCTACACCTCCCAAGGTTTTTGAGTGCCTCTTTTCTCACAGTCTACTTATTAAGAACCTGCTGTTGGCTCCCCACAAACACTGGCCCCAACCCTTTTCTCAATTCCTAGTACCTCAGGAGCTTCCAGGGTCCAAAGGATGGATAGAAAACGATGGTGGATCTGGCTGAATGCCCAAATCTTAGAATAGCCCCCCAAATGTAATAAGTCTGTGCTTGTTCAGAGATTCACCAGTCTGACCATTAATATATTTTAACAAAGAAAGGGGCTTTTATTCAAATGCTGCACCAGGTCAACCCTTGAGATTCAGAGTCCTGAATGCAGCAATTGTGGTTTGGCTTGGTTTTATTTTGTTTAAATATCTCCTTTTTACCTGACATATTATTACCTGCATTCACTTAGCAGTGAAGGGAGAATTAAAATGTTATGGCTATTTACAGGCATCTTCTCTCACATACGATGTAGTCGGAAAGCATTCATGACAGTCATGCAATTTCCTCCAAAGAGTTTTAAAAACCCTTGACTTCCACTGAGGTACTATTAGCTAAGGAGAGACTATTTTAAATGGTGTGTCATTATTATATTGGTTATAGAGAAGTGATTGTTGCTCTCATAAAATTTTATTTCCTAGCAATTTTATAAAAATGTTTGCAGAAATAAAATTAGTCCACAATTAACCAATTTTAATGACATTTAAAGAGGCTATAAGTGTCACTTTTCATTGACACATTGATAAGTTTGGATACGCTTTCTTTCTACATGAAAAAGGACTCAGAATCATTTCATACACTGTCTTATAAAGCTTGAAACACAGTTTGTATGAATAACAAAGACCAAATCAAAGACAAAGATCACTTGCCTGTAGTTCTTAACCCTGCAAAACCTCAGGGCTGCGGTTTTTTAGCCTGCTGGCCCCTGCAGTGCAAATGTTAAATAAACATCCAGTTCTTGCTGTGATTAAAGGCAGGAGTCCAGTCAATTAAGATTTATTAAGCCTAAGATATGCTCAGTCTGTGCACTTCAGCTCTGATGACAGTAACAATAGGTGCCAATAGAAAATGTCAGAAGGGAGGACCTCAGAGAAGCAGTGTCCAGCAGTGGTGCAACTGGACCTCAGAGAAGCAGTGTCCAGCAGCAGTGGAGATGGACCTCAGAACGGCAGTGTCCAGCAGCAGTGGTGCTGATGCTAAGCAGCTCTGTGTTGGATTGTAAGTGGCTCTCCTGGATAAAGCTCTATTTCTACTATTTCTACTCCATTCTGTCTCTTTGTCAGAAGCACCCTCAAAGTTGAATAGCACATTGTAAGGCTTCAGTGACCTAGATTTCCTCCAACACCTGTCCTGAGGATGGAACTCAAGTCCTTGTATGTGCAACTTAGGTACTCTATCCCCCAACTACATTCCTAGCCCCAGTACCCAGTTGTGTGCTTTTTATTTTAATTTTATTTTTTTAAATAATTTATTCAGATTACATCCTGATTGTTATCCCCTCACTTGTATCTTCCCGGTCCCCTTCCCTCCCTCTTTCACTCTATTCCCCTCCCCTAGGTTTGTGACAGAAGGGGAACTCCTTCCCCACTATATGATGACAACCTATCAGGTCTCAGCTGGATAGGCCACTTCTCCTTCCTCTGAGTACCACCAGGCCTGCCGACCAAGGGCAAGTGGTTAAATACGGGGCACCAGAGTTCATGTCAGAGGTAGTCCCCGCTCTCCACACAACTGTGGAGAATGTGCTGGCCATTGGCTAGATCTGAATATGGGGTCAAGGTTTACTGCATGTGTTGTCCTTGGTTGGTACAGAGGTTTGTGCAGGCCCCCGGGGTCCAGATCCACCAGCCTTGATGATCTTCTTGTGGGGCTCCGGGGCTCTCTGGGTCCTTCTATCTCCCCATTCTTCCATACCACTCTCACCTGGAGTGAGAAGTCAGCAAAAGGTAATAACCAGGAAAACCAATCTAATGAAGCATGCTTATATCCAGCTCAAGACCCAGCTTAAGAGATTTAAAATATTCTGTCCCTGCTGCATTGATTTTTCATTCACATGTATTTTTTTAAGCAATCCAAACAATTCTCTGAGTTCAAAGCCAACCTGGTCTGCAAAGTGAGTTCTAGGAGATCTAGAGCTACACAGAAACACCATGTCTGGCAAAAACAAAAAGCAAACAAACAAACACACAAACAAAAAAAGAGAAAACAATTGTAGCTCTTTGGGAGATAGTTCCTTAACATCTGCTTCTTTCATTTCTTCCTTCAGATGTAAGTGAGGAATAGTACTTTGTTATCAACATTTATATAGTCTTTTTTTTTTTAACGAGAGAAGTTTTTAGCTGTACATGTGACTTGTCTATACCTCATTGTCTGCCTGTTTCTCAGGATGTAAATATGGCTTATTACCTATGGTCATGGTTACAAATGCAAAATAATATATATTGTATAAATATAAAATAATAATGATGATATATTATTATTCAAATGGTTATGGAAGAAGATATACATTTTTATTTTTATTAAACCATAATATATTCAGAAAATCTTATGGACTAGTTCATTTTTTTAGGCTAAAATTTTTAACTTGTAATAATTTGGGGATTTTATTATGTCTTTTGATCATTTTCATCCCTCTTTCTAACACCTCTCATATCCATCTCTCATCCTTCTCACACAAATTTTTGTACCTGTGTTCTTAGACCCTAGTTTTTTTTAATTTGGGGTCTCTGCATATTGTTGGGTTTTGTGACCATCCACTGGAATATGGTGGCTCGATCAGGGGCCAGACTCTTGAAGAAAATCTGTTCTCACTCTCCCAACTGCCAAATGGTCCTTTAAGTAGGGATGAGACTTTGTGCCCACCTAGGGTCTCTTTTCTGTGATTTGGTTTGGCTTGACTTTGCACAGGCTTTCTGCATGCTGTCTCAGTACTATGAGGTCATGTGTGCAACCATGTGACCGGAAAGCACAGCAGAGTTTCCTTGTTAGTCATCCACTGCCTCTGGTTCTTGCAACCACACTGTCCCCTTGTCTGCTATGATTTGTGAGCATTGGGAAGAAGGACTGTGCTGCAGATGGGCCATTTAGGGCTGAGTGTCCTGCAGTTTCTTCTTGTCTACCTTTGATGGCTGTGGCTCTCTGTTTTTCACCATCTACTGCAGAGAGTGAAACATAAATGTTTGTATGAGAAATCCCTCTCTCTCTCCCTCTCTCTCTCTCTCTCTCTCTCTCTCTCTCTCTCTCTCTCTCTCTCTCTCTCTCCTCTTCTCTGTCATTCTCTCTCATTTTTCCTGACTGAAATGCTGAGCCCTTTTGAACTGAAATACGGATGGCATCTGCATTCCCGAGGACTTCATTATGGGGCTCTTCCAGCAGTAGACTAAATTGTTTTAACTCAGAGAAAACTTACCTTTTAAAACTGTGGCCAGGTGTGGTGGTGTGCGTCTTTAATGCCAGCACTCAGGAGGCAGAGGCAGGCAGATCATTGTGAGTGTAAGGCCAGCCTGGTCTACAAAATGAGCCTAGGACAGCCAGGGCTACACTTCGAGGGAAAGCCTGTCTTGAAAAACCAAAAAACAAACCCCAAAACAAAAACAAACAAAACAAAGCAAAGCAACAACAACAACAACAAAAAAAAACTGGGCTTACGTTCCATAAGGGATTGCTCAACAGGGATTTATTCATATCGTTATGCATTTAATTATATGTTAAAGACTGACGACATTATCTGTGAGAAATCCTGAGCATTTTGCACATATAATTTGCAAAGCTATTGTTGATTACACTAACTGTCCCTCATAAGAGGGTCTGTTCACTAGGCACTTTAGAAGATTATTGTTTGGAAAACAGTAAAATCTGGATCATGTGAAATGATTATGACAAGTAGAGATCACCAAGCATAGAATGAAGCTTCAAGGAAATTCAAAAGTCACTGGGAATGACGCACTGTAAGGAAGGAATTCAATTGCAGGCATAGACCTAATGTTGGCAGAATACACCCTATTTGCCTTATCTGGCCTTCTGCCAATTTTCTGCAAGTATTTTTACTCGAACATGTTGTTCATATAATGTTTATGCCTGTTTTGTGCTAAAGCAGTAAACATGCACCCCTATAAAAGAGATTGTACTGGAAATGTTTACTATCCCAAATGTTCACACTTCTAAAAAAATACTTGTTGTTCTATGCATGGGGAAAAGCCTAATGGAGTAGTTTAAAATTGGGCCTCTGGTTTCCCCCTTCCGTTTATATTTTGTGGAGCTAGGGATTGATCTCAAGGCCTGTGCATGCTAAGCAAGTATTCTATCCATGAGCTACATCTCATTTAAATACTGAATTTTCAAGCTGAGTATTTTTAATTATTGTGAGAGTACTTGCCTACCATAAGTGAGACCTGGGTTAGTTCTCCAGCATGAGAAAATATTAATTAAACATTATATTCACACTTAATTTCATGACTCGCATTAGGCATGGATGAGTGAATTCTACCTGTACACAATGATTGCTGTCATCAGGAAGATATATGATTTTCTTCAGTTAGATTAAAAATGAGTGTGCTAGTTGAGACTCGGTTAGCAAGTTTTGTTTTCAGCGCACTACAAAGAGAAAAGTATTGGTTTGTACTAAAAATCGGATTGAATGCCCTAACTAGCGTTTCATCCTTGAAGACCTATTCTCCAAACCCCAAGTGTTTAGTCCTAAAACACCCATACATATGAGCAACACAGCAGGTAGCTCATGCATCCAGCAAGTTCTATTCTTAAATATATATAATAATTAAATTATGTAATATAACAAATTATTTGATTTATTTATATAATTTATGTAAACTACAAATTATATAATAGCCTATTTATAAATACAACATATGAATATATACACACATATATGTGTGTGTGTGTGTGTGTGTGTGTGTGTGTATGAGGCCATAAGTTTGAGAAGCACAGGAGAAATTGGAGGGCCAATAGGGAAGAGAAGGATATATATACTGCATTAATATATGCAATTCTCAAAACATAAATTAATTTACAAAACTATGACTGAGCATAATAGCTGATAAAATTTTCTCTTGGTGTATTGTTTGAGGTAGTTTTTCAGTGCTGTGTCTTGGTTTAATTCTTAACAAACACAGGGAAACTCTGATTTCACTTACATGTACTTATGCAGATATTCTGTTTTCTAGTGCCTGTCTTTAAAGGGTCTGAAGTAATTCAGTGTAAAGCAGTCAATTTTATTTTATATGTACTTAAAGCTTTAGTACTTCAGGAGTCAGAGGTCAGAGTACAGGAAGTAGTGTAATGTATTTGTTGGTATTATTTTATTTTTAACTCAAGTCTGAACAAAACTTCCAGGTGCTTAGTGAAAGAAAAAGGAGATAACCAGTGTTGTGCAGCAAAGCATGTGCCCCAGTCCCCACTATACTTGAGTTCCTTAAAGACAGGGAACTCTTTGCAATTTTAGGTCCTGGAACTCATTCTTTTTCCTTTGAAATTATTCTGTACTATTTCAGAGTAATTACAGCGTGAGTGTGGATTAAGCATGCCTGTAAGTATCATTTATATTTACCGCAGTGGGATGCAATTCATGGGCTTGCATCAACAGAATCGCTTCTGTTTACGCACATGAAAGATACAGCTTGCCTCCGAAATCAGAAACCTGGGGTGCTGTAAGAGTTCATTATCATCTCACATACAGACACTCACTGCTTCTGTTATTTCAGGTAGCTTTCCACAGTAGCCATTACCTGAACACAATTTAATTGCCTTATTCGAAAACTTTAATTAAATTAACTTAATCCAAGATGGGCTATTTAGAGAAGTATATTATACTGAAGTTTACCAATTACCAATATGAAAAATAAAGCCAAGAACGCACATGAAAATTAGATTATTTGGAAAATTATGGTGTAAAAAGATAAAATAAGTGGGTGCGGCGGTGGTGGTGCACATCTTTAATCCCAACACTCAGGAGACAGAGGCAAGGAATTCTCTGAGTTTGAGACCAGCCTGGTCTACAGAGTTTCACAATAGCCAGGGATACATAGGGACACATTGTCCCAATCTCCTGTCCAAAAAACAAAAACAAAAGAATGAAGTTGTCATTGTTGTTTCCCCAGTGTTTTCCCATGGCAGAATAACATAAACTCTATTGATCCACTGACTTTGTGTTCTCTATAAACAGTTATACAGTTTAACCGTTTAAGCAATGTTAAAATCTAAACAATAATGATAATATTTGTATAGTATATATACTAAATTCAGGAATGTAAACACAATACATAGAAGTATGCTCATTAGAGATTATTCATGATAAAAAGCAGCTGTCTTCAGATCTTCTAATTTTATTCATGATAGCCCTATGTTCTGATTATCTCCCTGGTGGTCAATATGACATTAAGATAGAAAACTCACCACCCAGGTCAATTGACGCCAGATGTTCATTACACTAGACCTATTTGGTCAAGTGCAAGCAATTGACAATGGTGATCTCTCATCTTCTTTGACTTAATGCGATGATTCTCAGCAAGTTACATCCTTATCCATTGGCCATACCTAGTCACATTCATTAAGTCTCTGTTCTACCAGATTTTGTGTCGTTATTTGTTAGTTGGTGGGTAAAGGAAATCTATTGATTTCCTCTTTATGGGATGTCTTAGTGTTGACCATTGCAGTTTTGCTGGGGTCTGTGCAAGCAGAACAGCAAATGGCTCTAGAACTCATGGAATACCACCCACTGGTTAGCATAGCCAAGATGGGAGTGTCTTCAGTGAGGCATAACCCTGAGAACCACTGAACCTGAAGGCTTCATGCTGTTCTGAAGTATAGCTCTGCTTGTTACCTTTGTGGTTCTTATACTCCTAATACATGAATTGTGTGAGTACTGTCAGGGGTGCTTCCAGCCCCTCCCTGGGCAATATCATTGGCACAAGCAATTTCAGGCATTGCTGCTGGAGCAGATTAATGATTCAACCACTGCCCTTGCAAAGGACCTACAGACATAGACTGCTAACCATGACTACTACCCTTAGAAATAAGTTGGAAAAAGCCGGGCGTGGTGGCGCACGCCTTTAATCCCAGCACTCGGGAAGCAGAGGCAGGCGGATCGCTGTGAGTTCGAGGCCAGCTTTGTCTACAAAGCGAGTCCGTGCTGGCCAAGGCTACACAGAGAAACCCTGTCTCGAAAAACCAAAAAAAAAAAAAAAAAAAAAAAAAAAAAAGAAATAAGTTGGAAAAATAGGTTCTTAGTAAGGTTAGGCAAAGATGTTTTTGCTATGGCACTGATGTAGAAAATCTTAGGGAATAACTTGAAGTTAAGAAAAAGTACACTCTTAATAATAAAGCTAGGCACCTTTTGAGGTTGGTGAGCAAAGACAACACCCCACTTAGTACTAGCTGACGTGACTCTGTCGCTGAAGCTGGACTTCATAGTGACTGATTTCTTATACTTATTTTTGCCCTCAGCTTCCTGATCTGATTTAATAGAGATTAATAATGAATAGCTGAGTACCTTTAGGACTTAAAGCAGCAATGACTGTTTATTATAGAGAAGTTTGGATGTGAGATTCTTTTAAGATTTTTATAAGATTATTTTTTAAGATAATCGATTCTTTGTAATCGCAAATTGCAGCCTGCAGTAAGGAAAAGCTGGCCGTAAAGAGAAATTACCTTGCTTGCTTATACTCTGTTAATATATAACAAGTTGCTTAGTTACAAATGTATATGGGTCTTGTTTCTCACCCATAATGCATAAAACATTGCTTATGTGAAGGTATTGGGGAACATGCATTTCTTGTGTATATTTATTGTAATCAATTATTTATAGAGAAATAGAATGTAGACACATTGTGATTTTTGTACTGCTGGAAAGATCTTGCTGGGAAATATAATCTGTGGGAGAAATAATAAAGTTGTTGGAACTTGCTCTTTGGTGTTTGTTCCATCCACCAAAGTATATATGCATATGTACAATAGCTGGTTGGGTTGGAACTCACTCGTCAGAGTTTTGTTCCATCCACAAAGATGTGCATATGTATGTGTGTAAGGTTGGAATAAATTTCTATGCACATAATATGTGAATGTATATATGTACGTAAATGTGTAAAGCAAGAGAAGCTTGGTAAAAAGCTTATTGAAACCCACCTTCTGTGTGTGTGTGTGTGTGTGTGTGTGTGTGTGTGTGTGTTTCTTTTCTCTCCTTCTTTCCCTTTCATTTTTAGATTCTTTGCCACCATCAGTGGAAGCCCCTGCTAGGAGCCATCAGCCCTAGTGCCCCACTCCCGGCTTTCATGGTAGCTTAAACTTCCACAAGAAACTATCAGCACTGGCTGGCCACCTGCAATTTAATTCCGGCCTCTCTGTCTGCCACAATCAGTGGAAGCCCTTGCCAGTAACAATCAGTTCTGGCCTGCAAAGTTGCATTCAGAAAAATCTGCAGGGTCACCAGCCAGCTTCACCTTAGTTTCCCCAGTGGATGTTGAAGCTGGTCTTTGATAAAGTTTAAAACACAAATCTTTATCTTCCTGTTTTCACAGTTGCGAATGTGCCAAACTCATGGAATTGTCTCCCTTACTTGGATAAATACAAGGTGGATGCGCTAATCTTAATAAAGTTGTTACTCAATGCATATGCAAAAGTCTATCTTCTTCAAATTACCATAATCTACTTTATATTTTTATCTCTTCAAATATGTAGCACACAAAAAATTTCACCTATTGCATATATCCACATAGACAAAAGCTCATTTTATTGCATTCACTATGTAATGAAATCAGAATTTTACTGCTAATTCTCCATGAAAATATAATGTCTAGTATGCTATTGTTAATCAGCTTGCAAATCTCTGGCTCTAAGAATATAAGCTAGTAAAATACATCTCATTATCTCTCTCTCTCTGTCTCTCTGTCTCTCTGTCTCTCTCTCTCTCTCTCTCTCTCTGTCTCTCTCTCTCTCTCTCCTCTATGCTTTCTTTCTCTAATATTGTTAATGTATGCAATAAACATTTTTTATGTCACAGCTACATGATAAATTCCATTGACTGAAGCCTAGTATCTGCGGCAAGACGAATTTTCATTTTAATACATTCATAAACTAGCTGTAGAGTTTCATATTGGGTGCTGATTAAAATCTTTTGTGTGAGCAGGGTCTAAAATGGAGTTTCAACTATTTCATCTTGTTCATCTTCAACTACATGGCCAAATTAATACTGTCAGACAAGACAGCATACCATGTGCCTCTGTGTATGCCAAGGAAGTAGGAGTATTTGAACCCGTGCCTTGAGCGCAGCATGTTATATATACCTGACTGGGTTGAGGCTGTCAGAGAAGTGTGGCAACTGTGTCCCAGTAGAAAAGTTTAAGTAATGGACCTTATTTTCAGGTTATCTCAGACTTCCTCCCATAAGTGTTGAGATGTACTGAGTGAGCTACGTGCTAAGGGGTCTTGTATGAGCTTCTTCGGGTTTTATTCTAAATTAATTAACCTCGGTGAGTCATGTAAAGGTCAAGTTTCTTAGTAACTGACATAGTTCTGTCTTATTTACTGTCAAATATTAAAAAAAAAAAAAAAAAAAAAAAGAATCAAAGTGGTCATAGCAGGATGACCAAATTAAATAAGTTACCATTTTAATTTATTTCATCAAGTTGACTCATTTGCACATCCATGTTGTCACAAAGCATTATAGTTCTATTTGACTGGGGAAAAGTCTAAAAAGTAAGGTTATTTTAGAGTTTTAAAAACTGTACAAATATGTAGCTTCTTGATAAAAAATCATTTTTCTGGTATGATTTGTGTACCTGTTTATATGGGAAACTAACAAAAAAGAGAAATAATTGGATAGCCAAATTCTCCTTATAAACACTACTGTTCTTTATATTATAAGCAATTATTGCTTTTAGATTTCACTTACCACCTATGTACGTTTTATGATTTCTTAAAACCAAAGCTTTGAAATAATACTACAATTAATGTAATTCCACATAACAATGAAAATGCATAATATACAACATAAAGGCATACAAAACCTTCTATTACCACAAAAATTGTACCCACATTATTAAAGACTATTTTGTTTTTTAAAAATTAGGGAATAAAGATAGTACAATATGAACATATAACACAAAGCAGCACATGCAAATGTATAAAAATATAATTCAACTTAAAAACCCAGTTTACAGCACAGAACACACAACTTAAGTACGATGTGATGAAAGTAAGGCAAGCATTTCAAAAGAACTATTGTGTGATTCCTATTAGGTCATATAAAATATTGAAAAACCATTGATGTTTTTAATGTAGTGTCTAAAAGTAAAAAGTATCACATAGATCCTAAGCAGGAGTCACAACCAATGGTAATAACTATGATTTTCAAAAGATGCAAAAATATTCCTCATGAGCATATATATTGATTTCCAATGACTATCAATAGCATTAACACTGAGCCGGGCATGGTGGTGCACGCCCGTAATCCCAGCACTCAGCGAGGCAGAGGCAGGTATGGATCGCTGTGAGTTCGAGGCCAGCCTGGTCCGCAAAGTGAGCCCAGGACAGTCAAGATTACACAGAGAAACCCTGTCTCCAAAACAAAACAAAACAAAACAAAACAAAAACAAACAAACCCTACCAAACCAAAAAACATTAACACGGAATAAAAGCATATTGGTTAAGCAGAAGCTGAGTCTTACAGCCAAACTTTGGGTGGAGCCCAGGGTGTCTTATACGCGAGTGGAGGCTAGAAGGACCTACAGGAAGCTCAATAGAGCCAACAAACTCTGGGCCGAGGGGAGCCAGCATAGAAAGCACCCAGATCCCCTGCTCAGATATAGCCCATAATCAGCTCAGTCTCCATAGGGGTCTCCTAGTAAGGCAAGCAGGGGCTTTCCGTGCCATGGACTCTGTTGCCTGAATTTTGATCACTTCCTCCCCTGGCAGGGTGCCTTCCCAAGCCACAAGAAGAGGATGCAGGCAGTCCTAATGTTGGATCAGTTGGTAGGGGAGAAGGGCTCCCCCTCTCTGGGGACTGCAGGGGAGCATAGGGAGATAGATGGAGGGAGATTGGGAGGGGGAGAAGATGAGGGAGGGGGCTACGATTGTATTGGAAAGTGACTTGTGAATAAATCTTAAAAAAAGAAAAAAGCATGTTGGTTATTTGAGAGAGAAGAAAGAAGGGACAGAGATGAACACAATAGAATACAATTGTGTATTCTAAGTGATAGGAAGATCAAGCCTTAGGAGACCCACTATATAAAACTCAAGATATGGCATAGCCCTTAAAGTGTCCTTATTAGGTCCTGCTTTTTTTTTTTTTTTTTTTTTTAAACATAGGACCTTGACAGTGTCTAGGTGATTTTCAATTTGAAGTTCAACTTCCTATGTACCTCTGAGGAACAAACACTGTCTGTGTTTTTAGACCACACCCAAGCCTGCTACAGTGTAGATAAAAGGAGGCGAAGAACTAGTTAGTGGCATAGATTGTAGGGATTGGTTCACGTGTATGTAATCATCTCCAAATATGTACGGCTTTTTATATATCAAAAACAAATTACAGGAGGAGAATAACAGATTGGAACTAGAGGGTGGTATACTGACTGGCTGGCAGCACTTGCTATTCTTCCAAAGAACGAGAATTAGCTTCACAGCACTCACACTGGGAATCTCACAGCTGCATGGAGCTCTCGCTCCAGAGGCTCCTAAAATACATTTTTGATATAAATAAGTTTTAAGATGTTGGGAACAGTCATAGGGGAGGGGAATAATGGGAAAATGGGGGGTGGGGGAGGAATGGGAGGATACAAGGGATGGGATAAACATTGAGATGTAACAAGAATAAATTAATAAATAAAAAAAAAGATGTTGGGTTTGAAATGACAAAGGAGCTTATGGTTTTAATTCTACTCAGACACCTGGTTTACTCTTCTGTGCCTTCTTATCTCTATGGTTAGCCCCATTTCCCTCTTAAATGTGAGCAGTATTGTAGCCTCTGCAAGGTAAGGAGCCTACACACTTCTCAGACTCTCCTTCCTCACCCCATTCACTTCCCCCAGTCCTTACTAAAGACCAGGGGAAAATACTTCTGTGCAGAGAGGTTGAAGGGAAAAGATGGGTAAACCCAGAAAGTTTCTGGAAGAAATTCTGCTGAAGAAAAACCATTAAGAATTCGTCCATTGTCTTTTTTTTTTTTTTTTATCTCCTATTATATTCTTTCAGTGGTAATATAAATACTTTATACCATTTGTTTATTATATAAGTTTATCTGCTCAGAATACCAGGAATTTAGCATCTTTAACTTTCCCACCCAAAAGACATATGGTTATTCTGAATTATTAAGCCATGTTTATGTGCAAATCATCCAGATAATTTAAAAGATCCAATAATGGAAGTTTATATAGTAACAGGTTAAATAGACAAAGTCAATCTTGTTGGAATAAAGAGATAGTCAGGTTCTCATCTGGTTTTCATGGGTGGGAAAGGTCAGAGAAGGCAGCAGTAATGTAGACCTTCATGCCAGAAGTGGAGGTTCAAAGAGAGGAAAAGAGGGAGGGAAGAAAGAGCATACCTCAGCAAAATGAAAGTGACATGTGTGGGAGAAGCAGCACTCAACCCTGAAATCATAATATGGTGGTGATGTAAATTTTGCAATAGATGTACAGAATTGAGCTGTATCTTGCAATTAAGATCTGCGATGTTTGAAGGCTGGCATATTTTAAAATATATGTTTTTGCTTATTATATTTGGTAATAGATAGAATTTTTTTTTAAAAAAAAAAGACTCAATCATGATCCTCTCAGGAGACATGTGTCCTGAAAAATGAAGATGTTTTGGAACCAGTACAATGAGAATTTCCTAGCTTAGTGTCTTTGTTTAAGGAAGAGAAAGACATTAAAGAATTAAAGATGCAATACAGATGATTTCAACAAAGGTATGCAAATGACGTGATGATAGAAAGTGTGTCTCTGAGTTATTTTCTCATTATGAGAATGGCCAACAATCAGCAAATACAGAACACTTCATGTCTTTGCCTTGATGTATTCACTCACCTACTTCCACTTCAGGCACTCTGTGAGCCGCTGATAACACTGTCTTTTCCATGTGACCAACTGTCGGTCATTATGGTATCAAATCACTAGAAAGGGTGTCTGCTGCCTTCTTAATACTTATGTTTTAAAATCAGCATTCTTTGACGGGAATTTAGACACAGTAGAGCTGCTAGAGCAAATTGAGAGACCCCTGTGAGACCTAAAGGTATGTTTCACATTAGCCATGCTAATCTGTGTTGATATTGTGTGGAATATTGCCTGGTATGTCTAACAGCACTTCTGGCCGTGCTGCTGCCCTTCCCTATTTCTTTCAGGAACAGATAGTAGATAATATGAAAAGTGCCAATAAAAAGGAGGTATCCCCCACTAACAACACTCTCCCACTCCTCTGACAGTTTTGTGGCAGAATTGCTCACTAAAATGATATAGTGCAATTTTACTTTTTGCTTGGCTTGGGGTATGATCCTAACTGCGAAGAGCAGATTTTAAGTGGGAGGGCACAGGAAACTGAGCATTCGAGGTAGCTCTTTGTTGGCATTGTTGACTTGAAAGTTCCTGAAGTGTAGGTTCGGTAACTTGGATAAAGGGGGAGCTAAGGATATTCTGGATGCTCTCATAAATTTACCAGAGAGTCTGAATATCTGAAAGAGGACCCAACGATTGCTCCACTGGGAAGAGAAATGCCAGTACCTCTGTAAATCTTTACTGCCCAAGCCTTCGCAGCCCATTTTTCACTCTGTGCCTTTCTATAAAAATTTTAACTCTGAAAAAATATCCCCAGGGCTGAAACCTTATTAAAACTGTCTGTGTGCAGTAGGTATACTGCACAGGGTTCTCCAAGGAGCTGCGGAAAAAAAGAGAAGGCTGGCTCTGCCCCTGCAGGAGTAAATCTAATGACATCCACAAGCAAATGAAAGGATTATGTGTTTGAGAGAGGTAACCAAATACTAATAAAGATACCTGCATTTGTAAAGTAGAGAGTGAAAAGTTTGACATCGGGTTAAACAGCTTAAGAATAGGACATATGCTGATCTTAGCCTCCTGATAACCACTACTTGAATCTCTGCTTAGTAGATGACTTGTTCCTATTATTTTATTTAACCCTTGTCATTCTCCCTAGGAGAGCCGAATTGTCAGGCAGGAGAAGAACAATAAGACTTGAGAAGCTTTCTTGGTTTATGAAGGCCACTTGGCTACTTTCTCATCAGACCGGAAGATTTGAACCTATGTTGTCCCTTTGCCTTTCTATAACATTTCTACAGTGTATATCACTTATAGTCAATACATTTGTACCATGTATTAGACAATTCCTTGCCAAATGTGTGTAAAATTATGGACTAACTAAAGGATAGCAAAGTTGTACAGCTTGTTTTGTGGGTGTCAGTCTAGCATAGACCACAAAGATTTGAAATTCCTCAAACTGATCAATTATTGTTCTCTTGAAACACTGTGAGGGTTAACTGTAATCTTTGTTAAGATACAATATTGATACTTACTGCTTCACTAATCCCTGGATATACACATTTGTGATATACCTAGCTTGTCTATTGAACTGTGTTGTCTATATTGCTACAATGACTACCACAATATCAAACACGGGAAAGATTAATGATGTATTGTGTCAAACTGATCATAAGACAGATAATCTTACTTGATCCTCTTCAATTCATTGCATCAACAGCAAAACTGACCTGAGATCGTATTGCTAGTATTAGATGATCATATCCTATATGATATTAGAACCTTATCAACAGCGATTCGTGATTGACTGTCTAATCATACCAAGACTGTGTTTACTCAATAGATTTAGATCAATGGTACTTAAACTAGACTGAAGAAAAATCTTTAATCTTTCTTTATCATTTTAGTTCTTGAATATATTGGCTAAACAAAGGATTAACTTGTGAATGCTGTTATGCCATAAATTACGTGGCCATTGTATTTCTTGGGACAGAAGCAGTGCTGATTGAAAAATCAAAGGGCCACTGTATTAAAAAACATAGGTGTAGAGCCATTTCTCAATAAAAACTGCAAGTACCCAGAGGGTCCTAGAAATCTACAAGTAGAACAATATGATAGGCAGATTTGGGCCCAGGGGTCCCGCTCAAACTAAGGCACCAGCCAAGGACAATACAGGAGGTAAACTTTAAACCCCTTCCCAGATCTAGCCAATGGTCAGAATATTCTCCACAGTTGAGTGGAGAGTGTGATACGACTTTCTCACGTGTTCTGGTGCCTCACATTTGACCATGTCCCCTGGAGGGGGAGACCTGGTAGCACTCAGAGGAAGGACAGCAAGTAGCCAAGAAGAGACTTGATACCCTATGAGAATATATAGGGGGACGTAATCCCCCTCAGGAACAGTCATAGGGGAGGGGAATAATGGGAAAATGGGGGGGGGGAGGAATGGGAGGATACAAGGGATGGGATAAACATTGAGATGTAACAAGAATAAATTAATAAAAAAAAAAGAAGAAAAAAAAGATTATGTAAATAAAAAATAAAACTGGGCATAGAAAAAAAAAACTGCAAGTACTCTGATAATAAAATATGTTATACCCATTGCTTGCCAGTTTTGCCTAATACAACTTTGGGTTGTGTGCTGATGAGTCCTCCTCAGTCCTTCAGTCACAGCCTCTAAGCACAGTGTCACAGGACACAGTCTCATGGAGCTCATGTATGTGGGGCTAAATAGCCATACAATTCAGCATCAAAAATCTATAAGTAAAATGTCAGTCAAGGGACTGGATAGCAATCACAGGAAAAGCAAGGAAGCATCCTGGGAAGGCTTCAGTGAAGAAAAGATAAAGAATCAGAGGAGGAAGTTATATTAATATCAAAAAGCAAACGTCAAGCTGAAAATAAGTCACTTCAACAGCCTAACCTGTTAAATTCCCTCATTGAAAAATAAAATGAAAGAAACACTGAAAGAAAAAGAGAGGGCAGGGGATGGAAGGAGGAGAAGGAGAAATTGAGAGACAGACAGACAGACAGACAGACAGACAGACAGACAGAGATCTTAGTTTGGATTACTATAAAACTTACCTTGTTATTATATACTAAGGAAAAAGATATGGAGAAGCAGGTGTGTTTGTGTGTGTGTGTGTGTGTGTGTGTTGTGGTGTTTGTGTGTATGTTCTATGTTTGTGTGCGCATGGGCACTGTTTGAATTTGTTCTATTTGAGCTACTTACATTTGTCTTGGTTACTCTTCACTGCAGTGATAAAATATCCTTATCAAAGCAATGCAATAATTTATCATTTAGAGAAGACAGCCTCAGCCAGGGAAGGCATTGGTGGTAGGCAGCTGGGTGCATGTCATTCATAGTCATTAAGCAAAAAAGGAATGTATTTATGATCCACTTGCTTCCTTTTTTTTTTACCATACAGGTTCAAAGTTCAAAGGATACCACCTCTCACAGTGGGCAGATGTTCTAGCTTCCATTAACATAGTCAGGATAGACCCTCACAGGCATGTCTAAAGGCCTATCTTCCTGGCTGTTCTGGATCTCAAGTTAACAACTTAGATTCCCCACTACAAATTCCAAATGAAAACTTCAAAATGCAATGTTGAATGTAAATCTAGAAATCAAGACAGTGGCCCTGTGCATGAACATTTTGGGGATAAACTATTTTCTTGATGCTTTTTAAGGCAACAAAGCTGATAATAGCTTAGAGCAATGCCTAAATAAACAAGTCTGAAGTTACAGCCTTGAACTATTCTTGAGTTCATACCTGAAAATAAAATATGGCCAGTGAAGGTGATAAAAAAAAAAAAAAAAAAACAAGAAGGAGTTACAGATGAATGACAGTGTCATAGAGCATTGTGTCACAGAGGCCAAGTGAAGAATGTATTTTGAATGGAGAAATAAATTTATACAGTGTGCCTCTGATATAATGAAAGCTAGCAAGCTAGATTTAAATTCAACAGTGTGGAGTCATTAGTGACCAGGACAACAGAAGTTTTAGTAAATGGAAGAAATACAAGGAGTTGAATGATCGGGTGAGAGAAGAAAAATTAATTTGAGAGAGTGGTGTATAAACAAATTTTGGAGGAGTAGAAAATCAGTGAAATGGAATGTCTGCTGGGCGATGGTTTACTTTATTGTTAGAAACAAAACGTATTTGTGTTCCAACGGGAATAATGAAATAAACAAGAAAACAGTGGTAAAGTAAACTAAACAAAATATATGCTGGGGGATACAAGTACGTGAAGAAGAGAAATGAGCCAAAGTGCTAAGGGAAGTCAAACAAGGAGCTGAATTCAGTAATTAGGCTGAAGAATGTTTGAAGCAATACAATTGTGGTAATGGGCTTTAAAGTAGGAAGAAGTGGTCAATGAGTAAGAGGTTTGATCTTATGACCAAGTGTTTCATGTAGTCACTAAGCTATAACGCAGCTCTAGGGAGACTGACCTTAACTGGACAATGAAGATTCATCAAGAGATTTACAATTCATTGTATTGGAACATTTTCAGGAATAAGCTGGAAATTTATTCTTGCATATACTTAAATCATCAAGAATTATTCAGGGGTCTTGAACATAAGATAAGTGTTTGAATATTCAAGAAACGGGGGAAATGGGAAAAAGGACGAATTGGCTATAACTTCATTGGCATGAATGATATATTTTATTGACACAGAATTTCATAATGAGGTGTTTTTAAAAGCATAGATATAAAATTATTTCCTAGAGGTGTTTTTTAAAAAAGCACAGATATGAAATTATTTATAAACATCTATGAAGAGTTTAAGTTACTCCTAAAATCTAGCCCTATGGTACAAGGGCTATGGGAGAACGCATCATTGTACACAGACATCGGGGATTAACAAATTTGTTTAACTTTTGTTTTCTAGCACTTTGGAAAATAAATGATTTTTCATACAACAGCAATGGGCTCTGGTATCAGATGGGTATCAGAAATATTGATGTGCCAAATTTCCTTCTAACATATTAGAGCATGAGATGACATGAAGAGAGGGACCCAAGACGCAAATCCAGAGGAGAAGCTACAAAATCTAGGAAAGCATTCTGTAGATGGACTGTTGAAGGAAAACCAAGAGAAACCTCTATTTACTGAGTGGACCCCCCAAAAAAGGAGAGATTTCCAAGGGTGTTTAGAAACACTAAGGATCAAATGTCTTACTTTGACCATTTGCAGACCACATAACTGACACACAAAGAAGGAAATGATATACTAAAGCTACATAAAATGTATATTTTTGATGGAATGAAAAATGAAGTGTTGGTATTCTGATATCCAGTGTTTTGTAGAGTTCAAACTAGACAACAGATGCACTGATTTCTGTGGTTGGTCTCATCATCCCTATTACTGTCATAGGCAATGGCATGCTATTAATCTCAAATTGTATAGAGCAGGGAATTAACTTTTACTCTTCTCCGCACGGCATATACGTACTATAAATCTGAAGTTGGATGGCAAAGCCAAGGAACAATATGAAAATGTATTCAGAGAGATGTTTAGACATTTTTTCTAACTGCAAATAGATTCCTTTTCCCCCCACAGTTTCCTCTCCATGAATCCCTCCCTGCTACCTCCCATCTCTCCTCTTACTGAGACACGACACAACCCCTCCTTTTCCTCTTCATCAAAGAACAGGCCTCCAAGGGACAATAGACAAACAGGACAAAACAATATGCAATAAGACAAGAAAAGTGCCCACATGTTGAGGCTGAAAGGGGCAACCCAATAGGAAGAAAAGATTCCCAAGAGCAGGCAAAAGGGTCGGAGAAATACCTGTTCCCCCTGTGAAGAGTATCACAAAACACTAACAGAATAGCCATACACATATGTGGAGTGCCTGCTGAAGACCCACAGAGGCCCCGTGCTTCCGGTTTCAGTCCTTGTGAGCCTACATGAGTCCTCCTTCATTGACTCAGTGGGCCATGTTCCCCTGATGTCGTCGATCCTCTCTGACTCCTACACTCTTCTCTCTCCCCTCGTCACTATTCCCTGATCTTCAAGCAGAGGGTCCCAATGGAAAACTTCAATTTAGATTCTCTACATAATGTCTGGCTGAGGGTCTCTACACTGGCTCCCAACTTCTGCCACATGAAACTTCCTTGGTCATGACTGGATAAGGCACAGATCAATGAGTATAGCAGAATATCCTTAGAAATCAATACATTTATTTTTTTGTTTTGTTTTTGACAGTCATTTTTGGATCTACCCTAGGTCTCTGGGCTATGCAGTCTCTGGTTCCTGGCCATCTAGGTAGTATAGTATATGGGCTTCCTCTCGCGGGAGGTGGCCTCAAGTTAAACCAGCCATTAGTTGGCCACTCCCACAGGTTGTACTACTACATTGCCCTACCACATTATACAGGCAGGATAGGTGGTAGGTCATTTTTTTCCTTCCACAACTTTTAGCGTACCGTTTGGCACCAGAGAGATTGTACAGTGTACAAGTGAAGGCTTCAGGCAGGAACAGGCTAGACCTCCCTACAGTCAATGAGCTGTGTGGGTGTTGTCCTCGGCAATGCAGCCCTATTGTCAATTTTCAGGGAGCAACCCTGTAACCAAGCATCTGCTTGGGTTGTTTAGATATCTCTGTGGGAACCGTTCAGCCAGGAACTCAAACAAATGCAACCCATTCCCACCGCTGGAACCCTTGCCTGGCTACAAAAGATGTCTAGTTCAGACTTCATATCATCCATTACCAGAAGTTCTCACTGGGGTCATCCTCATAGGTTCTAGGAAGTTTCCACTGCACTAGGTTTCCGCACTGCCTCAAAGTGCCCCTCACCTCCAGCTGTCTCTCTCCTCACTCTCTCCCTCCATAACCCCCAACTTGATCCCCTACTCCCGTCCACACTCTCTTCCACGTTTTATGATTGGTTTAGAGCATCGGTAGTCTGTAATGAGACAGCAGAATTGAGGTTTCCATCAATGCTGCTCACAAAATACTGAGGGAGCCACTTCTGCTGATAACTTTATTTCCCATTTTCAATTATGAAGGAGTCGTGTTTACCACATGGCTGAGCAGTGATGGAGAGTAAAGAATTGTGGCTAAGTCCTGAGGACAGCAAGGACATTGTGTATTAGCTCTGTCTAAGTGATGGGCCAGGCACTGACTGAGCATGCCCACTGGCAATGCAAGCAATAACAGTCTCTGCTTATTGATTACAAAGCTCAGAACATGCAGAAATGTTTCATCTTCCTCAGTCTTCCAGAGGAACCCCGATCAGAATGGAACTCTCTTTTATAGCGTCCGTCAGACTGTGCTGTATCTCTGACACAAAGGTTTGAGTTTACAAGATAAAAGTTTCCAGGCACATTACCTACACTTTGTAGCTCCACGTATATGATGCAGCACAGACTTTGGAAGAATGTAAAGTCACCCACCACAACAGTTAAATGTAACAAAATATATTCAGCCTTTCTTCTGGTTCAGCTGGCAGCGTTAGGTGGAGTCTTAGGTAGTCCCTTCTAGAGGAAAATACCACACTTACCATCTGCCCAGCACCTCTGCTAAACTAGTCTGTCAAGCAGCTGGAGACTGCATCTGTCCCAACAAAATGGTAAAAATAATTCATTCCTGTTCAAAGGAGAAGGTGGTAACTGGTACTTTGAAAAGGAAAAAAGAACATATAATGGAACTAAAAAATTCCAACTTGTCCTAAATGCATAGTTTAGTCATTGAAACGGCTGCAGGGTTCAGTGTTACAAAATACCCTGTCATTGCATAATACATATGCATGCATATTCATGTAGATATTTGCAGTCTTGTACGTAGGTGCACGTCTAGTCTATTTGCCTATGACCTGTTATCTTTGATCTTCTAGAGACAGATAAGGAAGCTTATGTCTTTTATGTGCTGATCATTATGCTGTGGGTTGTATGTATGCTTTTTATGAATTTATGTGGCTTTATTTTAAGCATTGGGTAGATAAGTATGATTGTGACTCAACTATTTTTTCGTACAACTTAACGTAGATGTTTAGACAATTAAACAAACTAGACTGTGATGTGATCAACACCCTAGCAAAAAATATTATGGTAATATAAGGAAGAGAGTCAGGCCTCTACTCTTGAAGGAAGATTTCGCCTCACAAGAAGTTGAATTTTGAAGTATGACAAAAGTTAAGCTGCTGTTTCTCATAGGAAATGACTTTATACCCTGCATCTGGCATTTGTAATTCTGAATCACTGTCTCATGCTGTTTCATTTTCTGTAATCACAGAAGGAAAATGAGGAAATGGAAAACTTTAATAGAGGTACTAAAATGTAGAATTGGTCCAAGTTATGGAGGAATGTGGCTGGCACTTCTGTGTTACATCATCAGTGAAGACATCTTGAGTGGGTGTAGTTTCTTGGGTGCTGCTACTAATGCTTTGATGGCATTGGCTCCCAGCTGCTTGACATAGTGGTGCAGTGGCTTTCGTGACTTCTTGATGACTTTTAGTCGGAATAAAACATTCATCTTGACATAAAAGAAAAATTATTTAGCTAGCTTCAACAAATCTGTGAGTGGCTTCACACTATGAATGGCTGGCTGAAAAGAACCACAACAGGAGGACCGTGGAGCAAGTTATCTCCCAACAAATGGAGGGATGAAATGACTAGCACAGAAAGAGTGGAGGCCATCTAATCTTCAACCTCATCAGAGACTTAAGGAAACAGTATCTAATATGTAGGAAGTACAAGCAAACAGCATACAAATGAATAGACATGACAGAGACAGTTGACTGCCTAGACAGTCACCAGTGATTTTTTCTGTATTGTTAGGGCACCCAATCTTCAGCCTACCAGCCCAGAATACCTGACAGACTTTTCTTTGAAGCAGGAATTTTGAAGGACTAGCCCACCTAGTCTCCGCAGATTCAGACAGTTACTTTCCCAGTGTAATGTATGTTCACAGTTTGGACAGTCAGTCTGCTATCAGCAGTAGAGATAAGAACAGTTTTTTTGGTCCACTGGCTATTTGACCATATTTAGTTCTTTGATGCCCATCATCTTTATTGAAGTAGATTGGAGGTACTGTCAGGAGATGTGTCTCTCTGTTAAAAAATAATAATAAAATAAAATAAAAAATAAAATAAAATAAAAACCTTTCTTATTTAATTCCATATTCTGGAGACCTCTGAAGTGTTTGAAGACTATCTATCTATTTACCTATCAATCAATTTATCTATTTCAGTGTATCTAAATCCGCAAACACTGCTTGTTTCTAACTATGTATTATCTGCTTAATCTTGAGAACATATACAAGGAACTAAACAAAGCTTATTTCTGTATTTAACTAGACTAAAATCTAACAAGACTACAAGTAAGATTTATAGTTGACTTGCTACTAACTTGCATTTCCAATCGTCCTGAGCAGTTTGCAATAGTTAGCTTTCATAAAACTAGAACTTTACATCACATTTCAAATAAGTTGCATATGTACAATACATTAAACAAATGTTGAGTGTTTGTCTTGTTTCAATATACAATACCAATGCAAAATATTTGATGCTGGTAGATCCATTAGTCTACCCTTTATCCTATAATTTGATGTTGCCCCTTTTATCATTCCTTTTTTTCCATCCTTTCTCCTAACACTAGATAGGATAGAAAGATAAAAGAAAGAAGGATAGAAGGGAGAAAGAAAGAAATCCCAAAATATAACTTTTACTAGCTTATAACCAACCCCCCTAGACAATAATAAACATTAGTAACCCACTAAAATCACCACCCCACACTTACTGAGAATGGGGGCATCATGTTCTTAAAATTGTTTTTTGTTTTTTCAGGGTAAAAACATCTTTTGAGTACCCTTAGAAAATTAAGATATTAGCCAAACACTGGAGCTAGCTGTATTTTTTTTTTCCTGTGTAGCCTCTGTGGGATCAATTCTTTGGACTAGCTCTTTTGAAGTTGATATGCATGCAAATTCTTGAGGAAACAGTAGCTGAAGCAGTCTGTAAGGTTTATTCACCTGGACTACTTGCTTTGTCTTCATTATTTTTTGGCCTTTTGCTCTGAAAATAAACAAACTTTAAAAATTACTATTACAGGTACATTTTATACATATATATATAAATATATATATACATTTTACACATATATACACACACATATATATGTTATACACACACATAAATATGTTATACAGACATAAATATGTTATATATATATATATATATATATATATGGCCAGGTGCACAAATTCCCTTACTATGCAAAGACATTCATGTTTCAGATAGTAGAAGGTCTATCCTTATCTTTATAAATTTTGTTGGTAACCATTTTTTTCATTCCCTATAGATACACAAGCATAACCATATCCCAATATCAAAACTATTGCAGGTTTCCATTCCATTGTCAATAGATCCTTATATTATATTGGTTTTCCCAGTTCTAGTTTTTTTTTTTTTTCTATAGCCAAATGTCTCTCAGCTTCTGTTGTTCCCTTTTCACCAACACTAAGAAAATTTAAAGTCAACAAATCACTATTTAATCTGTTCCCCCCCGGGGGGGGGGCAGGTCTTTACCTTTCCTTTTGTTTAGTAAGCATCTATTTTAAGGTATGATTAGCTCTTTCTACAACTGCTTGTCCTGTAGGATTGTGTGGTATACCAGTAATGTGCTTTATATTATAATATGCAAAAAATTCTTCATCTTATTGGATACATCTGCAGGAGCATAGTTAGTCTTCATCTGTGCAGGTATCCCCATAGTTGCCATTATTTCCAATAAGTGTGTAATTACACAGTCTGCTTTTTCATAACTTAAAGCGGTTGCCCATTGAAACCCTGATTGTGTGTCAATGGTATGATGTACGTACCTTTGTTTTCCAAATTCTGCAAGATGAAACACGTTCATCTGCAGATTGCATTCCTTTTTGTACCCTTAGGTTTACTTCCAGCAGTCAATGGACATTGGTTTTACAGAGAATATGTAGGACACTTTTTAATTATTTCTTTGACTTCTTGCCAAGTGATAGAGAATTTTTTTTCTTTACTGTTAATATGATGCTTTTTCCTGAAAATTTGAGGGTTGAAACACATTTCTTATTAGTAACTGGTCAATTTTCTCATTTCTTTGTGCCGATGGACCTGATAAACCTGCATGAGCCCGAATATGAGGAATATACAATGGATAGTTTCTACTTCTGATGCCCTGTTGCAATTCCATAAATAACAAAGTCAATTCTGAATTGTGAGGAGTAAATTCAGCAGTTTCTATATACAAAACAACTTTTTATGTATATTAGGAGATTCAGGAAAATCTAATAACACCATAAGGATTGCATACAATTCTGATTTTTGAACTGAGGTATATGGGCTTTGGATTATCTTGCTTATTTTATCTGACATATAACCTGCCTTTCACATCTTGCTTGCGTTTGTTTAGAACATTGGTGCCTCTGGAATTGTGTTCTCTTTACAATATGTGGAAGAAACAAATTACTTCTTTTTATAAACTGTATATATTTGTTTTGGGGTATTTGTTATTAATTTCTTCTATGTAGTTACTACAAGCTCTTTGCCAGTCTTTATTGATTACCCAGACTGATATAATCTCAGCATTATTAAGAGGCTGGGTCTTTTCCTGAGTATTGAGGTAGTCTTATTCTACCTTTTGTAGAAAGCAGAAATATTTTCTATGTATGTCTTCAATATTTTTACTTTGTTTATGTGCTAAGAAAATCCTATCCACAATATTTTCTTCCAGTTTACATCATGAGCCCATGAGCATGAGTTGAAAGTAAAATAACCAACAATCAATCAAGTTTAGGATCAATTCTATCTAATATGCATCTTGTAGTCTTTGTTCTACCAGAGTTAATTTACCACACAATAGACTCTTTAAAATGCTTTAATCCAGCATATCTACTGGATGCCATACCATTTCATCTGAAGCTTCAACACCAACATTAACAGGCATGTGTTGCACAAAAACTGAACAAGCTGATGCTGTCTGTGTAGCTTTAGAGAATTCCCCTAGTGCCTCATCTGCCTCCAAAGGCCTTTCAGCCTGTCCAGCTTCCAATTCTTCTGGAACCCTTTTTGCCTCTTGATGTTTTCATTTTTCCTAGCCCCCTTCTGTCTCTCAGTTACCAGGTGTTTTTTTTCTGTTACCAGTGGCACTTTTTGTGTCCCAAGTGCTTCTACCTCTATCTGAAAACTTTCTAGTTCTACACCCAATTCTGCAATCCTTTCAAGAACTATAGAATTTAGCGACACTTCCAATTTTCATATCTCATCAGTTTTTCTTCCGATCTTTTTAAAAATGGAATACAGGATGAAGGCAAAGCTAAACCAGAAAAATTCCTTCTGGGTACAAGGCAGGAAAGCATCTGCAGCAGGAGCTGCCATATTGCTGACACCACGAAACAGTATCTTTATTCCTTCAAAACCTATGGTTTCCTCTCCAACCTTAGAAGTTAAGTTATCCATTATGCCCAAGCCACTTTGGGAAACGATCGTTGGTGTACTTTTAAACAACTATTTGCAATTTGGGTTTTAAATCTCTTTACTCCTACTCCACCCCAGTCTTTTCTAACACCCCAACACCAGGTAGGGGAGAAAGAAAGCTAGTGAGGAGAGGGGCCATGGTTTTCCTTAGTGGCTTCCTTCTGTTTAGGGTCATCAGGTTCCTTGGGGCAAGGCTAAACCTCGTTTCAGGACATCTCTGACTTCTCAACATACTGCATCAGTGGTAATCAGGAGCAGCAGGGGGAGGTATCAACAGCCTCCTTACTTCTTGGAGCCCCCTGTATCATTAGGGGGGGGGCTGGTTATATCCTCACTGACACAGACCCTGGCAGGAGGTAATTCACAGCTGAGAAACATCATGTGTCCTCACAGGAGGCTTTATCAGCTATGGACAAACTGGGCCAGCCCCCGACATCCCACACCCAGGATTAAAGCAAAAACATATGTACGTATAAAGCAAAACTTCCACAACAGGAGAGAGTGTCGGATCCCCTGAATCTGTCCTTACAGGCAATTAGAAAATATATGAGATGAGAGCTGGGGGTTGAACTTGGGTCCTCTATACAAAAACTGTAGGAGAACTTAACTGATGACCTGTCTCTTTGGCCACTTATCTTTCTTTGCAATGATACTTGAGTAAAAGGCAGCAGCAGAGGATAGAAGGCTCAAGGGAATAGGTTTTACCATCCAGATAATAAAGAAAATATTTTCCTCTAGGGCAAAGGTCAAGCATTCTTACTACCACTTACAAAAGATGTGATTTCCCTAGGCTCTGGGTCTTTTTTTTCCTCTTTATTTTGGCCATCACAGATGAAAACATCACCTAACCCTCATTGCAGTAACTTGTGGAAAAGCATATTTTAAAAACAAATGTAAACCCCTTTGGCTAGGGATATTTTTGTGAACTAGGAAAGCCATTCTCTCTAACTAGATTCTCCTGTGTTCTGATAGCACCCGTGATGCTCTGGAGGTCCTTAGGAGGTACAGAATCACATGAGCTCTCCGATCTTTCCTGGGTTTGACATAATATCCTTTTACATATTTTTGTCATCTTTGATTTTTATAATAAATATTAACACACAAATTAGTAACTCTAAATGCAATACTACCTATTAGAGTTTTCTTTTTCTTATATGTTCCTATGTTTCCTTGTATCTGCGATGCTTATTGGAAGCTTTGACTTCACAACAACAATAGCAGCATTGACTCAAGAAGGAGCTTCTGAGGGCTTTGTCTAGAATTTCAGAAAGTCTGGCTTGTCATACACACTTATGAAAGCACACTCGCACACACACACACACACACACACACACACACACACATATATATATATGTTCTGAGCATTATAGACATAAGTACAGTTGTACAGTTTTGGGAAATAATTAGAATGAAGATATGAATGAGTGATCAAAATAATGACAACCTAAAACGCTGAAATCACTGACTACCCTTGTCATTTAAAGGGTTCCTCAGCCACTAGACAACTGTGTAGGAAGAGGCATTCATGATTTGACTCCTTTTCCTTTTGATAACTAAAACATAACAGATCAGATTAAGCCAATCTGTTGTCTCACTGTTAAATTTTCTGCATATTTAATACTAACTTGTCATACTGTTGCTGTGGTTTAAATATCACTATTAAAGTTCATGTTGAGAGCAAGGGAAATGGCTCAATGGGTGAAAGTACTTGTTGCACAAATCTAAGGAACTCATTACCAGAACCCATATAAATCCTGAAACAGAAGAATACATCTGCAGGCACAGTAGCTGAAATATGAGATGGAAGTAGGGTGTGAGAGAATTTCGGGAAGTCTTGCTTGTCATACACACTAGTGAAAAAGAGACTGTGTCTCCAACAGGGATAGAAGGAAAGGACGAACATGATGGGTTGTCCTCTGATTTCCAAACACCATGGCACACATACATTTTCCCAGACACACACACACACACACACACACACACACACCATTTTGAGACTGAAAAGCCTATTTTGAAGTATTAAGTAGACCCAGGTGGGACCTTTACTAGGATGGGTCATAAGGGCTCATTCTCCTACAAGTGGATTAACTTGGTTATGGGTCAATAGATTCATTTGTGGCTTATGGTGGGAATTGTTTTGTTATGAAAGACACTCTGGTTGCTTGCTTATGCTGTTTCCTGTATCACTCTGCCATATCGTTACCCAGAAAGAAAACCCTCTCTTGACGCCAAGCTGACACTTGTGCCATGTTCTTGGACTTTCAAAATTATGAAATCATAAACCATTTTTCCTCACAAACTACCCACTCTTTAGCATTTAGTTATAGCAAACTAAAAACGACCAAGACAAATATCAAAGTTAAGGTTTCCTTTCTTAGTTTTGTATTTAAAATCTGTTGAGATGCTGGAGTGACTCATTAGAAAGGAACAAGTAAATGCCCTGCAGAATAATCTGATGAGTGTAGAATACAAAGCAGGATGCATTCTTGTACCACAGTTACTGGTAGTAAAAGAATAGCCCATTATATGTCATCCATCATTTCCAAGAAGATGACTATCAAAGGATCAACACCAGAGAAGTGACAGTAAAGTTCAGGTCAGTGTGTTGTCATGATCTCTACGGTCGTCTGCTTTGGCTATATTTGTATTAGTCTTTAGATGAGAGAAGAAATCTGTGTCCCCCACCCACCCAATACTTTATGGTGATGCTGGTGGTGAAGGAATATAGTTGAGCTATAAGGACTATTTTGAGAGGCCCTTGCTTACTCTGTCTGTGCACTGGTGACTGTTTTTTTTGACTTTTTGTTCTGGTGTTCTGGTGGGTTTTTTTTTTTTTTTTACCCTTTTGTTCTCTTTCATTTACTGAGAGCCCAGGGTTCATACTTCTATAGGTAGAAGTGGTCCTTTATGAAACATATTTCAGAAAAAAAGTGCTATGTTTCTGTGGCTGCTAGAAATATGTGTTTAACTTCAATAAAGAAAACAACACAAAGCAGGGTGTGAGTAGTTTGAGATCTTTAGTCTGTATTCTGTAGTTAACATCTTTTGTTCTGGAGCTTCCTGTTACAAATTCACATGTGACAATTATTCATATGATTGCCCCTGTGGGGCCTAAGTGAGAAACCAGGAAGAGAAGTGCTGACCAGCTCAGGGTGAAAATTTGATCACTGTTTGTATTCTGCTCAGATAAAATATTGAAAAAAAATTATGAAAGCATACAGCAATGTTTTCAACATTGTAGCCTGACATGATTTTAGTGACCTTTTTTCTGTAGACATGACATCTGTTCAGTTCAGAACTTTCGTTTGTTTCTGGTATTTCAAATATAGGCTAATTATACTAATTAGTAGACATCAGGGCAAAAAAAATCAATATAAATGTTTGTAATATAATTCAAATGTGCCTAACACAATCCTCTAGTCATTTGTGGTATTTAATTTTTTTTCTTTTTTTTATTAATTTATTCTTGTTACATCTCAATGGTTATCCCATCCCTTGTATCCTCCCATTCTTCCCTCCCTCCCATTTTCCCCTTATTCCCCTCCCCTATGACTGTTCCTGAGGGGGATTACCTCCCCCTATATATTCTCATAGGGTATCAAGTCTCTTCTTGGCTACCTGCTGTCCTTCCTCTGAGTGCCACCAGGTCTCCCCCTCCAGGGGACATGGTCAAATATGAGGCACCAGAGTACGTGAGAAACTCATAGCCCACTCTCCACTCAACTGTGGAGAATGTTCTGACCATTGGCTAGATCTGGGTAGGGGTTTAAAGTTGACCGCCTGTATTGTCCTTGGCTGGTGTCTTAGTTTGAGCGGGACCCCTGGGCCCAAATCTGCCTATCATAATGTTCTACTTATAGGTTTCTAGAACCCTCTGGATCCTTCTACTTTGCTATTCTCCCTTGCTTCTCTCATTTAGAGTCCCAATAGGATGTCCTCCCCTCTGTCCCAGTTTCCTGGTAAGTGAAGGCTTTTGTGAATTTGAGATGAGAAAAAAAAAAAAAAAAAAAAAGTATCTGTGAAGCTGACTTAAAGATTTGGACCAATCAAATAATATAAATTTTAAAATCCAGAGTATAAAATAAAAAGTTACTGGGTCACATAACAACTATACCATAAGTATAATATAAATGGAAAACTGAATAACAAGGAAATGGTTTAAGTAAATAAGAATGTGTATCTCTACATTCAGGGATAGAGAATGCTCGGAGCATTTACTTCAGCAAAATAGGCAGCAAGGAGTAAGTTGCACAAGTCATGAGACTGCTGACGAGCCAAGCAGAAAACAGAAATGCAAGTGAGAGTTTAGGAGTAAGGGAAGCCCTTCCCACATAGGCCAGGAGGGACAGTGGTAGGTTCTGAAGACACTGTGACCTGTCCCATAGGATGTGAAGCATGGAAGACACTGTTGCTGTTTAGGTCTAGATAGATAGATAGATAGATAGATAGATAGATAGATAGATAGATAGATAGATAGATAATAGACAGATTGATACATGAGGATTTGTTGTATTGTTGTAGGAGACTGAGAAGTTCATCATTGCTAGTAACTCAGAGAACCTGGTAGCTCTTTAGTTTAAGAAGCTTCTACTACAGCAATCTCCATCTCATACTAAAGGTATTGACAGTCCCCAAAACTTGCTAATAAGAGTCCATGTGGAAAATGTGATAAAGTTACATTATGATAACCACAAGTTATAGCAATCCTACACACATATTCACTCAGGAAGAATGGAGCTGGTATACACTGGCTAGTTTCCTCTTCATTCAACTTTCATTCCATGAAGCCTTTTATTCCCAGTTACTGTTCCAGACTTTTCTGGAAACACTCGTGCAGACACTCCCAGGGGTATACTGTCAGTCTCAAACATCTCTCAATCCAAGCAAGATGACAAAAATCAGACATCACACTTTCCAAAGTATAGAAATAAGAAAATAATCAACTCCCCCCCCCCCATTTCTTCCATACTTTGGTTCCCATTGACCCCTTTGCACATGACACAGGAAGACAACTGACCTCAGAACCTGGGAATTGCAGATGCAGGGCTTACACCTCTGTATTCTGAGAGACTTGAGAGTAAGGATAAGCTCTGAGAGTGAAAAGGTCCAAATCTAGTAAACAGTGCACCAAATACCTAACTATGTAGATTGGTTCTTCAACTCATATTATACTATGCATCACAGAATGTAGAAAATAAAAATAATAATCTTATAAAAGCTGAAATGGTAGTTACCACAAGTGTAAGATGGAGCATGGGAAATGGGTCCTAAGTTGATACATTTATGTATTATAAATAATAGCAAAGAATTCTGTAATGCATAATAAGGTGCCTACAACTATTGACAATGTATGGTCTATTTCACAAAGCTAGAAGGAATGATATTTTACCTTTTCCCCATAAAGAAATTACAACCAACTGAAGTAAATGATATGCTTACCATGATCTAAGTATTGTAAAATACACCTGTGTATTCAAGCATAAATGCAAATAGTTTTTCATGTATCAATTAAAATTAATTCGCCAAACAGTGAGAGTGTACATTCAGTTGAAGAAACTTTTGTATCTACCAACTTCATCTGATGTCTGTCATGTTGCCTGCCTCGTCTGTTTGGTATTATGATGCTCCCCAATAGAACGCAGGTTTCTTCAAGCCAGATATACTGTCTCCTGATAGGCTCATCACTAGAGAGTGTCTACCACAAGTTAGGTCTCTAGTATGTCCTTGTTAAAAGAATGAAGGAATGAATATGAACATGAACATGCTGAAGATGAACAAAATACTTAGGTTTAAATTGTGCTTCCTATTTGCCAAACAAAGTCCTTGCAGCTTTATATACAGCTGTCATGTAACCTTTGCAACAGGTGCCATCATCTTCCGATTTGTATGTGAGGGTACAGTTGCAGAAAGGTCAAGTAAAGAGTCCCAAGGTAATGGAAGACCGGAGCAAGGATTCCACCCTGTTCTATCTCCAAAGTTCACATTCTTTCTTCTAATATGTTATTACATTTAAAAATAAATGTAAAAGTAAAACCAAATGAAAAGAATAAAGTGGGAAGAGGTCCATTTTAAAACTTCAGAATATCTGGAACACCACGTGATGTAAGCCAAGGGAATACATTCCATCTATAAACCGTGACATAATTCTACACGTAAAATCTCCCAGAAGTGCTTGTGGTGGGGAAGTATTTTTTGATCTGCTGATAGTGATTCATCAAAACCAGTTTCTCAGCAATATTAGTTAGGAGGATTCACACAGACGGGGAATAAGTGAGGGATAGCGGTGCAAGTCGGTAGGTCAGGCCTGAGAAGCAGCTTCCCCTCTGTAAACGATTTGAGGAGAGGGAAGCAGGGTGAAAATGTGATTCTTGCTTTGCCGTAGAGCTGAACTCATCAGTGATTTAGGGGACACTGAGGCAATCCCAAGACTCAGACCTGTGGATGTCAAGCAGGATCATCCGCCCCTCCTTTTCTTTATTACTTTTAACTCTCGCTCCGTCATGTGCCGTATTTATGGAAATGCGGGACTGCATTCCACAGTGATGTCCTATTACAAGGATAAAATGAGTTCCCTGGTGTAGAGGTAGTTATGACGTATTAGAAATGCTGTAAATTAACATTTCACATTATCATATTAATGAGGTTGTGAAGGTCGGCGTCTCTGGGGCCCTTTCCACCTAGAGTCAGATTCTGTGTGCAGAACTGACACTGTGTGATTATGAGGAATTATATTTACCTTTCCATTTGCCAGAATCCCATCCCTAGAGTGGAGAAGACAGCAGCTGGGGATGTATCTCAGCAGCAAAACACTTGGCCTAACATTCTCAAGGCTTTACATTCAATCCATAGGAATTCAATAATATTAATTGAAAGATACAATTAATATATTAGAAAAACAAATTCCTAGGAGATTGTTAAAATTATTAAATAGTTTGGTATTTATTACATACTTAAAACTGTGCCTAATTATGGAATCTATAAGTGTCATTGTGTGTGTGGGGGGGGTGAGTGGGTGTATATGTGACATATCAGCTACCTACATTTAATGCATGTAATTAACTATTGTTCTCCCAAGACCAGTTTACATTACCCTGTTTTATCCTTTATCTTTTTTTTTTTTTTTTTTATTTGAAGTTCCCTGCTTCTCCACTCACTTAAATCTACCTTCTGGCTGAACACATTAACATTAAATGCAAATAATACCTTTATCATATCATAATAATTAATTGATGCTACTAGATTTGCCTAGGCACATGCTTCCAGCTCCCAAAGACCGTGCTGGATGATTTTGCATTCTCAGCATCCAGCAACATACCTAGGAGAACAGAAATTAAATTTTACCCCCAACACAAATACTATTCGCCACCTACCACACACGGAGGCTTAACAGTGAGGCTGCACATCCTAAGAAGAGGGCCCCAGACTGCTTTTTGAGGAGACTTCAGAGAACTGTGTCTCTGTAAATTGTCAGCTGTCTGTCTGACCCTTCCCCAGATTAGCTTAGAATGTAGTTTAAGAGACAAGCCAAGAATTAGTTATTACTGAGGAGCTGACTCCAGTGAGTAGGACCTGTCTGTGCAAAGGGATATAGGTGTACAGAGTGAACCGGTGAGTGAGACACTGACCCTTCTGAGCATGCTCCCAGCTACAGCTAGACTCACCATGGCGTGAACATCCATCTGTAAAGCAGACACGTGGAAACATTAATTTCCTATTTTATTATAAACTTCTCATTATTCTTAGATTGTCTCTAGATTCGGTAAAGCAAAGGGTTTAAACATCAATATACAGGCTGGATAGTCACCACTAGTAAAATATGATACGGATGTTAGGTTTAGCAAAATGCCCACAGAGAGCATCTTACTAAATATTAGTATAAGATAAATAATAAATGAATTTGAATATAAATTCCAAGAGACATTTGGGACATGTTAATATTAAAACATTCAATGGTAATTTGAAATTCAAATGAGCCCTGCTTATTTAATCTGATAATTTTATCAGTAAGCAGTAAGAAGAACGTATTCTAACCATAATACTCTGCTAAAATATAAAGTATTAGCATTCAGTAGTCTTTAACCATGTAGTGTGTGGGACTCCAGCACTGCATGGGCTAAATTTGACGTAGTCTGAATTCCCATATGGCCTGTTCTATCTAAGTTCAAGCAAGAGCACCCCAAGTGCATTCCAGAGGGGTTAGCTAGAGTAAGCCAGCTGTGGTGCACTCTGACACAAAGGAAGAGCACATTGTTCAGAGGAGAGCAGTGGTTGTGGCTCACCAGCTTTCACCAGGCATCCAGCTCTCATGTTGGAGTCACAGAGCAGGCAGATAGGAGCTATGCTCCCATGTCACTTGGGTTACTACAGGATACAGCGTAACTGCAGCCACATACAGGGCTGCCTGTTGTTCCTTGCTTTCATCTCTGAGTGTCTTGATTTGCATGAATGAGCCAAGGATGACAGTATCTCCTGTTACTCTACCTACTTTACCCATTACCCATTGCTTTATGCCCATGGTGACTGGTATAGGTAGGGATATATGTTGTAGAAAAGAAGGCTTCCTTTATTGAGGACAGAAATAAGCAACATGTGAGACAACATTGCTATGGGGATAGTTTCTGCACTGCCAGCTCCTGGGTGGTGACTTATGCATATTTAATAGCCTTCAAAAGCTACAGCTGTATGTATGAAGTTAGGTTTTTAATATCTTAATGTGTTACTAACAGTGGAAGTGTAGAATCACAAGAAGGAAGGGAATACTTGTGAGAATATCAGCTAATGGTGGCCTAAGTCCTAAGAGGAGCAAGTCCAAGTAAAGAGAACGATTTCTGCAGTGTCTATAAAATAGTGAAACTTAAACACAGGGAAATCGAAGCTCCATGTTCCCTTAGTGATATGTTAACTGCTTAGAGAATGGAATCAGATATCGCCACTGAAATCTTAAGTCCCGGATAAATAACTTGAGTGTTCTGATCCTCTTGGGCCTGGGAGTTCTAAGGCTGATGGAAAGCTTTCGACCCTCTATATTGAAGGAAAGCATCACTGTGTTGCCTCTGCTGTGGCTAAAGGTGACTGAATGAGTTCAGTGGCTCATTTATCACCTGGTCTCAGAGACACGGTCTGTTTATTTCAGTGACAAATGCTTCCCATAATTGGAGAGTCTTTTACATGCACTTTGAAACTCAGACATCCAGAAATTTGTTGTTTCGTCTCTGGTTTTGCACAGTGATATATTTCTACAAATTAAAATTCTCAGTGCTTGCCCTGGATAAAAATGAATAGAAATCACCATCTAGGTGTTGGTATGGCTGACAGGACACACAATTCACTACTTATGTCACTTTTTTTCACAAGTGAAAAAGAACTTTGTGATTTTATATGTAGAAATTTGCATCTGAGAAAGCCTCACAACCAAAGTATTTCACTTCCATGACCTTCCCATTGAGGAGAAAGGCAGTCAGGAAACATTAGACTACTTGCCTGCCAATGTACACGTGGTCACATTCAGGCTGCTGTCTGTCCCAATCAACAGTCCTATTCACACATCTTTGATTGTTGTTGCTGAGGTTGCGCACAAGTGAAGGTCACGGATGCCTTCCTGCTGTTGTTAAATCTGTCCATAGATTCTCACACGGTGCTCTTTGTATTCCACACATCCTTTATCTTTTTTTTTCTACATCTGTGCCCAACTTGGGTCCTCTTTGGGTCATTACTCCCCTTCCTCTTTCCCTTAATGTACATTCGATTATTTTGTATGTGAGATAACATAAGAGTGACACATATTTGGCTCTTTCCCTCTGCTGAGCAAAAGGATCAGTACAGAATGTGTGCCAAATATACTTTTTATGCATGATTTTACTCCGTATTTCCCAATGCAAACTAGAAACGTGTTAGAGTGTGCAGGGCTGAGGTGATGGCAATGGCAGGTCCCCTGTCTGTTCTACTCTGCCACCTGTCAGGAGGCTAGTGTGACAGTTGCTTCACACTTTTCTTTATCACTATTCCTAATTCATGCAGTGTCACAGGCTTCGCTCTTCCTCAGGTGATTCTGTCAGTGGTGAATGATGGCTGCTCACTGACAAAAGTACGAAGAACACGTGTGCAGCAGGGGTTCCAATGGAAACAGAAGGTAGATGCCACATATTAAATGTTAAATCAAAACAACACATTTTAAGTGAATAGCCTCTGCCTACTTATATCACAAAGACAAACAGTTTTACATAATACATAGTCTATAGAAAGTATCAAGCTGTGTCCTTCCATAAGTGAAATGTAATACAAATTCAGAGATAAGTTAATTGTTGTTGCTCATGTGAATTTCTTTATAATGTGCAAATATTTGTCTGACTGATGCAAAAAAACCAAAAAACACTTCTTCCACATGTTGTCATGTATTTATTCAAGAAAAATTAGATTCTTATGTTCTACAAACTAATAATTTGATAGTTAATAGATTGTACACAATTAATAAGCTAATAATAATAATTTAACAGACTAAAATATGATTATACTAAAATCATAGAACACTCAAGTTTATTATAATATAGTATCCAGCAAATATGAAGTAATGTGTATTATAGCTATTTTGTTATTTATTCAAATTAATTTTCTAATTGTTTAAGATTATTCATGATAATGAAGAAGCAAATTATGTACACAAAGCACTAAAGTTTAAATCCCAAATTAGAGGTAATAGTTTAACAGTTTCTAAAAAGTTATTTAAATAATATTCAATAACTTTGTGAAATTAAAAGGGTTTTTAACCATATATACAATTGTCAATATATTACTCACTTCTGAGTTTCATTATAATTTCTCTTCTTATATATTTATAGATTATATGTAACCTTTCTCTATATAAATATAGGTATATATATATATATTTAAGATTTAATAAATTTCTTAAATTCTAGGGTTTGCTCCTAAAGTCTGTGTATTGCATAAAGGTTTGATAAAATTTTAAAGACCATGTATTTGTACAGTTTTTAAATAGATTAGCATATATCTTCTTAGCTGTCATGGACAATTATTACAACTACTCTGCTGCCTCATCTTTGGATCAGGTTCTGTGAATTAAATCTGAAAAGTGCAGAATTTGCAATTAGATGGCGTGTGACACACATTGTCTTTTTCTTTCAACATTTTTGTCTTTAAAACTCATCAGACACACATGCACATACCTCCAAATCCACTAACTGATTATTTTAAAGAGCGATACTTGCACACTGTATAAACTCAAATAGCATGTTTTATAAAGTAGACTATGATAATCCTGACATTGATACTGAAGTCTCTTCTATAGTGTTCTACAGTATTTACTAAAGTTTTGTGAAAATCTTACCAGATATTGCTATTTGTCTGTGCGACATACATGTACACACATATGCACATGAGTTCACACTCACTGTCATTTGAATGTAGGTAGTGTGTTTAGTTACACTTTGCAACTTCTTTTAACATTAAAGACTGTGTTGTGAGCATCCTTCAAGATTAGTATTGGAAGGTCTCCTTTTTAGAATATAAAGTAAAACTGCTTTAATGCTTATCCTATGTCAGGTGTCTAGATTGTTTTTAAGCATTACGGTTGTAAAAATGCTGGTATGTGAAAGTTGCATTGATAGTTAGAAACCATATAGTTCCTTGGTATAGACAGTGACTTTACTAGCTCACAGTGATGCTGATAATCTGAGAACTACTCTTCCAAGCTTCTCCTGCTGCTGCCTTGGTTGCCTCCTCTGAGCTCTGGGACCTGTACACCTTCTGTAATGGGACTTCTCTGGAAGTCTGGTCCTAAGACTTGGAAACAAGCCTTTCAGATTATTGCAGTTTTTACCCTAATTACCTGAAAGACAAGATTACCTTCTTAAAATGCTTTTTCATATTTTTTTTTCATTCAGTATGATCATTTCTTTTTTTTTTTTTTTATTAATTTATTCTTGTTACATCTCAATGTTTATCCCATCCCTTGTATCCTCCCATTCCTCCCCCCCCCCACCATTTTCCCATTATTCCCCTCCCCTATGACTGTTCCTGAGGGGGATTACCTCCCCCTATATATTCTCATAGGGTATCAAGTCTCTTCTTGGCTACCAGCTGTCCTTCCTCTGAGTGCCACCAGGTCTCCCCCTCCAGGGGACATGGTCAAATGTGAGGCACCATAGTACGTGAGAAAGTCGTATCACACTCTCCACTCAACTGTGGAGAATATTCTGACCATTGGCTAGATCTGGGAAGGGGTTTAAAGTTTACCTCCTGTATTGTCCTTGGCTGGTGCCTTAGTTTGAACGGGACCCCTGGGCCCAAATCTGCCTATCATAATGTTCTACTTGTAGGTTTCTAGGACCCTCTGGATCCTTCTATTTTGCTGTTCTCCCATGCGTCTCTCATTTAGAGTCCCAATAGGATGCCTTCCCCTCTGTCCCAGTTTCCTGGTAAGTGAAGGCTTTCGTGGGACATGCCCCTTGGGCTTTTTCATATTTTTAAAATCTAAACTCTTAATTGCTACTGATTTGATGCTTAATATTGTTTTATGATGGTAGTTGCCTTCTCCTAGCTTGCTTTAATTTTTTAAGAGGACATGTATTTAAAATGTGTCTGTATGATACAGTGCCATACAAATGGAGACACTGTTATTCGCATAGAGTTATAAACATGACCTTGTCATAGATGAAAATGAAGCGTCCACATATTGCTCAGAATAAATGTATCTATTTACCTTGCAGTTGTATAGAGAAACTGGGAATACCCTATAATCATCCTTTTAATTTTAATGATTTGCAAAGTGCTAAATACTGAAGAGTTATTTGATACCTTTAAGGAAAAGCCATTCAGAAACCTTGGCCACCTTCAGCATACAAGACAGCAATAGGTATTGTAGTCTGCTGGGCTGAAGGTCAAACACTCAACCCCAACCTAAATTTCACAGTAGAGGAATTAGGGATTTCCCAAATAATGTGTTAGAAAAGCCTTTGGGGTAATAGTAGATGTTTCACTAGATCCCCAACTTTTTCAAATCCCCTAGCAAGACAATTACTGAACAATGTTTTCAGGCTAACAACAAAGGTACACTTTCGGTATGTTCGCCAATTAGAATAAATACAGGTTAAATGTTTTCTCTACACTAATATCTGGCCTTTCTGCTACTTATACACACTGTTGCTTACCCCTTTCCCCCACAATGAATAAGAAAGATGATTATGTAGCAGCAAGTCAACATTTAGAAAGTGTCTGTAGAAAATGTATGTTATTCCTGTAGATCCTTACCAGACCCAGATGGGGTCAAGAAGAAAGAGGCCAGTGTGCCTAAAGAGAACAGCAAGAAAACAAGAAAAAAGCTCAGGTCACTTGTACAGCTTTCCCCCATTATGCGACATACCTCTCTCTCTCTCTCTCTCTCTCTCTCTCTCTCTCTCTCTCTCTCTCTCTCTCTCTCTCTATCCCACTTTAATGCTTGCACACATCAACACATATACTTCCTCAGGTATACACACACATATATCTACACACACATGTATATCTATCTCTACATAAGTGTGTGTGTGTATACACATACCTGCGTGTATTTGTGATGGTCATGGGAAGAAATTTAACTTCACTGGAGATACTTTTAAGCAACATCTAATTCTGCCTTTTTGAAAATCAGGCTGAGTTTTCTGTGAGGAAAATATTGTAGGAGACCAAAATGTAAGCAAGATGGAAATTGGATAGCAAGGTTGTGGGAGGATTCCCATTTTATTTTAGCTGTATTTGCTTGAAATGCCAACTAGAGATTTGAGTATGTTAAAGTATAGATAGTAAAAAGGAAATCTCAAGTGGAAGATAAAATTTGAGAGCAGACACATGATTTTTAAGGCAATAAGGTAATGTGAAGCAAATGATCCTCAAACATATCTGTTCAATAAAAATAAAATAGCGATGCTCATATACAAGTGAAAATTCATGGAATAAAAGAGGCAGGGACAACTGTGACTTTATGAGAGCACTCCAGTTGACTCGGATGATCAGCGCTAGCTTAGAAACATTGTTGAAGAAAGCATTAACTCCACAGTTCATGTGATAGTCAGACCCCACTCTATACTCATCGCCTGGTGGCACTCAGAGGAAGGATAGCAGGCTACTAAGAAAAGATTTGATACCCTATGAGCATATACAGGGGGAGGAGGTCCCCCTCAGTCACAGTCATAGGGAAGGGGAATAAGGGGAAAATGGGAGGGAGGGAGGAATGGGAGGATACAAAGGATGGGATAACCATTGAGATGTAGTATGAATATATATATATATATATATATATATATATATTCACAAACATATATAGAATTAACTCTAGAAACGTACAAAAGACACATTGACATTAAATCACAGATGCCTGCATGATTTAGACATTTAATCAGGAACATTTCTTTAGCAATGAAAATGACTGATCTTGATACCACAAGTGATGATACATCAAACGAGCTCAGAATATAAGGACGCCATCATTCTTTTTTTTTTTTCAAAATGATTTTTTATTAATTTATTCTTGTTAAATCTCAATGGTTATCCCATCCCTTGTATCCTCCCATTCCTCCCTCCCTCCCATTATCCCCTTACTCCCCTCCCCTATGACTGTGCCTGAGGGGGACCTCCTCCCCCTTTATATGCTCATAGGGTATCAAGTCTCTTCTTGGTAGCCTGCTATCCTTCCTCTGACAGAACAATTCTTAACCCAAGTTCAGTAGACCAAGGCATGACTAATAGTCATTATCCAGAGATCTGTGAATCTTTTAAATACATTGTGGGCAACTATTTTTTGAATAGCTAATTGGTGCTTAATAAAATCATTAATTAGGAGGTAAACTTCTTAAACAAGTAGACATTCACTCAGGGTCGATGAACTTCAATAGCTATTTCTCTCATCACATACACAATTAATTTGCACTGAATTTTACAGCTAAATTTGAGAGCTAAAACAATGACATGTCTACAAGGAAAGGTAAAATATCTTAGTGACATTGATATATATTATATGTTTTGCAGCCTAAGATGACAATAAAAGAAAAAATATTGTAAGTTCACCATCCATAATTTTTCCTCACCAAAGACAGTGTTAGAAAATGCATTTTTTCAATAGTTTGGAATATCTGACTTCCTGCTTTTTCATTGCCTAGACAGAGGACAGCTGTCATTCAGAGAGAATATTTAGAAATGAGGTTAAGGCAAATGCAATTTGTTTTCAACAACCATTCCCCTAAGTCATATTCCAATGGATTCAAAAATTGCTTTTTTCAAAAGGGATCATCATAAAATAAGAAAAACTAACACATTAGAATTAGACAAAAGGTAACAAAATAAAAATAAACAGACAGACAAACCAAACCAACAAATGGAAGGGCAGGAACCCAAGAGGAGAAACGCGAATCAGAGACCCACTCATTTACCCACTCAGGAATTCCATGAAAACACTAAACGGGAAGTCTTAGTATATCCACAGAGGACCTGGTCCAGAGCTGTATAGGCCCTGTGCTTGCTGCCTCAGTTTCTGTGAGTTCATATGTGCTTTTATTGTTGATTTATAGGGCCTTGTTTTCTTGGTGTTCTTCATTCCCTGACTCTTCCACTCTTTCTATCTCTTGTTCTGTAAGGTTCCCTGAGCTGTGACATGGGGGATTTGATAGAGACAGGCCACTTAGGGCTGAGTGTCCCAACAGAAAGCTTCTCTGAAGACGCCTAAGAAAGACACTGACTGATCTATGAGTATTACCAGAAAGTCATTTTATTATGACTTTTGAACCATAGTGTTTGGTTTTACCAAACATGGGCTAGATACCCTGGACTATCTAGCCTCTGGTTCTTGGTCATTCAAGCAGTATGAAAAATAGATTCCATCTTATAGAATGGGTCTTCAGTCAAATGCTTATTTGTTGTTTATACCCACAATCTTTGGGCCAGCACTGCCCTGGTGTATCTTGCAGGCAAGACACTACTGTAGACCAAAGAGTTTGTGGCTTATTTGGTGTTTACGCTTCCCTTTTGGCAGCCTTCAGAGTACCTCCCTGTTCCAAAGACGCTAGAACATGAGGGTAAAAGCTCTATATAGGTACCAGCTCAAATTCTCTGTGTGCAATGATTTGTGCAGGTATTATCTGCAGCAATGTGGCCTTGCCATCATTTTGTGCAGAGCACTGTATAGCTCTGACAAGAGCATAGGTGTTTTGGCCATTTCTGGAACCCATTGTCTAACAGTCCAATTAGATATACCTCTATCCTGGTACTGGAAGCTTTATTTGGTGAACAACAGATGGTCAGTTAGGTCTTTGTCTCTCTTATCGGTGATTTCATTTATGTGTGTATTTTAGAAGTTTTGACTATATTAGGTTTCCATACCATCCCTCAAATGACCTTTAATTTTAACTGTCTCATTGTTTCTTAAACTTTGTAAAATTTGTTGCTAATTAAGGAATGATTTGACACAAATATATATTATATTCATAAAGCAAATTTTTTTCGTGGCTGCTTAATTACCAGCTCTCATTAACTTAGATTTTTTTTTGTTTTGTTTTGTTTTCCCCATAGCCTCAGCTAGCAGTATTCTTTTTTAAAAATTAGAATGTGGAAAGTCTAGCTAGTTTTTTCTTTTAGTTAACTAGTGAACTAATGAAATCATGTTCCATATCTGCATGAAACATTATTTAAAAAAAAAATCAGTCCACTGCAGAAAAACACATTTTACATAAATCCCTTGTCCTTTTCCATCCACTTTCTTTCAATCTCCTTCCCAGATATCTAAAATTACCTCTATGCTAATAACTACCAAATGTACCACTCTATCTTTCAGTTCAATTGTGTCTCGCTAGAATAATCCAAAGTTCCAGCTAAGTATGCCTGCATGAAACCTTTACTGACATCTCATATTCTACGTGCTGGCCAGAACCCCGGCCAGGAATTTGTCTTAGTAATCCAAATAGGTTTCATACAGAGGGAGACAAAGAGGGAACACTGGGTTGGTACATGCTTATGATCTAGTGTTACAGCAGATACATGGTGATGACCCATGTACTAATACAGGAAAGAGCATAATGGAACTCACTAGTTTTCAATTAAATTTCTAAAATATGACATAAAGGAAGTTTGAATAGGGGTGTTGCTCCCAGAGGACATGGGTTACTGATACAGAGTACCTCCCTATGATTTAATCTGGAGCGAATATATATTGCATTCATGAAGCTATCTGTTTTCTGGTGACTGATTAATTACTAGCTATTTTTTATTAATTTATTCTTGTTACATATCAATGGTTATCCCATCCCTTGTATCCTCCTATTCTTCCCTCCCTCCCATTTCCCCCTTATTCCCCAGAGGAAGGATTACTAGCTATTATTAATTTAGAATTTTTTTTGCAAAGCCCCAGTTAGCAGTATTCTTTTTTTTTTTTTTTTTTTTTTTTAATGAGAATTTGGAAAAATCTAGCTAGCTTTTTTTCATGGAGTTTTTTTTTTTTTTCAGGAAGGTCTCAAAGTCAGTCAAAACAACACAGGCTATTGCCATGGCTCTTAGTTGCCTGCTGTAACTAGACAATGTGACCCTGTAGCTGAAGACACTTGTCATCTGAGACTTCTTACCTGACTAACTTACATAGTGTCAGACAGGGCTGTTCTGGCAGTGGATCAAATAAGACACCAATGGTCTTACCCAGAGCTGGGCCCTTGATGCACCAGTGGTTGATCAGCTAGCAGGATGTGCAGATTGGTACAATAATGGCATGAAGTTTATGAAGAGAACCAACCACTTCCTGTTTGAATACATGGCCTGCTCTACAGGAGAGTACCGGAAAATTGGTCAAAAGCTCAGGAGTGGGGAGATCATATGTACTTGGAGTGAATTTAGTGTTGTTGTTTTACTAAATGATCATTCTGTCAAATTTCATTCTAAATATTTATATCCACATCCATATATTCGAATATCCATGTGCATTGTGTTCCGATCAACCGTGGTCAGAGAACATTTTTTTTCACAGACTCAAATGGTAAGTGATGAGTGTTCAACTATTGGCTGTTGAAAATATAGAATTGGGAAAACAAGTTGGAACACCATTCTTAAATTGTTTATGTTCTAGTACCAATTTTTGCTGTGAAGAGTTTATAAAGATTCCATTTTTATAGCAATATGAGGAAAATATGTCTTATAATTTAATAAGAGATGTTATTCTAATTTTAATATTTGCTTGCCTTCATGTTCTTAGACACACACGTCTTTATATTACAGCATTCTTCAGTTGTCTACTACTGTGAAATATACATTGCTTCTTTTCTAAATATTACTTATTTTTCTCAGTTGACTTTCCTTTTCAACTTGATCACAATCATGTAAATTTTCTTCTGTATCCCAGAACACTCCATAGAACAAATGGAATGGACCTGACTTGTCGTTTGGATGAAAATCCAACCATTTAAAAATTACTAATTAGAAAGTTCATGACAGTAAACATTTTATACAGCTTGATTCAAAAACTGAAAAAAAAGAAGAAGCTGATTTTCCTCACAGAAGTGCTTGTAGTAAAGGGCAAAACAAGTTTAATGTTTTATTTAAACCCAAAGAGAAGGTCCATGAGTCCTGTTTCCATTTGGACAGCGACACTATGGAATCTGAGACTTTTTCTCAGGTACATGTTGAGAGGAAGAATGTATTTATGGGAATAATTCTCTTTTGTATTGTTATTTTAGTCAGTACTGATTTAAGGTAATTTTTAAGGAATTATGACTTATTGTTTTAGACAAAGCCTACTTTATTGCTAGGACTCACCAAGTTGTTTATTTGACACCAATCAATTCCTAGAATTGAAATATTTTTAAAAAATGCAAAATTGTGAACTTCCAGAGAAATTACTTATTCATGACACAAAATTATCGGAATCCTCTCATGTAAGAAAACTGAAGAAACTTTTAAAAAATAGCAACATTCATGTGTGAAAAGAATTGCAGGCATCTGAACTGAAATTCACCATGTGCCTTTAAGTGGATGAACTACAGCAGAAAGAATCCAGCAGCTATGCACAGCTCCTGCCTGACTAGAGATGCAGAGCAGGGACTGAAGAACTCTTCATTTCATGAAACAGGCACATGGCAGACATACTTCAAGTCTTTATGGCTGAAGAGCAAAGCTCAGGGTATGTGTGACATGTTTTTTTTATATATATATATAAATTTGCATCTATTTCAGGAGGCACAGGCAGAAACCTTTCCCTGGAAGAAGATTAAATAGCCCAAAAGCAAATCTATAAAATGTTTGATAATGTTGGTAATTGAATAACTATACTTGCATGTGTGTATCATGTATTTCATAGACTTTTGCTCAGTAAGCCTAAGTATCATGCCAGTGTCATAAGTATCAACAGTGTAGCTTGGTCTATAAATGTCAATGGTCTCCTCAAAGCCACATTTCCCAGTGAGTATTTTCTTAACATATGCCATGCTTAGCATATATACCAGTAGCCACACAGTTTTATGTAGACTGTGTTAATTGATTTTAACTTGGTTTATTGATGCTACCAAAAGATGTACCCTTTAATTGTCAGGGACCTAAGGGCTTATGTGGGTGGTATGCATAATACAATGCTGTGACTTCATGGCTTGATAATAGAGCCTGAGTCCTGTCTTTATTTCTATGTCGTGACTTTTCAATATTTGAAGAAAGTGGCTAAAAAGGCAGAGTTCACATGCACACACAAACATATACACAAATAGAGAAAGAGAGAGAGGAGAGAGAGAGGAGAGAGAGACAGACAGACAGAGAGAGAGAGAGAGGAGAGAGAGAGAGAGGAGAGAGGAGAGAGAGAGGAGAGAGAGAGGGAGGGAGGGAGAGGAGAGAGGGAGGGAGAGAGGGAGGGAGAAGAGGGAGGGAAAGGAGAGAGAGGGGAGGAGAGAGAGAGGGAGGAGGAAGAGGGAGGGGAGGAAGGGGAAAGGGGAGGGAGGAGAGAGAGAGAGAGAGAGAGCGAGAGAGAGGAGAGGGAGAGAGAGAGAGAGAGAGAGAGAGAGAGAGAGAGAGAGAGAGAGAGAGAGACATAGACAATTGAAGTAGTTTTTGTGAAATTCACTCAATTCTATTTACGTTACTTAAAAATAAGACACCGAATTTTAGTTTGGATGCCTTAAATAAAAATAAAATGTCAATTATGATCTCTTTGAAAGTGTTTCATCAGTATGACTTTTACTGTCATACTCAGCTTTCATGTCCAGCAGCAACACTATGCTAATGAGTACACTGGAGAGTACTTCCGGTGATGCAGGCAAACAATGACGTCATTACTTTCTCCCAGCTTCCCTGACACTTGTAATGACCCAATAGCTATAATGAAAAAGCGTACCTCAATTGCTGGCATGCCATCCTAGTCTTTAGTTCAGAAAGCCTTCCAGCCTTTAAATATTATTTGTTACTTTTTAACATTTTTTTATTAATTTATTTCTTGTTACATCTCAGTGGTTATCCCATCCCTTGTATCCTCCCATTCTTCCCTCCCTCCCATTTTCCCATTATTCCCCTCCCCTATGACTGTTCCTGAGGGGGATTTCCTCCCCCTGTATATGCTCATAGGGTATCAAGTCTCTTCTTGGTATCCTGCTATCCTTCTTCTGAGTGCCACCTTTTATCTGCATCTTAGGTGGACTTTCGAAAGCAGAAAAGTCTCTGAGAGGCTTTGTATAGAAAAAGCCTCTCTTCCCACCTTTAACCATCACTATTATCCTATGCTTAAGAACTAGCTAGTATAGAAACGTGGGGAGGTTTCAGCATTGCCATTTTCCATCTGCTATGAAGAGAAGACCAGTAGTTGAAGAAGAACATTTAAAACCTTATCTTTCCAGTTTTAAGAATGTCTCATCTTCCCAGTATGACTTAATTGTTTTTTTTGTTTTGTTTTGTTTTTTGGTTTTTTTTGTTTTTTTGAAGAGCAAAGAAACCTTTATTTGAGTTTAGGAGAATTATCCAAGGTCTACTCTAAACAACTGAAGCCGGGTGAAAAGCGAGTTTTAAAATCATAAGCAGAAGAATCAACCACGGACAGCTGGCCTGTGGGGATTGTTGATATGAATGACACTGGCCAGTGGAGAAATAGGCACAGTTGCACTTACATTTTGTGAGGACTCTGTGCTTTGAGGGCATTTACACTTTTCATTCTCAGCACTCAGAATGTTTTTTATTTTTTTTTTTATTTTTTATTTTTTATTTTTTAATTTTTTAATTCTTTTTTTTTATTAATTTATTCTTGTTACATCTCAATGTTTATCCCATCCCTTGTATCCTCCCATTCCTCCCCCCATTTTCCCATTATTCCCCTCCCCTATCTGGTGGCACTCAGAGGAAGGACAGCAAGTAGCCAAGAAGAGACTTGATACCCTATGAGAATATATAGGGGGACGTAATCCCCCTCAGGGACTTAATTGTTTTAAAACAAATGTTTAAAGCCAGAGTATCCAAGAGTCGGCTACAAGTGTGTCTCTTGGTAATGGCAGAAGCTACACCCATAAAGTTCCTCTAATATGGCTGCTCAGTTGTGAGCTGAATAAAAATGACACCAGTGGGCATTCCAAGTTCAATGAGGATTATATCCTATTCAAAGAACTACAGGCAACTGAGGAAAGCTAGGAGCAGGGAGAGTTGCTCTTCTCCAGGGATTTAATGATTAAACCTGCAACCATACATACCAGCAATATTATAAGCATTGAGAAAGTTAGATTTATGAATGTGTGTGTATACAGGCAGACTGCTATGCACATAATAGCAATAATGAAAAAAAAGAGAGGCCATTAATTTGAAGGAGAGTAGAAGGGGTATATGTGAGTATTTGGATGAAGGAAAGGAAGGGGGAATGTACAGTCATCTCAAATTAAAGAAGTAAATAGCCAAAAAATGATAAGTGATATCACAGCATGTAGCCATGTATTTGGAATAGCATTCTAAGTCAGAATGTGTTGAATATCATTTGAAAATGAGGTGTAGATTGTTTGTTTAGCAAAGGCTATTCTCTCTGAATACAGGTATCCCATAGCTGACCATATATATTTTTTACTTAAAGATGAAGCATTGTTATGGGTTGACTAGCACACCAGCAGCTTACTACACAGGAGACAAGCATAATTTTCAGATAGATCACATCAGACATAAGATGGCTCTCCACCGAGAGTTTGAGATTTCTCCTCAAGCCTGTAGAGCAGCTGCTCTCCTACTTGGGTACCACATCTCCTCTCTTTCAAGCATCCGCTAGCATTAGTTTAAAGGAAAAATCAAGCATTCCCTCGTATTTCAACCAAATCAAGTCCTGTCTTCATCTTCCCTTTGGGAAGACGATCTTGTTGTTTCCAGGTGATGCGCATGCCCAGACAGCCCCAGAAAGCACATATTTCTCACAGGGGAAGGCTCGTCCCTCGTACTGCAGGATTCCTATACTTACCTGGACTAGAATATAATGTAACTTCTAACCACACATTTTGAACTTACTCTTCTGTGCCTAGTAAAACACCTGACTCTAGTAGTTGATTTTGCTAATATTCCTTTAAACTTCCTTTTTTTCCAGTTTTCTCAGATGCCTTAAAGAACTTTTTTGATACATTAATCAATAGTTCTAATATTTAAAATGGTTTGTTAGCTAACAAAACTGTAGTGTTTTAAACATAACAAATCACGATAGCAATAATTCCAACACACTCCCAAACATTTTTTTGCTCTTGACTTTGGCTTTCTTATGAAGTAGGGATCCTAGATTCACATGCTAACAATGATGTTTTGTAGAGTAATATAATGATGATAATAATAATAATAATAATAATAATAATAATAATAATAATAATAACAATAATAATAACAACAATGTAATTTTCATTATGAAAATGCAGATACCAAATTCATATCCTTCCTGTGACTAGTATTTTCATTTCGTATCAGAGTCATATATAAATATTTAGCATATACACCAAGTATATGTGCTTTAAAGAAGTTTGTGACTTTCTGAAAGTCAGTCAACTCTTCAAGTCTAATTTTTTACCTCATATCTTTCAAACGTGAAGCCCTTTAGAGGGCACAGACTATAGTTCTCTGAGTAAGCCCCGTCCATCCTCACAAGCAAGAAAATTCTTAAGAGGCACAAGTTTGACCTCGGGATAGCACAGAATAGATATAATGCAAACTATATTGGGATATAATGTGTATTCTAATGAGATCATTTGTACCTACCTCGGTTAGGCCTTTCACAACACACTAGTTGTACCCAACCACACAGAAAATTTTGCTGCATTACAACAGTTCTTTTAAATATGACCATGAATAAAAACCGTGCCATATCTCAGAAGAAAAACCACCCAATGTCACATAAAGAATATTATGATTCATGTTACATTAACTGCCTTATATAGTTTCATCTTAATCTTCCTCTGATCTTCAATATAACATGCAGCAACTGCAGTCTGGCCATCCCTCTTACTTGATGGCTGTTTGCTTCATCAGGTCATTGGGTAACTGTGGCAATAATCATCAAAGAAACACACTTCAATTTCCTTTTCATGTCATGATTAATGTTTGGTACGATTCCATTCTGTATTATATAAAATGTTCCTCGTAATATGACAGCAGAGACAAAGCTAGTCAACAAGGCTTGGATGATCTGTTGGCTCCCATCACCAGCATGACAGGATCTAGAGAGCCATACGTGAGAAGCTTCAAGGCATGCTTTGTATGGAATACCTAACTTGGGCTAGTTTTTGGCTGTTTCTATCTTGATTGGGTTAATTCAGATGAGAAGATTAACGGCTAGGGGCAACATCTCTTCCCAGGCTTGGGTTCTGAACTTCATAACAGTAAAAAGTGGGCAAAGTCCTAGCATTCATCTTTCTCTATTTCCTAATGTGGAAGCAATGTAGCCTTGTGCTTCAAGATCCTGCTACCATGACATGCCTGCCGTGATAGATGACGCTCTGGAACTGCGAGCCACAGTAAATGCTGTCACTTTGGAAGTGCTTTTGTGAGAGCACACAAGGGTTATACGCTTGTACAGCAGAAATACAGTAATTCTCTTCTGTAGTGTGTATATCTGGAATATATTTGGACAAAAGCCAGAGAAATGGAAAATGGGGTTGAATTAAATAATGTGGCTTTTCAAATAGAAAGCACTTCACAAATAACTAAATGGCAATTCTTTCTAAACCATTAATTTTCCTATTTATAATATTGTTAACGAACCTCACCAAAATCTTGAATAGGTTTTAAAGCCAGATAATTGACCATTAAAGAGTATGAACCATTAGGATTCAGATATCTGACTTTATAACTAAAATAAATTCTGGAATTTCTATAGCATAGCTAGTATTTAAATATGTAAATGCTTTGTACTCTTTTAATCTCAGAAGAGTTCACTATCTCAAAAGATGCCAAATACCAATATTCTTTCCACTAGTGTGCTTCCTTGCCTGAGATGGAAGCTCTGGATTTAGGTCCACATTGAGTTATGGATGATAACAGAAAAGTGTATACAAGACATTACATAAACGTGACCTAAAGCAAGACATGATTCAGATATAGCTTTGTAACATTGAAATGTAAAGTAGTCACAGCTTTGGTGCTGTCGTATTCTTTTGTTATTTTAAAATGTATAATTAACGTTATTGTTTGCATAAGTACATGATCTGTGTTGGTGTGTTGTGTATGTGTTGGTACAGGAACCATAGCACGTGTGTGGTAATCACACGATAACTTTATGGAGTCAGTTCTCTCCCTCCACCTTTACATGGGTTACAGGAATTGACCTCATGTCACTGGACTTGAGAAGCCTTTACTATGTCATCAGCTCTAGTGTTTTATTATTAAATGGGATATATAATGTCTTAATAGGTGGATGACTTTTAAAAGGACCTCTGACGTCAGCATGTTCCTATATCCCTTGGTTTGTCTAGCTGACACTGTGTGGGTGGAATTCTTCAATAGTAGCAAAGTATACAGAATCTGTATTTTTATTTGACGGTGGAGTTGTAGGTCATTGAAAGCAAAAGTTAACGCCCTAGAGGTAGATAACTTGTTTTGGAATTGCATCCCCTTCAGCCCCACGTCAATGGTTGATCTCTGCAACCTTTTAGATGTACAACACTGAGTCTGTCCAGCTAGTGGAATGCTCTCTTATTGGGACTTAACATGAAAATGTCACAGAGCATCTCTGTAACAAATTTGTAAAAAACACAGAAACAAACAAACAAGCAAACAAACAAAATCCCTGCTGCTTACTCTTAACTGCTCAAAACCTAAATTTATGCTTTCATTAGTCCCAGTGTTCATAGGCTTAGACTGTTCCTGATGAAATAAAATATAAAAGTTAAGTGTCACAAATGTCCCATGTGAGAACCTTAGACTACACTGTTCGTTCTTACTTTCCTTCTGGTGCAGTATAGATGGTTTTTCTCTGGATATAAAAAGCTTCTTTGTTTTTTGTTTGTTTTTTTACTTCTAGGCTGTTATATAAACTTTTATACATATCTTTTGTGTATTGTGAATTATATTTTAATGGTCCTTTTATTTCCATTGTATGGCATAAACATATTCAATATAGATAATCTTTTTTTTTTTTTTTGATTTTAAAATGTTTTTATTACTTCAATGATACATTGACATTGAGACAGGTTAGCTCCTGGCAACACCCAGCCTACCTCAAAGAGGATGATGAGCATCAATGAACCACCTTATGGAGATGGCTTCTTTTTTTTTTTTTAATTTTTTTAATTGATTTATTCTTGTTACATCTCAATGTTGTGGAGAGTGGGATATGACTTTCTCACGTACTCTGGTGCCTCATATTTGACCATGTCCCCTGGAGGGGGAGACCTGGTGGCACTCAGAGGAAGGACAGCAGGTTGCCAAGAAGAGACTTGATACCCTATGAGCATATACAGGGGGAGGTAATCCCCCTCAGGAACAGTCATAGGGGAGGGGAATAAGGGGAAAATGGGGGGAGGGAAGAATGGGAGGATACAGGGATGGGATATAGATAATCTTAACTGTTATGCCATGAGGTTTTGTTTTTCTATAATACATGGAAAATATTGTTCTTTTTTTTTTTTCTTGTTTTGATAGTTGTTAATTTTTTGAAAGATTCTGAGTGTCATAGTGTTTTTTTGTTTGTTTGTTTGTTTGTTTGTTTTGTTTTTTTATTTTTTGTTTTTGATCCTGGAGATTTAAAAGCTGTGTTTGAAAACATGCTTCCTACTATCAAATGTCTTTTAAAGTCATGTGTTCAGGAGTACGGATGTGGAGCCTCATGTCTTATTGAGGCTTGTTGTCTATTTCTTGTGGCTCTATTTATCTCTTCTAGAAAACTTTAAAAAACATTCTCTGAGATGGAACACTATTTGGTTGTCACTACAAGACAGTCTTTGGAAAGATGTCAAGTCCAGCAAAGACTTTAAAAAATTTATTGTATAAAAAACAAAGTTGTCTTCTTTCATCATGTTTGGCCTGCATCCCTCTACAACAAAACAATTGCATTTTTAAATGTCAAACTTATCTTCAAGTGTCTCTTCACAGACAATGATTTGAAGAGCGGGGACTGACTCCAACATGAACTCTGGTGCTACATATTTGGCCACCTCCCCTTGGTGGGGAAGCCTGATTGCACTCAAAGAAAGAATAAGAAGGCTACCAAGATGAGACTTGATAGCCTATGACCATATAGTGGGGGTGGACGTCCCCCTCAGCCTTAGACCTAGGGGAGAGGAATAGGGTGAAAGCGCGGGAGGGAGGGAGGAATGGGAGGATACAAGTGATGGGATAACAATTGAGTTGTAATCTGAATAAATTAATAAAATTAAAATTAAAAAAGAAGTTACTATTCATACACTTAAATTTAGCTTTTCATGAGATCAATTCCAATGTGCATATTTGTACATGTATACATACATATCCATGTATATAAATTAGAAGACAGTAGAATTTTACAATGTTTGGTATTTTTAATTTAGACTTTTGTTTCTCTCTCTTAGCATCAACTGTCAAATAGTTTTTCTTAAATATATCTCAGATGCACTGGTTTGATGCCAACCTTCACATTGTAATTAAGGTAACTTTTACTTTTGTCATTTCATCATTAAATAATCCTTTTCTCATACCATTTTTCAATTGTACTGTAATCTTATACATATTTCATGTACAGGTTAAAAGATAAGTCATGAGGTTTTCATTTGTATGCAGAAACTTTTTTTAATATTTTGACAGTCTTAGTTTTATGACATTTTAATGTTCAACAATAATGACTATTGTCATCTTTAAGTCCTGGGGAATGAGGTATGCATTTGAAAACAGCCCCTGCCTTTTCTTAGAATATTCAGAGCCTCTGGAAACAGAGTGGGACAGAGATAATGGCCATTTCTAAGGGATACAGGAGGTAGGATAAACAAAGTAGCACAATCAGACACACAGAGGAGATTAAGTGTTGGGCAGGAACTTGCAGAGCTGTTAATGAAATAGCCCAGTACGCATGACAAGGCTGGAGAGCTGGGTGAGAAATCACAGGGACATGAATTCAGCAGTGAATGCAAGGATGTGACTTTCCAGAGGATCAGCTTCTGTCTGAGGAAAGCAGGAAGTCACTTTGTCTATCACTTTGGTCAAAGTGTGATATCTTGAATGAAATTATTGATGGCTACCCTTGTCAATATTTTTAGAAATTAGTACAAAGCCAATTTTGGAAAATGAAAAAGAGCACTAGGGGTCAGAACAGCCTGAACCATCTTGGAAGTAAATGTCCTAGTCATTATTCAGACACAATGTCTACAGCGACAGGAGCCAGGTACTCCATTATGGGGTGTATACTTGAAGGACCCTCATTCAACATGGATATTTGCACACTCACATGTATGGCTGAATTGTTTTCGAAGGGTCAGGACATACAAATAGCCTAGATGTTGATGAGCATATGAATTGAAAAAGAAGGCCTGGTTCATATATACTATGGAACTTTTATTTGTTTATAAGGAAAACCTAAAATTAGATGTTTGCGGGAAAGCAGATTCAACTGGAGATACACAAATACAATTCAACAAGAGACATACATAGATCAAATTGTGTGTGTCCATGAGAGAGAGAGAGAGAGAGAGAGAGAGAGAGAGAGAGAGAGAGAGAGAGAGGAGAAGGGAGAGAGAGAAGGTGAGAGAGAACGGGGAAAGAGATAAAAGAGGGAAAGTGAAAGGAAAAAGAGATGATGTAGAAAAAAACCCTGAGATTGAGGAAGCAACCTTACCAAAGGGTGATAGGGGGTAGGGTAATGGAATAGATGTGACCCATGGACATGAATGTAGCAAGATGGATTATTTGGAAATTAAAAGGGAGTCAAGCAAAAGTTGGAACAGAATGCAGAGGTGGGGGAAATAGAGAAGGGACCAAATAAAACACATCGCAAAGCTACAAAGTATGAAAATACTATAATGACTGTCTTTGTATAACTTAAAACTTCATTTAAGTTTTTTTTTTTCAAAATAATAATTCAGTAAAAATTTCAGCTAGTAATATTAAGACGGGAAGAAATTGAGTTACTTATTACCTTCACTTGAGTAAGGCAGAGGAAGTGATATATATTTTGAATTTTGACAAAACTTGTCAGAAAAGAATGTCATTGGTGTGACTGATAAAGGGCCTTAAAGTAAACCTAGATATCAAAGCAGCTATGTATTTGCCATCACTGACATTTTCAAGTGTTGCTGTCACTGACTTCACACGTATACAAGAGTTAAATCCCATAGAAGCTATGTTTTAAGCAGACGAACGAAAGATATGTGAAATACTTGATGGTAAATTGTTCAGTCACATTTATCGCCTTTCAATAATGCTCCATGATCAAGGAGAGACACAACACAAAAGGCAAAAAGGAACCACCTTCATCTGTGTCCTGTTTGTCATCAGGACAGAGAGCTTAGAATCATCTGAGAAAGCAGTGTCAACAGATTGTGTGGCTTGTGGAAATCCCTGTGGGAGACTGTCTGGATAGTTAATGAGTGAGGGCACAGCCCACTGTGGACAGCTTCACAGCCTGGACAGGCAATCTTCAGTATTAGGCTGTTCAGGAAAGCTAGCTAGGTATGAGCCTGGAAGTGAGCGCACAAGTAGCGTTCCTCTCTGCTTTTTCTGCTTCAGTTTTTTGTAGAGATGGTGCCTCAGTGATGGACTGTGGTCTACAACTGGAAGCCTTACAAGCCCCTTTCACCCTCACCTTGCTTTCATTCACAATGTTTTATCACACAAAGAAAAAGGAAACTAGAAAAAAATTCTAGAACCCATATTTTACCAAGTTCCTTATGATTGGTACACTATGTATTATAAACATCTATGCAAAACCTCCTGAGAGTTCAGTTACTTTTAAAAATGCAAAACATAAAACCCTGAGATCAAATTTACTATCATCAGAACTTCTATACTGTACTACATGCCTAAGTAAATCTATACAAAAGTACATTTAGTATTATAACATAATGTTTCACAATGGGAAAATGGATATCCATGTTTTATTCCAGTAGCTTTCAATGTATTTCTAAGAGAAGACTGAAAAAAAATTCACTTGCTTTAATATTATACCCATCTTTTCCACATACACAGCTTTGTGTCCTTGTGAAATAGAATATCAAGGAAGGGGCATGTATCTCATTCACACAGCAAAAGTATCCTTCAAAAGTACTGTATTGAATTCTGTAACTTTCTCTTCCTCACCAAATACCTGAATTTCTTAGGGAGGCTAGAGGCAAATGTGGTTTATTTTGAGTAAAGAAGTGAAGGTTTGCTGCAAAGTTTGAATAAAATATCAATTTGACATATCTGCAGTCTTGGTATCTACAAACTTTTCTGCTAGCCTTCTGGGATTATTGATTTAGCTCCCAAAAGATTAAAAAAAAAAAAAAGTGCCTTTATTCAAAATTTCTCACTTTGTTTTTCACTTTTCTTTCCAATAAATCTCTCAATCAAGATTCTTGAACAGTTTATTAAAGTTATAAAATTATGATTTGCCTTTTGATGAAAATGCCTACCCCTTTAATGGCTCCATCTTATCATTAACTGTTTGCTTAAGTAAAATGTGCCCCTAGACTCTAAGTTTAACTATTAAAATACTGTTTTATTTTAGAACAGTTTAGAATTATAGGAGATTGCAGCAAGTCTAATATAAAGCATTCTCCCTCCTCGATCCTTTCTCATCATTTTTACATGTTGTAGTAGTAGAGTTCTCCATGGAGAACAACTGTGTAAACTGAAGCACTGTTCATATATAATACCTTTTCCTCTAGCCTCGTGGGCTCAGTTCATTTCATTTCTAAATCTACTTCAGTCGGAGAATTTTCTCTCACCTTCTTTAATGAGCCTTTTCCCTCTACATTTATATTATCAGCTCATATTTTTTTTTTTTTCAGCCTGCTTTTTATCCTAGGATAGCTAACCTAAATGTGCTAATTTGCATACATGGAAGTTAAAACTTTGAGCTGTGAAAGTATAGAGATTTTCATCGTGTGGAGTAATGCATCTAATAAAACGGTGTCATATAGAACAGTTTCAGTGTCTGACCGCTGACTGCACCAATGTAGCTATAACTCTGACCTTCCCTGAGCACTATATTCAATACAAACAGAGGCTTAGAGCTCTTTAATATAGCAATAACACTTAGCATACACACATGCCCTTTTTATGGCTAACTCATTTCTGTTTATTTAGGAACAGCATGTTGTCATGTGAACCTACCACAAAATCTTCACTTACTCACCTGGTAGTGGATACCTTTGCCACTTCTAATTTTGGTGATTACATTTGTGTGCGATCATCTATGATAATATCTGTGTGTAGACCTTTGGGCAACATAAAATTCAGAATCAGTTGTATAAACAGCTACGAATGCAGTGGCTGGGTTTTCAGTGCAGCTACGTTTGTCTTCGTAGGAGGCTATGAAATATGTGGGCAAAATACTTCCAGGGCCCTCAAGATGGCTCACCAGGTCCAGGCACTTGCCATCAAGCCCGGTGACCTGAGTTCCATCCCAGTCCCAACCTGGTAGAAGGAAAATACAGTCTCTTGCAAGCTGCCTTCTGAAGTCCTCACACATGAGTCGGGCCCCTCCCAGACACACATACTAAATAAATGGCAGCAAAAGATTTTTAAAATGAAAAGGAGTGTCTGTTGCTTTACGTCCAGCGTTGGCACTGATTATCGACCATTTTAGGCAATGACAGTCTTGAGTCTACACTGGCATCTGATTGTTACTTAGCTTAAGGTGTATCATGGCTTCTTTGTTGGTGTGTCTGTTTATGTCACTTGCTCTTTGAAAATTGTCTCCTTATTAAGCTTAAATAAGGGTGTGTATGTTTAGGGCACTATTCTAAACATCATATCCAGTTTGCAAAAACTTTCTCCCAGTCTTTAGCTTGTCTTTACTATTTTATGAGTATTTCATAGAGCAGCAGTTTGTAATTTTAATAAGTTCATACTTATCGCCTGTTTTTTCTTTCAGATAGCATGACTTCAATGTTCCAGGCAATACAGATCAATACATGAGGTTATTCTCGGTTTTTTTTGTTTGTTTGTTTGTTTGTTTGTTTTCTGTTTAATAGTTGTGCTTGGATATTTACTTCTATGACTCATTTTTAATTAAATTTTATTCTTAAAAGTGTAAGCCTTAAGCTTTATCCCCAGAATCTTTTGTTTTGGTTTGTCTGTTAATATGTGATACTCAGTTGGTCTAGAGGCATTATGGGAAAAGAGTGTTAGCTTTCTATCAAGTTTCCTTTGCTCCTTTGTCAAAGATGGGTTGACTTTTTTTATGGACCTTCTATTATGTTCCACCATTTAATATATCTATTTGTTTATTATTTCTCTAACACACGGCTTGTGTACTATAAATTTATAGTGTTTTAAAACTAGAAACTGTGCATCCGGTGACTTTGCTATTGTTTGGTCCTGGGATGGGCTGCCTAAGAACTTTACTTTGTGCATCAGTTTCGAGAATACATTTGCCAATTCCTACCCAACTCCTTACCTGTATCTGTGCTGAAGTTTCACTGAATCTGTAGCTGCTAACTGAAAGATATGGCATATTAATAACACTAAGTCTTCCCATTCATGGAAGTGCATTATCATTGATATGCTTTAGAAGGGTTTTGTTTGTTTGTTTTTTAAATTTGGTTTTATGAGTTTTACAGTTTCTCTGTACGTCTTACAAATGTTTTGTTAACTTATGTTTGTACATATTACTGCTAATGATTTGGGTTTTTTTTTTTTTTTTTTCAATTTCAGTTGTTCACTGATGATATATCCAGGTATATAGGAAGGCAATTGACTACTGTATTATAGCAACGTACTCTATAATCCTTAAACTCTATTACTTTTTTCTAGTTCTAGTCATCTACATGTTAAATATGTCAAAATTCTCCTTCGGTTCTTTGTTTCTGTTTTTCTTCTCTCTTTGTTCTTTTTTGTTAAGGGTATCTTCCATGTTTTCAAATTAAAATATAATTACCTCATTTTTCCATTACATTTCCTTCTTCTCACTCGTTCAATGTATTTCCTCACTTCCTCTCAAATCATAGCCTCTTTTTCTTTGTTATTATTACATATAGGTATAAATGCATAAATATATAAATGCATCCTTCTGAGTCATTCCATGTTGCTTGTATGTATGTGATTTCAGGGCTGACCAGGTGAAATCAAATAATCAATTAGGTGGCTTAACTTTGGGGACAACTATTTCTCCCTATCTCAGAAGTCCTTGGTTGTCTTATTTCTTCACGTAGAGGAGAGGTCAACTCACATGCCTGTTGCTGTTGTTGTTGTGTGGGTCCTGTTTTTAAGCCATATTGTTGACGTATCATGAGTACAGATTCTCTGTTATCTTTATGTAATGTGAACAAACAGCATTTCCTGGGCCTCTAACTCTTACACGGTGTCTTTCTCCTCTTCTGAAAAGTTCCCTTGGTTGTAGGAGTTGTACTGTAAATGTATGCACTGAGTACTAGTTTCCCATGATCTGTTTTTCTCGACATTTGGTCATTGTGTTTGTTGTTCCATTTCTCAAGAAGTGTCCTTTGCTTTGTCTACATTCTACTGTAGTGAAACAGGTTAGTGTGAGTTAAAAAATTGTTTTATTGTTTCCTATCCAGAGAGGGACTCTTTACACACACACACACACACACACACACACACACACACACACACACACACACGTGCAATACACTAAAACACCCACTTCTGAGAAATGAGAATTAATTTTCAGACTTGTGCAATCCAGTGAGGAAGAACACTATATCCCCAACTTCTGAATCTTTCCATCTACAAGCTGTTTCTTTCACTGTAGAAATCAAGTGGTATTATTCAATACTGAGGAGGTCATGATCAATAGGTGATAAGTAAGTCTAGGTTGATTTTTTTTAAACTCTGATTTTACGTACTAGTTTGAGAAAGAAATAGAACCCAGGCATGTATGGAGAGCAAAGAGGAAACTGGGGTGCCTATTTTCTGCTGTCACTGTAGATTCTGGTGATTGAACTCAGATGTCAGGCCAACTGAGCCATCTCACCATCTCACCAGCTGAGCTATCTCACCAAGAGAAGAAATAGTTCTTGATAGCACACTTGCTAACCAATAAAATCAAATCTCATAAACTTTAAATTAAAAAAAAAAAAAAAAAACTCCTCAAAGTTTTAGACTAAGGCCATATCCAATTCTTAAATTCAGGTAAGACACACTCTCCCTTACAGATATGAACTAAAAATGGAACATTTAGATGAGCCAGAACTGTATTTTAGTGAAAAAGACACAAAATAAGAAAATGTAAGGAAGGAAATAATTGATAAAATGAGATATGAATAGCTGCAGGCAGCTGTTTTTCTAAGAGAAGAAAGGTTCTGCTTTTGTGTTTAAACTGCATTAGATTGGAATAAAGTGGGAGAGGCAAGGCTACAGGCTGGGTTGCCAAGGTACACCACACGTTTAATGTTTAATGCAGAGTGTGTCTGTCATACAGTGCCATTTGAAGGGATTAGAGCACGCATTGTGTCCTGCAGAGTTGAGTAGTGCTGTGTGTAGGGGTAGAGGTTTTAGAGTGATTATACATTTAGTATCAATATAATCATTAGTCATGTTGTTTCTTTAAAGAGTCACCTTAGGTCTACCTTCTCCTTCACTTAATGCTACTTTAAATTTCTTCTTTAAAGTTTGCATAGTGTCCAGGGTTCTCCTGGCTCATCTTTTATCATCCTACCTTATGAGGGTAGCTAAACTCATCTATTCCTCATCTTATACTAAAGCCTGGGCATCTTTTATTTCTGTGTAATGATTCTAAGAACAGTTTCTGGCATAAAGAAAGTGCTCAGTAAATGTTTTGTAAATTAAAAGTAAATTATTCTCTATAAGTTACACCCAATTGCCTTGCCTTTTTTTTTCTTAATTTTTAATTTGTTGTCAGTTTAATCCACTGAGAATGCACTATTGTGCCATTGATTAAATTAAATATATGCTTGAAGTGGCATATTAAAAACTATGCTTGGTTAAAATCCAAATTTCCTGTGATCACTATAGAAGTTGCTCATTGCTGCATCTCGTATTAACTTGGTTCAATGGGTAAATTGTAATTAACATGAATGCTTAATGATCACTTTCCCATTCTGATATATCAGTAATGATGCTTACAGTTTAACGTGCTTTGGGGTTAATTATGAGTGTTGATAATTTATCTCCCCTTCCGACTGGCATTGCATTCTTAATTGTAAGGACTTGACATGTGCTCCAGAACTGCACAGGAACGATGGGAGGCTGCAGAGGCTCACAAATCAATTTCTCTTACCTATCAATGCTCTTAGGTCACCTATGATATTTCTAGAATCTCTAATATCAACATTGAAGAAAAATGTTTGAACTGTGACGCAACGTGTGAACATTTTAAAATAACAGTAAAAATCGTTCGTTATTCTGGGTGCAATTATAACAGTTTCACACCCATAAGGACTGCTTCTTCCTGTTCTCATCTCTTTCAATATTTACTTGCTCTAATGTGCTTCTTGTAAGGTCCTAATGCCCACATAAGAATATGTTTTGATTCTAAGGTAAATAAAGCCACCAGATGCCTATTTTACAGAACAAGCCATCAAAGTAATACCTAGTTTCTGAGATACAGATATACAAGGGTGGCACCTTTAGCCATCACAGGCTTCTTTCTAGTCACTTGCATTCTTCCTTACTATAATAAAAGCCTTCTCAAAGTTGCAGTGATTCTCTCCTCTGCCATTTCATAGAGTTAACATTCTCTCTTAGTATCCCTATCAAACTTAAGTTGTGAGCTTTTTAGTCTGTTCTGCTGCATCGTATTGTCTTTTCTGTTTGTTCATGTCAGTGCAGAACACAGGAAAAGTAAATGGTTATTGATACAGTGTATATATAAAGTATGTATTTCTGCTCTTTAAATTATCTATCTTAATCATTCTAAAAGTAGGATGGTCACACCTGTAGCAGAAAACAAGAATATAGTTCATCTTTTAGTGTAGTGTGTATTTTGGCAGGTAGAGACAGAATATAAATAGCTTTTATCATGCGTGTTGATAGCAGGTAAGAAAACACAATTTTTATAAACCAATTTTCTGTAAGACCTATAAGTTCAGAAGAAATGGGTGGTTAATTTAAGGAAAATCCCCCAAAACTAGAGACTGAAAAAGTCTGACTTTACAATTTGCTAGAATAGGTTTTGGCCAAAACACAACTCTAATAAAAGATGAGTACAGTCTTCTTGTGAATGAGTCTTTGTCTCCTTCAGTACCTACAGTGTTGTAGAGGTTCAATAAATATTTGACATTAAATGTGGACTTAAAGGGGTATAACCTTGATTGAAAACACAACAAATGAAGTTATTCTAACTCAGAATCCGAGGAGGAAATAAGAAGTCAAGTGTGTGTTCAAACACACTCCAGACTAAAAACAAATGATGTCATAACTTTGGTGACCGCATTATTATACTTTTTAGGTATGAAATCTTTATTTCATCATAAGTACTTAAATAATAGTAAATCATGAATTTATTTATAATTTAAAAATAAAATTATAAAAATTCTCAAGTTAAAAATTTGATTTTTTTTCAAACAGTAGCAAATTAAAGTGGAACATTTGCTATGTTGGTTAAAATGTTTGATCATAGATATCAGTTCATTTTTTAAAATAAAGATGCTAATTTTATTTACACTTTGCACACTTCAAGAAATGCAATTAAAAACTGATGAGCAACTAGACAGAGTGTACTTAAAATGTGGGAGTGTTTACTTTATGAAGAGAGCAAACTAGTTGGATGCATATATTTCTTATTAAATGAAAGAGGGTTTCTTTAAACAATCTCAAGGAGTGTTCAAAAAAGCAAGAACCAGTAATCTGCTGCTCAGTCAAACTGTCTTCACCAGTTTCCCTCAGCCTTCCCTTTGGTACCACAAATGACTCACTCATACTAGACAACAGACTCCATAAGGGATCTGGTAGACAGCCAACTCCTGACACTGTTAGGAGCCTATCAAGATTATCTTCTGAAAGACTCTGCACAGCAGCAGTTTGAAACAGATGGTGAGACTCACAGCCAGACATTTGCCAAAGCATAGGTAGTCTAGTGGAAAGATGGGGACAAAAATAAATGGACCTACAGGTGACACGAGCTCCACGAGACCCATGGCTCAGAGGGGCCAGTGAAACTGAAGCACCAACCAAGGACCATGCATGGATTGGACCTAGGTCTTCTACATAGATGTAGCGGATGGACAGCTCAGGCTTCAGGTGGGTTGCCACGGAGCATCCCAACTAGGTGTGGGGGTCCCTGGGATGAGGGTCCTCAAAGACTAGGTGGGTAAGGTGGGTGACAAACAGAAACAAACACAGAGGCAGTTTGAATATGAGTGTATTCTGTAGCTCTGAAGCAATGATTTTTATACACAATGAAAGAACTCTTAGAAGATGTGTTCAGTGAAGCAATCGGGACTAGAACACAGAAGATGTGTGTAGTGAAACAATAACAGGACGGATAACTGTTATTGTAATTTGGCACAGGAGAGTACAAAATTATCCAAGGCGAAGGGCATAATTCCAAGAGCAGGTTAAAAATTCTCATGGTCAGTAGTATCTAACCTATATTTCTGTGAATCTTTAAGGTGTGATTTTAAACTATTTTAATTTTTTTTATTTAAGGCTCTCTTAACTATATACCAAAGCCCACTTCCAACAACACATATATAACCATATGATATTTTGTTGTTGGCAAGGTTTTTACCAATCGTAATACTATTTTGTAATTTTATAAATGATTTATAAAGTGAAGCGCTGGGTCTCCTGGACATGGCTAGTGACTCCATCTCAAAGGGTGTTCTCTTATCCAATTTTTCGCTAAAAATCTCAGCCTAGGCTCTCAGAAACATCTCATAGATGAGAAGAGGAATAGAATAGGTTAATTTCCATGAGAATTATGGCTCAATATTTTTTCTCCAGCCAAGTGTTCCAAAACCGTTTCCAGGAGACCTCCTTCCTTTGAAGTTAACACCTTAGTCCGTGTACCTTGTCACACAGAATCTACTGGAGTTGGTATGGCTGTGGGTCCTCTGTTAAGGGGGCCAGGGGGTGTCTCTGACACAGACTCTTTTGCCTGCTTTTTAATCACGTCTCCCTGACTGGACTGCCTTGCCAGGCCACAAGAAAAGAGGATGAACTCAGACCTGATGAAACCTGGGTGGGGAGGGGGGATCCCCTTTCTAAAGCAATATAGGTGGAAGGAGTGAGGGTGGGACTGAGAGGAGGGGACAGAGGAGGCTATGACAGGAATATAAAGTGAGTGGATGATAGATGATAAATTGATAGATAGATAGATAGATAGATAATTTAAAAAAGGAATCTATTTTAATAAATTTCTTTAACTTAATGTTTATGAAAGATTTTTATTACTTTCCTGCTTACATTGTTTGTATCCAATCTAACTTGAGCATTTTGTCACAAGAGTAATAACTCATCCGTCTACCACCAGTAACCTTTCTTTGCATAACTTTCTTAGAGCTCTGAAACGTGCTGTTTGAATCCTGAAATGTTATAAACCACCAGATTGCTAATTGCTTTGGATGCTGTGAAAAATAATTACCCCACATTATTTTTGATATTTAATTGACAGTGTAATGCATTTAACTAAAGACCTGCAATAAACTATTTCTAATTACTGGGGGTGGTGGAGTGGAAAAGTAGGCTGTAAAACTTTACAAGGGAAACAATGTTTCTCCATTATGTTCAAAGTCCTTGTTGATGAGACTTTCAGAGACACAAAATTCCATCAAATGGGAAGCTAGGGAGAGTGTTGGAGCATTTCTAGTCACAGTGAATTAGGGCTTTATTTCAGAATTATTGCTTTTGATAGATTGAGCTTTTGAGGAAAATCCGCTCTTAAGTTTAGTGTATTTTTACTGAAACTTCTGTTATCAAATCTTCAAAAGAAAGATAATGACACTAAGACGATAGTCTATCACTGACCTTTGTTCCACACATTCTGCTTCTGTAGGATGTTTAATTGATATCTGTGCAAATCATGTTTTGGTTAATAATGGGTATATATATATGTGTATGTATATATATATATATATATATATATATATATATATATATATATATATATATATATGTGATGACAAAGGAGATGAAATGGTCCCTGTTGCCCAGCAACAACATAGATGTCTTAACATCACATATAGCACATTTCTCATATTAATATATGTATGGTAATATAATAAGGTAATGCTACCACCAACAAATCTACTATGCTACCACTAATATAAACACATTACACATATAATTACATACACTTTGTGATGCAGAATAAATGACTGTTAGGGGATATATTATATATATATATATTCGTTATTGGATATGTATTATATATCTATTAGAAGGAGATATATATATATATGTGTATATATATATATATATATATATATATATATATATATATATATATATGAGAAATAAAATGCCATGTTATAATGGATCGGCCTCAAATCTCTCTTCTTTATGTGTCTCTTGATTCTGTCAGGAGCCCATGCCCAGTGACTGCCAAGTGTATTCTGTGATAATCTTACACAATAACGTTGTCTCCTGACACATTTCTCAGAATATATCCCTGTTGTCAAGTCTCACATGATCACATGACTGCATGTACCTATCCTTAGGATCTGGGCCTAGTTTCAGCTCCCAGGTTAAGCAGGTTTTTAACGAACGCTAGGTGAAAAACCCTAGAATCTGGTGCAAGAAAACGCATTTTGTTTTGAAAAGAACGTGAACAATGCTACTTTGAATAGATGAACAATTTATCCTGTGCAGTGGCTCTGGGATAAGATTCCCAATAATTTGTAACTCTTATTTTCCCCTTCATGATCTCTAGTTAAAAATAAAGCCTCTCCATCAGTATTTCATTAAATTTTGGGATTAAAGCATTTCAAGTATGTATATTTTTCCAGAGCATAACTATGAGAAGCGATGTGTTTCAGGGAATGTAAATTATTTTCAGAATTTCAGGAATTGAAAAGGGAAAAGAGGAAGGAGACAATGCTGGGCTGGTGTGAAGCCATAGCCCGGAACCCTCACAGGATCCCGAATGCCACGCGGACACCAGAGACCTCGGCGGATGTGGCAGATGCCAACCAAACCTCCACACCGGTGAGTGGAAAGTTATTTTTACCTCAAAGTAGCTTACACACAGCTGGAATAGTAAGACAATGTGGCGATGTCGACCAGCTGAGTGAGCATTCTTGTTTACAGAAGGGTTTAACTTTATAGTGCATTCTCCTAACAGATTCATTTCACAAGCATATCCTGGTATCTTTCCAAATCAAAACTATTTCATAAGTTAAAAATAATCTAGTTAAGCAGATATTTAGTTTTCTTTGTGTTGGTCTAGAATCACTGCAGTTATTGTAGTGACCTGAGAGAAATACGTGCTGAGTTCTATATTGTATAATGGAATTATTGGAATAAAACATGTACAGTAAATATAAGCAGGAAATCTAACCAGACTCTGTTGCATATTTTCTCAAAATATGTGAATAAAAATGATACTTTTCTGTAAAAATAACTTGAATACTGAATCATCAATGCAGGCCTTTGAGCTTTGTTTTCACCTGTAAGTCTAAATGCTTGCTTTCAGCTAACCAAAGTTCTCCAGTAATTAGAAACAAGGTTAATTCATTAACAAAAGGATTTTTAAATGTTGTCTGTTTATGCCTTGGCTATTTCATTCTTTATTTTAATTTAAAGAAGGAAAATTCCATTTGATTTCATTTAAATCATTAGCTGCATGTACTTAATTGACTAGTTTATTGTTTTGTAAGATTACAAATTTATTTTTAAAGATTTATTTATTTATTATTATGTATACAGTGTTCTGCCTGCATGTACACTTGCAGGCCAGAAGAGGGCATCGGATCACATTATAGATGGTTGTGAGTCATCATGTGGTAGTTGAGGGAATTAAATTCAGGACCTCTGGCAGAGCAGTCAGTGCTCTTTACCTCTGAGCCATTTCCCTACGCCCCGCCCCGACTACAGGCTCCCGTGTTAGCTGATGAAAATAGAGCTAAATGTATCTGAAAACTTTTTTAGATGTGCTTCTTTTTATTTTAGAATTGTTTGAATTTTTTAATTATTTTACCAGCTTAGTGTGTTTGAGAGGCTATAGCAAAATCTCAGAAACTTGTGACTTAATGGCCATGGGATCCTATTTCTCCCAGTTCTGAAGACATAGAGGCGAAAAATGCTGCCTTATTTGGATCCTTAGAGGGCTTATTTTTTGGTTTCTAAGAATTATAAAAGATGCCTCCCATGGTGGAAGATGCAAGCGAGCTCTCTCCGGCCTTATCAATGGAGCTCTGACCCCATTGATTGGAGTGCCCTCTTCATGACCTATTCACCTCCCCAAGGCTCCTTCTCCTGGTTCTGTTACTCTGGGCTTAGTGTTTCAGCACATGGATTCGGGGCGAATCCAAACATTTAGATAACAGCATTGGCATAGAAATGATGATCTTCAGTACATTTTAGAAAATGTTGCCCAGAGAAACCGTCCCAAGCACAGGAAGAAGTTATTGGTTGATGTTTCAATTCTGTCATTGTATGTTGTTGGCAGAGAGATGGGACTGTGAAGAAATGAAACACTTAGACTCCTGTGACATCACCTCTGGGAGACTATCACCAGTGTCTCATTTCACTCTCCATTTTTTTAAAAATTCTTTTTCTCTTTTATTGTTTTAGAATTTCATACATACATATAATGTGCTTGGACCAAATTCACATCACAGGCTGACACTAGTTCATTACAATACATAAATATTTATATAAGAAGCTGGATTTTGTCAAGTACTAGAAAATAAAAAATTCTAAATTAAAATAATTATTTTCTGTATTTTCATTAAAGTGGCCCTGAGCATTTAACTTCAATTTTTGGAGACCTATAAGTCTACCCCATAGAGAATCTTGAGCAAACCCTTGGCATAGCTTTCTTCTTGTTCAGCTCATGGTCTAACTTTGGCTTCATTTCATAGACAGATATGGTGGTGCAGGGTGCTAATTGACTTCAATAGCTCGTAAGCAATGAAATGGTCACAGGAATCTGCCTCTCCTAGGCAAGAGTTTTCTCACTTTCTGGATGGCATTTTCTTCCCACTCAAATAATTTTACTAAGAGGAAAAAAATATACCCAGTTACTAATATAAACAAGCCCAGGAGTTAAACACATATTATGCCAGGCAATGGCCTCTACACATTATAACATATTACCATCAAATTAGTTTGGTAACTTATACAAATAAAATATTTTTATTTCTCTCAGAGCATGACATATCTTGGGTTGTTCTCATTTTATGTTCACTGCTAAAGAAGTGAGTGACGAAGCAGGTTCCAGCTGCCTTTGGATGCTGCCTTATGATGCATGTACCCTCCTTAGTCACCAAAGAAAATGAGAAAACTGAACTGCTGTGCACCGTAGCTACTAAGGAGCAGCTTTGGGTGCATGACCATTTTCTCATTGGCTACAACTTAAGTTCAGGATGCAATTAAACTGTGATGAAAGATGGTAAATGTAGGCATGTTTAACCTGAAGGAAAAGGAAAAGGAAATGGATTTACTGAGCACTCAGTTCATCTCTGCCATAGGCCATCTCTCTGGTCAGCCAACATCCATGCTGTGTTCCATTGTGTCACAGGAGAGGGCACTCACTGTCTAGACTGAGAGCTCAGGATCCTTCAAGTCTCGGGATTCATATAAAGTTCATGGCCTTTGATTATTCGTTGTCCTCCTTATTTGATTAGGACAATGTTGACCACAACCAAATTATTTGCCCTTTGCAACTCACTCCAATTTATATCCAGTGTGTAAGAAGAGAATCCATTTCCCATGTCAAGGAGGTCAGGGAACCAAGGCTGGTTTTAAGTATTTTAAGGCTCATATTTCTGGAATCAAGCCATTTTTTTTCTACTACTGTTCCCTGAAAACTAATATTAGAGTTTTAATCTGTTTGCTTCTCTATAGCCTTGATGCCTAGTAAAGTTCCTTTTAAAAATGCACTTCTTCCTCTTCTTCTACTTTTCTTTTTATATTGAACAGTATTGAAAAATAGATAAAGGGATTAATCCTTAATGCAATCACTGTCCATAAATACTTAACTTAGTTCAGAAAGTTGACTGGTTGCTGGTCTGTCAATCATTTTCTATTTGCTTTGACTGGCTTTGTTTGAAATCTTTATTGTGCCTGTATTGTTTGAGTTACTCAGTGCCATGGTGTTTAACTCAGTCAGTGTGGTAGCATACAACACAAGGTTTGGAATAAGCCACTAATTTTATTTATTAAGTTCAGGAACCTTCTGACCTATGCATATCTGCCTCATACTACCCAGTTAATTCCTGAGCTGACAGTTCTTTTGGAATAATTTTCATATTGTGAGTAATAATTATTATATATTAAAAGGTTTTACTTTCCAATCAATACATCTTAAAGACCTGAGATACATTTCCACCTGTGCTGCATAGTTTTATGTTAACCTGACTCAAGCTGACGTCATCTGAGAGGAGGAAACCTGAGTTAAGAAAATACCACCATTAAGACTGGGTTGTAGGCAAGTCTGTAATACATTTTCTATTAGTGATTGATAAGGGAGAGCCCAGCCTATTGTGAGTAGTGCCATTCATGAGCTGGTAGTACTGGGTTCTATAAGAAAATGGGCTGAGCAAGCCATGAGGAGCAAGCAAGGACCCCCTCCATGTTCCTACCCTGTTTGATTTCCTGTCCTTATTTATTAATACAAAGAAGGGATGTGCAAGCACAATAATGACTGTTCAAGCAATGTGAAAAAAACCATAAAAGGAGCCTCACTTTTCTTGCCAATTTAAGCAACCATTGTTGACACCAATAGGCATGAGATAGGCATGAAGGAATGAGTTGATTCTCACTTTGACTCCTAGACACCATTAACACTAACAACAGAGAACCTTCCAGAAATGTTACTGATAAAGAAAGGGGCAATCTGAAGTCTTCCTGGCCTCTTGTCTTGAGGCAAACTGTAGCATGGTCTTAGAGCTGAGAGGTATTTGCTTTGTGATCCACATGGAGAACTTTAATAAACTCTGAACTTCAATAAATGTTTTACTCTTGACTCAGTCTGGTGTAGGTAATCACCTCCACTACCACTAGCAACACCAAAATGTCGGGCTTGCACAGTCCTTCCATGCTTTGCTGCTGCTATGTGGGAAATAGAACTATTGAAAATCTTGAAGACAGATGAGAATATATGTCATTGACAATGAAGCTGGAGGAGTCGTACTGAAGTGATGCGTATTGCTTCTGCCTTGATGCCTTTGTCTGGAAGTCACTGGCACGCACAAATAGATCTCACCCAAAGAGAAGACAGGAAAGTAAACGGGGAACCTGTCGGAAGTGGAAGAAGGAGGAAATGAGAGAGGAGGGCAGGAATTGAGGAATACTCAAAGTTGTTATAGAAATGAATGAAGAGACTTGATACCCTAGAAGCATATACGGGGGGGAGGAGGTCCCCCTCAGTCACAGTCATAGGGGAGGGGAGTAAGGGGAAAATGGGAGGGAGGGAGGAATGGGAAGATACAAGGGATGGGATAACCATTGAGATGTGATATGAATAAATTAATAAAATGTATTAAAAATAGATGTATGAACCTTTCAAACATTAAAAAGACTGCAAATAAAAACATAAATCATTATAGTGTGGCATAAAGATAAACAGGATATTTATTTTATTGCTATATGTGTCCATTAGATTATTCTATGCTCTATACTGACTGGCATGTGAATATGGAAATTTTTGGAGCCACTTTCTCCATTGCATTCTCAATAACTGGCATGATTGAAATGGACAGGTTTCTCTTTTGATCTATGAAGCATTCAGATTACCTGCTTTTAAAATTCAGAAAATATTAATTGAATTTAAAATTTCTCAAAATGAGTAAGAACTTTAAGGGACTTGTGAGATTGCATTTATCAAATAAACACCCTCAGAAAATCACCACGGGTTGAAGGAGAGGGTTGTCATGTACGTCATTCAGACAGGAAAGGAACACATTTGCACTTATTGTGACATAATTTCACTTGTTAAAAAAAACAAAAATACTTTATATCAACTACAGCCTTAGTCAATTTAGTAAATCTATCCAGAATTCTAGTATTAAATTTAAAAATGAGAGCAAAGATCAAAAGAACCAGAAATAAGAAGGTGAACGCTTTTATGAGGACTGAAGTTGAAAACAAAATCAATGGAAGTCAATGTGGGAAGATTAAAAACTGTCACTTCAGATGGTCAGCAATAACTCCAGAAAAAATGACTCTGCCGTAATCAATAATTATTCTTTGAGGTTATAGATAGAGTGTCCTTAGAAAAAAGAAGAAAGTGACAGTCCATGATAGAGGTGACTTTCTGCTTCCAAACATGTTTTCATCAGCTCAGATCACGTTTCCTAGTCTACTATGGACACATGGCTTCTGACATTCGGTGGTGTTATTGCCCTGTAAAGAAATCAAAAACTTAAAATGTTAAGGCAGAATGTGCTTAATATGCTTACTCTGTGACCACCATAGTGTAGACACGTGATTCACTGTTGGATGGCTGAGGAGAAGCTGTGTCTTGCTGCTAGTGTTCAGCATCAAAAGGGATGGCTGTCCCGTGTGTCATAAACGTGAAAAATATTGAAATGTAAAAGTATTAGGATGATTTCTGCTAGTGCTTATTACTGCCATGCCATCATTGAATTGAATAATTTTCAACTGAACCATTATAAGAAGTTAAGGATGGGATACACAGTTTTCTAGAAAAGACTAAACAGACATAGGGGAGGAGAGAAGGGGAGAAATGAGAGGGAGGGAAGAATGGGAGGAAACAGGGGAAGGGCTAACAATCGAGATGTAATATGAATAAATTAATTTTTAAAAATTAATTAATTAATTAATTTTAAAAAAGAAAAGAAAAGAAAAGACTAAACAGGAAGGACTAGAAAAATGCTCTCAAGGAGAGCCAGGAGTAGTAGCTAATTATATCCCTAATGCCAGCGCTTGGGAGACTGGCACACAAGGCTACAAGTTTGGAACATATATTGAGAGCAGTCACAACCATAAGAGAAACATGTAATCATGGGTTTTAAATGCAACTCGATTAAAAACAATAATATGTCTTCTTTCTTAAGTTTATAATTTTTAAGGTAGTCATATTTTTCAAGCAGAGATAATGTAATGAAATAGAGATATTTTTAAGTATTTAGATTTATGTAACATTCCTTCTAAATCATAAGGACCCAGATTTTTTGATATCTTACGTTTTAAGAAATACACTGAAGTTGATATTCATGTTTGCAAATACAAATAAATACCTCATAAAAATCAACTAACTAGCCTCCTGTCAATAAGAAAGGAATATCAATAAGTGTTGATATCATCTGCTTTTGAAACACAAAAGTGGGCTGGAGAGATACTCAGTGGTTATGAGTGTTTACTACCCTTCCGGAGAACCTGAGTTTTCTCCCTATACCACATAGCACAGTGCACAACTGCCTGTAATTTAATCTCCATGGAATCAAATACCCACTTCTGGATTCTGTGGGCATTGCACTCACGCATACTCTCTGCCTCTCTCTGACTGTCTCTATCTGTCTCTGTCTGTCTGTCTGTCTCTCTCTCTCTCTCTCTCTCTCTCTCTCTCTCTCTCTCTCTCTCTCTCTCTCTCCTCACATACACACACACACACACACACACACACATTCAAATAAATATTTATTTAAAACACAAACTTTTAAAAATAAGGATTAGAATACTGATAATGCGTCTTTAAAAATAACTTCTCTCTCTCTCTCTCTCTCTCTCTCTCTCTCTCTCTCTCTCTCTCTCTCTCTTTTATTTTTATTTTTTTATTTTTTGTTTGTTTCATTTTTTTGAGACAAGGTTTCTCTGTGTAGCCTTGGCTGTCCTGGACTCACTTTGTAGACCAAGCTGGCCTTGAACTCACAGTGATCTGCCTGCCTCTGCCTACCAAGTGTTGGGATTAAAGGTGTGCGCCACCACGCCCAGCTTAAAATATTCTCAGTTGCTGAACCTAATATACTTTTATACAGTATAAGTATTTGTTACTGAAACAAGCAGTGAAAAAAATCCAAGTTTTAATTTTGTCATAATCTTTTACTTTTACTTTTAAAATAGAACAGGCATTTAGAAGTCACACTCTTGTACTTAAAATTGATGATCAGTTAGGGATATAAATTAGGTGCTTATTTCTGAAGTGTATAAGTAGATTATATGTTTTTAAAGGACTTGTTTTGCTTTAACTGGATGTATAGGGGGTATGTGGCTGAGTGCAGATGACTGAAGGCTTGCAGGTAGAGTTATAGATAATTGTGAAAGGCCCCAAATGCTGCTAGGAACAGAACCTGGATCTCCTACAAGACTAGAACATGCCTTTAACTATGGAGCCAATTCTCCAGCCTTAGATCTTTTTTTATTTTAATTAAGAAACACTCCCTTGTCTGCTGCTGTCACTGTCCTTGTCGCTGATAAGCTATTTGTTTATTTTCTTGTTATTTCAAATCGATTATTTTCTCATATAGTATATTCTAATTATGATTTCTTCTCCTTCTCCCCCCCCCCGGTTCCTCCCCACCTCCACTCCCACCTGGATCCACTCCTTTCTGCCTCCCATTAGAAAAGAACAGGCTTCTAAGTGATAAGTAAATGAAACTAAATATAATAAAATAAAACTAACATTGGGATCGGACAAATCAACAAAAGGAAAAGAGCTCATGAAAATGTACAAATGAGAAGCCATAATATATATGCAAAGGACCTGTTGCAGACCCTTACTGGCCTTGTGCATGCTGCGTCAGTCTCTGTAAAGTCATATGAACTTCTCTCATTGATTTAGAGGTCCTTGTCCTCCTTCTCCTCTCCTCCTCCTCCTCTCCTCCTCCTCTCTTCCTCCTCCTCTCCTCCTCCTCCTCCCCTCCTCCTCCTTCTCCTCCTATCTCCTCCTCCTCCTCTTCCTTCTCTTTCTTCTTCTTCCTCTTCTTTTTTCAGTAAGACTGAGTACACCTTTTCCTATTGAGTCTAGATAAGGCATCCGAGTTAGGGGAAAGTGATCCAAAGGCAGGCAACAGAGTCAGAGACAGGCCCTGCTCCTGCTCTTAGGAGTCTCACATAATAAAGACCCAACTGTAAAACTGGTACATATATGCTGAGGGCCTCAGTCCATCCCATGCATGGTCTCTGGTTGGCAGCTCATTCTCTGTGAGCCCCTACAAGCCCAGGTTAGTTGATTCTGTAGGTTTTCTTTTGCTGTCATTGACCCTTCTTGTTCTTTCAATCCTTCCACAGGCTTCCCCAAACTCCACCTAATCCTTGTCAGTGGGTCTCTGCAACTGTTTCCACCAGGTGCCTCTCTGATGACAATTATGCTAGGCTCCTGTCTGCCATTATAGCAGAATATCATTAACGGTGTCAGGGTTGAGCTTCCTCTCGTGGCATGGGTCTAAAGCTTTACCAGTCATTGGTTGGCCATTCCCTCAGTTCCTGATAAGTCTTTACCCGAGCACATCTTGGAGGCAGGACAACTTATAGGTCAAAAATTTTGTGTCCTAATCTTTGGCTGTGGATCTCTGCTACAGTTTCCATCAATTGCTTTGTGAAGACTCTCTGATGACAGTTACACTAGGTTCCAATCTACAAGTATAGCCAAATATCAATAGTGTTGGGAGAAACTTACCTATCATGCCATAGATCTCAAGCTGGGCCAGTTATTGCTTGATCATTCCCTTAGTTTGTATTCCATCGTTTACCCCTGTACCTCTTGTAGGCAGGGCAAATTGTGAGTGTAAGGTTTTGTGGCTAGGTTGGTGTCTCAATCCTTCCATTTGAAATCTTCCCTGCTTTTAGGAGATGGCTGTTTCAGGCTCCATATTCCCCATTGCTAGGAGTCTTAGCTAAGGTTGCCCTCATAGATTCCTGGGAATTTCCATTGCCCTAGGTTTCTAGCTCATCCCAGAGATTCTCCTCCCCGATTCTAATCACCTCTCTCAGTATTTTCTCCTTCTGTCCTGCCCCAACCTGATTCCTCCTGTCCCTATCTCTACCCCTCCCATTCCCAGTACCCTCCCTCCATCCACCTCCAAAATTTAATCTATTTCCTGTTCTCAGTGAGTATCAAACCTGCTCCCTTGGGTCCTCCTTGTTACTTAACTTCTTTTAATCCATGGATTGTAGCATGACTATCCTGTATTTCATGGCTAAAATCCACTTATAAGTGAGTACATACCATGTTTGTCTTTCTGGGTCTGGACTCAGGATGATCTTTTCTAGTTCTATCTATTTGCCTGCAAATTTCAAGGTGTTGTGGTTTTTAATAGCTGATTAATACTGCTTTGTGTGCCACATCCTTTATCCATTCTTTGGTTGTGAGACCTCTAGTTGTTTCCAGTTTCTGCCTATTACAATAAAGCTTGTATGAACATAGTTAATCAAGTGTCCTTGAGGTATGGTGAAACATCTTTTGGTATATGCACCAGAGTGATACAGCTGGGTCTTGAGATAGAACTATTGCCAATTTTCTGGGAAACTGCCAAACTGATTTCTAGGTGGTTATACAAGTTTGTACTCCCACCAGCAATGGAGGAATGTTCCCCTTGCTCTGTATTCTCACCATTGTGAGCTGTTGCATGATTTTTTTTTTTAAATCTTTGTCAATCGGACAAGTATAAGATGGAATTTCAGAGTCATTTTGATTTGCATTTCCTTGATAACTAAAGATGTTGAACATTTCTTCCAGGGCTTCTTAGCCATTGAAGATTTCTCTATCCAGAATTCTGGGTTCACATCTGTACCCTCAGTTTTAATTGGGTTATTTGGTTTGCTGATGTCTTCTTTCTTGAATTTTTTATATATTTTGGATATCATCCCTCTGTCAATGTAGGGTTGGTTCTGTAGGCTGCAAATTTTTTTTTTTATGTTCTTTATCACCTCTGGCTATTACATTCTTTCCGGCTTCTTCTCTGTGGAGTTCCTGGAGCCCCAGGGGCAGAATTTGATATTGATCTCGTTTTGGGCTGAGTATTCCAATCTCTCTCTCTCTCTCTCTCTCTCTCTCTCTCTCTCTCTCTCTCTCTCTGCATAATGTCTGGATGTGGATCTCTTACTTGTTTTTATCTGCTGCAAATTATGCAGAGAAGGAAGCTTCTCTAATGATGGCTGAAAAAGACTCAGATCTGTGATATAGGAGAATAGCATTAGGGACCATTTTTTCACTACTTTAAAAAAATGATTTAGAGACATATAATATTTGGTTCTAACCTAGATCCATGAGCTATATAGTCTCTGGTTCTTGGTCACCCAAGAAATGTCAGATATAGATTCTATCTCTCACAGTAGGCCTTCACTTAAATCACTTATTGGTTGGTTACTCCCACACGTTTTGTGCCACGATTGTGCTAGCATATCTTGCAGGCCAGACACCATTGTTGCTCATGGGTGGTTTGGTGTTTACATTTCTCTTTTGGTAGTCTGTAGAGTACCTTCCCGTACCAAAGACTCATGAAAATATGTGTAAGGCTTTGTGTAGGTGCCAGCTTGACACCTACATTTTCAGTGAATTAATAGGTGTTGTCTACAGCAATGGAGCCTTGATATCAGTTTGTAGAGAACAACCTATTGTCTTGGCAACAGTCTAGATTGTTTGGGGATTCTATGAGATCCTTTGGCCATAACTCAATTAGATTTAGCCCAATATCTATAATGAAAGCTTCTTTGGTGGCCAGAGATGACCAATTGGGACTCAGTTTCTCCCATTATTTGGCAATTTCATTTAGATTGCCTTCACATATGCATATATTTTCGGACATTTCTGTTGTATTAGGTTTTCGTACTACCCCTCAAATACTCTCTTTTCCCATGCTCCTTCCCTTTACCTTCTCTCCCCTGCACTTTTCCACCTGATCTTCCTCTTCCAGACACACACACACACACACACACATGGACTTACACAAGCATGCACGCATTCATGCACACGCACACATCTATAATTATGTATTCTATTTCCTTTTCCTAATGAGATCTATCTGTTCCATCTAGTCCTTTATTCCATACAGACCCTCTATGGTTCTATGGATTATAGCTGGTTCTCACTGACTTAACAGCTAATATCCACATAAAAGTGAATATATACCATATTTTTCTTTCTGAGTCTAGGATACCTCACTCAAAACATTTTTTATAGTACCATCCATTTCTCTGCAAAGTTCATGATGTCATTTTTTTTAAAACAACACTATGTAAGTTTACCACATTTTCTTTATCCATTCTTTTGTTGAGAGACATCTAGATGATTCCCAGCTTCTGGCTATCATGACTAGAGCAGCAATGATCATGTTTGAACAAGTATATTGTTGTAGAATGAAGCATCCTTTGGATATGCACAAGATGGTATTGCTGGATCTTCAAGTGGATCAATTCTCATCCTGAAGAACTACCATATTGATTTCCACAATGGCTATATGAACATTCACTCCCAAACCAATACATGAATATTTCTCTTAATCTACACGCTTGCTCCCATGAGCTGCCATTTGTGTTTAATCTTAGCTATTCTAACAAGTGTAACATGAGATCTCAAAATAGATTTCATTTGAATTTCCTTGATGGCTAAGTATGTTGAACATTTCTTTAAATGTTTCTAGGACATTTAAGTTTTCTCTTTGGGGAATTTTGATTAGCTATGTACATGTTTTTATTTGGGTTCTTTTCTTAATATCTGGGATTTGGGGTTCCTTATATATTAGTCCTTTAGAGAATGTATAGTTAGTAAAAAACATTTTTGCCCTTCTGAAGGCTGCCACCTTGCCCAAATGATTGTATCTTTTGTTATGCATAACCCCTCTCTCTGTCTCTGTGTCTCTGTCTCTGTCTGTCTGTCTCTCCTCCTCCTCCTCCTCTAATTCATCTCCTTCTTCTTCTCTTTCTTCTTCTTCTTCTTCTTCTTCTTCTTCTTCTTCTTCTTCTTCTTCTTTCTCTCTCTCTCTCTCTCTCTCTCTCTCTCTCTCTCTCTCTCTCTCTCTCTCACACACACACACACACAGGTATATTCCTAATACAATCTTCTTAGTCTATATAGTGTTACTAATCTGCATGTTTTCAGAGATGACCCTTTGGTACTGAATAACCAGTTAGTGTGATCTTCCCTGAGGAAGACTGCTTCTCTCCCTCTCAGCATTCGCCGTTTGTCTATAATTCTTTGTGTGGGGTTCTGTCCATTGTTGTCCCTTATGGTCAGCCAGTCATGCTAGAGAGATATTTATGGGTGTTGTTTCTGACATTACTAGGAGACACAGACTCACGGCAAACAACCCTTAGCTTAAATACAGAAACTGTACTCTATAGATGCAGCAGTTGGTACTGTGCTCCAGAACCTGCATTTGGTTGGTTGTGGTTGTCTGTAATAGATTCTACTTTACACAAAGAGAAGTTTTCTATGTGAGACTTAAGGACTACTAACACTTATCTGGGGGTATATGGGCAAATATTTAGGTGCAGTTAAGGATTGTGCTGTTTTAGTAAAGTGATGGTGATGTTCTCCAAGACCCATGACTTCACTACCCCTGGGTAGTTGGCTGTATTTCCGTCATCGGGCACAATTTTCCTATAATTGAGTTGGTCATAAGTCCACTTGGAAAGCCACTGGTATGCATGCCACTAATGAACCCTCATATGCTGGTCATTGTAGTTCATAGGTGTTACAGCTAGCTAGGACTATTGGTTCCTTCCCTACTCTAGGAGATTACATAGCACATTCTGGTACTATGTAAAGCTTGCCCTCAGAAGGGACTTTCATATCAGTTCCAGCAAAAGCACCTCTGGGCCCTATCGCTGAAGTGCCTTAACAGTCCTTAACAATAGGAATTTACCTTTCACGTTTGGGGAGCAACAAATGGCAAAAGCAATAGTCTATATGTTTGAGTTTCTTACACAACCCTGACCACGAACATAAATTAGGGGGCTTCTCACAGCTGGTGGTGGGTTTTTTGTTAAGTGATTTTTGACTTTTGGAGGGAGAATTATCATATTAGGTGAAAACATTTTATTTAATCTGTATATGTAAACTTGTACACCAACTTGTGTGTATTATAAAATTTGTAGGTAAAAGTTAATTTTATAGTTCCCTACAACCTTTTAAATATTGTTACTTCATTATTTTAAACCCCCCACAGCCCCTTTTTGTATTTTCATCCCTTCTTCTTCTTCTTCTTCTTAATTAGAGCCTTTCCTTTTCCCTTTTCTGGTTTCTACAGTTACTCCTGTTTATATATTTGCATTAATATAATTAGTTACATATAGTTTATTGCTTGATTGAAAACACCAGAAAAAATCAAATTAATGAAAACCTTAAGATGGTCAAGATAGTCAAGCACAGCTTTTACTATACAAAGATGATAAAAACATACTCATTTTACAGAAATTTGTAAAATGAGATGGAGTAGATATTGTATTTCATTAGAAATAATCTTCTGCAAATCTAGGAGATTAAAGAAGTATGTATTAACAGTTAGCAAATATAACTACATATATTTCTTTTATTCATAGCAATCAGAAAATGTAACGGGCCCTATTTAGTATAAGTAACTAAATCTAATATTTATGCCTAGTCCTATCCTCTTGATCAATGCCACTAAATAAATGACAATAAGATATGTATGTAGACTAGTTAACAAATAATTAAAAGCAATATCAGTTAGACATGTGGAGTTCCTGAATGAAGAGACTAACGAGGAAGACCATTTATGCAGTAATAATAGATCTAGATTCGCTGCAGTAAGGACTGCACACTACTGTCTACCTGACAGGATTTAGAGGCTCTGAGAGCCATGCTTCTGGGCACATGTAGGGGGCTTTCTAGAAACGCTTAACTGAGGAAGGAAAACCTGTCTTGGATGTATGTTACATCATCCCATAGGGCTGGATACCCAATCAGAGCAGAAGGTAGTAAAGACGAAAACGAGCTGAATACCTGCCTGCCTTATTACCTGTTTCCTGGCCTTTCAAGACACCAGAAAGCAGCTTTATTCTTCTGCTGCAGCGACTATGAGTCATGCCTGCTCCTATGCCTTCCCCGCCGTCATGATATCTCTCCCCTCAAATCATCTGCCAAAATATCAGCTCTTCGTCACATCATTAAGAGTTGTAACTATAACAGGATTCAAATGTTCTCTTTCTCAGCATCTTTTCATGGCTAGCTCCTTCAGCAAAACTCGGTGTATGTACCATGACAACTTTCATTAGATTTGTCTCAAACTTTGTAACCAACTGTGCCTTACCTGCTCAGCCTCCTTGCCAATTCTGATTTTCTATTAACTTTGTAGGCTCATCTTTTTGGATATTTATAGATGCATGAATGCATTATTGTTTATTTTCCAGTTTTCCACCAGGACAAAATTTAACAAGCTAGAATGAATATTTGTTCTGTTTACCTATATATTCTCAATATTTAGAGGATAATAGGACTTTAATAAAATGTGTGGAATGGATAAACAGCTTCAGCAGAGAGCATGAACTGAGCAAAAGCAAGATTGCTTTCTGTTTATAAACCTACACTAAGTGCAATAGCTCGAGTATTGAATTTTTTTTCTCTTTACTAGACATGCCATCTGTCTTAAGATATGGAGGGACTAAACTTGAGGTTCAAACAATGCCATGATGATTTCTATAGCCAAACTACACAGCTAAATATGGAGGCTTATTTTTCCATTGCACAGCATAATGAAAAGAAAATTGTCCTTTCAAAGAAATCAGGCCAACCAACTACAGTCTTCCAATGACATCTTCCCAACTATCTTCACAACCATCCTGTCTTTTAGTCATACATCTGCATATAGCAAAAGAAACAGTGATTTTCCCAAAGCTGATCCTCCCTGAAAAGTGGATAAAACAGAAACAGGGGAGTTTTAGCATGTGAAATACCTCACTACACCTGTTGACCTATTTTCAACAGGTTCACTCTTATTTCATTTTTTTGTACAGTGGACTTTAACATTCTGAAAATAAGTGCAGTTGGGGAATATAGATTTTCCAGATCTCTCTGGACTTCTTTTGTCTTTTCTTTTTTAATTGTTATTTAATCGGTTATTTTTTAATCACTCTCACAAATCCTTTACTAAATAGTGCCAAAGGCAATGTTCAATGATATCTAAATTTTTATCAGAGTCACTATCCAAAGCAAATGAGAAAAATTAAATAAAAGACAGTGTTTTTTAAGAGCTTTGCTTCTTGTTAAGGAAGTAAAACCATTGAAAATATATTCCAGTGGTTGTTATGGAAACAGATTGAATTGGAGACCATAAAGGGAAGACTGATGTTTCAAATATTACACAATGAGGAAAATTGCATTTGCTGTGCAGCTTAAAGTAATATATTAACTTTAATTGTATAGTTACTGAACAGTGTCAAAACATGATTATTCACAATAGTAATAATTGATCTAAAATGTTTGTCACATGAGAAATCTTTGGCTCTAAGGAATGAAGTCACAGGATCATATTAACAGCTCTTCTTTAACAAAATGTGTCATGTCTGTCTGCTTAATTTAGATACAAATTAAATTGTGAGCAACTCATAGAAAGTGTCTGAGTTTTGGTGATGAGTACTTTTATCTTATAGTGTTTACAGTACTTTAGTTTAGGAATATTTTATTATCTAGGAACCAATGGGCAGAGTGCAATGTGTAGATGTGAAACCAAGGTGCATGCGCAAGTTCTACTGATAGAACCAACAACAGAGTCCTCCGTTACCCTTGACTTTGATAATGTGCTTAGCTTTATAGACAAGGACAAGGCGGGGATAACTGGCTGGAATTTTGTTCATTGTGATTGGTTTTGTCTCACAATAAAAATTGTAATTAGAAATTAAGTGAAACCGGTTTTTGGAAAAGGACTGAAGAACCTAGGGTTATATTTTGTGTAGCAGTCATCTTCAAAAATTGAGTGGGATAAATACAATTTTGTTTTCATATAAATTTATGCCTCAGAAGCATTAATGCCACAATAAAAACATAAATGTATATTACATACATGGTATATATGGTAACTCTGAACTAGCTATTTCTGATTAGATTCTCTAACATTTGGAACCAGAGAAAGAATAGAGAAATCTCACATATTTTACATATTTCCAATCTCAGGTGCTTCATAGAGAATATTTGCAGCCTAATTTAATCAATGATCTTTTGGGTTCAGTGAGAGAATCTGTCTCAAAAAATAAAAGCATGGGAAGTAACCAAGAAAATACATTCCATGTCATCATGTGACCTCATATACATGTACATGCCCACCCACAGGCACTGATTATACTCACAGAGCCTACACACACACACACACACACACACACACACACACACACACACAGATGTGTGTGTGTACTCATATATGCACATGCACACACACACATAGTATTTTAATTTATTTTAACAACACCTTGTTGATGTTTAGCTAAGTGCCAAACACTTTATTATGAAACATATATACAAAATTTTCATAAACTTTATTTTTTATTATTGGTATTGTATGTAACACTGGGTTTCATAACATTTTTGTACAAGTAAATAATGTACTGTGACAATGTACCCCCCTCATGTCCTCCTCTCCTCCCCTTTCCCTCTCCTCTCTTCGTCTATTAGTCCACTTTACTCCCCCCTCTAGGCAGCTTTGCTTCCAGTTTGCTTCCAGTTGCTATAAACTCTAAGGTCACAAATGAGACAAAATGTGCTGCCTAGTTACTTTTTGAGTGTGACATAACTTGTTAAAAGAAATAATCTCATGATCATGTAGTGTTTACTTTCTTACCAGCAAAATATTTGGTGTACAGCCAAATACAAGGCTGTAGTTTAACATTACCTACTTTTCTAAGATATACTTGTTGCCCTCAGTAACTGTTTGAAAAAAAATGCATAATGGTTCACAATTAAGATAAAGATTAAATAATGAGTATTTTGGTGTTTGGAATCCCCAGAAGAGCACCCAAGCCAACTATGAGGGTCCAAGTGCTCCCTGAGGCCAATGATACGTAATGATGAGAGGAGATGGTAACAGGCAGGATTTCACATGAGCCATTTGCGTGTACAAAATGAAGTTCTATGTTGAATTCTGTTCTCAGTGAAAGACATCTTACCTCTTTTCCTATTATATATAAAAAAAAAAAACTTCAGGAACTAAATAATGGAAATATTCTAATACCAACAGATACTGACATTTGAATTTATTCAGTCCAGAGTTGATGTGTATATAGTCTTACGATACGCAACCTCAACCAATACTTCTAACATTGTGTGGATTCCAGTCAGAGGATGGTAGAGCTACCCTGATGAACGCTGACAATGTGTGAAGATACATTGTAAGAACACAATGGGTAAAGTGCATTATTTGGCAGTCTCTGTGATCACTCACTGGGTAAAGGGCTTGCCTTCTGAGCATGATGACCCAAGTTTAATCCGCAGAAACCACATTTTTTAAAATAGGCCAGGTGCCCCTGGCATGCATTTGTAATCCTAATGCTGGCCAGTGGGAGGCGGAAACAGGTGGTTCCCTGGGGCGTGTTGGCCATCCTAAGATGCTAGTCAGATGCCTGCCTGATGAGATACTCCGACTAAGCTAGAAAAGAAGGTATGTAGCACCTAAAGAATGACAGTTAATGTTGTTCTCATGCTTCCACGGGGACGTATACATGAATCCTAACACACAAACATATATTCACAGGTACATATCAACACATAAAATAACATTTTTAAAAAAGAATATGTTGTTTGGGGAGGAAAATATTCAAGTCTACTGATATCTGTTCATTTAACATAACAGAATGGGAGAAATAATACAGTATATATTGTAACTATGAACACCAGATAGTTTAATAATTCATTTATTCTTCATTGCATCACTGTGAGAACTCAACAAGCCCTACTTTGTAAAGAGGTTATGAATGTGTGACGACTGTGCAGATAAATCTGATTCTAGAGATGAGTTCTAAGACATACTCCTGTCCAATAAGAGAACATAATCAGAAAAGGACAAAAATGCTGATCTCAGTAGTACTAAGTTTAATTCTAATTATTATATAACTAATTCTAGTTACATGTATAACTCTAGTGATAATGTACAATCCAGTAACAATCCTGAGCATTATTTTATGTATCTTAGAGATACATAGCCCTCAAATGTAGAGGTCACACTTCCCCTTTTACAGATCAGAAACTAAGTTCCAGGCAATTGATAACTTCATAAAAAAAATAAGGTCAATAAAGACAGTAGTGCAATTCCCCTATTAGGAGTTCCCCCCCAAATGCCAAGCAACAACAATAGCATATGCAGAGAACCTGGTGCAAACCCTTGCAAGCCCCATGCTTGCTGCTACAATCATTCTCTCCCAATGTCCTCCGTCCCCTATGAATTCTACAGTGTTTTCTTTACCCTTTTTCTGGAGTTCCCTGAGCTTTGAGGGAGGACCCAATGGAGACTTTCAATTTAGATTCTCTCTGTTCATCATATCTGTCTGTGGGTCTCTGTACCCACTCCCATCTGCCTTTCTGATGGCAACTAGACGAGACACTGACCTATGAGTATACGTGTCTGGCTCTGCCTTAGGTCTATGCTCTTCAGTGCTATCCAGTCTTCCTGTTTGTGTTTGGTTGTTGTCTTTTGGGGCTGCTTTTTTTCTTGGAAGGAAATGGAGAGAGAGTAGAGCTGGGGAGGGGGGAGTTGGAAGACGAGGAAAGAGAGGAAATTGTAGTCAGGATGTATTTTATGAGCTAAAATAAGCTCATACAGAATTTTTAATGAAATAAACAACTTTGCAGATCAAAAAATTGATGGGTACTATATAGCTAGTTGGCATATAAGTCTGATATGGATGGCTAATTACTTCTAAGTATGGTAATAATCATCCATTATATTTCTGGAGGAAGTGATAAATTATTTAATAGATCACGTTTGTAGGATTAATTTGTTTCGACTGTTAATAGAATGTCCTCTAGCAAGATATGATTGACATATGAAGCAAATTCCTTGGGTTTAATAGACAAAACCCACCTCTGAGTTGATGACCTGTTAAATTATTTTTGTATCTCCATAGTAATTGCCACCTATAATTATTAAGTGAAATAATATGTGAGTTCAGCTTTGTGATTCCACATTAAGAAACCCAGCAACTCAAACACAGATACAAGAGTTTAGACACCTGGTTTCTATGTGTCTGATGCAGCCTACAGGAATAAAATTTAATTTAACATTCCAGTAACTCCTTAAAGATAAAAAAGAAATAGCTTTCACACTGCAGTTAGCAACCTGTCAACTTACATAGACACATTGTCATGCCAACCAAATTTTATTATACATATTGCAATGAGACTACAAACAAAAATTGCTTCTCTCATTTTCATGGGTTGGATAGTTTCACCTGTGAAATTAGAAATTATGGCACTATTCAGTGGGCATAGCACTGAAGATGTTAGTGCCTCTCGATGTGTATAAGCTTCAAAATTAGTGTGGCATACAAATGCTTGTGGTATCAGTGCATGGGGCCATGGCTGTAACTGTTTTCTGTATGGGCATCTCTCCCCTTTGTGTTACTTTACTGTGCTTTATGAGCCAGGCACTGTTTGCAGACAGGGATTAGGAGAGGATTGTTGTGCTGTTCCACTTTTCCAGTGGAAAAAAATGCCTACTTCTTGTCTCAGTATCAAATTTTGATAATGTATATAACACTCCAAATTTTGTCATTATTATGGCCTATCTTAGCATGCTCTGTGACCCTGGTAGGGGTCTTGTATTTTAGGATGCCACAAACCAGGCCCATCTAAACCAGCAAAGTTAAGTGCTAAGGTTTACACTCTGCCTCACTGGCCAGTCATTGTGCTGTCTCTTCTATTTCCTGACATATGGCCTTGACATTAAACCAACTGATAAACTAACAATAACTTTCAAATGTTCAAGTAGAAACAAGAATTGCACATCTCACACTTTAAATTCAGAATTAGAAGTTATTAAGTTTATTGAAGAAGGCACCAAAAGACAAGAGGGTCTTGAAAGCGAGACTTTTTGTACTAAGCATCCAGCCAAGATAAGGAAGCCCAAGAAAGTTCACTGGGAAGTGAAAGTGCTACTACTGTGAACACAGAAATGGAAAGAAAGTAAGGCAGCCTTATTATTAGTGAGACCGTTTTACTGGTCTGGAAAGAAAGTCAAACTAGGCATGCAACTCTCTTAGACTGAAACTTAATCCATAGGAAGTCTCTATTCATCTGGGATGCATTAAAGGACATGAGGAAACTACACAAGAAGTTTAAAGCTTGAAGAGGTTGCTTCTCTAAAGTGCAAGGAAAGATGCCATCTCTGCAGGACAATAAAACAAGGAGAAATGACTACACTGATATCAAAGTCATACCACATTGACAAAAAGATCTAGACTCATAGGTAAAGGTGGATATCCAATACAGATTTTCAATTTTTAAAAATCCTTATTTTGGAACACAGTGTCCCCCAGGAGATTTGGAGGAAGAAAGAGTAGTCAGCAGGTTGATTCTTTCAAAGTTGAGGCACCTGATAAAGTTCCATTGAAGCCAACATTCCAGTACCATTCTGGAAATCCTAGAAACCTTAAGATTATATATACTTAATCCATTCTTCCCTCACTTTACAAATGGAACAGCAAAGCCTGAATGGCAGAACACCTCTCTCAATTATTGGGCTTAATATATTATTTGAAATTCATGAAAGACCCTGAATCCATAGAAATGAACAACGTGGCTTCTTAGGACAGAAACAAATTTCTGATGAAGGTGTTATAAGAACTATAGAAATTATCACATTGTCTATGAACACACGTTTAAAATGATAAAGCAATAACAAGATATGAGAGAATGGACTGCAGTATCAAAAGTTCAGAGTCACACGCTGATGAGGAGTTCGTCTCAGCAAGAGCCCACTGGTGTGCCCAGTTGTGTGAAAATGTCACTATCATCAAGCTCCAAGAAGCCCTATTCTGATGAATCAGGAACTATCAACAATGAGGCAAGACACCTACAGCAAAAAGATGGTAGCACAATGAAGACTGAGATGTTTGTTAGAGGGCTTTAGGTTTTGTTATTGTTTGATATTTTTTCCAGTAAAATCTTCCAATGCACATTTTTATATAATGTTATTGTCCCACGTTTAACACTCTTACAGTAGAACATAAATATAATTCATATCACCAGAATCCCAGAATATTCATAGGATGAGCTTTATGGTGATATTTGCAATACTGAAATGCCTTGGGCTGAACCTGCAATATTCCCAAAGTATTGTCACCCCATACCTAATGATTAAGCCCCATTGCTACTTGGTGTTGTTAATTCCTTAAAATAGACTTTATTTTTAGAGATGTTTGAGGACCATAGATGACTGTGTTCTGAATTATGCTGGAGAATTGATGGAAGCAAAGAGCCACTGCGTGATGAGTTTAGGCTTCTCAGCAACAGGGACATGACTCCCTGAATGACTCAACACTGACCTCCACAGCCTCCTAGAAGCTTCTTTTACTGTTACACAAAAGATACTTTTAACAAGTCAATTTCTGAATACCAAAACGTCTTATCTGACCTAGAAACTGTCTTCTGAGCCATAGGAGACTCCCTGGCTTGACAGGCATGTCTCCAGACTAAGTTATGCAAAGGCTCTGAGAATCCTTGAAAAGAATAACCCTGTATAAATCTCAGAAAACAATCACTGACCAAAGGTTACTTCACAGCTTAAGTGTCGTCACAACCATCATATCAGACGCGATGGTTCTGGCATCTAAGCACTAAGCAGAAACACAGGGGTTCCTGTATGCTCCTGACTGCCCCCCAGGTGTACCCCCAAACAAGCAACATCTCCTAACAGCCCCATTGTCATAATGCCCACAGTTCATGGTTCACATTACAGTTTCCTCTAAATATTGAGCATTCATGGTGTTTGAACAAATTTACAATGACCTGCTTTTACCATAACAGTGTTTCACTACTTTTGGCAACATTCTGTACCCTGGCTGTTCTTCCTTCCCTCAGGCCTTACACTTGTACACTAAATCCCTCATAGAGGCGTACTTAAACATCACAATATGTAAACATTCTTTTACATATTGTTTATGTAATGTGTTTGTTATTTTTTAGATTATTGTTATACTATACAAGTTATTTGGTTTTATATAATATATATTAAGATTCACGATATAGATTCAATACATATATGCATTATAAACTGATTACCACAGTCAAGCTAGTTATCATATTAATCATCTCACAGTTCTAATTTCTTGTGCGGTAGCAATATTTAATATCAACCAGTGTAGCAAACTCTACCAAAACTACCAACTGTAGTGACCATGAATGCATTAAATGCTCAAATTATACACATCTCCTGAGTCTACATGTCCGTCATCCCTCCTTTCCCCTTCCCCATGCATAGCAGCCACCATTCTGGTCTCCACTTTTGTGAACTAGCTCTGTGGAAGTCCACATAGACAAAGTGATTGTTTTCCTTAATTGTATGTAAACTTAGTATGCACCTGGAGCCATTATTTCCCTAAATAGTTGTCTTTGTCCATAACTGGCCATTGAAGATGTGCATGTAGTTTCTGAGATACCAAAGGAATTGTATGAAAATACGAGGAGGAATGGAAAAATAAATAAAGAGTTCAGAAAACTTCAGAATATGAAAATAGAACTTTGCTCATCTGTTTCATCACATTTAATACTTTATATGGAAAAACAAAAAACCCAGAATAGCCAAAACAATCTTGTACAATAAAAGATCCTCCAGAGGAATCTCCATACCTGATCTCAAGCTGTACTATAAAGCAACAGTAATCAAAACATTTAAAATATTTTTAGAGCTACATCTACTTTGTACACATGACAGTTAGGTAAAATATCTTACTAACACAAAACTAATCATCATATTCTCTTGATGTCTGTAGAATTTACAATAATGTCACCTTTTCCTTTCAGACATGATGAGTATTTTCCAAAGTACAAACTTTATGCTTTGTCAGGCTGTATTGTACATTTGTTATTCTTAGTAGCTCACTTGAGGATATATCTGAAATGCATTAATTTGATCTATTAAAATGTACAATTCCATCTTTTAGTGTGTACATACAATTGTACAACAATTACCATATAATATTTTTAATAAAACCCAACCTCTTCCCCCCAAAAAATACACTCATTCACTCATTATCAAGCTTTTGCCCAGCTTCTCCCTCCACCAGTAACCAGTAGTTGCTCTGTTTGTGTGGATAACTTCTACTCTAATTAATCTCTCTAAATTTTTTTCTAGACCTTGTATGTAAATAGAACACTAAAACATTGGGGTATGATGGCTAATTTTTTAAAGCATATTGGGATTTCATTCACGTTAAGACATGAGTTAGGAACTTTCCCCAGTTTATTGTCAACATTATGTGAATGGTTACATACATTTTATATAGACATTAATCCCTTGATATGAGTTGTTTACACTTTGGGGTATTGTTAGTAACATAGTTTTGAAATCTCAAAAGTAATTTTTATATGAATATGCTTCCATCTTCTTACTTAGGAGGTAAATTGAGTAATCACCTTGTTAGTCTATGATAACAAGTTAAGCAGATTGCAAGTGTTCTCACAGTGGGTGAGTCATTTAAAATTCCTACCCAAGTCACTCACATTTTCCTTCTCTATGTGTCTTCCAGCAGTGTTAGCTAGCTCTTTGTTTACTGCTGTGTAAAGGGGCGTGAAGTGGAATCTGATCATGAAATGGATGTGCGTTTCCGTAGTCCACCGCACGATGAACAGCAGGTGTTTTCACGTGTTTATAAGCCATCTTATATCTTCTTTTCAGAAACATCTCTTCAACTGTCTTTTATCACTAAGTTGTAAGAGTTCTTTTATTTTCAAGACACAAATCTCCCATTACGTCTAAGAATAGCAAACTGTTCCCCTCAGTTTGTGCGTTGTCTATTGGCCTTATTGATCAAGTTCTCTGAAGAAGAAAAGGTTTTACCTTGATGATGTCCAAATGAACGACCGCCTCTTTTTATTATTTGTGGCACTTGTGCTGCATCTAAGAAGTCACTGCCGACTGAGGACCACGAAGATATATTCTTATGGCTTTTTCCTGAATTCAAGAGTTTTTACTCACATTTAGATCACTGACCTACTTTGAATCATTCTCTGTACACAGTATAAAGAAATCTAAACTCACTTTTCTGCATGTAGATAGACACTCATGCAACCCAGGTGTCCTAGTGCCATCTACCATTAACTAGAATGTCAATTTGTACATTCGCTTTTTTTTTTTTTTTAATTGTTTTCTTCCCCTGGCTTACTATATTCTTTTCTCTATTTACTTTGGATTCAATTTGTTTATTTTCTAATATCTTGAATAAGTCTCACAGATCATTGAATGCCAGTTTATCATAATATAGTTTATATATAGCTTATATATATAGCTTATAGTTAAGATGTTTTGACCTTTGATTCAAAATTCCTTGAAATGTTTTTAAAGATTAATTTTTTGTTGATGTGTATTGGCCTAAGTATATGTATGTAGATCATATACATGCAGGCGTCTGAAGAGACTAGAAAGAGGGCACTGAATCTGACTGAAAACAAGGTCACAGTCACCTGATCTGGGTACTGTAAAACAAAATTAAACCCTGTAGAAAAAGCAACACCATATGCTGTTAACCAACTGGTCATCTCTCTCTAGCCACCCCCACCTCCTTTGAGATGCTTCTGAAAAAAGTGTTAAAGAAATATTTCTTAGTTTTCAATTTTGGAAGACTTAATACTCATCATTTTAATATTGATTTATATCATTTGAAATGTATTTAAATGCTTTATACCTCATCATAAAATAATTCTGGTGAATTTTTCCATGTGTAGTTAAAACAATCATAAAATTTTCAGTTGAATCATGTGTTTTTACTGCTTTATTATTTACTTATTACAGAAGTTAGAAAGAAATTTGTCGTTAGTTTCAACTTTGGTTATAAGATTATTTTACTTTTATTATTAATATTTTGAAGTAATGTCATTAACTATGTACAGTTTTATTTCTTTTTTCTTGTAGGTTGGATGATTTTGTCATTATTAATGTCCTTTATTAAGACTTTCTGCTTATTTAAAACTTTGATACATCTACTTGAGTTCGGTGTGATAACATTTAATATGCCTAACGTTATTTTAGTCATGTCTTATAAGTACATAGGACCAGATAGGACCAGATTAAGAGTTTTAGAAGTATTAAAGGCAAGACTCTCTCTAGACAGGCAATGTCTACCTTGGTATCATTTATGTATGTTGTCTCTTTGCTCTTAGTTATCTCAAGTTGAACAAATTTCTTCTGCTTAGTACATTTGCAAATATAGACAAACCAGGTTTAGAGTGTTTGAACAATTTCACGAAGTATGTGGATCTAGACTTCAGTCATTTTGGTTCCTCATGTTGCTCTTCATTATGATCCATAAAGGTGCTATTTATAATTCAGAGTCTGCAACTAACTAGTACAGTTTCATTCGGTGAAGCGCTTCATGCATTTGTGATTCTAAGCACATTCATTGTAATTGCCTTGTATTTAAGCTTACGGTGCATTAATTTTCTCTACCATGCAGCCTCCACTCACCAGTAGAGTTCTGTAGTATAATACAGAATGATAATTAAAACCCACACTTCAGTGGCTGAGTTTGAATCTGTCCATCTGAGATTAAGCTTCTTCAAATCGTTTTCCAGTGACTCTGTAAGGGCTTACGGTGCCAGCGGCTCACTTATGGCTGCTGCTGAGGACCACTGCTTCAAGACTGTCGGCCTCAGCAAAGGCGGTTCTTCTCTTTGCTTATCTCAGTAATGGAACTGTACCACTCACATCTTTTAACAGTCACTAAAATAGATGACTAAGAGAAAGTATGTGTCAGACAACGGATTATAACCGCCATGTGTTACCAATGTGAAGATCAGTCCTCATAAACCCCACTTCCCAGTACACGGAGCACTTTATTGGCAACACTGCAGAGGAGTTCGTAGGATTTTTGTGGTACCAGAAAGAAAATAACCCACTGCCCTGTCTCACCTCATCATATGTGATAATGACCAGACTGCACTGGGAAGAACTGTGCTAAAAGTCCACTTGTTTACATTGTTTTCCCACCTAGAGATGGAGAAACTCACAGGAAAACACTTGCAGCGCATTTCCCCATTACTAAGTCAGATCTTAATCTATCACAGTGTTGTCTTTTTAAACTAGTCTTTTGATTTTTGTAAAATGCAAATGAAACCTTCCTGTTTCACGTGTATCAACTGGTGTATGTATGACTTATATTGTTCATCTAAATACCTGTCTAGATAGGCTTTTTATTTTAATATTCCCAAAATTCTGAATCTGGTCCTATATGTATGTTCCTATGTATTTATTAGATATGATAAAAAAAAATGTTAGGTGTTATAATAACATTTACTTCTTCTATATATGTAATTAATGTAAATATTAACCACATTTACATATCTATGAGCTACTGAGTAAAGTCTATGGTAGTAACATACGTGACCATCTCCATAAAACCGTACTTATATGAGTGTACGCCTGTGAGGGAAAGGTAGCTATAAAGATATTGACTTAAGGTCTAAAAGTGAAAACAGTTTTATTTTCTCCAAACTCTTAGCAAGAAAATAAATTATTTGTATGTCCTATATCCTATACATTATCAAAATTATTTGGAAAGGAAGATAGCAGTCTGCAGAATTTCACAATTATTAAAGACACTGGCAGGCTCTTATGAGGCATCCCTCCTACAGCCATTATCTTTACAACAATAGGCCTAAAACAAGCTTCATTTCCACACACTTTTGTTTCAGTGTCAAATGTAGAACTGGCTCAGCTTAACTCAAACCAACAGATTTAAAAGTACACAGTATGTTCGGCTTTCTTCCTGGTACAATACATAGTGTCTCTTTCTTCTAGAAAACAAAGGATTGAAATATAAACACCATTGCAACCCAGATGTTTTTTAATGTAAGAAGACTGCAAATGTTCACTGCTTTTTTTTTTTTTTCCTTTATGGGGATGGTTGAAAAATCAAGACATGATTCTCAGTTGTTGCACCTGCTCATTTCTGGACATGGACGAGATGATGAAATTGCAGTTCACTGTGCTCCCTTTCCCATAATTGCTTCAGGAAAGCTTTGACTGATGCTGCCCAGGATGTGTTCAGTCAACTGAAACACATCATTCCTCCATAATTGTTCTTTTTCCATTGAAATAACTGAATTGCTTTAACTTTATTTTGGTTGCTTTTATCAGTAAAATAACATACCTCATACCATATTATTCCTTTTTTATTGTTCACACAAAAGTCGCCCAGAGCATGTGTGTATGAAGTGGAAACAATAAATAGTGTGCTGAGGCTAACTTTACATTTAGCTAGATGGCTGAGACAAACTTTACACTTAGCTAGATGGCTGAGACAAACTTTTTTTTTAAGTTCTGGGAGAGATTTTAGCTCAGCCTTTCTGGTTTAGCCACATGAGTTATAGCATCACAGAAAACAATTTAAGTTTTCATAGCCTGGTTCATTATCTTATTTTATTCTCATCTAAGAGATAGTATTTCCTGTACTAGATAAGCAAGAGATGTGAGAAGATTGAGGGTTACCGTTCATTATTATACAACTTAGGGCAAAGTCTACCTTTGCCTCTCAGAATGATGGAAAATGGGGACGTGATTCTCAGTGGTTACATACACTGTAAAGCAATAAACATTTGCAGTCCTGTTACATTTAAAAAAAAAAAAACCAAAAAAAAAAAAACAGCTGTGTTGCCGTGGTATTTATGCTTCAATCCTTTGTTTTCGAGAAGAGAGTGTATTCTACCAAGAACAAATTGGAATAAGAACTTGGACTTTTACTTCTATTGATTTGAGTTCATCTAAGTTAATTCTACGTTTGGTCCTGAAACAAACAAACGTGTGAAAAACAAATATAACCCTAACTTTGTATGTTGCTAAGTCCTAATTTTTGTCTCCAGTCCATCAATTCTGTACCAATTCTATATCTGTAAAGCAACACATCACTATTTTTAGCAATCATCTCCCCAGATTGGAAACCATACCTCTCAGTCATAGTTTTATTAAATTTTGCTGCAATGTCTTCACTTTGTACTTTCATCTCGTAGTACAACTTCTTTTATGATTCAGATACCAGCTGTGTTGAAAATCTCACTAGAAAGTTTTGTTAACAAAACATTAGTGAACCCAGTGCCGTCAACCAGGATGGACTCAGGATTATTGTATGTAAATAAGTGCCGGCACAGCCAATCACAGCATTCATTCATCATTAATCTTCTAAGTGATTCAAGTTCTGCCCCATGAGAGTTTAACACTGAAACATGAAATACAGGTTTTAGTTGTTACCTTTCTCACTGTTGTGATGGAATTACCAGACAAAAGCAAGTCAAAGAAGGAAGACTTTATTTTGGCTCACAGTTCAAGAGGCTACAGTTCATTGTTGAAGGAGTGTAAGGCAGCTGGACATATTGTAGCCCCATAAGAAAGACAGACAGGAAGTGGCCCAGCTAAAAAGTGATCCCTTTCTAGTCAGGTTTCACAACTTTTGGAGACAGTTCAACTGCCTGGTACCACATGCCTAAACTCATGAGCCTATGGATAAGTCCTCACACTCAAACCACAATGCTAGCAGAGTAGTTCTTCTGGGCCATTTCTAACATGGATCTGGAACATTTCCTTCTCTCTCACAACAGATTTGGCAGTCTGACTCTGGATTTGCAATTGACAAATAGGTCAACCTTGGACTTTAGATTTGGCAATTTCTTCGAACTTTGTACCTAGAAAATTCTGTTGGCTCTAAGAATGAGAAATTTAATTAGGAGTTTTCAGATTTCTTCTCTTTATCATCCAGAGGCCAATGTAGAAAACAAATGACACTAGGAAACCAGGTAAACAGAGAATTAAAGAACTGGAAAGTTAGAAGAAACGTGTGAATGAAAGACTCCCAAACTTAAACCAGCTTACCCAGGAAAGGAAATCCTCAGATCATTCCAAATACCTGGCTCAGAACAAGACCCCTCACCTAAACTCTCACAATTGCCTTAATATCTGCCAGACTAACACATTAGGTGTGCCCCAGCTTTGTTGCTGGCATCAGACATTTTCAAAACCTCACCTTGACTGCCAACAGTAACTACGACACAAGCAATGAACTGCAAGAAAATGCAGTTGATGGGATTTAATTTGCATCTGGAACCCTAGCTACAAAGCTCTGTGGAGAAAGCTAAGTTTTAGTTCTCCAAATCTGGAAGAGGAAGGGCTGGGATTAGTGTGGGCTACTTTTCAAGCCCAGATCCTGTATTTCTCCCAAGAGCTACAAATCTCCTTTCTGCTTCCAGTGACTCTCTATTGTTCAAGTAGAATTTCCCCTTATAGTGCAGCCTGACAATCCATATACCATAATTACACTCAAAGTTAGAAATGTGTATTTAATGTGTATTTTGGTTCATATATTATATACATTATATATGTATATAATGTGTAAAGAAAAGTAACAGAAAAGTTAGATGGTTAGCAAGAGTATTCCTGAGATAATCTATAATAACTTTCATGTTCAGGAGACATTTGTTTGATCATATCTGTGTTTACCTTTTAAACAGTAAAACAGATAATATGGTAAACCCAGCTCTACATGAGTCCCACAACAGAAATGCTCAAACCTTTGGAATTAAGATTTTTAGAGGTTTTAATTAAATGTATCAGAAGTAGATTTTGCCTCTAGAATCTTCACGTTCGTATATTGCTGTGGGTTACACATAACACATTGCTGAAACAGAACTCAAAGGTGGACTGTCCAGATACAATCTATCTGCTACTTGGAAATTAGATTAAGCAATGTGGGAAGCCAGGCAAGGCCAAGCTATTAACCTGTCTGCTGGAAGGAGAAAAGACATACTGCTTGTGTACACTGGGGCTTCTGATGTGATTGTTTCTCTAATTGATTTACACATAGACATAGCTGTTCACATTCCCTCAGTCAGAGTGTATGAATAGAAATGTGAATTTATAGTGTACAGTTGAATTGCCAAACTAGTGCTAGGAAAATTAGTGTCTATGAATGGGAAGTTTATTGTTCCCTCTTTTTTGTTGCTAATCATGTGATTCAATCCATTACCTTTACCTCTTTATATTTGGCCATGATGCACCTCTCTAGGATCCAGGGAAGACCCCCACTGTGACGCTAAAAGGGAAGTAAGAAGATTTGGCAATTCCCGTGCATATGTAAACTTGTTTTGCTCTCTGGGTGACTTAAAATGACATATGAAAATGCATAAATCAAAAAAAAAAAACATTACAGTGACCAGTATACTGATGCCACAGCATGGTGTCCCTAGTCAGGCCTGGCGGCACTCAGAGGAAGGATAGCAGGCTACCAAGAAGAAATTTGATACCCTGTGAGCATATACAGGGGGAGGAGGTTTGAGGTTTACGGCCTGTATTGTCCTTGGCTGGTGCCATAGTTTGAGCGGGACCCCTGGGTCCAAATCTGCCTCTCATAATGTTCTACTTGTAGGTTTCTAGGACCCTCTGGATCCTTCTACTTTGCTATTCTCCCATGCTTCTCTCATCTAGAGTCCCAATAGGATGTCCTCCCCTCTGTCCCAGTTTCCTGGTAAGTGAAGGCTTTCGTGGGACATGCCCCTTGGGCTAGTGTGCAGATATAAGTGAGTATATACCATTTGAGTCTTTCTGCTTCTGGGTTAACTCACTCATTATGATCATTTCTAACTCAATCCATTTATCCACAGATTTCAGGAATTCCTTGTTTTTAATAGCTGAGTAGTATTCCATAGTGTATATGTACCACAGTTTCTTTATCCACTCTTCTACTGAGGAACACTTAGGCTGTTTCCATGTTCTGGCTATTAAGAATAAGGCTGCTATAAACATGGTAGAGCAAATTTTCTTGTTGTGTGCTGGAGCATCTTCTGGGTATATTCCAAGGAGTGGAATAGCTGGGTCTTGAGGAAGCCCTATTCCCATTTTTCTGAGATAGTACCAGATAGATTTCCAAAGGGGCTGTACTAGTTTGCTTTCCCACCAGCAATGAAGGAGTGTTCCTCTCTCTCCACATCCTCGCCAGCATGTGGTGTCACCTGAATTTTTGATCTTAGCCATTCTGATGGGTGTAAGATGGAATCTCAGAGTTGTTTTGATTTGCATTTCCCTGATGACTAAGGAGGTTGAGCATTCTTTAAGTGTTTCTCAGCCATTTGATACTCCTCTGTTGAGAATTCTCTGTTTAGTTCCAAGCCCCATTTCCTAATTGGGTTATTTGGTTTGGTGGTGTTTAATTTCCTGAGTTCTTTATACATTTTGGATATTAGACATTTGTCAGTTGAAGGGTTGGTGAAAATCTTTTCCCAGTCTGTAGGCTGTCGCTTTGTTCTCTTGACAGTGTCTCCTGCCTTACAGAAGCTTCCCAGCCTCATGAGGTCCCATTTATTAATTTAGCAACTCCAATTTTGATTTTCCCCTTTCTCCCAGTAACCATAAATCTATCTTTGCTCCTGTGAGAATAATTATTATATATATCCTACATAAATACAATTGAACAACATTAGCCATTCTGTTATGGGTTTATTACACTTAACATAATGTCCTCAAAGTCCTCTCTCATATTACTTCCATCCTTTCTTAACATTTCAATAACTCCTTACTGCACATATATACTGAAAATTTTAAATATAATAGCTTTGTTATTAATTATTATGATTATCATTATTATTAGTTTATGTGTGTATATGAATCAGAGAGAGAGAGAGAGAAATGAGAGAGAGAGAGAGAGAGAGAGAGAGAGAGAGAGAGAACAGGCTTGTAAGTGTCACAGCCACAGCAAGTGTGTGACAATCATATCCTCATGCTAGAATGTCATGCACTTTTACCCACTGAGCCAGAGTGCCCACCCCATATATGCTGTATTTTTAATCTATTCACCTTGTTATACAACACTGTGCCTGATCTAGTTTTTATAGATTTAATAGTCTTTAACTTTATAAGTGCAATCTGAATGGTACAGGAAAAAGAAAGTGAACTTGAAAAGTATTGAAGTCTTGATATTTTGTTCATTTTTACACCTATTGATACCATTTACACATCTTTCATTCATTTGTCAATGAAATCCAGGTTATCAATGATTATGGACATCAATCATATATGTATCATTTTTTTCTATCCATAAAGTGTAATCTAGCTGAAAAGAACATTTACAAGGAATAAAATATTTCCTTTAAAGTTACTTCTTCCCAGCTCTGACTTTAGGGCATACTGATTTAACAATAGAGACTAACCAACACACTTGTGTTTTATGTATACATTTGCTCAAGCCCCAGAAATAATTTAGGGGGAAAAGGCATTGGTTGGTAATCAGTTGTTGACAATAAAACATGACTTTAATTTCTCCCTAAGCCCTAAATATTGGATTTTTCCACCCGTTTTCATAAGTGTATAAAATTAACAAAAGAAAATGATTTTGGAAAGTGCTAGAGGTTCTAGCTATTTTTGAAGATAACTTAATTTGAACTTCTTATGACTCCTACATTTGCACAGATTTTAAGCAGAAGTGGAAGATAGTGTGGACGTTTTAGACAAAGAATGTAGAGCCACTTGTACCATGTATCAAAGCACAGGCCCCCTTTCCTGCTAGAGTAATTCGTTTCAAATGAAAAAACAGGTCCAGGAGGGTTGTGTGAGCAACAAAGAGATGGGCTGAACAGTTAAAACAGCCCTGATATCTTTCTTTTTCTTTTCTTTTCTTTTTTTTTTTTTTTTTTACTTTTTTTCTGCTAATTAAAATATTTATTTTTTTATATCTTTTTAAAAATAAGAATTACATATACAGTACATTCTAAGCACGAGCTGAATCACATATATAGTATGTTGTAGCATATTTATGTGTAGATATTAAACTATCAACCTTCGGTTACAAATCCAAGCTAAATTTTGTTGCAGATTATGTTTATTTTTTAATTAATTTATTTTTTTTGAAAAATAACAGTCATAGGGGAGGGGAATAATGGGAAAATGGGGGGGAGGAATGGGAGGATACAAGGGATGGGATAAACATTGAGATGTAACAAGAATAAATTAATAAAAAAAAAAGAAATCAAAGAGAAAAAAAAAAAAAGAAAAAGAAAATCATTCATATTACATCTCAATTGCTATCCCATCCCGTGCATCCTCCCATTCCTCCCTCCCTCCTGCTTTTACCCCATTCCCCTTCCCTATGACTGTGACTGATGGGGACCTCCTCCCCTTGAATATGATGCTAGGGTATCAAGTTTCTTCTTGGTAGTCTGCTTTCCTTCCTCCGAGTGCCATAGGGTCTCCCCATCAAGGGGACATGGCCAAGTAAGGGGCACCAGAGTTCATGTGAAGGTCAGTCCTCAGTCTCCACTTAACTGTGGAGAATGTTCTGTCCCTTGGCTAGGTCTGGGTAGTGGTTTGATGATGACTGCACATATTGTCCTTGGTTGGTGCCTTAGATCGAGCAGAACCCCTGAGCCCAGATCTGCCTGCCCATCATAGTGTTCTTCTTGTAGGTTTCTAGGACCCTCTGGATCCATCTATTTCCCTATCTCCTATATTTCTCCCACTTCTAGGATGTCCTCACCACTATCCCATTTTCCTGGTAAGTGAAGACTTTCATGAGACATACCCCTTGGCCTAGTGTCCAGATATAAGTGAGTATATCCTATTTGAGTCTCTCTGCTTCTGGGTGGTTAGCTCACTCATTATGATCATTTCTAGTTCAATCCATTTGTCCACAAATTTCAGAAATTCCTTGTTTTTAATAGCTGAATAGTATTCCATAGTGTAAATGTACCACAGTTTCTTTATCCATTCTTCTACTGAGGGAAATTTAAGCTGTTTCCATGTTCTGGCTCTTATGAATAAGGCTGCTATGAACATGGTTGAGCATATGTCCCTGTTGTATGCTGGAGCATCTTCTGGGTATATTCCAAGGAACTTCTTTAAATTAATTTATTCATATTACATCTCAATTGTTATCCAATCCCTTGTTTCCTCCTGTTCCTCCCTCCCTCCCACTTTCACCCTTTTCCCCTCCCCTATGTCTGTGACTGAGGGGGACCTTCCCACCCTATATGATCATAGGGTATCAAGTCTCTCTTGTTAATAGCCTGTTATCCTTCCTCTGAGTGTCACCAGACTTCCCCATCAAGGGGACATGGCCAAATATGGGGCACCAGAATTCATGTGAAAGTCAGTCCCTGAAACCACTCAACTGTGGAGAATGTCTTGTCCATTGGCTAGATCTGAGTAGGGGTTCAAAGTTTACTGCACCAACTGTCCTTGGATGGTGCCATAGTTTGAGCGTGACCCCTGGGCCCAGATCTGCCTGAGTGAGTTAACCCAGAAGCAGAAAGACTCAAATGGTATATACTCACTTATATCTGGACACTAGCCCAAGGGGCACGTCCCATGAAAGTTTTCACTTACCAGGAAAGTGGGACAGAAGGGAAGACTTCCTATTGGGACTCTAAGTGAGAGAAGCATGAAAGAATAGGGAAATAGAAGGATCCAGAGGGTCCTAGAAACCTACAAGAAGAACATTTTCTCACTTTCTATTGATAATTCATGGTAATAATTTAAATATTTTATCTCCAAGTATGTTTATTGTTGTTTTCTTAAACAGTGAAAAACAAAATATTGCTAATTGATAGGAATTGTTATTCCTGTCATGCACCTTCTCCATGTTACTGTCTTTTGACATGCTTCAATTAATTCCCTGATTGCTCCGCTTTGCCAGCACCTAGGCTTCGACAGTGGCAGTTATGGATGAAGAATGGGCATGGAAAATGGCCAACTTAGTTAATCATCTAAGATTTACTTTAAGACCATTAATTATTAAGTTTTTAAAGCAGGAGCAATGGTTTCTATGTGACTATAAATTGATTTCAGTTGCAAGGTTGATTTTGCTGTAATATTAGAAAGGCAATTACTGTCTTAAATCCCCCAAACCTTAATGTATCTTTCAGTTAGAAAGTCAGCTTCTTGTCATCCGCTGTGACAACATATCTGAGATAAACAACTTGAAATGAGGGTCCATTTATTTTGACTCCTCATTTCTGAACTTTCGGACCAGGGTTGTCTCTGCCAGGGTAAAGCATCTGAGGCCCATGTTGAAGCATGACATCATGTCAGAGACATGTGACAGAGCCTGGGTACCACATGGCAGTGGGCAAGCAGAGGGGAGGATGCTCGTATTTATAACAAATTAATCCCTCATGCCCATTAAATGAGTACTCATAAGTAGATTTAATCCATTGATGAGGCCAGAGCTTGTGTGATTAAATCACTCTCTAAAGGCCCCATCTTTGAACACTCATGCATTGGAGCCCAAGCATAAAGCACAGAAACTTTTAGGAAACAATGAAAATCCATGTCAACCCTTTTGTCTGCCATTAAGCCGAATTCAAAAAGAACAACAATTTATGGGCGATTAGATGTGAGTGAGGATTAATATTCAACTACGTATAGACTACCTGGTCTACACCAACTATTTAAACTCTCATCCTCTGTGTTTTTATCTATTATAGTATCCAACACTTTCCATGCTGTGTTAGTTGTGAAATGCTCCATATAAAATACCTGACAAAGTAATTAAAATTATAGTTGTTTTTATAACCCAAAGTGTAAAATGTAAGTTAACCTAAAAATATGAAAAAGTGTGAAATACGAAGAACATTCCTTTTACCTCTCTAACTTTTGCTAGGTAAAAATTCCAACAGTTTTGTAATAGATGTGAGTACAAAAGCCCTGATGCTAAACAGAGCAAAGTGATGATATGGGGTCCACTTAGCTCCAACACAGCTCAAACACCAAGACAATGCAGATGACAAAAATTTATTGTAATCAAGCTGCTATTGATCAGTCAGGGCTACAGAACAGACTTGGGAGCTGAACTGTGACCCTGCGCCAGAATGTTACAGAGTTTTTAAGCTTGGAAACCACAAACACCTGTGCCAAGTTATAGTTACATTTTTCCACCAATCAGGATGTAGAGACAGGGGATTTCTTTACATGGTTGATCTATGCCAACTGATAAAGAATTTAGGTTTTTACAGTCCAACCAATCAAATCCATTTGTTCTTACTGTGGTTAGGAACAGTCAGTCATTCTAGAACAGTCATAATGTTTTGGGGAGGAAAAGATGAATAATGGAACAGTTTAGCTATTGAGCTCCCCTAGGGTCTGGGACCTTGGAATTGGTTTCCGCCTAGGATTAAATGGAGTCTGAAAACAAAATGGCAGTACTTAGGACAAGTTTCTTTGCTTGTTCCCAACATTGACACTATTTGTGTTGTGAGCAGCATGGTCTCTACAGTGTTTATGCAAGGAAAGGGAACAGTGTGAAGGTGCTGCTGTTTGCAACAGTGATTTGGCAGCAGCCACAGCTGGAGCTCATGGCCCTAGAGATCCCATTGGCATCTTATGTAGAAATTACTTGTGAGGTAGTCACAAATTCCACCTCATGTTCAATAACCTGGATTAGGACTTAATGCTTCTTACGGTTGTTCCATGAAATACATTTCTTGTCAGTGTGGCAGATACCTAACAGGCCAGATGGGAAGGATTCCTGCTTTGGCTTGGATTTCAGACCACAGTCCAGCAAGGTGAAGAGGGCCTGGCCACAGGAGCTTATAAGACAGCTTGTTCAGATCGTCACAGATCAGCTCATGCTGGCACTAGGGGCAGATATAACCTTCAAGACCCATCTCCAATGACTGACTTCGGCTGTTTAGGCATGTGGTCCAAAGGTTCAACTATCTCTTAAAAAACAAAAACAAAAACAAAACAAAATAAAACAGTACCACCACCTGCAGACATCAGCCTATGTGCAACATCTCAGAATCAGTTCATGACAGTTGATAAATACCTAGAAAGCAGGATAGCAGCGTTTATCATGACTCAAACATTTCCCCAGTCAAGTATGCATGTAGCAGAGTAGAAGAAATTATAGTGACAGAGACATTTACAATAAGAGCTGGTGGGAGGGGGGGGGGGCTGGGTCTTCTTGGAATAAATGGATCATATAATCCAACACACAAAAAGCTTTTCCTAAAAGGTGTTGGAAACCATGTCTCTATGGCATTCCTTTATAAATAAAGTGACCTATCACTTTTCCCTAAGAGCCTGCAGGTTAAGGGCATGGTTTTAGAAAGGAATAAATGCCACATGTCCCTGCCACTTCCACAAAAACATGTGAAGAGTCACCATTTTACTGATTTTATCCATCAGCATCCTCTGACTACTTCAGAAACTTCCTTGCATGTCTGCATCCAGTGGCTAATGAAGAGTTAAAGAAATGGAAGCAAACTCACTTCATGTCTAGTTTGGTAAAGGAAGTTGCATTTTGGCAACAGGGCCACAGGTAGTTGTTTGAGTGGGGTTTTCTGAGCTCTATAAAAGATGCTCATCGTCCAGTGCTTTGGCAATGAGTTAGCGATTTGGAATTTAAGAGACGCAGTTTTTGACTTTTATGTCTTTTGTTTTATTCTTTAAAAAATAAGTTCATCCTTATTTTATGGAAGCAGCCATCTTTTGGCGTTTTGTATATGTGTATATGTATAGATGCCCACATGCATACTATGTCATGCCACGTCACATGGAGGGAATTCAGAAAACAGCTTGAAGGATCTTAACTCTGTCTCCTTCTACCTTCTGGAACCAGGGGGATCAAATGCAGTTTGGCAGAGTTGGCAGCAAGTACCTTTGCCTGCTGAGTCATCTCACTGGCCAATGGTCATTTATATATGAATCTGAAAAAGTGCAAAACATTTAGGATTTGAAAATCATCGAGACAATTCTTTTCTAATTCTAACAAAATTTTCATCTTGAATTTTAGTTATATTCTTTGGATTTTTCAATTTTATCTCATTTACAGTATTTTTAAATATTTTATCATGACAGTGCTATGATTTTCACAGTTTTGGCACCCTGTATGGTTGTATAATCTATGTAGAAAAATGATGTAGCTTTGTGTTTAAGATTCTAAAAAATAATTATTTAATGTCTGTTATTGGAGATTTTATACTTAACAGTGACTATAGGAGGGGGAGACCTGGCGGCACTCAGAGGAAGGATAGCAGGCTATCAAGAAGAGACTTGATACCCTATGAGCATATACAGGGGGAGGTAATCCCCCTCAGGAACAGTCATAGGGGAGGGGAATAAGGGGAAAATGGGAGGGAGGGAATAATGGGAGGATACAAGGGATGGGATAACCATTGAGATGTAACAAGAATAAATTAATAGAAAAATAATAATAATAAAAAAAAACGGTTCCCAAATTCATGGTTGAGTTGGAGAATTAACCATTACTTACACACCTAAATATATACAAAGGGTAAAATTGAGTTTGTAGTGGATGCTAGAGAGAGGGGTAACTATGCTAAGAGTACATAAAGTTAGAATATAAAATAAGCATGCAGAAGTGAATACTTATTTGGGGACCTCAAGGGTAATCTGAAGAAAGAACAGAGGGAAGTGGAGCCTCCAATGAGGAAACTGGGGGAAGGTACGGATGTACTTATGTTGCTGGTTGTGTCTATAAAAATACCAGAAACAAATCTAGACTTGGAGCTGAGGGAGATGATAAGGGGAGCCCACGATGGAGCAGAAGGGGAAGGTTAAGGCCAGGCTGGACAACACAGTCTTGGCTAACGGGCTTTCTTTTTATTGTAAGGAATTTTAAGCAGGTGACTACTGTGATCACAGTGTCCATACATTTTAAAGCCTAGCCAGCTGTATAGGAGAATGAGATGGGACCAGGATAGGTGTGGGTAGAATGGAAGAGCTATTTCAGTCTACCAGGAAAGAGATATTGTCTGCACAGACTAGAATCCATTTAGGAACTTGTGGATAGAAAGAAAAAATGAGAAAGAAATAATATAAACTTCATGTAGTCCACCTTTCTGATTTCAGTGGTATAATAAAAGTAAAATCAGAAGGTAAGACTCCTTTGTTCAGTAAATATACCTTGATGCCTGGTTCTATTATGGGATTTGATAACTATATGAGGTAAATTAGCTTGAATTGGTCATCCTGTGATGTATGTGCATATATGTGACATATGTGTTAGGTATATTAGTGTATATATAGCTATATACGATGTGATAAATGTATTCAGCTTTGCCTGCTGGTTTGTTAAATGTTTAGATTTTGTATGTGTGTGTCTATGTGTGGTGAAACATGTTCACATGTGCACACATTCACGTGGAGTCCAGAAGTTGGTGTTGGGTGTCTCTTCCATCCAATCTCCAACTTATTTTGTGAGACAGGATCTCTCACTGTGTGTGGATCTAACCAACTCAACAGGTTGGCTAGCCAATCCCAGCGGCCTCCTGTCACTGCCTCCCAAGTCCTGGGACTTCAGGTGGGAACTACCATATCTTGGTGTTCATGGGGCTCAGAGATCTGAACACAGGCTCCTATCCTTGTGTAGAAAACACTTCACTTGCTGAGTGGTTTTTTCATTTAAAGGGGTCTTTATTTTTCTTTTATGTGTATGCATGAGTGCCTGCATGTAGATGTGTGTAGAATGCCTACTGGGTCCAAAAGAAGATACGGATCCTCAAAACTTGTGATTCACCTTATGTGAATGTTGTGAGTTGAACCCAGATCCTTTGGCAAAATTGCAAATGCTCTTAGCCTCTAAGCCAAGCTCTCCACCCCCAGATTTTATTTTTATTTGGAATACACGTAGAGTTACTGTTCTAGTAAAATTGCTCATCAATACAATAGATTATGACATGTGGTTTAAGCTTGTATAATGTAAGCTGTTATTGACTAATACAGTTCAGGACCAATTCAACAGTGAGTAGGTATATAAAACTGAGGTCAGGAACATAGCCTGTGCCAAAGGATACCAAAGTATTCATGTTACTACTAACGTGAGTTTGTGGTCATTTTCAGTGACTGTAAATATTGAAGTTCTATCTATCATTTTTCATTTTGCTAACCATTCTGGCATTTGATATTGTGTAATTAATGCCAAGTAACAGAGTTCAAGTAGTTGGAAGAGGGGCACTCATACTTACAATTCTAGAATTCAGGAATATGAGGCAAGAGGATTGCTTTGAGTTTGAGGCCAGCCCAAGCTATAAAGCAAGACCCTTTAAAAACAAAAAGAAAATATACAGAAGAATGTGACAACTCAAGATGTAGACAGTTGCTGAAATCAGATTCATGAAAACAAGATCAGAGTCTGGGTTTCGCACAAAGCAGCTGTGGTCTTTACTGAATTAGTGACAATTTACCATATATCCCCAGTCTTTACATTTGTAGAAGTCATTGTCATTATGGCTACCAGAACGCTTAACAGGGTGTATGTAGACAGTGTATAACAATTTCTCAAAATCAAAGAATGTCCAGGCTCTTATAGAAGTTCAATAGTCCCCCCTCCTCTCTCTGTCTGTCTCTCTGTCTCTCTGTTTTTGTCTTTCTCTCTCTCTCTCTCTCTCTCTCTCTCTCTCTCTCTCTCTCTCTCTCCTCTCTCGTCCTCTCTCTCTCTCTCTGTGTGTGTGTGTGTGTGTGTGTGTGTGTGTGTGTGTGTGTGTGTGTGTGTGTGTGATGGAAGGGAGATGGTTAGGAAAGCAGATTACAGGTTCTGGGGTAGGGGGCAGCTTGGAAAAAAAGATTCCTAGTTCAGATCCCAGCTCTGCTACATAAGACTTATACAAATCTGTGCAAGTTCCACACTTCTGCTGAGATCGAATGTTCCCTTACCTTGAGCTGTAATAACAGCAGGCATATCTCACAGGCCTTTGCAAGAATTAAATAAATACATACCTCTTAGAATTTAGCCCAATGCAGAAGAAACGCCCCTGAAATGCTTACATGAATTAAACATTTATGTAATTCTAAATAGGTTAGGCCTAAAATTCATTACCAAGAGGATCATTAAGGATGTTATGACAGTGTTCGGTGAAGAAGGGGAAACGGGTGGAAATACAGAGCTGTGTTGAACTGCATGCTATCTTAAAAGCTATATTATGGTATCATTTTACTCATCTGATGTAGTAAAAATCAATGCAATTCATGATAATGATTTACCTTAGAAAAAAATCACATAAGACTGTCTGGAAATAATCTTCTGCTTATTGATCAGCCTCCAGCCCAATTCCCTTTTCTCAACCAATTTTTCAGTGCCCTCTAAGCAGTTTCAATGTAATTACAAACATCTGGTCCCACTGACTTCTTAATTTTACAGTTATTGCCCAAGCTCCAGACACTCTTTTTAAAAGTGCTGTTTTATTGTTCATTTAGTCAAAATGAGGCCCGCTCTGAGTGCAGTTTGGTAGCTGCAATATCCTCATTTCTGGCCACCCAGAGAGATAATGTTTACTGCTTTGTTCTTTTTAAATGCATGGGCTTGCCTCCTGAGCATGTTTCTTCGCGTTTTCCAGCCACTTCCTGTTTTCTAGCCACCAGATTGGGAAATAGAGAATATCAAAATCTTTGAAAAGGGGATAGGATGCTTTATGCTCATTCGGCTCACTCCCTTCCCCACATTTTCTGAATTATTAAATGGCTAGCTGCTGTGTTTTTCTAGGAGGAAAGTGTAACTACTTTAGAGACCATTTCTTAAAATACCTCAATGTCTTTGGTAGACACTGCATACATTGGGCATTGAACATATTGAAATCCTTGGAAATGTAGATTTTTCTTAAAGACTTTGACACCTTTGAAGAAGATACTTACTGTATAAAATTTTTTTAAAACTTGCAAAAGGCATCTAGGCAGCCTGTGTGTTTGATCTGTTCCTGGGGCACCAGGGCTGGAATCTCAGGCCCTCTGAGTGTCTGCGTGAAATTCTAAAGGTTTCTGCCCTCTGGGTTTCTAAGGCAGGGCTAACAATACCTATGATAGTTTGCTTTGCAGATACAAATGAAATTATGTGGATGGAATACACAAGGCAGAACTTAAACCATAACAGACACCAAACAAGCATTTCTTTCTTTATCTTTCATTTTATGTGGTGACTTTCCTCACCCACAAAAGAAACCTCTTTCAAAGCATCATTGTTTCAGTTATAAATAAAGTGATGTTTACATTATAAATAATACATGCCTCTGTTGTTACTTGAGTCTGGGGAAGGTGCTAAGTCTATGAATAGACACTGGAAAATGAACATTTATATTCCTAAACGTATTTAAGGTAAATATATATTATCCTTTTCTTACTAGTGTTGTTATTGCTACTCTTATTCTGAACAAATAAGGCAATATGTTTTGTTCTTACAAAACATGTGTCAAGTTAGTAATTCTCTTTCTGCCCTAATTTTGAAAATGAAGTTATTTAAACATAAGTACACTTATGCTTACTTCAAACATCAATGAGAAAGATCTCATTGTTTGTAGAAATTGTCTGTATTACTTACAATTAATGCATTTCAAAGAAGATAGTTTATCAGCTTGTGCTTTTATGAAATTTAAGACAATTTAATATGTGTAATAGTATCGATATTACTAGAGCCTGCTGTGATAACAGCATTCCGACATAAGAAGACTGAACAGAAAGTAAAGCAACTACGTCAAGTCACATGTGTTTGCACACAAATAGATCCTGTGCTTTCAGACTTTGAATCTGTTGTCTGTTAAATAACAAAACTTCATTATTCTATATAAGATGCAGCCATACCTATGTAGTTTTGCTATAATATATTTTTTAACTATGCTACTTATTGGCCTCTAGGAAACATATTGTTTACAATACATTTAGTTACCATGTACATTTATTTTTGATGAAAGTACTTAATATTCATAATCTTCCATACTGAAATTAAAGGAAATAGGTTCATTTAATTTTATTTCCTGCATCTTACTGTCTTTTAAACAACTGAAAAAACACTTTGTAGAACTCCTACACTTGCTTTTCTTTGTATTAGTAAAAGTGCCTCTGCCTCCCTTGGCAGGAACTTGAGCACTAACAGAGTTCACAGACGATCCTTATTATCGCGTGTCCAACAAGAGTAATAAGGTGCCTGAGTAGAAATGAAAAAAAAGACATCAACACACAAGGAAATGAAAAGAGTCTGAGAGTAGGTTGAATTGGGAGAAGTCAGACAAATACATGCTTTGTTCTAACTTATCTATTAGTTACATCTATAATAGCTAATCTCTCTGCTTCCTGGATTTCTTTCTTTTTTAAAAAAAAAAAAGTATTTATTTTATTTATTGCATGTGAGTGCTTTATCTGCAGAAGAGGGTATCAGATTACATTATAGATGGTTGTGAGCCACCATGTGATTGCTGGGAATTGAACTCAGGACCTCTGGAAAAGCAGGTGGCACTCTTAACCACTGAGCCATCTCTCCAGCCCCACTTCCTGGATTTCTTTCCTTTGAAACCTTTGAAGGTTTTGCAACACCAAGGACCTTGATTAAGAAACCAATTTAACAGTGTCCAGTATGTGATTGCAACAATGACCAGCCATTTCATTTCAAAATTCACAATTTTATCAATCCATAATTTCTGGATTCACCAAGTTTTGAAATCTCAATTGTCTTCGTAGCCCATTTACCCTCAATGCCCTGCCCTTCCTGAGCTGACTAGCCAGTTATTGTCTTTTCCCTGTTATGTGAAGACTTTGATGTCTGGTTGCTGGTATCACCCTGTACCATTATGCAACTTGTGACTCATATAGTCTACCCATTTTCAAAATAAAATAGAATAATAATTCTGAGTCTCAAAGTGAAATTAGTTCCAAAAGTGTTGAATAAAATTCTGTAGGCCTATAACTAGTGTGTCTACAAGCCCTCAATGTCCCCAACCAGAAATTAACGCCAGACACATGCACAAGTATGGGTCAGGTTTCTCTGAAGAAATAGACACCACATGTCAATTCTTTATTATCAATATTATATGCTAATTATATATTACTTTCACACCACTATGAGCAAGATTACCAGTATGAGTGGTAAGAGACACACAGTCTGTAACATCGGGTCCCAGGAAAGCTGGTTGAAATGACACATATTCCCAATCAATTGTAAGTCCTGAGAACTAGGAGTTCCAAGGACAAGAAAAGATTAATATCCCATCTCTCCAGCCTTTCCCTATCGCTTAATCTACTCATATGTTCAACAGGCTGGAGGTCAGGTGCACTGGGGAGAGCCATCTGCTTCTCATTCAGCCCGCCAGTCCAAGTGTTGCTGTCCTCTGAAAACCCTCTCACTGCCACACCTGGAAATGGTGCTTCATGAGATACCTGGTCATCCTGTGACCCAGTCCAGTGGAGGCATAAAATTAATGATCAGAAAAAAATTGATACACTTTTGCAGAAATAAGAACAGAAATATCTACCAAAATGTGGCAGGTACAAAATGCTTTGAACTTCAAATTATTCTAAAACTTTCTCAGTGTCCATGTCTGCCTACTCCTGGTTTGTGTGATTTTCCTAAGGCTTTGTTATTACCTATAAGTGGCTTATTCTCACTTTTCCTTCCAGTTAACATTTTTAGCCAAGCGACATAAATTTGATCCTGCTATCTCCCTTCCTAAACATTCTCTATTTGGTTTCCTTAAATTTGGAAGTACTTAGGAACATTCAAAATGTATATTTTAACAATGAAGACATGTCTAAAATATGTTATCTGAAGTGAAAACATTAGACTTTGGACATATTTGAAATGTAAATGATAATGTGATTTTTTTCAAGATAATGGAATTGATGAAATTAAACAAAAGCCTATGCTGAGAGATTGAGAAGATCAGGGAAAGCTCTAGAGCTAACCAGATAAAACACTTGCATCTTATCTGTGTGCTCTGGATCTTTTACATTGTCAATCAATGCTCTAAGATTTTCAGTGAGATCACACTTCACTGCTGGGAAAACTCTTTGAGTTAACTGAAGGTTACAAAAACAACCATCAGGCCCCTAAGAAGCTACAATCTGTAGATACTTTTCCTTTGAATGTAGCAGCAAGTGCATGGTCCTAGAAATCACATCAAAAGTGTCTGAAACATAACCCACCAATGACTCAGCTACGTAGCCTTATGCATCGGTCAAGTTAGCAATTCCTGAATCTACTATTTCTAATGTCATTAGCTTCTGGAGCTCATGAGCCATGGTGCCCTCCTCTTGCTGAGCTGACCCAGAGCATTTAGTCTATATTGTTTATTTGAAGAGTGATGTTTGCCGCCACTCCACCACACTGAGATAAGTTCCAAGGCACTGTGACTTAAAAGTTGACAGGCTTTCTACAGTAGAGGAAGATGACATAAAAATGAGTTCATAATTATGAGTGAACTCACTGTACTTCTGTGTCCTATATCATGTTGATGTTATCCTGAGATGGTGAAGAGTATCAAATAAATTTATTTAAAACATAAACACTTAGTATTTGTAGAAAAAATTTAAAACAATATTTTACTTAATCATATTTAAATTCACACAGTATTTTTTAATTTTTTAGAAAGAAAACTTTAATTTTCATTTTATTTCTAATTTTCTTTTATACAATGATAGAACTATTTTTCATTTGAATAAAATGCTGATGACTTTCAGGGGTTCAGGGGTTAGGTAGCCATGGCAAACCTTAGTAAGCTGGAGACCAGAAAGGGAGAAATAAATTCATCCAATGACAATGAAGTGGGGATCCCAAAAAAGCAGCACGTGTGTGTATTTGGGATAAAAAGAGTTTGTGCTGGTAGTTCATAAGAGATGCTGTAAAGCAAACAAACAAACAAACAAACAAAACACTGTGAAACTTCAAAATAGTATTAATATTGTAAAATTTATTTGTTCTAGTACTTTTTTGACATTACAAGTGTATTATGTACTAATGTTTTTGAAGATCTGAAAAAATTGAAGTGGAGAAATTCCAGTAATTATACAGTGAACTCTCACCATCTTCCTCATTTTTTGTGTTTATTTTCTACAATTTCATTCACCGTAGATGTTCTTACTGATGAGATAGTCCCAAAGCTGCCAGGAGAAGACTGATGGCTCACTAGATGCCCTTGATAAGTGTGTTTCCATGTTATAGTTTGATGGTCAGAATCTCAAAGGAGAGCCCAGTCTTACTCTAACATATTTTCCTTGAGCTTAATGAAAACTTGAAAGACAATATCTAGAGCAAAAAGGAATTTTGTAAATGTTACTGAAATGTAAAACAATTACAATTTAGGAAAATAAATGAAAACTATAACATTGTTTCTGTTATTTCCACATTCACACATTATAATCATCCTTAATATTTAAGTTTTGTGATTTAAGTATTTTTAATTTAACTAAAAGCTGACTAGATATATTTCAAATATGTGTATTTACTTGTTATATATGGGTGTATTTATAATCAGATATACATATAAAATAACATGGCATGTACTACATATTTTCTGCACATGATAGTCTCAGAAAACCTCGTGCACTTCCCTTCATGGACTTTTAATACAAGTTATGACCTTTTCCCATGATTTTTCAGAAATCATGGAGAATTTCAAAAAACATGAGCTAAACTCCAATTTAACGTGTCAAAGTGTATGAAAATTTTGTTTTACCAAAGAGATGGCCAGAAATGCAAATTAGGGTTAGAATACCATTTTGAAATAAATAGAAAAATGTGAGTCTTAAATATACTATTATCTAATGCAAATGTCGCAGCAGAGTGGCTTACATGATGAGACCTCAGTCCTTTTTTAAACTATTACTTTACAAATGTGAACACTGTTAAAAAAAAGTTTTCCTTACTCTCACAGGTAGGCTACTTTGCAAGTGATAGAGACACACAAATCATGACATAGTGTAAAGGTTCCCAAGCTTAGCTATCTCAAAACACTTAAAAATTTTAAGGCATATGCCATTGTTGATTGCAAGACAGGAGTCGACAAATGCTAGAGGGAGGGTAAATTGAAGAGTGTGAATTTTATTGCAAAGATGCAGGAATAATGGATAGAGGCGAGAAAGGAGAGATAGTTGGTGTGTCTTGGAGGAGGTCACAGTTGGTGGTACCAGTTTTGAAGCCTCAGCTCTTTACCACAGGGGGTAGAAGGTCTACTCTGATCTTCTGTCAAGCAACACATCTTATTTCCCTTCTACCAAGAGAATGCGCTCACACCCATTTTCATGTGCTCTTTCCTTCACCAATCAGTTTCTAAATGCCATGTCTTATCTGTACTCCCATGTCCTTTCCCAGTGCTATGTTTAACACGAAAATATACTTTTGTAAGGCGAGGTTGTTTTCAAGACATATATTGACAAGGTATTTACATGGCTGCTTAATTGAAATTTCATTTCAGGAGAAGCATTTTAATTTGACCTGCAGAACATGCACGCCTCCAGCTGGGTCAGTCAAGCTGGGGCGACACCACCAACTGTGGACTTGAGTAACAAATGCTTATCTTAGGAAAACAGGGAGTTGCCACAGAGAAAGGATGCTTCAGACAGTGTGTGACTAGTACATTGGATGTTTTTTATTCATGTGGGCGAGCACTGGGCTCTGTTGTAATTATATGACCCAAGATTCAGTGTCACAAAGCAATGCAGAAAATCTGTTGCAAAGGGCCACAGAAAGAGAGGGCAAGGAATGAATATGGTGTTTAGTGTAATTTCCAAGACTAACCGAAGGCAATTCTCTACCATTCTATAACCAAAGATTTCAAAGATACTAGTACAAAACATTAAATATCAAACCATTGTATAAAAACAATGAATAAATTTGTGATTCAAAAACACAGGAATTTATTAGAGGTAGGAACCACAACAACAGTGAAAACTTGTCTCTGATTTTACTGTCAAAAAAAAAAAAAAAACATTTAGGTAATTAATTTCCACTAGACCTTTTGTATCTTTCTATTGAACTGGAAGAGATCTGTGGGCAATTGAAATAGAAATGTTGCCATGAATTCATTATCTTTTATTGCTAACATTGTGATACATCTTATTAAATAGTTATGTCCAAATTTATTTTTTAAAAAAACACTCTTCTGAACCATCCAGATCATTTCTATCTTGACGATCCTACAAATATTTGTGGGCATAAGATGTTCATTAATGGGGCTAGAGAGATGGCTCGGTGGTTAAGAGCACTGGCTGGTCTTCTTCTAGAGGATCCGGATTCAATTCCTAGCACCCACATGGCCATCTGTAACTCCAGTACCAGGGGATCTGACACCCTCATTTAGACATACATGAAGGCAAAACATCATTGTACATAAAGTAAAAAATGAGTAAATCTTTTGAAAAGATGTTTGTTAGTTTTGAATTACTTTGTTAGTAGTTTTATAGGAAGGATGATGAGAGGGAACCATGCACCATGCTTCACTTGGAGCAAAGGCTGCCCTGCTGGGGAGGCAAACACCAGCAGGCACCCAGAACACAGACCACACACAAGCAGGGACATATTCAGACTGACACACAGGCCACCTGGTGAACGCAAAAATGAAAGCCTCTCACCTCGAGGTCATATTTCTATGAAATCCACGCAAATGTGACAGTCTGACAGAAGGAGTTAATCAACAGATTACATCACTGTTTGCTTTAAGGTTCTCCAGACACCCAATGCCAGCTCTTATGTACTGACTCAGCTCCCTCTGCCCATGTGTCTAGCATTAGCCTTTTTGGGCCATGTCAGGTATCTTCATCACCCACAAGAACAAGACAAAGGCTTCTACACTTGAAATGTGTCTGTGAGGACACTATGCCCAATTGTCTACACTATGATTGTCCTTACTCTGCCATGAAGCATCAGTAGTTGTGCTGAGACAAGAAAGCTGGTAGCTGTGCTTTTTTTAAATTAATTTATTCATATTACATCTCAACGTTTATCCCATCCCTTTTATCCTCCCATTCCTTCCTCCCTCCCATTTTCCCCTTACTCCCCTTCCCTATGACTGTGACTGAGGCAGACCTCCTCCCCCTGTATATGCTCATAGGGTATCAAGTCTCTTCTTGGCAGCTTGCTATCCTTCCTCTGAGTGCCACCAGGTCTCCCCATCCAAGGGTCATGGTCAAATATGAGGCACCAGAGTAGCTGAGCTTGGCAGACGGTTCGGGCCCTGAGAATCTAGCTGAGTTCAGCATGTGGTTCAGGCCCAGTGTCCTGGATGGACTTGGCAGGCAGTTTGGGCCCTGAAACTCTAGCTGAGCTTGGCGCGGTCCCAGCCCTGAGACTCTGGCTGGACTCGGTGGAAAGTTTGGGCCCTGAGACTCTATCTGAACTCGGCGAGCTTAGTGTGTGCTTTGGGCCCAAGACCCTGGTCGGACTCAGCACTAACTGGCCTAAGTGTGTGGGATAGGCCTTGAGACCCATTTGGGTCCAGAGACACAAACTGGACTCAGTGCGTGGACGGGTTGGGCCCTGTGACACTAACCTGGACTCTGCAAACAGTCTGGGTCTTGAAACGCTACCAGAAAGCACAGACCAGCAGAGCACCAAAGCTCCAGGACTAAGGAATTCTCAGAGAGTTGTGCTTTTAACAGGTCAGCATAGTTCAAAACTTCAAACCTATACCATCTACAATATAAAAAAAAAAAAAAAAAACTTCACACTTGTATTCATCAACTTCTGTTGATAGAAGAGAATACTACGGGTAAGGTAACCTCATTTGTAAAAAAAAAAAAAACAAGGTTAATTCAGGCCATGGTTCTGAAGGCATAAGGCATCCACGTCTCAGTGGACTTCTGCTTCTCCAAGCCACAAGTGAAATGTCACGAGAATGCACAGAAGAGTAAAACACAGAGGATAGCTCTGCTCTGTGACAGCCCCTCATATGGCAGTAACTATGCCACTAAGTGATTCCTGCAGGTTTCAGCTCATTGGCCCAAGCAACTGGCCCCTCCTTCCTACACTGCTATACTGAATATGTGTCCTCCATTCCACAGGAATTTGGAAGATAAAATCTCGTCAAATCATAGCTGAGCCTAGTCACTTATCTGCAGGCCCCACTGTCATTGCATGTTTACTGTCTTTTAGGAAGCTGAGGTTGAAACTGAACAAGTATTTGTTGCACTGTGCCATCGTCCTTGTACGGTGAGAAAAATCTAAATCTAAGATTTGGTTTAAAATTGTTGTTGCCAGTATTGCTTTCAACATCATTACTCTTGCACATAATATTTTTTTGTATTTAAATATTATAGAAAATGTGTTTATTATGCATTAATTTTAAACTCACTGGGTATTTGTAAATGTAAATATATGCATGTAAAATGTGGAGTAATGTGTTTATATCTTGTGGAACTGGAGCATTATCCTGAGGGAAAATAAAGGGATTCTTTGGTTTTTTGAGTCAGTGGTTCTCTGGATAACCCTGGCTGTCTTGGAACTCACTCTGTAGACCAGGCTGGTCTCGAACTCACAGTGATCTGCCTGCCTTTGCCTCACTGAGTGCTGGGATAAAAGGTATGCGCCACTACACCCAGTTTAAGAGTGAATAACTTTACTCAAGTTTCATTTCAAACTTGTGATCATTGATACTTGCAAAAAAAAAAGTTCTGTCTTCCTTTTCTTTTATTGAAAATGGATTTTTAATGCAATATATTCTGATTATGGTCTCTCTTCTTCCAACTCCTCCCAGTTCCTCCCCACCTCCCTTCCCAACTCCTCCCAGTTCCTCCCCACTGCCCTTCCCAACTCCTCCCAGTTCCTCCCCACCGCCCTTCCCAACGGGATCCATACCTCAAATCAAACCCACTGGCCCCTGTTTCTGTCTCTCCTAGGAAAACAAGCAGACATCTTATGAATAATAAAAGAAAAATGACAAAAGAATATTTTAAATAGGATAAAACAAAATCAAACAAGCCAGAATAAAACAAGACAGACAAACAACAAAAAAGGAGCCAAAGAAAAAGCATTAGAGATAACCAAATGCTGCAACTCACTCATTTGCACACAGAGGAATCCCATAAACACACAAAGAAAGAAAGAAAGAAAGAAAGAAAGAAAGAAAGAAAGAAAGAAAGAAAGAAAGAAAGAAAAAAGAGAGGAGGAGAGGAGAGGAGGGGAGTGGAGGGGAGAAGGGAGAGGAGGGGAGGGGAGAGGAGAGAAAAAGAAGAAAGGAAAAAAAATACCTGGACACAACATTATAAGACAAAGAATCACCAAATAATGCCCTTGAGCTCATTTTCTACTGGCCATGTACTGCTGGCCATGTACTGCTGGACATGCTAGTCTACACTTAAAAGCTTAAGTGTGGTTTGTTTTCTGAGTGAGACTCCATTGGAGAAAAGTGACTTTACCTTTAAAGTTATCACCTGGGGCTAGCTTCTGGGTTAGGGATAGGGACATGTTTTCTCTTCTTTACTGTAGGACCCCATCTGGCACAGACCCCTGCAGAGCCTTTGCATGCCACCACAGTTGCTGTGATTTCATATGTGTGTCCATTATGTTGATAAGGCATTGTTCCTTGGTGTCTTCCTCATCTATGGCTCTTACACTCTTTCTGCCTCCTCTTCCAAAGGATGTCTTGAGCACCTCGGGGAGGGCATAAAGACAACCCTTTTAGAGTTGAGTGTTTGGGCTCTGGGTCTCTGTAGTTGTTGCCATCCCTGCAGCAGGAGGGAGCTTCCTTGATGATGACTGAGCAAGGCACCGATCCATGAGTATAGCAGAAGGTCCTTAGAATTGACTTTATTGCTTCATTCCTTTAGCAAAACAGTAGCATTTGGTTTCCCCCCTAGTCCCTGGCCTTGCTAGCCTCAGGTTCCTGGCCACTAAAACAGTGTCAAGTATGGGTTCCATCTAATAGAGTGGGCCTTAAGTCAAATCACATCTTCATTAGTTACTCTCACAAGCTGTGGCACTATTGCAGTAGTGTCTCTGGCAAGTCAGATAACCATTTCAGGTGAAATGGTTTGTAGCTGGGTTGATGTTTACTTCTCTCCTTTGGTAGCCTAAAGAGAGTCTTCCGGTACCATGAACATTAGTCTGCAGGGGTGAAGGCTCTAGGCAAGCACCAGATGAAAGTCGACGTGTTCAATGAGTTCTGTAGGTATGGGCTTCAGCAATGGGGCCTTAGTGTCACCTTGTAGAGAATACCCCATAGACTTAGCAATAGCCTCGGTTGTTTGAGGGCTCCCCGTGGGAGTCCTTTGTCCAACAACTCAATTAGATACAACTCATTCCCAGTACCTGAGGCTTCAGTTTGTGATGCAAGATGTCCAGTTGGGACTCTGTCCCACTCATTATTTCACAATTTCATTTAAATCATCTTTACATTTGTATATATTTCATGAAGCCTCTACTTCAGTAGGTTTCCGTACAACTCCTCAGATTTCCCTTAGTTTTAACTGTCCCAACCCATATTCTTTTCCACACCCCCTCTTCTGTCTATTATTGTTATTATTATTATTATTATTATTTATTATTTGTTTATTCGCATTATATCTCGATTGTAATCCCCTCCCTCTTATCTTCCCATTCCCACCCTCCCTCCTTCTTCCACCCTATTCCCCTCCCCTAGACCTCCTCCCCCACCATCTATCAGCCTATCAGGTCTCATCTGGATAGCCTGCATCCACTTCCTCTGTGTTCCCACAGGACCTCTCCACCAAGGGGCAGCAATCAAATCATGGCCGCCAGAGTTCATGTCAGAGTAAATTAGTTCCCTCGCCTCTTTATTTTATCTTCCTGTTCTATTCTCTCCTCACCCACCCATAATTATTCTATTTTCCTTTCCTAGGGAAATTCTCCCCTCCCACCTCCAAGCCCTTTACTTTGTACCTAACCTCTGTGATTATACGGATAATAGCTTGCTTACCGATGAGTTAACAGCTCACATATGAATACATACCATATTTGTTTTTCTGAGTCTTGGATTACCTCACTCAGGATGAGTTTTTAGCTTCATCCATTTACCTGCAAATTTCATGACCTCATTTTAATTAGGTCCTCATTTTAATTAATATTCTGTTGTGCAAATATACCACATTTTCTTTATCCATCTGCTGATGAATATCTAGATTGGTTCCAATTTCTGGCTATTATAAAAATAGAGCACTTGATCACTTGACCAATGAACACTTGGTCAAACAAATGTAACTGTGGTATGAACTCTTTGCATTTGCCCAAGAGTTATAGCTGAATCTTGAAGCAGATTGATTCCCATCTTCCTCAGAAACTATCACAATGATTTCCATAGGGGGTATACAAGTTTGCACTCCCACCAGCAATGGAGAAGCATTTTCTTTGCTCAATATCTCAGCAGTCGTGAGCTGTAACTTGTGTTTGTTATCATAGCCATTTGGTCGGGTATAAGATGAAATCTCAAAGTAGTTTTGATTTACATTTCCCTAAGAGCTAGGGATGTTGGACATCTTTTAAAGTGTTTCTCGGCCATTTGAGATTCCTCTGTTGAGAATTCTCTGTTTGGGCCTGTATACCATTTTTAATTAGGTTATGTGTTCCCTTGATACATGGTTCCTTGAGTTCTTTACATATGTTTGATATTAACCCTTTGTCAGATGTGTAGTTGGTAAAAAAAAAAAAATATATATATATATATATATACACACACACATATATATTCTCCCATTCTATAGCCTGCCACTTTATCTGGGTAATGGTGTCTTGGCCCTCAGAAACTTCAGATTCATGAATCATCATTTGTGAGTTGTTACTCTTAGTGCCTGTGCTATTAGCATTCTGTTAAGTAAGCTGTCTCCTGAGCCAGTGAGTTTAAGGTTCTTCCCCACTTTCTGTTATATATACTCTGTGGATATGGCCTTACATTGAGGCCCCTGATTCATTTAGAATTGAGCTTCATTCCAGATATTATGGACCTATTTGTATTCTTCCACATGTAGACATCCAGTTTGACCAGCATTTGTTGAAGATGCTGTCTTTTTCTGGTGTGTATTTATAGTCTCATTATTAAAACTCAGGTGTCCATAGGTATATGGACTTATTTCTGGGTCTTCAATTCTGCTCTATTGATCATGTCTGGTTTTGTGCCAATAGCATGCTGTTTTTATATTTCTGTAGTATAGTTTGAAACCAGGGGGGTATTGATATCACCAACTGTTCTTTTACTACTCAAGGGTATTTAAGCTATCCTGGGTTTTGTTTTGGTTTGGTTTTAATATGAAGCTGAAAATTGTACTTTCAATTATGTGAATAATTGGGTTCAAATTTTATGGATATTGTTTTTGGTAGTATAGAAAATTTTACTATATTAATCCTATTGATTCTTGAGCATAGGAGATCTTTCCATCTTCTAATATCATTTTCAATTTATCTAATGTCTTCAAATATTTATAAAACAAGTCTTTCACTTACTTGTTTAGAGCTATCCCATGATAGTTTTTATTTTTGAGTTTATTGTATATGTTGTTATTTCCCTAATTTCTTTCTCTGTCTGTTTGTCATTTGTGTATAGGAGAGTTTACTGATTGTTGTGTATTGATTTTGTATCCAGTCACTTTGGTGAAAATCTTATTCAGCTGTGGAAGTTTCCTGATGAAATTTTTAGGGTCATTTATGTACAGTACTATATCATCTGCAAATGGAGATACATTGACTTCTTCCCTTTCCTAGTTATATCCCCTTGATCTCCTTTAGTTGTCTCATTGCTCTAGCTAAGTTCATAATCTTAGTGGAAATGCTTTAAGTTTCTCTACACTTAGTTTTATGTTGCGTTGGCTATTGGCTTCCTGTAATCTGCCTTTATCTTGTATCTTTAGTCTCTTGAGGACTTTTATCCTAAAGGCATGCTGAATTTCATCAAAGGTCATTTCTACATTTAAGAGGTTTTTCTTTTAGTCTGCTTATTTTATAGATTACTTTTAGCAATTTATATATATTGAACCATCCCTGCATGAATTTAATTAAGTCTACTTGACTGTGATAATGCTTTGTAAATAAAACAAAAGCCAGAATGATTTGAAAATCTCATAGGTAGATACTTGGGAAAACATGTTTTTCAGAAACTGTTGAATATAGCCTTCAGTCTCTATGGCTTTATGATTGCTCCTAAAAATATATTTGCAACCCTCCCAAGATAATACATTTATAGATTGTCTTTGACTAAAATCAGAAAATTTAGTATACTAGTGAAAAAATAACCTAGCACAGAGTTTTGTGGACACATTTTTAAAGCCACAAAGCAGTTGAGTTGTGTTCTCTAACCAGTTCACCTATTAACATGCTGAGGGAATTAGAAGGTCCCATGGAGTTGCTAACACAAAGGTTGTAGAAGCTGCGCATGCTCTTCCATCAGTGCCAATTATAGACATGAGCAGTTTTAAAGTCTGTGTTCTTCCCCACAAGAATTTATATTCAGAGCACAGAAATTACCCACAGGATTTAAGAGGAAAGTAATTGATCTCAGATATACTTTGAACTCTTGTGCTATCATCTGTTTATTGGCTGATGTGAGAAGTGGTCTCACTCCCTGGAGTTTACAAAGTCTACCAACATTTCCCCTCAATCTCTTTCCCTGATGTAGCATCTAGGATGATATTTTTACCCAAGACTTTTGCAGCTTCATCTAATTATGATTCTTGATGTCTGGTAGAGTCTGAAGATTTTTATCTCTTGAAAAAAATAGTACAAAACGTGACTCATGTGGTAATCATTTTTCTCAAACCTCTGTACCAAACAATATTTCCTTGTCCCTTGATTAAATGAAGTCAAATATATTTCTTGACAAAAAACAGGCCAACTTATGTTTATACATCTTTATAGTCATGAGAATTCTGTGAACATGAGAATATAGAGAGCAGATTACAGGGATTTGTATTATATTACCTCGAATGACTGACTGTTAGTTTTTGGTTCAGATATTATGGTAGAAGAGACCCTTAAGAACTGTATGTTGAGAGTGTTTATAATATACCACAGCAAAGGGAAGAGCCACACTTGGCAACTAAATGAGGAAAATGCTGCTTTACAATGAATGAAAGTTCATAAATAAAATTAGACTAAAAATAAAAAAAACTCAGCCCTGATGCCTGTGTTTCTTACTTTAATTCTGCATTAAAAATAGATAATGGGTCTGGGCGGTGGTGATACACGCCTTTGATGCAAGCACTCAGCAGGCAGAGACAAAAGGCTCTTTATGAGTTCAAAGCGAGGCTGGTCTACGGAGTAAGTTCCATGACAGGCAGGGCTACACAGAGAAACTCTGCCTCAAAAAATGAAAAGCTGACCCCACCAAACCAACCAGCCAAACAAACAAACATAGATAATGGTTGGTTGGTGTATACGCTCTGAGGAGATTTTACAGACATGTAATTCATTCCACGTCCTCTTGTGCAATGATCCCTGTGCTCTGAGTGGATGTTCGCTTATGTTTGAGTATTTTTGGTATCTTATTCTCTACGCCTTGACCAGTTATGAGTCTGACAATCAACATTTACTACAGAAAGAAGTTTCTCTGATCTTGGTTGTGAGATGCCCTAACTCATGGGTATAAAGATACATCATTAGGCATCAGTTTAATACTGTGTCCACGTATCAGAGTAATTGTAGTAGGTTCTTACATAGAATTTATAAGCAGTCTATCCACAGTTCCTGGCCCTGATAATGGTGCCAGGTATGGGTTTCATCTTGAAGAGTGGGGCTTAAATTCAATTGTAAAGTGGTTTTGATTATATTTGTGGTTTCGATTATATTTAAGTTATATAGTCATGTTACTAGTAATTTTCATGTTTTACAGTGAGATTTTAGAAAAGTCAATAATATTTTCCTGAGAGCACCATTTTTAAAAATATTAAATGGACCAACACTTATGCAGTAGTGCGTACATGTTCCAAGCAACTAAACATACATCTGTTAGCAACTTTCTACCTTCCCTCAGGTGGCACAATACACCCACTTACTCTTGCTCCTAGGTGTGAGTTGAGTTTTCATACAACTTTTTAAAATAGAGTCTTTCATGACTACTCTTTGTTTCCCCCTTTCTTCCCTTTTTCTTCCTATCTTCATGTTGTATTATCATCTCACGTTCATTTTTAATGTTCCAGTTTTCTTTTTTACATTTAAGATAGGAGATACTGTTCAACATTCACTCTGCTCAGCGTACAACAGCCCAGATGTTAGCTTGTCTAAATGCATGTAAGCATCAAGTGGAGAGAGACAATCATCCTCTAAGAACTTGTAACTAGCCGGTGGTGGTGGCGCACGCCTTGAATCCCAGCACTCGGGAGGCAGAGGCAGGTGGATCGCTGTGAGTTTGAGGCCAGCCTGGTCTACAAAGTGAGTCCAGGGCAGTCAAGGCTACATAGGGAAATCCTGTCTCGAAAAACAAAACAAAACAAACAAAAAGAACTTGTAACTATAACCCACATCTCATGCATGATAGCCATCAAAAAAAAAAAAAAAAAACCTACCTCAAAATGATAACCCAATTTCAAGTGCTTTTGTGGCAGTCATGCTCCATTCTCGGTTGGCTCCGTCTGTTATAGTAATGTTATAGCCCAAGCAGCTCAAACCACAGGAGTTCATTCCTTTACTTTAGTTCTGAGGACTAAATGGCTCAAAACCCACACTCCTCTGTGTCTAGCTTCTGCTGAAAATTTTCTTGCTAGTGTGTGGTCATTTGGCTTCCTGTTGTATCTTCCTCCATATGGTTTTTCCTCCGTGCAGGCAGGGAGGGAAAAATGGTCCCTTTCTCCTCCTTGATGGCCTACCCATGTGACCTCATTTAAACTTTATTATCTCACTAAGAGTCCTTTTTCCAAATCCATTACCACCAAGGATTAGGATCTCAACACACACATTTTCAGACGAATGCAATTTACTGTACTCTAAAAGTATAAGCACCACAAGACCTGCAGAGGTTCGAGGCAGACAGCGTCTCAGCAGCGAGAGGGGAAAGTGGACACAGGGCCCCACAGTTATGTGGAACTGCCACTCACTTGCAAAGGGAAAATCAGCTTTCTCCAGTGGAGAAAAATATAGATGATGTGTGCATGGCAAGCCTTACCCTAATGCTGATGCTTACCTCAAGCACAGAACAAACTCATTTGACTGCAGCAATGACATAGCAATTGGATTTTGTGACACAATTTACTATTAAAGATAAACTCGACTCTACATACTGATAAAAGTTTCCATTTCCTAAGAGAACATGACCACAGCAGGCATACATATCTTAAATAACTCAAAGTTGACAGACTAGCTCAAATACTTGCTACATTCATGCCACAGAGGAAAACGTTTAACACATTTCTATCAGGAAATGACAGAGCAGAGATAACTGGGTCCTAGTGTGAGCTTTTTAGTGAGACAGCCTCTCTGAGCAAGTAAAACCTAAAAAAGTGTCGTAAAAAAGTATCCTGGATCCAAATAAAAAGATGGATTTATTCAGCAAATTGTAAGTTCCTGTTGAAAATTCTGATAAACCTAAGTGTATACGATAAGAAAAACTGATATTTTTATGGATTTTATTTATAGGTGTAATTCAGGTCTTTTCAACAGATTATCCTGAGAATTGATTGAAATGGGTCTAAAATTTATAGGGAGAAAAGAATGGCTAAGACAGATTGGTGGAAAATAAAAAAGAAGTAGTATTTAAAATAAAAGCAGACTGTACAGGATGAACTGGATGAAGAGAGGGAACAAGGTAGGAGAGTGAGCCCAGAGAGAATTGAGGGTGGAGATCAGACAAGGGGGGACTAGGGGTGGGTGGGGCCAACAGAGGGCCTGCAGAAAGAAGAGAAACCATGGTGGAGGGGGCCTCTCTGTGACAAGCTGGAAACCTGAGACAGGGTAGGCTTCTGGGAGGATATGGAGGTGACTTTAGCTGAGACTCCTAACAGCAAGGGTTGTGGATCCTGAAGAGGACACCCACTAACTAGATAGGACTCTTAGTGGAGGGAGGGGAACGCCAACTCACCTACAGAAACATCTGCCCCAAATTTACCCTGCCTACAAGATGTGCAGAGATAAAGACAGAACAGAGCTTAGGCAATGCCGGCCCCAATCTGAGACTCACCCCCATGGGAAAGAGCCAACCCTTGGCACTGTTAATGATATTCTGCTATGTTCCCAGGCAGGAGCCTAGTATAGCTGTCCTCTGAGAGGCTGCACCCAGCAATGTATTGAAACAGATGCTGAGACCCACAGCAAGCAGGGGTGGTGGGGTAGGGGGGTGGTGCTGTCTTGGACATGGACTCTGTTGCCTGCATTCTGATCACTTCCCCCTTGCAGGGCTGCCTCGCCAGCCCACAGCGGAAGAGGATGAACTCAGTCCTAATCCAACTTGATGAGCTGGGGTGGGTGGGGCTCCCCTTTTCTAAGAAGCAGGAGGAGGGGTGAGGGAAGAATGAGGGAGGATGAGACATGGAGGAGAGGAGGGATAAGACTATGACTGGGATGTAAAATGAAGCAATACATAAATTTTTAAAAGACTTTTATTTCATTGATTGATTGATTTTTAATACTTGGATTCTTTGTGTAGCCTTGACTGTCCAGACTTGCATTTTAGACCAGGCTAACCTCAAACTCACAAGATCCACATGCCTCAGCCTCACAGAGTGGTGGGATTAAACGTATGCTCCACCACGCCTGGATTATTTCTTATTTTAATTCTTTTTTTTTTTTTTTTGGTTTTTTTGAGACAAGGTTTCTCTGTGTAGCCTTGGCTGTCCTAGACCCGCTTTGTAGACCATGCTGGCCTCAAACTCACAGCAATCTGCCTGCCTCTGCCTCCTGAGTGTTGGGATTACAGGCGTGCGCCATCACACCTAGCTCTTTTTTTTTTTTTTTTTTTTTTTTTTTTTTTTTTTGTCACTTTTAATTCCTGAGTTCATTCAATATATATTTTTGTGTAAATATGCTTCCTATCACAGTGGATTATTGTGAAATTCACATCTTATACTTATGAGGTTCTGTTATATGTATCATCAAATACTAAAAAACTGAAGTACTTACAGATACATGTAAAATGTTACGATATTTATGCATTTTTGAAAAATAAATTTATTTTACTCAGTGTGGTAGCAAGATACCCTTTATCCTTGGGCTATGGAGGGCAGAGGCAGGTGGATCTCTGTAGGTTCATGGCCAGCCTAGTCTACAACAATAAGTTCCAGGTCAGCCAGAGATACACAGTGAGACCTTGTCTCAAAAACTACATTTAAACATAAATATAACACACATTTACTATAGTTGAAGACTATGGAAATCTTGAAAAATAGAATAAAAATCACTATGACCTGGTCTACCCAGTTTTACCCCCACAAATGTCATGCTGTTTCTACTCATTTTATCAATGCTAATGCGGATCAATGTTCATCTATTTTCTTGTTAAGTTTTATAAAATTACTGTTCTACTTTTTATTTGTCATTACTAATTTACTATATAATATGTCTGTAGCCTTGTAAAAACCACCAGGATTTTCTTATGAAGAGGTAGAATGGGACTTGATAATAGTTACTCAAATAATTCTTTCAGGAAAAAATGAGTAATTTAGAAGATAAAACTTAAAAATTCTGCAAAGACGGATTATGTAGCAAGGAAAACACATCATATGTAGTATGTATTCTCAGAACACCCATCAGAACAGAGAATAAGAGAGGCACATCTCTATTTTTAGAAAATATTATTATTTTATGTATACATGTATTTTGCCTACTTGTATGTTTGTGCACCACATATATGTTTGGTGCCTTTAGAGCCAGAAAAAAAGGCATAAACTCTCTTGAAACTATAGATAAAGATGATTATGAGCTGCCTTATGAATGCTGGAAACTGAATGCATATGCTTTGTAAGAGCACCAAGTGCTGTTAACCACAAACCCCTCTCTCCAGGCGTGAGGGAATGACAAATATTATCACTGGTATCTGTCTGAAAAAAAACACAAAATAGGACTGGAGAAATGGTTCAAGAGCTAGGAGCACACATTGCTCCTGCAACAGACCTGAATTTAGTCTTACAGCCACCTGTAGCTCCACCTCCAGGGGCACGTGATGTTTGTCACCTGTCTTGTTACTTGTTCTTATGTGCCTTATTAGCCCCACACTAGTGTATGTGTGTGTGTGTGTGTGTGTGTGTGTGTGTGTGTGTGTGTGTACACACACATATATATATATATACTAGTGTGTGTATATATAATATAAACTATATATATTAATAAAAATAAATCTCTAAAAATAAGATGCATTTCAAAGCATTTTCCTTACGTGGATATCTCTGGCCTTTTGCACCACTTTTCATAAATGTTACATTTATTTTAACAAGTCCTGAATCCAGAAACATCCAACAGAGCTCAGCAGCATTCTGTCACTAAAATCAGAATGATCTTCCTAACCAGAGAAGCTCCTGAGGATGGCTTCAAGGGACCAATCTTGCACATTGAGGAATTCTCCCCTTGGGGGTCCACATCTTTCCCGTCAGCTAGCAGGAGAGAATTATAAGTCTTGGGGTAGATCTAATCCCCAAGCAAGCAGTTTTATAAATCCACCAACATCAGCATCACCGGAGACTTCTCTAAACGTTGTTTTCAGTAGAAGTATGTTCCTGTCACTGCTTAACTGGAGAGAAGAGTACAATGATATTCCCGTTGCCATGGCAACTCACCTCTCCAGATTGAAGTGACATCGATGACAATTTATTTCTCCTTTTCGTTTACGGATAATGGTGTTTGTGTGTGTGTGTGTGTGTGTGTGTGTGTGTGTGTGTGTGTGTGTGTGTGTGTGTGTGATTTAATTGAACAAAAAGATGCTGGGTAGATGTAGGGGAAACAGAAGAGGCATCCTGAAAGGTCCCAAGCTGAGTGTCTGTCTTACGCCCTGTGCATTCCTTCAGCTCTCCAAGGACGGTGAAGAAAGAGGTCTTGTGCCTATAAAAGAGACTTAGAGAATGTCAGTACTTGGTACTACTTATGCAAAACAAACAAACAAACAATCTCAACAACAATAACCAGAGGAAAATATCTACAAATCAAGGCCTGTGAGACCGTGGTGAGTTTAAATCCCAGGCCAGACTTTTGTTGTCAACACCATGGACTGTCCTGCAGGCTTCATATCCTGCCTGTGTGTCTAGTCTAATTCTCCCCTAAATCTGAAAAGTGTCACGTGAACACCAGCACATATACGGTGGTGTGTATTTTCTAAGTGTTGTGGTTCTCCAGGTTTAATTGTAATTACCATTTATAGAAAATGGCACCTAAATCAGGAGTGACTGATCATGTTTTGCTCTTCAGTTAAAATAGTTATTCAAATGCTTTAATTTCATTCAGGGTACTTTAGAAGATGACACCAATTAAGTCGTTAGAATTCAGCTATACATCTGATGGAGATTCAGCTATGTCGCTATAAAAGAATTATATCTATATTTTAATACCAGTATACAGATAAAGACTGGAATATGCATTGCAAATATTAGGTTATGAAGATCAGTACGCATTTGTCGAACATACATATCTATACCTCAGTTATATTTTCAGGTGAGTTGCCAGACAATATAAACAACAAATAAGAACTACATTTAGAAGCCACTGCATACAATTTAACTAGCCACTCAACTCTTTTGTTTTGTATTGTTCTGGTTTGTTTTTGTTTTTGTTTTGTTTTTATTTTGAGACAGGGTTTCTCTGTGTAGCCTCGGTTGTCTTGGACACCCTTTGTAGACCAGGCTGAACTCGAACTCGTGGTGATCCGGCTGCCTCTGCCTCTGCCTCCCGAGTGCTAAGATTAAAGGTATGTGCCACCACACACAGCTTCAACTCTCTTTTTGTATTAATTTTTTCATACAATATATCTTTTTTTTTTATTTATTCTTGTTACATCTCAATGTTTATCCCATCCCTTGTATCCTCCCATTCTTCCCTCCCTCCCATTTTCCCATTATTCCCCTCCCCTATGACTGTTCCTGAGGGGGATTACCTCCCCCTGTATATGCTCATAGGGTATCAAGTCTCTTCTTGGCTACCTGCTGTCCTTACTCTGAGTGCCACCAGGTCTCCCCCTCCAGGGGACATGGTCAAATGTGAGGCACCAGAGTACGTGAGAAAGTCATATCCCACTCTCCACTCAACTGCGGAGAATATTCTGACCATTGGCTAGATCTGGGAAGGGGTTTAAGGTTTACCTCCTGTATTGTCCTTGGCTGGCGCCTTTTATCTTGATCGTGTAACCAACTCCTCCCAGAATCTCTCCAACATTTGACCCACCCAGTTTCATCTCTGAAAAAAAAAAAAGAAAATATTTAAAAAACAAAATGAAAAACAAAACCCAATAAGACCTACAAAATGCCCAAACAAACAAACAAAAGAAAGAAAAAGCCAACAAAACAAAACAAAACCTTGCATTTGGACTCTAAGTACTATTAAAATTTTAGTTGTTATTTACTTCATATTTTAGTATAGAAATTTTTCTCTCATTAAAGATCATGAAGATTGGTAGACAAGAAAAAAGCCTTGTTATAGACATGAGCTAATTAAACAGCTGAGTGATGCTAATATGTCTTTAATTAAAGACATTGGCATCAACTGCAGGAACAGATCAGTGAAAATCTCTTCAGTGACCCTGTCTTTTAATGCCCGAGCAACACAGTGGATGTGGGAAGGGTGACACAGTAGTGTCAGAATCATATCTATTTATTTTCCTGTTGGTTCCAAGCAGGAACGGGGCTTCAGAAATGTCTATTATTTGGATAGGCTGAGGAAGTTTGCCTTTTGGGAGTTAAAACATTTTTTGATACTTGTAATCACATAAAATGAATATGAAGCTTCTAAAAATTAGTGAAGTGTGGGTGCTGAGCTTCAGGGGTGTCTACTATAAATTTGAGAGTGGAAGGCAGAAAAATACAACTGTATAGAATACAAAAGAATATGTAAGAAACTGAAGCTCTAATCTGGCCACAAGTCATCAGAAGGAAATCAAAGACAGGAAACTAACGGATGATGCACTTTGAAACTGGAAAACTTGCACACTGGTTCAAAGGAGGTGGGATGGGGGCATGCCTCAGCAGATACATTTGCTTCTTGTAAGAAAAAGCTGCTTCTTATGGGAGCCTACACCTAAGTCTCATTGTACAGTCCTGTAATTACCACTCTTGTCAATCAGCAGCCTTTCTGAGTTAGTAGGATGCTGGGGTCTACCATAAAAACATGTTTGATTGACAAATTACTCCAAAAAATGTTAGTATGAATATTTATAATATCCAGAGCATAAAACTATTAAGATATGATGAGTCATATATAATCATCTTAAAATAAAACTCTAACCCTTGGCATGTGTGCCCTGTGCATCATTCGGCTCTAACATTGTATGTGTGGCTTTTATCTGGGGCATCTCCTGGTGGGCACTATAGGTGCAATGAAAGCATGTAGTACTACCACAGGTCACTCATCACTGTGTTTTCAGAATTAAAAGTGCTGTCTTCTTCATATTTATCACAAACTCAACTTTGGAATGGAGCCAGTTCCACCTTCATACTAAACCAAAGAAGAGTCAACACATGAACAATTCCCTTCATACTTTTTTCCAAAACTAAATTGAGAAACACTGAAAATACACTGTCTGCTCATTGCTGCGAGCTGTTTAGTGAACAAGTTTTCCTAACAGAAAAGGCTGCCCTTCATCTGGGCAGTGGTATTGCCCACTTTTAATTCCCAGAACTCAGAGGCAGAGGTAAGTGGATCTCTGTGGATTCACATCCAGCCTATAGAGAGAGTTCGAGGACAGCCAAGGCTAGTACACAGAGAAACTTTGTCTCAAAAAAATACGACTGCCATTCTTTAGATAACTTGTGTGTCCACCCCTTCACCCCAGGTCACCTAATGATTTTTATCCATCATGTTAAAGCTTAGTATGTAGCTCTGTGTTCTTATGCCCTTCTTGTTTCAAGATACCTCTGAGCCTCCATCCTGAGACCTTTACCCTTTTGCTTGAGTAGCTGTGGCACATTACAGTTACTGTTCGTCGTTTTTCTGGGTCTAATTTCAAGAATGACTCTTTTAATCTATCAGCATCTTGGATAGGATAAAACTCATTTGCTCTGAAATTCATACTTTTTATTTCAGGTCCTTTATAGCTTACAAGACATTATTAGCAATGAAGTGAAATGTATGCAAATAGACAAAATGTTCTGAAACCACATGAAAACCCTCACTGTGTATAACTACAACAGGTGGATGTCCTGGAGTTTTGTCCCTTCAGTATCTTCCTTCAGTGACATGATTAATTTCTTTCTACATTGTTACATAATTTAAAAGAACTATTGCTGTCTGCCTTTCCAAACCTAAAGGCATTTGATTTTTACAAATTGTAGTAATAAATGCTTATCTAGCCTTTTTAGAAAAATTTAAAGAACAGCATAAAAACACGCATTAGCTGTAGTCTAGTCTTCTTAAATTTTGTCATTCAACACATGGAGTAGCACTTACTGTGTACTTTTATTATTATATTTCAGTTTTTATTATTATTGTAGGGTAAGTGTGAGTAAATGTGCTCTCATGCTCACATGCTCACATGTCACAAAGGGTGGCTTCTAGGAGTTGATTGTTCTCTCGATCTACCATGGAATCCAGAGAACAACCTTGGGTCATTAGGGTAGCAGAGTGGCAAGTGCTTTTGCAACCTATACAATTTAATGTCCTCACCTTGACAGAATCTAAAATCACCCAGAAAAAGAGCCTTAGTGAAGGATTATTGTCTCCATGAGGCCAGCCTATGGGTACATTTGTGGGGCACTGTCCTGTCTTAATTAATGTGGGAAGACCCACACTTAATGTGGGTCACACCGTCTGTTGGTAGCCCAGATAAAAGAACATGGAAGAAGAAAAGCTTTCTGCTCTTTCGCTCTTTCTTGTGTGGTCTTTACTCTCACTGGTGGTCCCATCGATGCTGATGGCACTGCTAATATTTCCCTCATTGGTTTTGAACCTGTTTCTTCCAGCTTCCAACATATATTAAAGAGGAGGAGGCTCCAAAAATCTTCAGTCTTTCCAGGCCAGACTGGGACCACTGAGTCACCCAACCTCACAGAATTAGCGAGTTCTCAATGCTCATGGATGACAGAACTCATGAACTAAGGAGAATTAGGTTGAGAATGTGTTTTATCCCTTCTGTTGATTCTGATATGCCATTTTAATGCAGTTTTCATTACTTTGCAGAAGTGTTTTGAGGAGTTTTCCACTTCTATCCCACAGTATTTTCATGTTCTAAAATATGAGATAACTATTTTCCTCCCCAGAACTTCTAAGAAATTGACCTCTTATGTTCAGTTTGTGAGACTGTGTGACACTTGTCCTTCTGTGCCTTCCTGACTTGCTTCATTTTTCACAATGACTTCAGTTCCTTCTGTTTAGTTGTAGATAACAGAAGCACATCCTTTTCATAGCTGAATAGTATTGATTGGTGTGTGTCTGTGTGTCTGTGTGTCTGTGTGTGTGGTGTGAAGTGTATATGTAGTGTGTGTGTGTGTATGGTATGCGGTGTGTGTGTGGCTGTGTGTGTGTGGCTGTTTGTGTGTGGCTGTATGTCTTGTACACCATCCATCAGTATATGGCAAGCCATGAGGGAGTCTAGAGGGAGTAGAAATGTTGTTGACCAGTGAGTACAAGTTGTAATCAGATATGAGAAAGAAGCTATCAAGAACAGAAAAAATAACTTAGCCAGAAAACACAAATGATGTCTATAGTTTGGTTACTATTGTTACATAAATGGTAAGTTATTCATTTTGATAAATATCCTTAGTTAAAATGCTAATATCAGGGTTAGAACTTTGCTGTAGCCCTGTAACTCCTCGGCAAATGTATAATCATTTCAAACTCAAGCAGAATTTTTAATTGCTGTAAAAAAATTATAACATTCATTTTGTCACCTGAAACATATTTAAGTGTGAAGCTGAGTGGTGCTAAGTATAGCCACATTGTCATGAAACAGCTGTGCTTTATGCAAATCTGAATCTCTGTCCATTAAATTCTAATGCCTCCTCCCCAGGTCCTACCCTGCTATTCTCTGTCTGTGTGATTTTAACTATTTTAAATCCATGGAACCACACAGTGTTTTTGTCTGGTTTATGTCACCTGGCATAAATCCTCAAAGCTCATCCATATCACAGTCTGTATCAGAATGGTCTTCCATTTCCGTGTTGCATGATATTCCTAAATGATCCTTGTCTATTCATCTGCCTGTGCATATAGAGAACATGGATCTCTGCATCGTCTATTGCCAATATTCCTTCATGGAACATAGTAATAAAAAGAGCACTTTGCGGTCTCATTTTTAATTCATCTGGACATATACTTAGAAGTGAGATTGTTGAATCATGTGATCATTTTGTTTGTCTTTTGAGGGAACTCTATCCTGGTTTCCTCAGTAACTACGTCGTTTTACATTCTTATCAATACTGAACAAGTGTGCCCACTACCCCACATGGTTACTTGCTGTTTTCTTGCTAATTTGCCTAGAGATTTTATTTATTTTTTTATATAGGGTCTCAGAATACAGGCTGGCATGGCGTTGAACACCTCCAACTCTGAGGTGCTGAGATTGAAAGGGTAAATCACCATTCTGCCCTCTTGTAAAGGTATAATAAGTGTGGTGGTTAATCCTGAGTGGCTCCTTAGAACTCTTATATCCTCTAGAGGACAGGGCTCTCACTGTGCCTATGGGACTGAATGGTTATCTTGCTGAGGATTCCCCAATGAGGTTTGTAGGTGTTGAACTTTTTCAAATCTATTTTATTTTTATTTTATTTTTTACATATATGTATAATATATATTATATATACACATATATGCAATAAGCTACCTACAGCAAGAAGAACCACAAACAAACAAGATGTATATAAATGTTGCATTCACAGTGTATTGGCTATTTGTATTTGGCAGCCATGAAGAAAACATCTTTCCTATCTTGGTGCATCTAAATTATGAATGAAATCAATATCTATCATATCTCATCATTTCAGCCAGAAGAACCCTTAAGAGAATGATGCCCCATTTCCTTTAAGGGAGATTGGGTAGGTTTTTCGTTGCTTTCTTGGGCAACAGATGTTTATTTTCCATGGGAGTTATTATAAGTTATTATTTGTCTTATTTAGAGAGAAAAAGTTGGACTCAGGGATGTCTCTCTTTTCTCTTACCTTTCACTTTTAGGTTTGGAGATGGGGTTGAAAAGAAAGAAGGGGGAATGTAGAAATATATAGGGAAGATAGGACAAAAAGTAAATTAGTGAATCTACTCCTCAACTTAGTGGCGTGATTGTTACTCACAAGGTTATTTTTAATTCACTGGCATAGAATTTTGTATATAGATGCAAAATAAGTTTAATTTTAGATACAGTGGTAGAGTTCAAATTTAAGATTATTCCTCACACACATTATAAATATTTCTACTCCAATATGTGGTATTGTACCCATACAACTCAATTATAATACAACGTTTACCTCCAATGCTCTGAAAGTGTCATTGCAGGCTGTTTGGGATAAGTAAGTTATACACGTTAATTGTTAGTTGATCAAACCTACTTTATTTGAGGTTCTCTAATACTTATATTTCCCTTCCAAGCCACCTACCCTAGATAGGAGGAAAAGGAGGTTAATGGGAACAGAAGAAATAGACCTTTTTTAGACTCATTTCCTTGGAGTGATTCTACTGGTGTAGTAGGCAGGACACCAATAGATCAGTTAAACAGCAAAACAGCAATTCAGTGAAAGTGACTGTAACCTCAGCCTCTGGGACCCAGAGCAGCTGCCAGAACCTAGAACCTTGAAGCGTTTGCTGGAGCAGCTCTCTCCTGGAGCGTCTTGAGGTGGAGTGATGAACAGCCAAGACCTAAAAGCTCCACCTCTTGTTTTGGATATATATATATATATATTCTCAGAGGATGTTTATCAATTGGCAAAGACCATGCCCCAGCAAGAGGTGGCTCCTCTTCCAGTGGACAAACATCACCGATTCTTTCACAAGCCTGTTTTCAGTGGAAAACCACCACACACCCTTACAATAGTCTGTTTCACACCCCACACTTGCAATTAAAACAAAAACATGTTCACATCCACCACAGACGTTGCAGTCCCAACAGCTGTGGGTGGCACTCTTTCCTGCCCTAGGATCCTCGATTGTTTAAAAAGGAGGAAATGAGTTGAACACAGGCATCCATGTCTCTTTGCTGTATAACCGTGTGGATGCCGTAGGATCAGCGGCCTCCAGCTCCTGGTCCTGAAACTTCCCTGCCACAAAGGACTGGAACCTCAAACTCATCCTAAATTAATCCAATCCTAGAATATTTTAACACAGCAACAAGAAGAAAAAAACAGTTGCTCTGTGTGTGTGTGTGTGTGTGTGTGTGTGTGTGTGTGTGTGTAGGGCACCAAGCCACTGTGGTTTGGATTCATGCTCCATGCCTGACAAGTGATTTAAACATCTTAACAAATGCTCGGTGGTCACTTGTACATCTTCCTCTAGGAAATCACAGCACTGTGTTCTAGTTCTGATTTCATTCTGTGGCTGTGACACACACCATGGCCCTAATGCAACTTGGGCGAGGAAAGGATTTATCTGACTTACACTTTCAGGTCGTGTTCCATCATTAAAGGAACTCTCGGAGAGGATTTGGTATTATAAATGATGGAGAGGTGCTCCTCGCTGGCTTACGCTCTCTCAGAAGTTTATGCTTGTCTGGCTTTCTTATATAGTCCAGAACCACCTGACGAGAGAATGTTGCTGCCCACAGTGGACACTGCAGCATCAGTTAGCCATAGATCCAATCCCTTACTGGCATACCCATGGGCCAATCTGATCTGAGCAGGGCTGCAAATAAGAGTCTATTCCCTTATGACCCTAAGCTGTGTCCATTCAGAATGGGAGCTGACAAGAACAGTATCTTCACCCATTTTTATTTGTTTGCTTTTTGAGATAGGGTTTCTCTGTGTGTATCCTTGCTTGTACTGGACTCACGTTATAGACCAGACTGGCCTCGAACTCACAGTGATCTGCCTGCCTCTGCATCCTGAGTGCTGGGATTAAAGGCTTGTGACACCAGCGCCTGGCTTTTTAAAAGTATATCCTGAGTTTATTTTTTATATGTAAGGTTGGTACTTCTTTTGCTGATCTAGAGTAATTATGTATCCTGGATATTCCATGTATTCTGACATGTAAGTTGCAAATCTCTCTCTTTTCATGTAGGTTTTTTTCTACTCTTGATTATCTCCTTTGATGCTCAGAAGTTATAAGCTTTAGATGACTTTATGTGGCTACTTTTGATCTTCTGATGTTCTATTGATGCCATATCCAAGCAATCCAGTGTATTGAAACATTCTGAAGATTTCCCTCCGTGTTTACTTACAAGGTTATATGGTCCGGATCTTAGGTTCCATCAGGCTACTTTGGCTTCATGTTTACATGCTGTATAAAGTAAATTTCACTCTTTTCACATGGATATTAGTTTCCTAGCGTTATTTGTCAAAGACATTTTTCTTGTGTGTCATCTCTGAGTCATTATCAAAAATAGTTTTGCATAAGAACACACCCATTTGTTATCTGATACCAAATGGTCAGACATGAAACACACATACAAAGAGCATTATACAGACCGAGCAGTTTAGGATATGTGTATATACATAGATGCATATAATATCAGTTAATATAAACAGTTTTTTTCTTCTTTTTATTTTTGAGAATGTGACATAGTTACATTTCTCCTTTTGTGTTTTTCCTTTTCATCCTCCAAATCCTCAGAATACTCCTCCCTGCCCCAAATTCATGACATGTGTATGTACATATATATATATAGGTTCCTAGATATAATTTTTTCAGTTTGTATACTGTTATATGTATGTATGTTTTTAAGGCTTAACATGTGGTGCTGGATAACCAAGGATTTATCTCTTTGCAATAGATGGTAAATACTATAGAAAATCACAATCAGTCAAAACCAAATATATAATTTCAACAAACATAGATTAATACCAGCTTTGTTTGTAAAATAAATGTAAATATCACATATTATTTTCTTATTCTTTGTTGTTTATAATTCTGTAATATTGAAAGTTGAGATTTTTATTTATTTGTTCTTGAAAAATTGAAATATCTCTTTAAAATAATTTTGGCATCTACGTACCTCAAATTTGTCTATGCCAAATCCAATATCAGTTATAATATGCTTACTTTAATTCCATTCATATTTTCAAAATGCCAGAATTGAAAAAGTAATCATAAATATCCATCCATTTGCTTTTTGTGCTCTAACAGATTACCATGAATGCAGTGGCTTAAAACAACATTAGTATATTATCTTATATTCTTTGCATCAGTAATCTCTAAAACCAAGGACTCATCCTGAAAGTTTCACAGGATAGCACATATCCACCTTTCAGTCTGTCCTCTGACTCTAGTCTTTTCCTCCTTTTTCTTCTATCCTATATGTCTGTCTCTCTGTCTGTCTACCTCCTTACCCACCTATCTGTAGCTCCCAACCTTTTTCCTTCCCTCTGTTTTCCCCGTCTTCAACTCTGAGTCCCTTCTCAAAGTTCCTTCCCAAATTTTGATCCTCTTACCTTTCTCATTTGAAGGCAATCTGTTTTTATTATATTGAACAGACTGTGTTCATTTTGATAATCCAGAATATTCTATATTTTTGCCATAGTGTGTGTGTGTGTGTGTGTGTGTGTGTGTGTGTGTGTGTGTGTGTGTGTGTGTGTGTGTGTGTGTGTGTTTAGGGGACATATATTCTCTCACATTGGCTTTATATTATGTGACATTAGGGGGGGTAGCTTATCCCTTTTATCACTTAAAATGTATTATTAGAATAAAATACTCTTTCTCATTTCTTTTAGCAAAATAAGGAAGAATTAACCTCCTCCTGATTTTTCAATTAGAAGCTACTGAATACTGTTTTCTCCAGCATTTTTTGCACTCTTCCATAAGTAAATAGTTCAAAAAAAATATTGTCTTAATTTTGTTTTGCATCTTATACAATGAGATTAATGGAGAAATAGTTTCGTGTCAAGATTTGACCTAAGGAAAGCCTCCCTGTTGTGGCTTGAGTGTATAAATTCCCCCAATAGGTTCTCTTATTTGAACACTTGGTCTCAAGATGATGGAGATACCTGTTTAGCAAAGTTGTGAAACCATTAGGGGAAGGAGCCTTACTGTCAAGGGGACAGAGGACGGGGAGGGTGCTGGAGGCTCTATAAGTCAGCCTCACTTCCTGCTTACTAAGTATATGTACAGGGTGATCAGTAAGCTTCCTGTTCCTGTCATCATGCCTCCCCAGCCTGGATGGGTTGTATCCCTCTGGAATTATCAGCCAAAATAAACCCTTTCTCCCTAAGTGGCTTTTGTCAGAGTGTTTCAGACATGCCCCACCTGTGATGAGTGTTAGGGTGTGAGTACCAACTCTTCAAGCTAAAATGTTTGTGGCAGGCTGTGACTCAGAGAAAGCTGCAGAAGCAAACAACTGAACTGTGGGCGATGGGATTGGACGCTGTGGGGAATTTTTCAAATTATAAATTGCATGGCTGGAGACTAAAGACACTTATGCCACCTTCCTTGTGTTACTGTGACAAGCTTCAGGTTGAAACACTTAAGTCCTAGCAACTTTACATTCTCAAATTTGCGAGTCCAATTTCTGGCAGCATTAGACCTATGTATTCCATGAAATAATTAGGAGTAGCTACCGCGGTGTTTTGTTTAACACTTGTTTAAACTAGTGTTTAACACTAGTTATTTCTCAAAGCATGTCTTTCATCACAGAGGGTATGGGAAGACATTTATCTATTGCACAGTCACTATCATGGTTGGCACAAAGGATACTGAATGAGTGCAAGGATTGTTTGATACAAAAGAGGTTGAAAGGCTTACAAATCAGGCAGAAATCTTGGTGTATGCATCGTGGGCTTTAATGGAGAATGCTTGCGAGACAGAAATCAAGGATAAATTAAGTGGGATGACCTTTGTTTAAAAAAAAAAAACAGATTCTATGTAAAAAAATTGAAATTTAAGAAAAAAATTTCTTCATTTTAAAATTATTTGAAGAACGTGGCTATTGGCTGCATTTTACATTCTTGCCTTTTAAGCATTTGTGGTACTTCCTGATTGCTGAGTACAGTGGTTCCCATGAAATGCCACTGTCCCCAGTTTTTACTTTTCTAGAATTGGGGAAGAGAACAACAAGACAATTCTCATGTCAGTGTCAGAGATATAAACAGACTATATAGCTTGTAGTTGGCTAAATGACCTGACCTCCAACACATTCAGTAAGCTTGGCCTGCTTTGGCGCATTAAAAATCATTACTCCTCCCATCTATCAAGCCATTTCTTCTTCCCAACATTAGTATAAAGGGTGATGCAGATGGAGTGGGAAAAACAGTACCCTGGGGGAAAACATACAAAGGCTTCCACTAGGTGATGGCCCAGTGTATGCATGTCCTGTTGAGCGAGACTTCCTTTAATGACACATCCCAGGTTGCTTCCTTCCATCACCCCCAACCTTCTTTCTCTTCGTTCTACAGAGAAGATGCTCTTGAGGTTTGTTTGAAAGGAATTGGAAGATAGAGTTGGTGGAGCTGCTGGCAGAGGTAGTGAGTTTTATGGGAAGAGCAGTGTAGAAGAATTCCAGTCATATCCAAGGAAGTGTGACATTTGGGAAAGTCCTCAACTCAATTATTGGGACATCTCTATGGTGTCTTGTGGTACCTGTCATATAAACGGGGCCTCTACTCAAAAAGTGCCATCCCTTCCAATAATCCAAGGAGCTACTCCATATCTTAAATGTCCTCCTGTTTAAAGTAGGTGAAATACATCTGGTAACTAATCCTTAGACCTCAGTGGTCATAATTTGACTTGCTATTTATGAGCTCTGTGGCCTTCAAAGTTACTGTATTCTAAACTTCCATGTTAATATAACAACACATGGAAAGTTCATATGTCAGATAAATAAACAATAACTGCTGTGTTAATATTATTTATCAAATGCAGAATTTAAATGATTCATGATTATGAACTTTCCTTGATTCTTTACATCTATTTCTGTTTGGTACCATTATTTGTAATAACCTGGGTGTCTATGTCATTATGTTTTACTAGTAAAAGTTTTTGTTTTGTTTTGTTTTGTTTTGTTTTGCATTGATAGCCTCTTGTGTCCCTCAGTTCTAGTGAGCCAAGTCTTTACTTCCTTTGCAATCTCATTCAACTCTACAGCCTTAAATACCAGGACCAGTATTTCCTAGTATTTCTTCCTGGTGTTGCTAAACCCCCAGCAGTCATTAAAGTATACCTTTTCCTTCATATTCTCCATCCTCATTAATACATGTCCATTTGATCATGACTTTGCAGGATCACCCCAGTAATAACTGTGTCCTTGTCACAATATACTGCCTGTCCCCTCATGTCTAGATAGTGTCATGTTACTAGAGGCTTTTTTCTATAACTTACAGCTGATGCACCCTAAGCAGCTACTTCACTGCAGATGGTTTCTTCATGCAAAACTTAGAATCAGAGAATCTGTTACTTCTTCTTGCCTTTTCCTGCTTCATCAAGGAAGCAGGTCTTTCAGACCGAAAGAATTGCTTTCCTCCTTCAAAGGAGGCAACGGTAATAATTTTCTGTATGTGACAGTGTAAAAACAAACTCTTCTGAATGTTAGATCTATATTTTTTCCAGCTCATTGAACATGTGCCTCCAGAACGTGTGGTTTGATACGAGAGAAGCAGTTATAGGCAGCTGTTTGATCTTAGGGTGAATGTCACAGGCTGTAGCCCAGAGGGAAAGAAGCGTCCAGTGTGAAGTGGAACAGAGTTCTGAGCTTAGCTGATTTCACCTATGTAAGAGATGAAAAGAAAACTCCCCTGGAATGCCCCAGGCAGTCTTCTTCCATTGATGATAGTAGTCTTCCAAAATGATCTACCGCTCGAGTTCAACCGTGGGTGGCTACGACTGACGCACAAATTCTCAAAGTTAGATTCATTTTGCCTCTGGCCCCTTTCACGGTTGCCCCTTCTTCTTGCCATGTTTCTTCTCCGTTAGTCCCATGGCAGAAAAAGCCGAACCTTGACAATGTGACCTGTAGAATTCCCCGCACTCACCAAATTTCTACTATTTCCTTCCCCTACTATTTTAACAAATGTAGTTCACTTGCCGTATTCAGGTCTTGCATTTCAACTTAACTCTTATCTCTCAGTTCTTATGACAACTTTTGCCTGTTTACACTAATATTGTTTTCAAATTGCCTGTATTATCAGTATGGCCTAATAATGTCGATTATCAGGCATATAATTATTATTACTTCAGTATAACAGGCAAGCAATCAATTAAGACACTGAAACTTGTTATATTGTAAAATAGCCTTAGTTAACCTGTGGCGGGGCAGATATCAGTCCTCTAAACTATTTTCCATAGTGCAATTCCATGGCATCTATTTCTAATAACTTCTATTAAGCTACCTCCCATGCGTAGTCCCAAATAATTGCTAATGTTCTTTATCTGGGCTGATTTTCTATCCATGCCAGCCATGTGCTTCTCCTCCATCCAACTCATGGCGGCTTTCCTCTTTTCTTTCAGGACCCTCTCCCCGCCTCTTTCTCCTTCTACTTCTTTTTCCCAGAATTCCTCTCTCTCCCTCTCAGCATCCTTAGCCACACCTCTCTCATCTGCCCTGCCGAAGTGGGATGGCTTTTATTTAATTACCATCAAAATACATCAGACCATCCCCCAACAACTCCCCTTTTCTGTCTAAATAAAGAGGCCATTCTTTTATATACAGTAAGTACAATTATGAAAAACTATAAAAACCAATGGGCAATACTTATACACGTAATATCTAATCTATTTTATCTTGGTGAGTCTAAAGTTCTGAACTGAATCAATATCTATTAAAGCTTATGTCTGTCAACCTAAAAGTATCTATTTAGACATAAAAGTATCTTCTTAACTCCTAAAAAAGAAAGCTTAATTTTAAAACTATCTGGTCTTCAACCCCATCAGAGACTTGAAAAGGAATAAATTTAATTACTTGAATAAACAGGAACTGCAGATTAGCAGCTTCCAAAATGAAAAAGTGACAGAGACAGTTTACTGCCTGAACAGTCACCCAAAACTCTCTATAATGTTGGAGCATCATTCTCAGCCTTCTGGCCCAGTATATCTGACAGACATATTTGTGAAGCAGGAACCATTGAGGACTTGCTTACCCTGTCTTGTCAGCGTCTGGCTGTCAACTCTGCCTGCATCCAAGCTGGCCTTTTTTTTAGGCAGAGCTCTGTCTGTGGAAGAAACAAGTACATTTTGTCCTGAGGTTGTTTGACCACACTCAAAGCCATCTCTACAAGGAGGTTCTTTAAAGCTCATCATCATTTTGGGAGAGGCGGCTGGGTACTGCCAGGAGTTAACCTGTCTTATTGCCAAAGAATCCTTAAATTAATTTAAAAAAAAAACATTTTAAATGCCATATTCTGTAGGTTGCTGAGGTTTTTGAAGACCATATCTAACTATTTTGTCTTACCTATTTATAGAATTATATCTTTCTGTTAAACCTAGGATGTATGGTCCTATACTTGACATGATCAGGAATTAACCAACAATTGACTTGTATTACTTAGTTATCCTAAACAGCCTACAATTACAGTATCAGAGTATTGGACGTTAACCATGTATTAATTGAGTTGTACATGTACAACACCTCATTTTTTAAAGTAGAAATATAATGTGGGAAGAATAATATTAAATTTGAATTTTATTTCAATGTATCAAAATTAAAATTATTTTGTATCAATATACAAAATTCTATATCAATGAATTAAAATTAACATTATTTGTCAGTAACAATTAAGGTCTTAAGTTGAGGAGTAGATTCAATAATCTACTTTTTGTCTTATCATCCCTAAATATCTCTATACTACTCTTTCTTTCTTTACAACCCCTATTTCTATACCTTTTAATGACAATATACATCCATAGCCCAAGAAAGCAACAAAAAACTTGCCCAACCCCCTTAAGGGAAATGGGTGTCTTTTTCTTAAAGTTTCTTCAAGCTAGCCGGGCATGGTAGTGCATGCCTTTATCCCAGCACTCGGCAGGCAGAGGCAGGCGGATCGCTGTGAGTTCGAGGCCAGCCTGGTCTACAAAGCGAGTCCAGGATAGCCAAGGCTACACAGAGAAACCTTGTCTCAAAAAACAAAAAACAAACAAACAAACAAACAAACAAAACAAAAAAATCAAAAACAAAAAACAAAAAACAAAGTTTCTTCATGCTGATTTGGGGTGGAAAATACCTGTAGGGGATACAAATTTAAAAAAAAAAAAATGGCTAAACAAGCTGGGAACAGTATTCGTGGCCCAGGCTCTAAATATTGAGAAATTTCATGTTTAATATTAAGTCCTGTGTGGTACAGTCTGAAATGCTGGGTACAGACAATTCAAATTAATGATGAAAACATTAAAAATTATCATATCAACCAACAACTTACATTTTAGTAAATACAGATGGGAGAGCATTAGCACCACAACTTATTTCATTGGATAGAAACAGATCCACGCCCTGGCTAAGATTGATTTCATAAGCTCACTGATATCTTTTCATACCATATTCCAGGAACATCTTTCCTACCTCTACCCATGGCCACATACAACGAAGGCACTTGGGAAAAATCACCTTCTCCAGGCCATGTATAAGTCACTGTTTTATGATTCAGGGATTGAGCAGTCCTCAATCTCATGTGAGCTTGGATCAGTCAAAAGAGGAAGAAAATGATATAGGGTAAAAGTACTTCCTAAAATAGCTTGACAAAGTAAGTTCATATTGTTTTGAAGTAAGGAGACAGGTTTCAGTTCTACTGTGCTAATTTTGCTACAGTGTTTAACCTACCACTAACTTAAAAGTGCCTTGTTGAGAGAGGGGTATTCTTGCATAGTAACAAGTAAGAAAAAAATCATAATCTGAAGAGCAGTAACAAACTGATAAAATCCCTTCAGACAAATAATAGTGACTTTTATCACTACAACAAATATTCGATATCATTAACGTGTTAAGAATTTGTCTCTGTAAAAAATGAAATATTAAATACAAGGATCTTCATTTGCCTCACTTACATTAGGTAGAGACCCTACTTGAACGTGATTTCACTATATATTCTTGCAATTTTTATCAAAAAATTAAAACACAAGGTATCACAAACAAGTAGATAAACCCCCAAATCAAATTAATAATCTTATCTCTTGATCCCAAATCCTTACATGTGGGAGTAATTACACCAACATTTTAAATTATTTTTCTTGTGGAATCAGTAGACCATTTTCCACAGACTTTGCAATAATGACCTTGCCATACTTTATAATAACAGTTGCAGTGTACGAACAAATGTAAGCTCCAGAAGACAGGACGGGGCTGTAAAACGCCATCTTCTGGGCATGACGCAGCCTAAACAATCATGATCTTGTAGCAGCTGAGGTTGCTTGCACTGGGCCAGCAGGACAGCCAACCATGGAGAGGGGAGAGGCTCTTTAACCTCTCCCTGCTGAACTATTGGCTATGGATAGATTCCTGGCAGTGAAGTTGACCAGCCATTGTCTTCAGCTGTGCACCTACAGCTGAACCTACCAGGTTCCAATAGAAGCTCCAAATCTGAGTCACAGAGACAGAACTGGTTCAACCCAGTGGGTCCCAAGACAAAAGAACACAAAAATGGGAAAGATACTTGTAATGAGGAGGTATGGTAGTAGTGGTGCAAGAAATAGAAAAGAAAATGGAGGAATACAGCAATCAGAATGCACTGTGCACATCCATCAAATGATCGAAGGACAACTTTCACACAAATTATTTTTAACATTTTAAATAAGATACATATTTTATATAAAATATCTTAATATGACAACATCGTTATACACACCAACACTTGTCAAGTGTGACTATATGCACAAGATCAAGCCAGTCATGGCTTGGCACGGGTGGGGAAGGGTTCAGAAAGGTCCAACCCCAGCTGAGGGGCTACTGTCAACTGGTAGCTCCTGGTGAAGTAGAGGTGGGTGCTTTCAAGGGTATGATTGTCTCGCACCCTTATGCGTAGAGGCAGTACTATGTGGACTCAGTAGTTTTCCAGAAACAAAAAGCATAGGAAGTGGGGGGAAGAAGGGTAGGAATTTGGAGTGGAGTGAATGGGGAGGTTTGATCAGCATGCATCATATGCATATATAAAATAGCAGATTCTTAAAGTTCTAATCCATAAGCCAGCACCTTTGCAAAAGCTACCAGGGATTTAAATGTGCCACAGACAGCTGAGAGAAAAATGGCTACGTAACTTCGTCCTGTATTTTCAATTTATATTTTGAACCATTCATCATTTTTTTAAAGAGTGAATGAAATGTTCCATCATTAGAAAAGGAAAATATCTTTAGGGGAAGTTTATATTCATGGTAAATTCTGACAGCACAACTACCATTTGAAAGGTCCATTCATCTTCCGAGAAGGCACAACCTTATCATGACGGAAATTAGCTTGTGAGTTGGACATGATTCATTGACCAAAGCTTCTGCTAAAGCAGGGTCTTGACCCAGAGCCAGATAATCATAAAATTCTTTCTGACTTGAACCATATGCCCTGAAATTTTATGCATTCGCCTCTTATATATGAATTACAAATTACTTCCTTTGCAAAAGAGTTGACTTAAAAAGTGAAAGAATATATTAAGAAAGAGAAAAAGAGATAGGAAGAAAGCATCATCTCTTGAAAGTAGAATAAATGACACAAATTTCTTCTATAGTGCCAAATTGCCTATTGTACTTCTGTGTAAACGGAGAATGGACACTTTTAATTTAAATATTACTTTTATTTATTCTTAATTAAGTATCCAACAGAGAACCCTTCAGCAGTGTTGCCAGGTACCTCTGCATACTGTCTTGCTTACGTAATTTGAACTATCATGGAAAATAATTACAATATCTTCTACATATAAGGCGCTGCGCTGGAGATGTGGAGCTATAGGTGACACTGTAACACCCCTAGTGGATGGAGGGGGAATAAATGGAAGAACACTTGTCTCTAGGAAGAGTTCTTGGGGAATGCTTGTCTCTCAGAATGACAGACAGCAGTCAGGTGGAGACTTCACTTACAATGTGTTGACTTAAGACTCTTAAACCGTATGATGGTCCCAAAGTGACATGCATTCAGTACTAACTGGACTTGGGGGTTTGGATATTTTTTCTATTCACCCAAGCTAGTAGAGCCATGTGATAAACTTCTCACAACGCCAGACAACAGAAGCAAGCCATAGTTCCCAGTAGATGTGCCCTATTGACAGTGAAAAATGGATATTCTATGAAGTACTGTGTTGCCAACATTTGGGGGACATTGGGTTTTGTCCTGCATTTCCATGAAATACCCTTATAAGTGTGTGTGTGTGTGTGTGTGTGTGTGTGTGTGTGTGTGTGTGTGTGTGTGTGAATGACATGTTTAACACTTTATCATAAAGATAAGCTTTGTTTTAGATACCATTGATAACATCCAGGGAAAGGAAGGCTGTTTAAGCTCCGCTGTTAGCAGCTTTAAGCGAATTAAGTATCTTTTCAACTTTCAATAAGCTTGTTGGATATAACCCAACAGTAAATGAAGAGGCAGCATCTACTTCATAAAAGATGAAGGGCTTAATTTGGGTAAAACTAAGGAGCAAACATTGCTGTGCCTTTTGTGCTTTTTCTTAAATTCATTAAAAAAATCATTTTTCTTCTTTTACCATATGTGATTTTAGAAAATTTCAATTATGTAGCTAACAACAAAAAATTTTTGAGGGTTTTCTGGCAGTGTCAGAGCAGATCGCAAGTGTGCTGAATATGGAGCATGAATGCATAAAGGTAAGAAGCACCCGACTGTGTTGTGTGCGTGGACCTGGTGGGTGAAGGCAGATGATAAGAAAGGGTCTACAGATGAAGTTTTGGTGGACTAAGCTATGGTAGGCACTGGTCAATTAGGATGTTGAGAGAAGAATAAGGAATATATGGGGTAAATAGCCCCACCTAAAAAGTGCATGGACTATGCAATAATACATGAAATAATAACTTTCCATATCATGACCTTGATCTTTATAACCTCAGTAGGAGCCAGGTTAACTAGAAAACTCCTGAGTTACATTGAACAAGTTCTTCAGGATGATAGGAAATAAAAATATTTCATTGTTTTTAATAATGGCATATTTTCCTCTTGTTGGATACAGAATTATAATGGTTGGCTGGAAAACTGTTAATTCCTCAAGCACATACAAACTCTCTACAATATATTTCCCCTTAAATTGGAAGTTTCAAGCCTTCTAAATATTTATGTGATGTTTTCCTGTGAGAAAAGGAAAAAGGCTATGCTTGGCTATTGTCATAAGCTTGTCTTTACAATCACACTGAATCACATATGGGAAGGGAATTCTTCCTTAAAATATCACCGGTAAAATTTGTACTGGAGGGCAGGGTTGGAGAAATGGCTTAGATATGATCATATTAATATGTGTGTGTGTGTGTGTGTGTGTGTGTGTATGTATGTTTGTGTGTGTGTATAATCTCAAAATAGTTTTTAAAGTTAAAAGTAAGTACTATAAAACTGTGGATCATGAGCTCCTTACCCTGCCCACTCATCACTGGTACTGCAATGATCACACATTTCTCACCTCTTCTATTAACTTCGATTTTCATCCTGGTTTGTCCTTAAAACTTTATTACTTCCTCTAAAATAGAAAACTTTGAATGCTATGGTCTTTATTATCTGGAAAATTGGGCCTTCTACACCAGAAAATAGTGTCTCCTCAAAGAGGACTGGCAATGAATTCCTCTTAAATTTGTCAATATTGGACACGAAACTATAACAAGCTACATACAGTAAGCTCCTTCACTGTGTAAAATGTTAATAATTCATATGTCCACTCAAGACTATTGAGATGGTTGTTGCATGACAGTCATTAGTCTAAGCTTAGGAGACATACTCAGCTAAGCAAGACACAGTTCTCATGCACAGAAAATGGGACACAAACACACACACACACACACACACACACACACACACAAAACAAACAAACAAATAAAACCCCTCACTGGCTAAGGGTTGGTGATTAAAAGCCCAGGTGATACGTGTGGTATGATAACAAGCATGGAAACAGAATCCCCTTTCTTTCTTTCTTTCTTTCTTTCTTTCTTTCTTTCTTTCTTTCTTTCTTTCTTTCCACCTTCCTTTCTGTTAACATCGGTTTCCAGATAAGAAAGCAAGCCTTGCTGGTTTGGGTGCAAACAGAATGCAGGAAGGAGCAGAAGTACAATAGCTGCCAAATAAGAGTTGGCTTGGGCAAGCTCAGACCCCAGTACTAGAGACATGAAGTGGAGGCTCGCCTTGTAGGAAACAGTGACCATTGTGCTTGATATTGGATAAAGAGGGATCCATGAGAAGTGGTGTACCATGACTCCTTCAGGGGAAGCACTGTGACTGACTTTATTAGAAACTCCAGATCTGTACTGAATGCTAGCAAAGTAGCCCACGTGTTTTCAGTCTCACTTCTTGGTCCTTTTGAAGTATGAATAATGATAGTGTGTTGCCATATTGAGAAAATGAGATGAAGATGTCCCACCATGCCAACAAGGAGAGTGCTTAACAATAGGCACCAGGCATCACTTCGTTGGCTTCTCGCTCACTAGTGTCCTTTTCCTCTGCTGTGGTTTTTCCAGGGATCACACCCAAAGAACTGAGGAGAGGAACAGATTCCAGAGCTGTCCATCCCAGCATGCTCCCCTTTCCTTTCCTAAGCCAATGGAAGCAGAAATCAAAGATAAAACTCTTAGCATGCATTTTAAAGACAGAGAGCTAGGTCTGATTCCAACTTCCTGTTGTTAGATATTAGTTCTCTCTCTCTCTCTCTCTCTCTCTCTCTCTCTCTCTCTCTCTCTCTCTCTCTCTCTCTCTCTTTCTCTCTCTCTCCATGAAAGGCGTAAATCTGAATCAAACCAAGTATTTTTTTTTATTGTGAATCATCCTAAAGGAAGCAGATGCAAAGAACTTTGGACTATCTTTCTGATTACCTATCAAGTGAGAGTCTTTTTCTAGGAAAATCTATTTAAGCCACCTTTAAGTGTACCTTGGATAAAAAACAGGGCTAGGCTGATAGTCTTTGCTACACACGTGAGGAGACCTGAGTTCAGATTACCAGTACCCAGGCAGGAATCTAGAAGCAATGTTGTGTAAGTATGAACCTGGTGCTGGGGACACAGACACTGGGCGATCCTTGAACTTTCAGGCCAGCCAAATTGTTTAGTGTCAGAGTCAGTGAGAGGTTCTGTATCAAACATAAATAATAATAAGGCAGCAAAAAATAGAGAAAGACTCCCAAGATTGATCTCTGACCTTTGTAAGTACAAATATGAGGCTGACTTGCACACTTGCATCACATACACATGCAAACTAAATAAAAAGTACGTCTAAATAAGAAATGCAGACCTAAATAAATACAATGCTATTGTACATAAAGCTTATTTATTATAAGTATCTTTAACTGTCATTGAAGGGTAGGGTGTCACTTGCATCAGAAGAATGCATTTATTTACAGCTGTCTCTTTCACAGTTTTTTCCAACCACTACAGTAAACCCATGCAGAACCCAGACTGAAACATCACACTGTCAGTCCAGGCATGGAGATTAAGGAGCGTGACATCCAGAAGACAGAAAGCCTGCCTCTCACTTCTCTGAGCTGTGTGCACCAGGGTGAGAAGTGTGAAGGACAAAGCCAGTCCTCCCAAGGCTACTAAGGCACCCATGAGACTTGTGACAGATGAGGTGTCATACGTTGTTTTTGCCAATCTCATACTTCACAACTCTTATCTGTAGCAAAGTGTGAATGAAGATAAAATGATTGACCCCCGTGTTCTGTATTGTTTGAATGTCTTTATTAAGCTTGCTTGGAAAAGCCTCCACTGTTAGCAAGGTAACAGTCGCCTTGGCTTTACAGCCTCATAGAACATGAAAAATTGTCTTCCTGCAGCTTATAAAAATCACAGCAACAATTAAGTAAATGATATCATTCACCAGCCTAAAAGTACCCATGCACACATGGTGTGTTATACTTTTCATTCTCATTTTTTTAAGGTTAAAAAAAAAATCAATAGCTCTGCCTTTCCCCAGAAATTTGCTGGTAAAGTAGTATCCTTGGAAGATGACTCCTTAACAGTACTCAGAAATGGTGGTCCTTCTACCTTTTAACAGGTCATTTTCAATCCATGACTGCTTGCCACTACATAAAACATCCCTTCTTCTCAAAGCAATACTATTACTGAGCAGGCTCAGCTCTGGCTGCCAAAACCTCTTATACTATCTCTCTGTTACTCTCTGTCTCCCACTGTCCGCAGCAGCTGTTCAAACTGTCCCACTCATTTAAACCTTTGAGGCTAAAATCCTCTCATTCATTTTCAGTATATCAAATGCACACTCAGTAAACAGAATAGAGATCTGTAGAAATCCTCCAGAGCCAGGCATCTAATTCAACATATCTCCCCGTTGTCATCCCTTGTTTTTTATGGCACAAAGATTAGGTTCCGCAGACCTGAACTGAGGACGGAATTCTAAGATGCCCTGCAAGACTGCCTGCCCCTGGTACATTCTCCAAGACCATGGCCATGATGGATTTTACTTGTGTGGTGAGGTTACAGTATGCAGCCATTGGCCTTAGAAAAAGGGTCTTACCTCTATGATCCCCATAAGTGAAACACTTCCCTTTGGCTAGTGGCTGAATATCAGGCTTAATGGACTGTCAGGGCTCATTGAATGATGCTGCTATGAAGATAGAAGAGAGATGCATGGGAAAGGATATGACTGGTCTCTGGACCTACACAGTGCCCATACCAACATCCTCCAAGCATCAGCATCCTTAGGTCTACCAGCATAAGGAACTTGTATTTATCCCACAAAGAATAAAGCTGGGAGTGCAGTTTTCTCTACAGCCTTCCAGTGAGCCAACTTTCCTATGCTGTCCATACTTGTGTCAACCATGCTCAACAACACTCAGCTTAATAGTGAATGTTTCAATCTGCTAAATGAAATGTACAGATATTTATCTAGAAACTGACACTGAATATATGCTAAGTGAATTCTTGCCTCTTTTTAGAGATTTCTTGCATTAAATGTTTTCCTGCTGTCAGCATCGCCTCATTGCCCAGGTGGTGTCATTGGCATCATAATCACCATCACAAAGACTTTGAAAAATTGCTTCCTGTACCAGATAACAAAGTTTAGATTGAACATTTCACTTAAACCTGTAAAATTATTAACATCGAGGGTCATGTGGAAAGTGTAGATTACAAATCTGTGGGTCTGAATAAAAACCCAAGATTCTAACAGAGGCTCAAGTGATGTCTTTGTACTTCATCTTAGAATAGATGTGTACATATAATCATATATTTTAACTGGAATTTGTAGCTGCATGTCTAGCCTTATTGCAATGGTGTGCTCAAACACCACTCTTAGGTTAGATACTGTTTATCAAGTGGTATTGTCTTGAATTTGTTTAAAGTACCTGTCATTGTCCCCGTCAGAAGTGTCTGTTGCTTATAACCCAGTGCAGCTGTAACAGCCACTGTTCTGTGGGGAAACAGAATAATAAAGTGTACACAAGTATACGAGACTATTTATTAGACTGGTTTAGGGCAGTCAGAAGGTGAATGGTCTCTCAATGTCCCAACTGCAGACCCGAGAGCCAGGGAACTCGGCAACTACTGAGTCCAAATATCTAGAAGCCTGAGAATGAAAAAGAGGCTGATGATGAAGTCTTAGTCTGGGGCCCTGGAGAACTTCTTTTATTTTCTAAAGATTTTATTTTATTTTATTTTATTTTATTTTATTTTATTTTATTTTATTTGGCATATACACTTATATCATTACACTAAATTTAAAAAAACCCTACCTACAACATGAAGAACTATGAAACAAATAGGAATTATATAAGTGTTACATTCATGGTATTTTGCCTAATTGTATTTGGCAACCTTGCAGAAAACATCTTTTGTATCTTGGTGAGTCTAAAATTCTGAATGAAAATCAATATCTATCATATGTCATCTCTATCAACTTAAAACATCTATCTAGACCTAAAAACATCTTAACCCCTAAAAAACTAAGCTTAATTGTAAGACTAAACTATCTGATCTTCAATCCCGTCAGACACCTGAGAAGGAATAAAACTTAATTACTTGAGTGAACTGGAAGTGCAGGTTAGCAGCTTTCAAATTGAAAAATAAAATGACAGAGACAGTTCACTGCCTAAAGTCACCCAAAATTCTCTATAACATTGGAGCCTCATCTTCAGCCTTCTGACCCAATATATCTGACAGACATATTTGTGAGGCGGGAACTAATGAGGACTAACTCACCATGTCTCGGCAGAGTGTGGCTGTTGACTCTGCCTGCATCTAAGGTTGCCCATTTTTATGCAGATTTCTGTCTGGGGCATAAACGATGGTATTTTGCCCAGTGGCTGGTTTGCCACATTTGAAGCCATCTCCATAAAGAGGTTCTTTGATGCTCATCATCTTCTTGAGGTAGGCTGACTCTTGCCAGGAGTTAACCTGTCTTGTTGTCAAAGAATCTTTAAGATAATAAGAGCATCTTTGCCATATTCTGTAGGTCTCTGAGGCTTTTGAAGACCTTATCTACTTTACCTTATATATCTATAGAATCACATCTATCTGTTAAACCTAGGATGTATATTCTTGTGATTAAAAATAGACTAGTAATTGGCATGATTGTTATTTGATCAACTAATGCAAGTCCATCCTCAAAGGCTCAGGCATTAGAGAAGCAACAGAAATCACACCCACTGACAAAAGACTAAGCGCTGTGAAGTCTCCTTCCATCTGCTTTCTCATTGCACCCAGCTCCCTGTCCCTTGGATGATGTTGCCTATACTCACAGCCGGTCTTCCAACCTCAGTTTCCTAACCGTGTGTCACTTCTCTCTGGTGACTTTCAGCCACTCAACCAGAAATGTGCTTTTCCAGTTTGCCAGTGGGAGCGTATGTTGCTTTAGCAGCCTGAATGGACTAAGACAGTACTTTGGGTGAATTTTATATTGCTTGAAAGCTTGCCCCCTGCCCCCTCAGCACTACTGTCATTTTGGAACAGAAAGCTCCACAGTGTGAGGCTTCTCCCTGTATTGCAGAATGCTTAGTTAGTTTTACTCACCAGTAGTACTCTCCTCCTTGTTTGTGATGACCAAAAATATCCCCAAGCATTCCCAAGTGAAAATAAATTCAGGACTGGCTGAGAACGATCTTTAAAGTTCAGTACTAAATTGGGCTTAATTGGGAAAGGAATGGTGCAAAATGTAAATGCTAAGACAGGATTCAGCAAAGTTCTCTGTGCAGGCACATTAGGATAATGTTCTTTATGCCAAAAAAAAAAAAAAAGAAAGAAAGAAAGAAAGAAAGAAAGAAAAAGAAAGAAAAAGAAAACAAATGTATAGCATGATTCAGTGTGCTTAATTAAAGAGATCTAAGTGGAAACTAGGTGTTGTGGTGCACACACACCTGTCATCCCAGAACTTGGGAGTCAACGGAAGAAGTTAAAGGTCATCCCCAGCTACTTAGAGAATCGGAGGCTGCTTAGAGACAGGAAGCATCAGACAGTACATCAAAAAGTAAAGCTAAGCAGAGGGTAATCGTAACACTTCTTAGGATTATGGCTTAGTTGAGTGTTCATTTTGCAGTAGTATGCTGTTCAATATTTTAATGCCCTAGTTAACACTCTCGCCTTCCAAAGCAAGGATTCTGTTTTAAAGACTATCTCTATCTGATAGAAGCTCCAAAGCAACACATCTATTTTTCTTCAAATATTTCTCTTGAACATTGGATTGCCCTTTCTTTCTAATTCTTCTCAATTTTTCAACCAACTTACTAGTTATTTGTTTTGGGACAGCATCCACTTCTCCAGTGTGCTCAGATTTATCCATCAAGGCAATCTAACGGTAGACACTTCTCTGTGGGTAACTTCTTACCACACACAGTTTTTCTCCCGTTTGGGTATTTGAAACATCTTGAGTTTGAGAACATTAAGGGTGTTATTAAGCCAAGAGTGATGACCTTGGATTATTCTCTGGTGCTTAGTGATATAATAGATATTACATGAGCTTGGGGCCGTTCCTTACTTCTTAAAATTAAATCTGTCCCAGATATTACAAATATCTTAAATCCAAAGATCACTCTACAAGTGCTGGCTGTCTAAACAAGACTGAGGTTCTACAGTCACTGGCCAGAACCAATTCATTCATTCTCATGGAAGTTATTATGACTTAGCTTTTACTCAGGAAGGTGACATCAAGGAGTGGGGGTGGGGGGGAACCTGGTACTTACAATGGAATGGGTGAGAGATGCAGCCAAATTATGTATCCCTACTCAGGAAAAGATATTCAATGGATCTTAGTGTCTCCATTTTTAAAATGCGATATGATATCCTCACAGGTTTTTCTGTGAAGACCGCATGAGATGATGGATGCTCAACACTTGGCAAAGGATTCTAGACCAGTGGAAAATAGTCTCCAGGACAAACCATGCTGTTACGCATTACTTAACATAAAGGGCATTCTACGAGATGCCATTTGAAAGCATCACAGACCAGACTTAAGCCAAAGTTGACTCACTCAAACAGCTTACCCCTACACGGTAGCCTTGTGATGCAGTCAGAGTCACAAGTCACAACTTATGTAAAACTGCTGCCAACATGACACAGTACACTATTTCACTGTAAACTTTTAATTAAAAGGATCATTTTCCTTATAAAAATGATCAAAGTAGAGCATAAAAAGCATATAATGCAGGGCCATTAGTCTATCATAATCATCAAATACTCGATACTGTCCGTAAGTGTGCGTGCTTCACTTTGTAACCAGAACTGTAGTGTCTTGGCCACACCATCACTACCAATGTGTGAGTGATTCATTATACTACTGTCTCAGTGGTGCTTGTGACACCATCAAAATCAATAGGAGTTCAGTTACGGGGTAATCTTATGTGGCTAATTGTATATATGTGGCCCATTCACCAAACTGTAATGTTGCCTCATGCTGCCATTTTATTTAACTCGGTGAAAGGACCTGCAAGGGTTAGGCTATGTACTTGGCTACACAGATGAGGATGTTTTTCTTGTTTGTTGTTGTTGCTTGCTTTGTGTATTCATATTAATTTATATAACACGAATTTGTATATATTCATAAATCACTTGCTCAGCTGAAGCAGGTATCTATCACGTACCTTGCTAAAACCAAACAAAGCCAGTTGTAAGGGAACTTCATGGCATACTGTGCAGTTTAAGGCATATGTTCTCACCATTATTGTAATGTCTAAGAAGTCCATAAATTTAATGTACAATCATATAATAGCAATCACACAGCTAATGGCTTCAAGAAAAAGTATTGGAAATTTAATGCCAATCCTGTAGGTTGAATGATTATTGGCTTCCAATTCAGAGCTTGCTACTTAGCTGCCAGAACTCAATCCAAAACTAAAAAAAAATGAAATTCAATTCGGTTTTATAGGGAGATGAATTCTGAAGAAATGCACTTCTAAGTGCAAAAGGTTACACTCAACAAAGCTCTAATAGGCATCGCATTCTAGATGACTCACAGAGCTTTTGAAATCCATTCAAGCTCTTGAAACTTAATAATTACCTACATTTCCTAAGAAAAAAAGCCGGAGCTTTGCCAGAACATTCTGCTAATAAAACATTCAAAAACCTTTTCTTCATGACTTTTTCATTTAGGGTGACTGAACAACCTTCCCTGTGTGACACCCCCCCCGACATTATAATATAAAATACTTAGTTCTAATTTAAATCAGATTGACAGCGTTCTCAGAACCATATATTAAAGCTAACCCAGAGTATCTGTGTGAGGTGCTGGGAAGATGAGAGTGGCTCAGGAACATGTACACAATAGGAGGACTGGAGTTTTAAACCCTAGAATGTAGGGAAACACTGAATATGTATAGGAGCCATGTGTAAGTGCAGCCTTAAAAAATGGAGACAGGGAAGCCCTGGAGCAAGCTGGCTAGCTGGACTAACCCATTCTGTAAGGTCTAGATTCAACTGGGAGACGCTGTGTCAACATAGAACAAAGGTGGAGCATAGAGAGAAACAATCCCAGGCTTCAACCTCAGCACACATGAAGACATGCACACATGCACACACACACACACACACACACACACACACAGGAGAAAAAGATAAAAAGAGGTGCCCATGTGCACGACTCATTTAAATTGTGTTCAAGCGATTTTCTTAAGCAAGAGCACAGGAATGCGCTTTCTAATGATAAGTCCAAGGTATTTAATGCAAGAATGTGGCAGCTGAAACTATCTGAGATGTTTTCTAGAATTTATCAGGATAAATATTGTGCTGTCTTCTGCCTTCAAATGTTTTACAGGAATTCCCTGGTCAATATCCACTGGATGAAGAAAGTAGGACAGTTATGGAAGGGCTTCCGTCTCAGTAGCGGGAAAGTTCCATGAGGTTTCCCTTGTTTAGTGTAGAGAAAGAATCAGGTCTTCTGGACACTTGCTGCTGAAGCATGCTCAAATTATGCTTTCCTTGTTGGTGATGTTTGCACTGTGTTAAAAAGGAAAAAAAAAAAAAAAACCTGTCCTTATAAAAGAATGAAGATGGGATTTTTAAAGAGGATGTTGTTTTGTTTGAGTCTCTGAGGGTTCGTGGTGACTTGAGGGTCAGGAAAAAAAAAAAAAAAAAAAAAAAAAAAAAAAAAGCCAAGCTGGAGAGGAAACTTCAGTTTAGAAGCAAAATGCAAATTAATCAAAATATTGAAATTAAGAAAAAGAAACAGCCCAAGTGCCTCCTGGCAAACTGCGGAAGCAATTCTCTAGACTGTTGAAAATACATTCAGTTCAACGTGAACTTCAAAAAGAAATCAAACTGGGCCTGGAGAAATGGCTCAGCAGTTAAGAGCTCTAACTGCTTAAAATCCAAAATCCCAGCACCCATGAAATAAGCCTGGCTTCCCTAAAACACCTGTACATCCAACACTAAGAGATCTGGCTTGCTCTTCTGGCTTCAGAGGAACAGGGTCATGTACACTCGCAAGCACACATATATGACATGTTTTAAAAATGAAAATCAGTCTTACGATTTGACTTTTAAAGGTTTCCCTTCAGTGTGGCCCTAAATATAGCAGGTCATTTTAGATTTCTGAATAAAAGGAGTTTTAGTATGTTATCCGTATGTGTGTGTGTGTGTGTGTGTGTGTGTGTGTGTGTGTGTGTGTGTACATGAAACTACATTTGTGTGTAGTTGCTGCTTCATGTGCATGTATGAAGGCTGGAGGACAACCTCAAGTGTCTTTGGTAGCACTGTCTACCTGTTTTTGAGACAGTGTCTGTCATTGGCCTGGAATGCTTAACAGCAAAAGTAGAAATGAGAGCCAGTTACTGGGATTCACCCTGTCTCTGCCTTCGAAGCACTAAGATTACAATCATACACCGATAAGTCTGCCTTTTTACATGGCTTTGGCTTCTAGAGCCAAACTTGCATCTTCGTGCTCACATTTATGCAGCAGGTACATTATAGACTCAACTGCCTCTGGCCCCAGGTTTCGTTTCTAAAGCCTTAAAGATACAGTAATAAAAACTGAAGTAAAAGAACTAAAAACAGATTTTAAAATATCAACTTGTAGATTAAAAAGTAGCCATACAGGTGGGGTTGATTATACTGTCAGCAGGGGGACAGGCAGCACTAAATTCACTGGTACTCCAGGGTTGAAAAACGGCAATACTGGGGCTTTATTCAGTAGTGTGTGTCCTCTGTTGACAACTAGGCAGAACAAAAATTATCAGATTTTCATAGGTTGTGGAAAAAAAAAAAAAAAGAAGAAGAAGATGAAGCTTCTCTGTGCAGATCACCAAAAGATTTACTCTTCCCAAAAGAAATGAATAAAATGCTGAAGGAGACTGGAGATTAAGACAAGACTCTGGCTTGTAGTGGCTCTAAGCCTCTGTGTGAGATGTTATCTGTTCTCCATCTTAGTACCTTATCTTCCCCAAAACATACCCTGAAGAACTCCGTAGGGATTAGATAAAGTAAAGAAAAATGTGTGCCGTAACGCTTAGTATATACTAATTATTATTTTACCAGCAGTCATAACAGTATGTGTATCAGCTGTGTCTACATAATTAGAAATAGAATTGAGGAGGCTCTATCTTGATACATGCGCATGTTAAAATAACAAATTTTTGAAAATGGTCGCGTTTCATAGAACCGTGACTAGGAAACGCTGTAATACCCAATGGTTTCCTTTTGTGATGAAAAGCTCAACATCCCACATCCCTGAGCAGATAAAGGAAACCCTCCCCTCTGTGAGTCAGTGTCTGTTGCTGCATGCCCAGCTCCTGTGACGTCATGGTCACCTGCAAGGAAGCAGCACCCGCCTCCCTGATGGCACAGGCTTTCTCACCTGCGGGCAGGTGAACAGGAGCTGCGCATGCTCTGCAGGCTTGGTGGGACTGGAGAAGCCTGAAGAGCTCTAGGCAGCTTCTTTAAGAATTTGTGGGATTCATGTAAATAAATGACTTCCTCCTGCAAATGAGCCTGTATCCAATCCGTAGGGAGTAGAGATAAAAAATGTCCTAGAGGTTAGTGCACCTGCCGTTTATTCCCCCCTCATCTCCCAAGGTCACGAAGAATGGTTTTTGAACATTTTCTTTCTGCCACCGTCCCTGCTGAAAGATCTTTGGGCACAATTGTATTTTGGTTTTTCTGTTCTTGTAACTTTGTGGGTTTATAGACGTTAACGAAAGAGAGTGCTTCCCTGATCATTTTCCCAAGGTTGACTCTTTCATGGGGAAACCCCAACAACACTTACATTCCAACAAAAGATCTGTAGCCAGCATCCACCTGGTCAGAGGTCCAGCAGTTCCAGTCAGGAAGCGTTTCTGGAGAGGATGGGGTTCCACTCTCCTCCCCTTCTTTGGATGCAGACCTTTTCAATCGGATGAATTTTCTAAACTTCAAATGAGAACCTTCCTCTAGAGCTCATTTTGCAATATCCTAGCATTAAGACCCACATATTATGCCTGCAAAGCTATTTCTTTGCAAGACAATTTTATATTATTCTCCATATTATGAGCTAAGCGCTCAGCCTTTAAAGGATGAATAAGGAAGAAGTGGGAAAGATGAGTAGTTGGTTCTCATATTTGCCTAAGCACTGCAAGACTTACCTTCTTCGTAACTTTACCCCCAGAGAACACATCTGTGCACATTGACAGTAGCTCCTCCAGGTGAAGAGTGCTGAGGTCATTCGCTGGTGTCACCACACCTCTGCTGGGACAGAATCATCTTCTATGATATACCATTTAGGAGAATCTTATTGTTTAATAGTTAGTGATAAAGTTGTTAGACCGCAGCTCTTATTATGATTGCATGTTCCCATGAGAAAGTGTTGTTAATCATATAAAGAAAGTCTTAGCACAATATAAAGTGAAAAGCACCTGTGAGCCTGCCATTCAGGATTCAGAAACAAACAAAGAAGCAATGTTCTTCCCCAATTTGAGCAAGTTGCCTCAGTAGAAAAGACGCCATGGGTCCTTTTCGTCCAGTGTCAGCAGCTCCCAGCCATCCTTGGGGATCTTGGCCAGTGTAAATTTCTTTAAATTAATTTATTCATATTACATCTCGATTGTTAGCCCTTCCCCTGTTTCCTCCCATTCTTCCCTCCCTCCCATTTCTCCCCTTCTCCCCTCCCCTATGTCTGTGACTGAGGGAGACATCCTCCCCCTACATATGCTCTCAGAATATCAAGTCTCTTCTTGGTAACTAGCTATCCTTCCTCTGAGTGCCGCCAGGTCTCCCCATCCAGGGGACATGGTCAGAAAAGCTAGTGTCATATCAGGGTCCACAAGCAGGTGGTGAACATCTGGACTGCCAGAAGCACATTGACTTCTCCCACCGTTCTCCTTATGGTGGTGGCCACCCAGGCTGAGTGGAGAAGAAGAATGCAAAGAATGGTGCTGAAGCTGGTAATGGTGGGGAAGAGGATAAACATTAATACCTTCCTGGACTGGAGGACTCTCTAGTTTTCCAGTTGAATAATAAAACATTTATATGTTTATGTATAATCATGACAAAGATATTGAGTAGGATAGATGGTATAAATATAAATACAAGGAATGGACTCACCACCACCACCACCACCACCACCAAACAACACCACCACCAACAACACTCCTTTAAGTATTGAAAGCTAAATCTGATAGAAGGGAAATGGATAAATAAACTGTGGTACATTTACATAATAGAATTCTACTCAGCTATTAAAACTAAGGAAATCTTGAAAGTTGCAGGCAAATGGATGGAACTAGAAAAGATCATCCCAGCTGAGGTAACACAAACCCAGAAAGACACACGCTATGTGTAGTCACTTATAACTTGATATTTACCATAAAGTATAGGGTAACCATACTACAATGCAGAGACCTAAGAAGCTAAGTAACAAGAAGGATGGAGTGAGGATGCTTGAGTCTCCCTGGGGTAAAGGAAACTTTCAGTAATCTGAGGGTGACTAGTAGGTAGTAGCTATGACTCATAGCAACAGGAAATATGGAACCTCAAATGGCCATCTTCTGTGACCAGGCAAGGCTTATAATAAAGGATGGGGACACCAACCCAGCCACACAATCTTTGACCCACAATTGTTACTGCTTATAAGTGTTCAGGAATAAAGAGGGAGCAGAAATTGAGAGAATGGTCAACCAGTGACTGGTCCAATTTGAGACCCACTCCATGAGAGAGAACCCAACCCTGACACTACTAATGATATTTTTGCTTTACTTGCAGACAGGAGCCTAGCATAACTATCATCTGAAAGGCCTCACCCAGCAGCTGATGGAAACAGATGTAGAGACCCACAGTCAAACATTAGACAGAGCTCAGGGGATCTTGTGGAAGAGGGGGAGAGAGGATTATAGGAGCCAGAGGGGTCAAGAACATCACAAAACACCTACCAAGTCCACTAACCTGGGCCCATAGGGGCTCACAGAGACTGAACCACCAACCAAAAAGCAAGCATGGGACTGACCCAGGCTCCCTACACATATGTAACAGTTGTGCAGCTTGGGATTCATGTAGGACCCCTAAGAACAGGAGGAGGGCCTGTCTCTGAGTCTGTTGCCTGCCTTTGGATCCCTTTCCCCTAACTGGTCTGTCTTGTCTAGCTTTAGTAGAAGAAGATGCAATGTATCTAGTCCTATTGCAACTTGATATGCCAAGGCTGGTTAATATCCACGGAGTACTTCCCTTTCTCTGAGGAGAGGAGGAGGTGAGAAGGAGGGAGTAGGAGGAGAGGAGTCAGGAGACGCTGCAATTAGGATGTAAAGTTAATTAATTGATAGATTAATTGATTTATTATTTGATTAATGACAAATTGCATACAGGCTACACAATACATAATTCAAAACACTGTACAAGTGACCTTGTAAATGTACTTTTTCTCATAGTTCATTGTGTAATACAAGGTCTACTGGTCATGCTAAGTTTCAAAACAGAATATAAAAATGATATGTATTCATAGGTTAAAATCTGATACCCTATGAGCATATAAAAGGGGAGGAAATCCCCCTCAGCCGCAGTCATAGAGGAGGGGAGTAAGGGGAAAATGGGAGGGAGGGAGGGAGGAATGGGAGGATACAAGGGATGAGATAACCATTGAGATGTAACAAGAATAAATTAATAAAAAAAAGAAAATTTTAAAAAATTAAAAAACAAACAAACAAACAAAAATGCTTCAGAGCAGTGGTTCTCGATATGTAGGTCGAGACCCCTTTGAGAATAAATGACCCTTTCACAGGGGTCACTTAAGACCACCAGAAAATACAGTGATTTACATTATGATACATAACAGCAGCAAAATTATGGATGTAAAATTGCGACAAAAATAATTTTATGGCTGGGGTCACTAAAGGGTCACAGCATTAGGTAGGTTGAGAGCCACTGCTCCTAGGAAAGTCATCAAGGACAAATCTTAATAAATAAATGAATTAGCATTGACTTGAGAGAAGGGTAATTTAAACTTAATAAGATAAAACTGCCTCAGACATAAGAAATGGATACGTTACTACTCAGAATAATATGAACAGCATCTGTATAGATGTTACAGAAGTAAGGAGAGAGAACAAATCAAAAGCGCATTGACCTTACCAGGGGACTTCTTGGAGCCAGACTTGATTTCTGTCCTCAGATTTCTTTAAGAATAAAATGCACTGTAAGTTTTTCAGCAGTGCAGATATAAGGAAAGAACCATGTTCTGACTGATTTATAGTGAAATGGGATCTATAAAGTCTTCTAATTTAGGTTTCTATTTTACTACTACACATATTTTTTAAAGTTAAAACTGTGCGGTTAGGATCCCAATAGTATACAACTAGGATTTTACTTCTGTGTTTTATACTGCCCTCTGCATATTTCAATATAATTAGAGCCTTGTTATTATGTGCAAGAGGAAGAGACATGATTAGCTTATAATTAACAGAAGACTATAGGAAGCTGAAAAACAGCCACTTAAGTTCTTATTGTAGCCCCACTCTATTAGTATATTCCTAATGAACATACCGAAAGTGTACAGCAAGAAACTTAACTCTAAAGTGGTTGCTAGGCGTTGTCAGTGTGATACGTAATCACACTAATTCTCCAGAAATAGTTATGCAGTATAAGAAACACACACCAACAAATGCATACAGTTTTATCAATTTTTAAAAGCCAAGGTATAATTGTTAAAAATAGAATTTTATGAAAGGTGACTCTGATACACAAATGTGAAATAAAATAATGATACAAATCCCTAAAAAATAATTGGAAAGTAATATAGTTGTTCTGGAAGAAGAAAATTTATAGTAGAAGCTGGTACTGTGCTGCACACCCTTAATCCCACCACTAAGGGAGGCAAAAGCAGGTGGATCTCTATAAGTTTAAGGCCAGCCTGGTCTATAAAGTGAGTCCAGGACAGTCAAGTTGGAATGAGCTAATGGTGACGAAGCTATAATATATAAATGCAGGTTTATTGGAAGTGCCATGAGAGGGGGAGGGTAAGGGAAAGCAGATACTGGGGGTGGGGAGAAGGGAAGGGGAGAGCGCAGGGAGCTGGGAGAAAGGGCAAGAATGCGGTGGAACCAAAATATTGTGTTTACATAGTGAAAGGTCTCTGGAAGAAGGGACACCCTGCCCCTAGGTAGAAGGCAGGGTATGCCAGGCATGCCCTGCAGCAGGACCTAACATCCCAGCCTTTATATTATATATAATATATATATATGATACATATATAATAAATGTTATTTATATATAAGTATTATATTATATTTATATTTTTAATATATGATATAAAATATATTCTATATTATTATATTACATTATATATAAATGATATATAATATAAAAATATATATAATATATAATATAATATAAATATATAATAAAATTATATAATATAAAATATAATAATATATAATATAAATAATACATGTATTATTTATATATATTATATAATATACATATATTAGACAATGAGTGAAGAAATCTGGTCTTTGACTGCTTCCAGCTGATATAGGGGTGTTGATTTTGGAGGGGAGGGACAGTGCAAAAGGTTAGAATGTTGGCTAAGTCCAGGAAGAGCAGGCTGTTGTACTTGCTGTTCAGCATCTGTGGAACCATCCTTGTCCAAGAAACTGCAGGTCCAGCTAATGAAATCTGTGGGGTTGAGGCCAGAGCACCTGCATTCTAGATGCAGCACCTGGCAGGATGCTGGAAGATACATATAAGTTAAGGGAAGAAGATAAAGTTAAGGAGTTTAGGGAGAGAAAAGTTTTTGGGTGTATATTTGAAACTTTTAGGCCCATGGTCTTCGTAGTTGGGGGAGAGGAGTCTACAAACCAGGGAATTTAGGGGGAATCCCACTCTCTGAAATAGGAAATCCTTATCTGGAGTGTGACCTGTGCATTGGAGTGGATCTCCTGAAGCTTACAAGAATCATTTGAGGTTTACAAAAAGAGATGAATTGGCTTGGGAGACAATTTAAAATCTGATTAACGTTAAAGCTCTGAACAGTCTAAACACAACAGTAGCATAATGGGGGGGGAGAGTTTTTATATACCTTAAATCACTTTATTATTACCAACCTTAAAACACCTTCTCAGACCCTCACATACTTTCTTAGATCCTCAGACCTTACATAAACTTTACACTTCTCTGAGAAGGCAGGTGAAGCCATGGTTTTTGTCCTTAAACTGGTCTTCAAACCCATCAGAGACCTGAGAAAGATAAACTACCTCAGGGAGCATAATCCAAAACGACCTATGTATTGGTTAATATGACAGAGACTTACCCATTATCCAGACTGCCTTCTCCGGAGGCTCCGGTGGTTTCAGGGCTTCATTCTGGGCACAGCATCGCAGTATCAGTCTGAGCACAGCAACTCTGAGAGGCTTTTCTATGGAAGAGGAACTTGGGATAATGATTGACCTTATTTTGTCTAGGCAAAATAGGGCAGTCAGCTCTCCAGGTATCCTGTATGTTCAGTTTGGGCAGGACCAGTTGGGGCAGACTTGCCCAGTATCACAATCCTGGTGGTGTTATCTATCTTTGTGCTCAAGTCTTCTTGCAGGCCTTGGGGTCACCTCTAGAAGCTGGGGTCTCCATCACACTATACTTTTTTATTGAGCATTTAAATTCTGTAGATTCTGACAGGCTTGAGGACCATCATTTATAAAGTATAGCTGAGCTAGACAAATTGTTTTTAGTTACCCATCCTAAGCTTAACCTTAAAAATGTAAAACAAAAGACTAGGTAAAGCTCAGTCCTATAATTAAAGGCATCCTTACTGAAGAGCAGGAGCTTAAAAGACAGAAGTAGTCTTTGGAGTTCAGTGAGAATTTGAATGGGGATGGCAGCCCTCAATAAAGATGGAGGCTAGTCATGTGATTGCCCTCTGTCAAGATGGCGATGAAGCCACAGCTCCATCTATCCCAAAATCAACATGGCAATCAGCTACATGTTGTAAGCAGCTGGCAGCAGGCAATTTTAAAAGTGCTGCTGGGGTCCCAATAGGATGTCCTCCCTTCTGTCCCACTTTCCTGGTAAGTGAAGACTTTCATGGGACATGCCCCTTGGGCTAGTGTCTAGATATAAGTGAGTATATACTGTTTGTCTCTTTCTGCTTCTGGATTAACTCACTCGTGATCATTTCTAGTTCAATCCATTTGTCCACAAATTTCCAGATTTCCTTGTTTTTAATAGCTGAGCAGTATTCCATAGTGTATATGTACCACAGTTTCTTTATCCATTCCTCTACTGAGGGACATTTAGGCTGTTTCCATGTTCTGGCTATTATGAATAAGGCTGCTATGAACATGGTTGAGCAAATTTTCTTGTTGTGTGCTGGAGCATCTTCTGGGTATATTCCAAGGAGTGGAATAGCTGGGTCTTGAGGAAGCCCTATTCCCAGTTTTCTGAGATAGCGCTAGATAGATTTCCAAAGAGGCTGTACTAGTTTGCATTCCCACCAGCAATGAAGGAGTGTTCCTCTCTCTCCACATCCTCGCCAGCATGTGCTGTCACTTGAATTTTTGATCTTAGCCATTCTGATGGGTGTAAGATGGAATCTCAGAGTTGTTTTGATTTGCATTTCCCTGATGACTAAGGACGCTGAACATTTCTTTAAGTGTTTCTCAGCCATTTGATATTTCTCTGTTGAGAATTCTGTTTAGTTCTGAGCCCCATTTCTCAATTGGGTTATTTGGTTTGGTGGTGTTTAATTTCTTGAGTTCTTTATATATTCTGGATATTAGACCTTTGTCAGTTGAAGGGTTGGTGAAGATCTTTTCCCAGTCTGTAGACTGTTGCTGTGTTCTGTTGACAGTGTCTCCGGCCTTACAGAACATCCTATTGGGACTCTAGAGAAGTATGGGAGAATGGGGAAATAGTAGGATCCAGAGGGTCCTAGCAACCTAAAAGAATAACATTATGACAGGCAGATCTGGGCCCAGGGGCCCTGCTCAAACTATGGCACCAGCCAAGGACAATACGTGCAGTAAATTTTGAACCCCTACTCAGATCTAGCCAATGGACAGGACATTCTCCACAGTTGAGTAGAGAGTGGGGTCTGACTTTCACATGAACTCTGGTGCCCCATATTTGACCATGTCCTCTGGATGGGGAGGCCTGGTGGCACTCAGAGGAAGGATAGCAGGCTATCAAGAAGCGACTTGATACCCTATGAGCATGTACAAGGGGAGGAGGTCCCCCTCAGTCACAGTCATAGGGAAGAGGAGTAGGGGGAAAGCGGGAGGGAGAGAGGAATGGGAGGATACAAGGGATGGGATAACCATTGAGATGTAATATGAATGAATGAATTATATATATATATGTGTGTGTGTGTGTGTGTGTGTGTGTGTGTGTGTGTGTGTGTGTGTGTGCTGCCTTTGCCTCCCATAGCACCTGCCGAGACCATGCATCGGTGTAGGGTAGAGTTGGGGTGTGGGACCCAGAACTGTAGGTGCAGAAAGCAGCCGCAGGAAGTGGAGGAGGGGGAGCGATAAGAGCTCGCATGTTTAAAAACCTGCACAGATGCAGTTTGAAAATAAATTATGCAGCTACCCGGTGCCAACCCTGTCTCCCAGCCTTTGCTAAGGCACAATATGGAAGTGGTGTCCCAATTAAATAGTCTGGGATTGGTCGGTTTGGTGAGGTAAATCCATGAAGAGATGTCTCTGGAACATGAGATTACGTCGGAACGAAGGTCTGGCTTTGTTCAGGAGGAACTCGCTCTCCCATGGCCATGTGTTGGGGTGGGGTGGGGAGGGGCGGGGGTGAATCTCAGATCCGCAGAAGAGCCTCTGGGCAGCAGCTGGCAGATAGGATAACTTACCACGTGGAAAGTTACGTCAGGCAGAGAGGAAAGTGAAAAAGACGCCATCTCCACGTTGCCCTGAGTTGGGGGGCTGGGTACCCAACTTCTCCAGGGTTTATAGATGATTGGATCAGAGCAGGCTGATGAGATGTAGGGAGTCAGAGAATGATGGGGTGTAGGCAGTGGCTTCCACAGGAGTCTTGCCTGCGGGGATGAGTGGGGGGTCCACTTCCTCCAAGTCACATCACCAGATTAAATAATCAGAATGAACTAATGGCGACAAAGCTGTACTATATAAATGCAGGTTTGTTGGAAGTGGCATGGGAGGTGAGGGTAAGGGAGCGCACGTGCTGAAAGTCGGGGAAATGGAAAGAAAGAGGACCAGGAGGTGGGGAAAAGGGCAAGGGTGCAGTGGAACCAAAATATCTGGTTTATGTAGTGAGAAGTCTCTAGAGAAGGGAAGCCCCGCCCCTAGTTAGAGGACAGAGTATGCCAGCCACGCCCTGCAGCAGGACCTAACAGTTCTCATATGGTCTGGCGGCTTTAGAATGTGCCGGTGAGCCTAAACTGTGTATTTCCCGGAATTGTCTTCACTGTATTTTTCTGGATACAAAGAGATTCACTGACGTCAGAATCCAGTAGCAGCAGGTCTTTCACCTACCTTCTATTTACCTGTTTGTGCGGCTCCTCTCGGTGAGACCACACCCACTCTGGTAACTCCTTCTCTGTGATTCTCCTTCAGACGCTGTGATTCCCAGGCTCAGTGCTAGTGCCCTTCCTTTTCTGCAGGGCAGCAACATTTTCAAGCAAGAATCTGCAATAGTTGTGTGGGTGCCATTATGTTCTGTTAGGCTTAAACCCAGATTACCTGGGTCCCCTTGTAACCATGTATCTTGCATCCTTAGTCCCAGGTCCACTTTCTGCTTAGCAGAATCTAAGCATCAAGTACAAAACCACTAGAGTCTGTTTACTCATAGCTGTATCAGGCTAAATTTATCTAATTGTCCTTTCTATGTTAGTATGTATGTATCTTTTTAAAATTAATTTATTCAGATTACAACTAAATTGTTATCCCATCCCTTGTGTCCTCCCATTCCACCCTCCCTCCCGCTTTCACCCTGTTCCTCTCCCCTAGGTCTGTGACCAAGGGGGACCTCCTCCCCCACTATAGGATCATAGGCTATCAAGTCTCATCTTGGTAGCCTGCTTATCCTTTCTCTGAGTGCCACCAGGCCTCCCCACTAAGGGGAGGTGGTCAAATATGGAGCATCAGAGTTCACGTCTGAGTCAGTCCCTGCTCTCCACTCAACTGTGGAGAATGTCCTGTCCATTGGCTAGATCTGAGAAGGGGTTCAATGTTTACTGCAAGTATTGTCCTGAAGATTCTGAATGCATGATTAAAACTTCATGTAAAGGCTAAACATCCAATTGGCATTAGTAAAATCATATATTTTTACAATTGTAAATAACTACCTTATTAATTCATAAAAATTTGATATTACTTGGTCAATACTCGAACAATAATACTTTATGGCTTTCCCGTTCAGTGTATTTGTAATTGCAGACTTGCTGTTGGATGTTCCCCGTAGAATCTGAAGTTGAGAGTTGCGTTAATAATTGAGAAGCTAAAACATAACTCCATATTTGTTTATTTTTAGTGGTAATATGCTTACCTGATGAAAAACAGTCTCTGCTTTTTAAAGAAAAATAAGAATGAAAGTAAAATTATAAGAGAACATTGGCCAATGTACAATAACTAAATGAGAAACTTTTTAAAAATAATAATTTTTTTTAAAAAATCACACCATAAAATAAGACCAGAATGAGTTAATGCATTAGTATTAAAACACGAGTTCTGATTTTTCAACAGGGAAGTTGAATTTCGTGTGCACTCAATTCAACACTGCAATAACAGTCAGAAGAAGCCCCATTTACTGCAAACATTATCTCTGCTTCTTTATCTCTTGGGGAGGACTCCAATCATGTTTATCAAGCTACAGCTAGAAACAGTTGTCAGCATAGAACAAACCAATAAATATCAGCTAAACAGAAAAGGGGAGAAATTCTTCAATCACCCTGAAATGGAGGTAGGGAGGTTACTCTCTACTCAGACATAAGGATAAAATAAGTGGCGGGCGCCTCAAAGATACCTGCACCCAACTTCTCTAAGCAGAGACTGTTTGGTTACATGACAAGAGGGAACTTTGATTTCCAATGGAATTCAAATTGCTCACAAGGCACGGTTAAAACACGGAGCTTATCAGAGATAGTCTACAAGTTCAGTGCGGTCATGAGGTCTCTAAGTGGCCAGAAAGCAGCAGGATGTCTGGAACCAGGAATGGTGTCAAGATAAAGACCAGGACCATTTATTACTCAGTTAGGGGGAGGAAGGGCAGCCTGCCACGGCAGCTGTTAATACAGAGAAAGCCTGTCTTGACAAACAAAACAAAAAAGCAGGAAGGAGAGTGAGAAGTCTATTAAACCTGGAATGGTCAGGGAAGCAGGTTCTTTCCTACAGCCTCGAGAAAGAAACCTTAGCAACTTGCAATTAGCTAGCGAGACCAATTTTGCACTTCTGACCTTCAGAATGGCTGGAGAATAAGTTGATTGCATTCTTATACCCCAGGTTGTTAGTGGTAGTTTTTACTTCTGTTGCAGTAATAATAGGACCCTATGTTTACGTGATACCAGAACGAAATGAGCGGTCGCAATCAGTAACTTCTGAAAGTGCTGCTCACATGAGTATTAGCAACTTTACTGGAAATGCATGGAGAAGGTGAATAAAAGTACAACTATACGTGAGAAAAGCTCTCCAAGATTGAAAGCATTATAAGAAAATTCTGTATCCCCACTTTTCTAACATAAGAGAAAAAGAAGAAAAGTCTTAGAAGATGTCTTAAATTAGCATGCACAGTCCTGACCCAGCGTACCTCTCCGTGTCTGCCTGCTTTATAGCCTCTGATTGTATGAAGTTCATTACAGCTCACTGCCAATTAAACCAAATAGTAACATTCCCAACTGGACCACCAGATGGAATCAGACGTTAATTAACTTTCCCACCAGCATACAGATGTGTTTCTTAGTGTCATTATCTAGGAATCATTGGCTTTCAGCAAAATGCAAAGCTCTACCAGCAGATTGTAGCCTAGAATGACTGATCGCATCGTGAGATCATTAACCTTAAGATGCTTTTAATCATTTATTGACCAAATCAGGAAAAAGCATATAGAGTACTATTGAGTATTTCCAAGGGGAATCATTGGTGCCTTTCGGGAGATCCTATTAAATACTGGCATAAGATAATGATTGGTCTGTGTACAGTATTAATTTACAACATAATCCTGCAGCTTCTGAATTTGGGGTTTTATGCATTAACAAAGGACTTATGCCTTTGGGTGGGATTTACATCAAATAATTCCAATTCATACTTGATAATTTAAGAATTATAGATGAAGTCAGTCTATACCTCTCATAGTCTAAGAGTTTGGAGAGCAGCCAGCATGATTTATATTAATAAATTATCCTTACATAGAATAATTAAGTGGATATGAATGAACATAAAAGACAATTAAATATTATCCTTTTAAAATTGCATTGGTTACATGTGTGAATAAAGGCAGTTATCCAATTTATTACTTGTTTTACTTCTGTGGCTTCCAAGCTATACCCAGCAATTTCAGTTCCTAGAGATTTTGTCACTGTCAGTTCTAGTAGTGAGGATCTGTTAAACAGAGGAAGCCAGTCCTAGAATCTAAAGCCTTTCACCTGAAAGGCAGTACACAGAATCTTGCTATTGTTATCACTGATTGAAGGATTTTATTATGTACACTGCTGATATGAGAAAAAAAAAAGAGGCAACTAGCTTGGAAAAGTCTTACTTAAGCTGTGAGAGAACACAAGGCAGGAGCGACAGGAGGTCAGAGTCAAGCCCGTGTTATTTGATGTCTGATCTAAAGTGTCAAGGTAAAAGTATTTATCACCCATTTCATCTATACTCATAAAAGTTGCAGCATGTCAATTAACCTAGACATAAAATGTTCACTGCATTGGTTAAAATGGAATTTAGGTTTCTATTACTTCAGTGTAATGTTATGTACTGGGAAAAAAAAGGATTTCTTTTCCCAGCTTTCTGATTAACTGTGGACATGACACCTAAATACTCTGGGTCGCAAATGCAATTGTCTCTATGCCTATTTTTTTAGTTGAAAATCTTTTCTACAGATGTCTATTTCTTAAAGCAAGGAACATGCTTGCTTTAGGTGGAGTTGAAACATGGTTAGACCCATTCATACCATCCCATGGCCCTTCTTTCAGATGTAGCCCAGACTGAAAACGACTGCAGGCCCTTGACCCGGGCTCACTCAGACTGTCCTGTTTGAGTCTAACATTTTGCAATTATAAGACAACAGCTCTGGTCCCTGCAGCTGGCCTCTTTCGATCAGGATCCCTCATGTTTCAGCCAAGTGGGTTGTCCAGAAAACAAGGCATTAAACATACATGGGTTAGATTAAAAATGTTCTAGAAATTGAAAAAAAGAAAATAAATCAAATAAGAAAACAAAGAAAATATTAGTTTGGATGTAGGGAATAACATGAAAATAAAAATAGAAAGAAGATGGGAAAGTGTACATAATATTTGAATAAAAATGCCATGAATGCTCTTGTAACTCGATAAATATTCATTTAATAAAATCTTAAATTAACAAAATGAATAAAATAATTTCTAGCTTTAGTAATGCATGGTTTACTATCACTCTCTGTACCTTTCCTGACACATTTTTCAATATGACGAAACAAAACACTTAGTGGAGAACCAGCAAGTTAATCTCAGTGTGTAAGTTAGTGTTATGAAATATCACTTTGGCTTTTCAATAGACTGGACTCTAACTATTTGGTTATGAAAAATGCCATTTAGTGACCTCAGTGGGACACACTAATGTCTCATTTCCCTAGTAAAATAACTGTGTAGCCATTTTATGTTTGCTCATTTGTTTTTTGGCCAGAATCTCAAATGTCCAATACAATCCTTTAGTGATAAAAAATGTAAAATATATTAGAAAATGCCCATGCTGTTAACCACCAGAATCCTTAACTCATTTAGAACTGCTGTTCCTTAGATATAAACGCGAAGTTAGCCAGTTTTGTTTTGGAGGCACCTCTATTCTTATTATATTTTTCTTTTGAGTGTTTGCTATGGCTGAGTTTATAACAACAGAGGAGAAAGCACTTATATCTCTCCAGATTTCTGTAAATAGACATTCACAGGTTATGAAATGTGAGATCATTATTATAGGCTCCAAAGGGGCAGAGGCAGAAGATTGAAATGACAAGTTGGATTTAGCCTGGACCGTATTGCTAACATTCACGAATGCAGTTTCGCACCTTCTGTAAAGTTTACTCAAATTTTCATAGGCAAGAAGTATGTTTTGAGGAGACCCAGGGAATCCTCTCAGATTCATGGTGTTTCATATCTCTTTACATGAAGACCTTGGGTCCATTTCGAGGAGTGACACAAAGATAATATAAGAGTCCACGGCAATATCAGGACAGAGAAGAAGCAATGGGGATGGGAAACTCACACCGGCCACTCGTCTAGGCCCAGAGAAGGTGCAGGTAGGGAATTTACATATGTATCAGTTTATACAATTAATTTCTCTCTGAAGACTGACACCTATGATTTCAATGATCTTCACAAATATTTTTTATCATTAAAACAATTTAGTTTAATAAAAAAAATAGTCCTATAAGTTCTCAGATGGCAGATTTAGCTGAAGTGTGGTCCTTTAATCTATTTAAGGTTTCAACATAAAGAGTGAGGATTGGCAGCCCACTTCCTCTCCACCCTTTTGATGTTTGTTTATTTATGGATTCTGTTGCTGTGATATAATCCCAGGACAAAAGTAACCTGGGGAAGGGTTTACTGTGGCTCACATTGAGTGTGCAGTTCATCAAGGTGGGAAAGCAAAGACAGCCGCAGGTCTCAGCGTCCGTATCAGTTGCATCCACAGGCAGGAAGACGACAGTGAATGCAGCACTCAGCTCACTCCATTTTATGGATTCCAGGAGCCCCTCATGGCATGGTTCTGCCAACAGGCTTGACTTCCTGCACTGGTTAACCTAATCAAGATAATCCCTCACAGGTGTGCCCAGGAGCAAACTCATGCCTCATAGGTGTGCCCAGGGGCAAAATAATCTCTCACAGGTGTGCACACAGGCAAACTAATCTCTCACAGTTGTGCCCACAGGCAAAGTAATCTCTCACAGGTGTACCCACAGGCAAAGTAATCTCTCACAGGGTGTGAACAGGGCCAAATTAATCTCTTATAGAAATACTTAAAGGTAAACAATACCTCACAGGTGTGAGGAGAGGCTTGTCGTCTTAGGTTATTTCAGATCCTGTGAGTTCACAATTAACACCAACTATGACAAGGGTATCCATGGTCTGTGGTGCAAGAATTTAAAGCCATTGGGAATCAGGAAAATCATCTTCATTCCTTTCTACCCCCCCCCCCCCATTTTTCTGTTCTTGGTGTTGTTGCTGTTGTTGTTGTTTTTCATTTAAGTATTTCTCTTTTCTTTCAGACAAATCACAAAATGTCAGAATCCCAAACAACTTTATCTTAGGATTCTAATAATAAACAAAAAGTTAGTAGGAGATCATTGAATATAACACACATTATTCTGAGAACATATGAAGGAACTGGGGTCCTAAGGGTCTTTTTCCTTTAAGTGTTTTAATGACTTCATTTTAAACCAGTTACTCTTCTGGAGGATTGGAAACTATATTGGAAGAGTTCTGAAGGACCAATTTCACAAAGAGGCTTAAATCTCATCATCTCCTTTACTAGCTCCATGACCTTGGATTTTTTTCCCACTCTCAGAGTTTGCCCTTGGAACAGGTGCTCTAAATATAAATTGCATGTGAGCATGTTCTGTAAACTTGGCATCAACACTTCTATGAAGGTGCATTTGAGCTGCTGAGAAAAGGGCACAAGTAGCCTCAAAGTGCAAAGCACTTGGATGACAGGCAATGTCTGGCTCTGTAAAAGAATAAATTTTATTTTAATTCCCATAAAAGAAACCAAGGTTGCCAACAATGTATGGTTAGTAGGTACAGCCCAGTCATTTGGCTTCACCTGATAAACACATCATAGGCCTTGTCCTTCATTTCCTTGAGACAGTAAAGCCAGTGTGTACCACTAGGTAATTTTCTCTATTTTGTAGGCAATCTCTTGCATAATGCCAATATTATTAAAAATGCCTACTTAACCATCAAATCTTTAAATTCTATGCTCTCTCATTTTGTGTGGCACTTTTGTATCATGTAGCACCATTCTAATGTGTGGCACCACTTTATATTGATTTACGTTGTTTCATTCTCTCTTTAGATACCCAGTAGTCTGAGGTACAAGCATCAACAGGACAAATTGTTTCACCTCTGAGTCTTTTTCTTACAAGAGGAAAATTAGATCTATGTGCCGCGTCTTCCCACAGTGACGGTGGAAGACACAGCAAGACACTGGCTATTCACTGATAACGTTTAGTTTGGAATTAATTTGTTAAAGAAAAACAGGAGCTCAAGGACGCACTTTTATTCCAGTTGTTATCTGCCAAGCACAGCAGGTGAGGTAGTCTGACAGTGCAGGCTTCACCTGATCTTAAAAACCTAAATACATAGAACATGACCATAAGCAACAGCACATAGTAGGGGAGGAGGTGCCCTCAGGTCACTGACATAGGGGAAGGGAATAGGATGAAAGCGGGAGGGAGGGAAGAACGGGTGAATACAAGGAATGGGATAACAATTTAGATGAAATCTGAATAAATTAATTAAATAAAAAAAAGTTATAAAAAAAATCGGATCACCTGCCATATTTTACTTCCTGGCAGCTGGCAGCCAGGTAGAGAGTAACAAGGACAGTGTGTTTTGTTGGCCTTGAAATTGGGTTGTAAGGCTAAACAGTGTGTTTCATAATAAGAGTTCTTTTGACACGTTGAGCTTCAAGGCCATGTAGGACGCTTAGAGCACTCTCTAGCCACCTCTCCACTAGATAACCATGACACTCCCCATTCTGCTAGAAATTTTCAGGGGTCGCCAAATATCACCAAATGACTCCAAGGTGGCAAAATCAGGGTTGAAGTTCACTAAAATGAAATGAACAATGTGGCTAGTGTCATAATTTCACACTTCTCCTTCTACCCCATAGTTTCTCTTCTCTTCTCCTTTCACCTCTCGCCTCCTTTGCTTTTCCGCCATGCCTGGCTCCTTTGCCTTTCCTTTAGGCCCCAATGTGGGATCACACTACGTCAGAATCTTCTCTCAGTGATTCTGTGAGATGTCACTCCTGTTCCTACCTAACTGTAAAATAACATTTTTTACATGTTGTTTGGAAGAGAGGCCCTTAAAAGGTTTAAACCAAAGCAATGAAATTTTATTTATGGGAGTTTAGTGTTTTGACCTTCTACAGAGTAGGAGGAGTAACTAATGAGGCGGGAAAAGTATCAATTTTCCCAAAACTGTCTCCAGATTCTTCCCAGTGATGTGGGTACCCCAGCCTTACCACTTTCCATTATCACTTCATTATTATTAGTTTATTAATTGGCATAATGGATGCACCTTAAATTCCTGGACATCTAACCATACAGATCTCATCTTGGATATCAGGTATTTTCTGGTTTGCACTGGCAGGTTTTGTTTAGTATTTTTTCCAACCATAGTCACTGATCTTAATTTTGGGTATATCTTCCTTCCTCTGTTGGTTTCATTGATCTGAAAGGAAAGGCCACAGCATAGATCTGATCCAAGGAGAAGCGGGACTGCATTGAGATTGTGAAAAAAGGAGACCAGCTTCCTTTCCTGGTAGAATTAAACGAAGAGAAATTTAAGGCTGGAACAGAGGCTTTCTAGCTATGTGGAGTCTAGAAGTAAAACCACGCGTGGAGGATCATGGAACTCAGTAGAAAGGGGAACAGTCTCCTGCCGATGGCAGTGTTAACTTCTAAAAATCCAACACTGAACCTTCTCGTTTTACACTGATGAATTTCAGCAAAAGTTTCTGTTCTTACATTCAAAGAAGTCTCAACTGAAATGTGCAGTTACTTCTGGTAGGCTTTGGAACTGTCTGTCACAGTTGGCTTCTGCCATGACTCTCAAACCTAGAGTCATGTCAGAAGAGGGAGGCCCAACTGAGGGACTGTCGCCATCAGATTGGCCTCTGTCTACAGGACATATTCGTGTTTGATAATTGATATAAGAGGCCCTTGTCCCCTATGGGCCTGAGCTGTGTACAAATACCTGGCTGAGCAAGCCAGGGGTGTGTGGGGAGCTGCTGAGAAAGCGCTGCGTGAATGTTTAAGGAGCAGGTGAAGATTCGTGAGAAGTGGCAAAGCCTTCTTTAGTCAGGCTCAGGAAATTGATAAAGTCTTCTTTGGTCAGTGTCAGCAGTGTGTACAAAAAAGAGCAGCTGGGGTATTCACCTCCCTGATGACTGCAATATGAGACTGCTCCCTACAGATACTTTCTACTAAGATGAGCTAACTCCGCCCCCTGGGCGGTACTTAAAGCTGTGCTTTAAAAATGTCCTGGCGGTCCAGGTTGCTGTTTAGTTGGTGCAGCGAGAACATGTCCGATCCACCCAACCCCAGCTTTTCTGTACATTTCCCTATGTGTCTACCGTTTTTTCATGCCTTTGCCACCTCAGTCATGTTTCTGTGCCAAAGCCGCACAAGAGGCAACAGAGCAAACAGTCAGTAAGAAGTATTCCTCCAGGTTTCTGCAACAAGCCCTTTAATTGCGTTCCTATCTTCATTTTCCCTCAGAGATGGACTGTTACCTGCAGCCAACGAAACCCTTCTACCCTAAGTTTCTTCTGATCAGTGTCTTATCACAGCAACCCAAAGCAAACTAGAACAGTGCCTCTCGAGGGGTGAGCTTGCTTGTGTTGATGTTAATGCAGGAAAGCCAAACTCCATGCAGTGTGCAAGGTTGCTCAATCATCCCAAACAAAGAAATTATCAGTTTAGTTGCTGTTTTCTCTAGATCTTGGCATAAGCAGAGACTCAGAGGAATACTGTCTTGCTCTTTATGGTAGGAGTCTTGCTTGAAGCTCACAGAGGCGCGTCTGTGCCACTGTCTTCACCTCGCAGCCAGTACTTTCGGCATGTGCTTGAACAGCTCAGAATACAAGGGCTGGATCCTCTGTAGCTCATTCTCGTGGCCACCTTAAGTTTCTCCGGGTACTAGTGGTAACCTCTGTCTTCTACAGACAACCATCTACAAACACGGAAGAAAGGAGCAAAGAGAGAAGAGAAGAAAGCAGCTGCAGTAGAATAGAGGGAAAGTTGTCTCTTTAAGGACTAAGTAGCCGAAAGGCTAAATTAAATTCAAACACAGCGTAGCGTCTATACTCGGAAAGAAGTCTGAGCAATCTTCTAATTCAAGGGAGTTATTTTATCTCATTTCGTTTGTGTTAAAAAGTATTGTGTACAAAACAATACATATTGATGTGACAGAAGAAAGGGGTATGAATGGACAGGTACAAACAAGGTTTAAGAAAATGGAGGATAAGAGAGATTAGAAGAATCAACAAAACCAAATTTATTTGAAAATGAAATAATGAAATCGATTTGTGGTGCATGCCAATTAAAACTTTTTAAATAAAAATTAATGAATGCAAAAATGCCTATCAAACAAATGGATGGGTGTAAGTTTAAAAGAATCTACAGAAACAGCCTCACATAACATTCTGTTGAAAAACATCGCTGTTATGTGTGTGTTCTTTCAATTTCCTTGATAGGGAACGATTATTTTACAAAGTAGCTGAAGCAATTTAAATTAAAACCAGCAGGATATTAGTGTAGGAGCACATTCTTGCCAGGATTTGGTTTTTGTTAAGCCCTTTAGTTTTCACTAATTTTATATGGATTTGGCTTATAGTATAAAGTTGCAAGCGAGGTTGAATAGCTTTCAAAGCATGTAATGAAAAAATCATAATTGTTCTTTGAGGCATTTTTGGACTGTTTTTGCCAGTTCTTTTCACTCAGTACTCACATCTTTCATTAGTCTTCTGAAGTACGGTGGGTAGCCTACAGAGTATTTCTATGCCAGTCATGTGTCCTGCAAATGTGTACTCATTTGTCACTTGTCCCTTTCCCCTCTTATTATGAGGTTGCCATCATCCTTGAAAATCTGTTCAAAAATGAAGAGATTGAGGCTTAAGGTTACATATTTATTGAATCAAAAATCAACCAAGAAATGTTTCTAGAATGAATTCAACATGGCACTGTTCGATGTTTTCATGATATTTGTTAACATAAACTATGCAACAGTAGCTCCCTTGTTTGACTCTCCGTTTCATGCTTAACATTTAAGAAATGACAACATATATTCATGAAAGTAGCTTATTATGTTACCTTCTAAAATGCTTAGTGTCTTGTGTTTGAATTGAGGTATCTTATCTACTTTGGGTTGAGTGTTTGTTTGTTTTGTTCCCAGTTACAAAATAGGGGACCAATCGTGTTGTTTTCTAAATAGATAGACAGTTGTCATCTGGATACAGAGGCTGCTACAGCTCCATTCAAAGAAAGGTCAATTTTAAAGTCTTATGGTCTAGCACATCCTCTCTACCACACATTATGTATCAGTCTTTGTGTGGACAATTTGCTGCTATGGTATTTACTCACAGGGGAAACCATTTATCAGTAGGCTGACTCCATCCAACATTGATAGCTGCTGGCGTAGAGTGGCAATTCTTTCTACCTAGGAAGGCAAGCCTTTCCATCAAGTTTTCTTTCTCTCTGATGGCCTTTGTTGTGCTGTTTTCCATCTGTGCCCCCATAGTAAGCTGAAAAGCCTTCCCACTCCTTTATATGTGTTGGGCTATTTTATGAAATATCATTAAAGATAACATATATCAACTTAAGAAAGACTGATGTCTTTTTCACAGTGCTTCTCTAAGCCATGAATATTAAGTCGATGTCTCTGTTTAAATCCTGTTTATTCTTTCTATAAAATTTTAGATGCCCAACACTTCATAGGTTTCTCAGAAATCTCTTATTCATTTGTTGTTAGATGTGATCTAAAATGGCATATACTTTTGTTAACACATAAAATTACATATGTTGATGCTCTGTCTAGTAGTTCTATAAATCTTTATTGTTGTATTAACTATAACCTTTGGAATTATTCTGTATAAAATCGTGTCATCACTTGAATGTGTTGGTATGTACTTATAATGCCAGCCTCCATAAGCTGATGCAGAAATATCAGTAGTCCAAGTCTAGCCAGGGCTACCCAGTGAGACCTTGTCTCCAATCAATGAACAAGATACTATAACAAAAATGATACTCTGGAGAGAATTAGAATGATTTTTTAATATATTTTATTAATTCATTTATATTACATCTCAATGGCTATCCCATCCCTCGTATCCTCCCATTCCTCCCTCCCTCCCATTTTCCCTTATTCCCCTCCCCTATGACTGTGACTGAGGGGGACTTCCTCCCCCTGTATATACCAAGTCTCTTCTTGGTAGCCTGCTATCCTTCCTTGAGTGCCACCAGGCCTCCCCATCCAGGGGACAAGGTCGAATATGGGGCATCAACGTTCGTGTGAAAGTCAGACCCTACTCTCCACTCAACTATGAAGAAAGTCCTGTCCATTGGCTAGATCTGGGTAGGAGTTCGAAGTTTACTGCACATGTTGTCCTTGGCTGGTGCCATAGTTTACGCAGGACCCCGGGCCCAGATCTGCCCATCATAATGAACATAATGAACTCCAACAGCCCAGGCCTTAAGGTCAACAATTAATAAATGGGACCTCATGAGGTTGAGAATTAGAATGATTTGATCTCTTTCCTCTCCTATGTTCTTCTTGTCATACTGAGCCATTCATGCCCAGAAGTAAGAGCACAAGAAACCACACCATTGTCTGTCCTTCATTTTGAAGTTATTCTCTTAGTATTAATGCTATTCCAAGATATTTGGGCCTGTTCTTCCATCAGATAAACAAATTTTCTTTGTCTTCTTTATTACTTTGTTTGTCTGTTTGCTTTACATTGCTGAGGGATGGGAACTGACCACTGTGCAACATCTACAACCTAGCATTTAAAATGTCTATTTTAATACAGGTTCTCCCTGAGTTTCTGGGCTGAGCTTGTTCTTACTCTGTAGCCCAAAGAAGCTTTTGTACATGAAATCTTCCTGCCTCATCATGTTTTAGAGTAGCTGGGATCTCAAGTGTGTACCACACAAACTATCTTATCTTCCTGCTTTGCAAAAACATTTTAAAGTCGTGAGTTAACAGGAAAGTTTACCAATATTTTCCTATATCTTTTATGTGGGACAAATCTTGAATTTGTTAATGTAGTAATATACATAAGTTATGAATCAAAATTAAAGCTAATCTTATATACTAGAAAGCAGCACAAACTGGGTAATTTCTCTAAATTAATGGGTTTAGTTTGCTAATGTGTTTATAATTTCTTCCTGGTGTTTGTGAATTAGGCTTTCTTTAATTTTTCCTAAGGGCCCTTGTCTGAGTTGTAAGGTTATGGTGTCCTCATAAGATGAGGCAGCAGTTTAATTTCATAGTCAGTATGTGGTCAAGACTACTTGCTCTTTATACACTTGGGAGTACTCAAGAACAGAACCACCTGTCCCTGAGTTCTATTTAATAAATATGCCCAACTATCAATATAGCATTTGAGTATTTACAAGGTATATGGGTTTGAAATCTGTGGGAGGCACAATTGTCTGGGACAATTCATTTCACAAGAATCATCAGTCAAACAGGTGGAAAAAAGCAGACAAGGAAAGTTGACTATCTTATCCGAGTTCTAGAACAGGAAGACAAGAGCAACAGACAAAAGCCGTCGAAATCGGAAGATGAAGAGCAAAACATGTAAGTCACAAGTGGCCTTGTTGTTGGCCTAGAAAACACTACACATTCTTAAAAAATTGAATATAAAAACAAATAGGTGGCCTCCGGTCAATAACAAGTTCAACTTTATTTGCTTACAGAACTGCTCATCATTCTGAAGTATAATACGAAAGTAATACCGCTCATAAGATCAGTAAGATGTAAAGTATTCAGGGATAAGTTTCAAAAATACTTCAAGTTTTAAAGATCACCACTGAATTTTTAAAAGATAAAATACAGAAAAAAACATTCAAGTCAATGAAAGGAGATGTACCATATTTATTGATCTAGCTCAAGAAACCATAAAATTACCACACAGCTCCTTTGTCCATAGCTGCCTAGCTGCTGAACAGTGACCCCACCACCACCACCTCTGCCCCCAGAGCTAGAACAGTCCCTTGCAAAGAGGTAGGAAGCCCCAGCAGCCAGCAGCCTGAGTCAGTGTTATCTTTTTATTTATTTTTTATTAATTTATTCTTGTTACATCTCAATGTTTATCCCATCCCTTGTATCCTCCCATTCCCCCCCCCCATTTTCCCATTATTCCCCTCCCCTATGACTGTTCCTGAGGGGGATTACCTCCCCCTATATATTCTCATAGGGTATCAAGTCTCTTCTTGGCTACCTGCTGTCCTTCCTCTGAGTACCACCAGGTCTCCCCCTCCAGGGGACATGGTCAAATGTGAGGCACCAGAGTACGTGACAAAGTCATATCCCACTCTCCACTCAACTGTGGAGAATATTCTGACCATTGGCTAGATCTGGGAAGGGGTTTAAAGTTTACCTCCTGTATTGTCCTTGGCTGGTGCCTTAGTTTGAGCGGGACCCCTGGGCCCAAATCTGCCTATCATATTGTTCTACTTGTAGATTTCTAGGACCCTCTGTATCCTTTTATTTTGCTATTCTCCCATGCGTCTCTCATTTAGAGTCCCAATAGGATGCCTTGCCCTCTGTCCCAGTTTCCTGGTAAGTGAAGGCCAAGCAACACCACATGCTGGCGAGGATGTGGGGAGAGAGGAACACTCCTTCATTGCTGGTGGGAATGCAAACTAGTACAGCCACTTTGGAAATCTATCTGGTGCTATCTCAGAAAAATGGGAATAGGGCTTCCTCAAGACCCAGCTATTCCACTCCTTGGAATATACCCAGAAGATGCTCCAGCACACAACAAGAAACTTTGCTCAACCATGTTCATAGCAGCCTTATTCATAATAGCCAGAACATGGAAACAGCCTAAGTGTCCCTCAGTAGAAGAGTGGATAAAGAAACTGTGGTACATATACACTATGGAATACTACTCAGCTATTAAAAACAAGGAATTCCCGAAATTTGTGGATAAATGGATTGAGCTAGAAATGATCATAATGAGTGAGTTAACCCAGAAGCAGAAAGACTCAAATGGTATATACTCACTTATATCTGCAGTGTTATCTTTTTATTTGGAACCATCTTTTCCTGTTCCTGGATTACTTTGTACTTGAGTCTATTTAAGTGTGTACATCTTGTATGCCTGGGAAACCCACTTTTATATCTGTTCTTACTTCAACAGAAGCCACACAGGACACTCATCTTACAGGCTATGGAGGAAACTCACAAGCTCTAGGCGAGACTGCCAGGGCTGGGGTCCAGGCGCTCTCTCCCTTCTTGTAATTAAATGCTGTACTTGAGCCTAAGAGACTTGCTGCTGGTTTTCATTGACTTTCAATCATCCACTGATCTCCTGCCTAGTAGTTCACGGCCTGGGCATTGATGGGATAGTAAACAAATACCAATTCTCGCTGAAAGTTCTCTCTCTCTCTAGTGCACTGCCATCAATAATACCACCGTATTTTTTGGTACAAGTTCTTAGTCTGATGCTAAAATATCTTTGGAAAGCTGAAATGGCTAGAATAGTTAAACACTGCCTTTGTCTCCTTCTTACTTAATAATTCATAACTCTAAATGTCTGCTTTGTGTTGTCTTCCGTTCCCAGCATTCTATGAAGATTCTTCAACTTTGTGTCTCCCAGCTCATTAATTATCTCACCAAAAATCAAAAACATTGTTAAATTTGTACCTTCAACTTTAAATTTCAAATATCATTGCGTTGTGTAGTTTTAGTACTTAGAGGTTCTACGGTATCTGTCTGTTCAAGTCCTCTTAGTATCTTCTTGGTAATTCTAGGTCTCTTTCTTTACAGCTACATCCAGTGCCTTCATTTATTTTATTAAGTACATTGAACATATGGCTTGTCTTGAAGTGTCAGAATCCAAAGCTTTTGCATGCGAAATTTTAGCTGGAGTTTATTTGCTGGCTTGCCTATAGTGCTCCGTTTGCTTGTGAATTTTAGGTTCTGAATTTTAGATTTGTGCATCTTGGAACATTACCTGTGGGGATTGTTTTAAAGTCCAAAAGAAAATTCCATCAGAGAGAATTCATATTTGTTTCCTCCAGTGTCTTGGGGGTACTACTAGCTTGGGATAACTTTAAAATAAATTCTCAGCTTGGAGCATTTTGATCCAGCTAGCTGATGTGGGTTCAGGCTGACTAACGTTATAGATTCTTAGGGGATTTTCCTTATCCCTAAGTGTCAGCTTCTGTGAAAGACAATTTTCTTTATAGTCCCCTAAAGGGTATAAAATATTTTGTTCTCCTCAAAACACTAACAGCACAATCCTCTCCTGCTGCAGATTAGACACTTGTCTCCAATTAGTCAGGTCTGATGACAGACAGTTCATTTTACACCAGTGAAATGCCATGTTAGAAAGGATTCGTCAAGTTCACCCAGCTTTAAAGAAGTTCCCAGAATTAAAGACCAGCTTCCATGGCTCATTTATGTCTGGACTTAACACTTTTTATTTTCTTTTTGGCCTCTGTGGAAAGAAATTCATTTTTCCAACTGCTCTTTCCACTGATGCACAAGGGGAGGATGCTGAGGAAGGCGTCTAAAGGTCTACAGCAAAACACGTGTGTGGAACAGTTTAGCCCATGTTTCTAGGGAATCAGAGCTTCAGGCAGATCATTATATCTAATATATTATTCATGCATTTAAAAAACAGAGTCACAAAGAGAAAGTGAAAGAAGATGGGAAAGCAAAACCAAGGATATGACCAGCAGGAAGGAGTTAGCTCAGGTGAGAGTGCAAAAGACACATTCTAGATGGTAGGTGGTCAGTTTGCTGAAAACTGAGCATACCAGCTAACACCATTCAGAAACTGGAATTCTGATTATTTGCCCACATTAGATGAGCACTTATGTCTATAGAAAAGCTACACACTGATATTTGTATTAGCTTTATTCTTAATTTCTAAAACTTGATGTCTTTCAACACATGAATGGACAAATAAACTATCATACATTTATATAAGTGGATGTTACCCTGTACTAAAAGCAAGGAATGGATCCAAGAAAATATGTGATGGAACTCAAAATACATATGACTAAATGAAAGAACCTGGTCCAACAGGCTAAATACCTGAGTTGACTTTATGGCATTTTACGAAAGTAAAATTTTCTTCATAAGACTACCAAAAATAAATACCTCAGCTTTCCAAGGACTGGGATAAGGGAAGGATTAGAAAAAGCATGAATGGTTTTCAGGAAAGACAACAACCCTGGGTGAAATCGCAATGGAAGGTCCAGGTCATGAGACACTGGTTCAAAAATATAGAGACTATGACAACAAGAATTAGCTTTGGTTGGTCTTCAGGTAACAGCAATATATCCACGTAGGTTCACTGACTATAACAACTGTTCTACCCTGTCAAGGGCTGTTGACAATGAGGATTACATTAACATGTGGGCAAGAGGTAGGTGAGCAATCTGACCCTTTCTCTCAACTTTCCTGCAAACTGAAAACAACTTTTAAACATACTCTGTTCAATCAATGAGATAAACATTACTGAACCTTCCCAGCTCTGTGTCAGCTCATCCATATCCTCCAAGGTGAAACTCTGAGTTACTTAAGGGAAACAGAGAGTCGTCTGCTCGCAGCCTCCTTTGCTTTGAAGTTGCTGGCCCCTGGGACTTTTCTCATGGTCAGTGAGATAGATAAGTGAGCAGCTTGGAAATGTGAATGGTGATTAGATGATGCTTCGCAGGACAGGGCGAGAAGGAGCATAGTGTTAGCTTTGAGTTAGTGAAGAGCTGCCTACCAGGAACAAGACATTAACCTGAGAATCAGGTTTATATATGGCGTTGCTGCAGCATACTGCCTCAGGAAGAAATTTTCTCTCTGGTTTGTGTGTGTGTGTGTGTGTGTGTGTGTGTGTGTGTGTGTGTGTGTGTGTGTGTCTGTTGGTGATGCATTACCCACAATGTATTCCTTGAAACATAAGGTGAGTAACACTCTGAGGAACTAAAGGTTATTATTTCATTCCTGGTAAAAAGATTCCTATAATTGTTAAACTACATAAGCCGTACTTTACAGTTGGCTTTTTTTCTTTCTGCTTTGACCTCCCATGAGAGATTAAGGCTAAATATACATCTTTATTTGAGAAGTAAGATATAGAAAATTAAGGGATATTTTTCTTAATTTATTACTGTTCCCCAAATAAAAATTCAATCTACTACTGTATTTTCCAGCTCTATTTTATCTTCAAGATCACTGAAATTTTATTGCTATTCCTTTGAAGTTACTTGTATGCATAAAAGGGTAAACACATACAGAAGAATAATTATTACATTTAGAATTAATAAAGGTTATAGGATAATTTATCTTTCCTTTTGTCTGTGGTATAAACAAATATGATCAAGGAAAATTCTCTAAAATATTTCTTCTGAAGGGAAGGATGGATTGTAGGAGCCAGACATGTCAAGGACACAAGAAAACCCATAAACTCACCAAACCTGAACTCACATGGGCTCACTGGGACTTCACTGACAATCAGAGGGCCTGCATGGGTCCAGCTTAGGCCCTCTGCATAGATGTTATAATTGTGTAACTTGTTGTTTTTGTGGGACTCGTAACAGAGGGAGCAGAGGCTGTTTCTGACCCTTTGGTATGCTTTTGGGACTCTTGACCTCCAACTGGATTGCCTTGTCCAACCTTGCTACGAGGGGAGGTGCCTAGTCTTATTGTAACTTGATTATCTTTGTTTGGATAATATCCTGGGAGCCCTGACCTTTGCTGAAGGAAACAGAGAAGGAGTGGCTCAGGGGAAGACAGGTGGTAGGAAAAAGGGGCTTGGAGAAGAGGAGGGAAGGGAAACTGCAGTCGGGATGCAGCATATGGGAGAACAAATTAATAAAAATAAATAGTTAATAAAAATATTTCTGTACTCACAAGGGTCTTAATCAATCTTTTTCAACTGAGTTGCTTATAAATATTTGTCAGCAAATTCAGACCCCACGCAATTTTAAGGACAAATCAACTGAGTAGCAAAGAGATTAAATATGGACAAATTTGAACCTGATCCCATAATTCAGGCCTAATTCCACACATGGTTTTCATCTCACGGCCCAGAGAACCCAGGGGAAATAGTTGTCACATGCAAAACAGTCATAGTTGGTAAATAGTGGTAAGCAGTATTCTATGCTTTCATGTAATTTGTGGAATGTAGGGATTTGTAATTCTTTCTACCTTAAATGTAAAGATAAAATGTGAAGAATCGCATCCCAAGGTGTTTCTCTAAATAAAAAAAAAATGCTTTGCCTTGATCATCCAAATAAAGTGCTGAGGAAAGTCATCCAGTAGGTCCTCGGCCTCCTCCTCTCTTGCTAAAAACTGCACATGGTAATAAATCAATCACCATTCACCAGGAAAGAGCTTAAATACAGTCACTTTGAAAGCTGCTCCAGCACCTGCTCCTGCTCCCAAAATGGAAATTGACTTGAAAGTAGGGGTCAGTTCCAAGTTTAGATTGATATTTTATGGAATGATTAGATTTGAAGTGCTCCCTATTAAACATGATTGATTATATACACTTCATCAAAACAGCAGTTAAAGCCATGATTTGTTACCACACGACCAAAAGACAAAGCTGTGGTATAAAATTCACATTTCAATACACATTTTGAGAATCCATTATATATTTTCATGTGGGGGGGTGTGTGTGGTGTTGTATATGTGTATACTTTTATGTGCAGGTATGCAAGGACAAGCCAGAATTTGATACCCATTGTTTTGGTTAATTGCTTTCTGTGCAATTCACTGAGGCAGAGTCTCTCACCAAATCTGGAACTTACCAATTCATTTAGTCTAGCTAGTGGGGTATCACAGGGAGTCCTCTGTCTCTGCCTTTCATGGGCTTATTATATATGGGCCACCGGGCTTTCACGTGGGTGTTCTAGCCTTCACACCTGCATTAGAAGCATTCTATCCATGAGCCATCTCTGAAGCTCTGATTATTAAAAACTTGTGTGAGCTTGCTAGTTTCCCCAAATTCTTTAGTGCTGTCCTGAAAAATACTGGCATGTTTTATTTCCTATCTGTGTTGATATAATTAAATCTGTTTAAAGAGTCAAGTGACTTAGGAACATAAAATCAGTGGCCAGTTTTTTCACATATTAACTTTATCAGAATCTGTCATGAAAATGTAAGCCTTGGTGTTATATTTATCTCCTATGACATCTTGTGCATTTGCCCTATTCATTTGGTGTAGTCAAATAGCAATTTTTAGATTCCCACAAACCTTGAAAATACTTCCTTGTCCTAGTTTTCTTTCTAGTTGCTGACACAAAATACAAAAATAGCACTTGGTTGAATGAACGAGTCATATCACATCCACACTCAAGGACAGAGAAAAATGGACTAATGTATATATGCTAGTACTCAGTTCACTTTCTCCACTCTTATACAAATAAGGATCCAAATCTAGGGAATGGTGCTGCCCAAAGTGAGATGAATCTTTCCACATCAATATACACAATCAAGACATGCCCATAAGCCAAACTGTTACTGACAGCCCTTCACTGGGATTCTCTTCCCATGGGAGTCTTTATGGTGATCATATCATTGGTGGCTAGCACATGAGTGTTGTGTAATGTATAACAAGGCAGTCAGTCTTTGAAGGGTCATAGCTGCATAAGACAGTCCATACTGTTGGTTTGGAGGCACCAGTGGGTGTCCTGTGTTAGACACCAGGGCAGAGATTACTTCCAAAGTTGCTTCCTCCAGATTCTAAGTTCTGGGCCATCTCTATCATATGTTGCCAATGCTTTTCTAAATGAGAGTCAAGGATATTGTTTGAAACAAATATTTCACTTCCCCAAACTTAAGAGAAAAGTCTCTGAAAAAATAGACATTTTAAAACTACCTGTAAAATAGCAATAGATAAATATAAGAAGAAAGTATTTCTTATAGTATGTCTTTCTTCGTTGAATTGTTAGACTGACTGTAATGTAATGCCTGCTTGTATTGAATATGCTTACCTGCATAAATACTTGAGTGTTATTAATATAAGTATTTATAAAAAATACTGTACTTCAAAATCAGATAATATATTAGTTATCACCATGGGACACAGTTCATGGAGTTAGTCGTCGCACAAAAATCTTATCAAAGGAATACTACAAAATACAGACAGACTAGATGCCTAATTAGAAAACCTTGAGTGAAGAAATAAACCCACCCTGTGACTCATCTTCTGGGAATAGAAGATTCTCTCATATGACATCAGGCAGTTGATTCAACTCTTCTGATCCCGCACACTAAGGATCTAATACTGATTCAAATTACCACATCCTTTCACAGTTCTTCATTTTAAAAAACCTGTTCCCTGGTGGGGAATGTTGGCACATAACTTTAATCACAACACTCTGGAGGCAGAGTCAAGTGGATCTCTATGAGTTTAAAGCCATCCTGGTCTACACAGTAGGTTCCAGACATGCCGGGGCTGCATAATAAAACCCTGCCTCAAAATAAAATAGAATAAACCTACACATAATCTACATGCATCTGCGCTCTACACACAGAGATGTCACCTTCTCTTTCATCATTAGCATCTTTCTTCTGAGATTTCATCTTCTCCAAAGTCCCTTTGAGCTGGAGCTGCCCCTGTGAGCACCCCTGCTCATGAGTGAGATGCTACTGCCCATACACAGCTCATTTCATATGGAAATGTTTTCCTGCTCTACTCTCAGCAATACTGGCTGTGTGGCAACAATAATAACACAAAGGAATTCCGAAGCTTCTCCTCTTTTATTAGCTCCCATCTCATATGTCTCGTAGTTTCACACTCTTACTAACGCAGACCGGAAAGCCTCTCACTCTACTTCTCCTTGTCTTTCCTCTGCCTTAACAGAACTCTCCTTGCCCAGGAAGGACTGTCAGGAGCATCCACAGGTATTAACTAATCACTTAGATTAATGAGTCATTTGATGGGCAGATTTATCATCACTCTCCTTCTCACCTGGACCTCGTGATGAAAGAAGTCATTGGCCAAGGTGCAGCTTTAATTTCTGCTTCTGAAATTTTTCTTTTCACTGTGATTGCTCCCTGATTACCATAGAGAACAATGTCCTGACCTTGACATTGGTCCCAACGTTTTACCGGCTAAGCTATCCAAACCAAGATCTAAGCTTTTTCCATCTGTTTCTCTTAGTGTAGAGCACTAGCTCACTAGAAATAATGGAATAAATGAGAAGTCCTCCTGAAGATTTCCTGCAGAGCTATTGTCTACATTAATGACCCCAAAGATGTTGCTAAGATGACATTTAGAAAATTAGGTAATGGACCATAGTGACTGGAAAGACGCGGGGAGAAGATGTGTGCCACAAAGCTGGCCTCAAATCCCCTTCATTTAGCTATATCACAAGGAATGGGACCCCTGCCTCATTCCATGAAGCAGAAAAAAAAAATACAAGCAGCAATTCTGCATACCAAGATCCAGGTTATAGAAATTACAAGTGGACAAGGAAGACAACAACACAATGTTACCAGATATGTCGCCCAAAAGTCTGCATTGATGGATCCTGGCCACTATATGGAATCTTCCATTACTATAAACCCAACATCTTCCTTTGCTTCGGTCTAGGAAAAGGGTCCTCATCTAAACAAAGACCAGTAATTTTTGCTTCAGCCCAATAGCTGAGTCAATCCCTTTCTCTTAGGGCAAAATCCTTCTCACTTCAGCTCTGGTTTCCACACCTCCCACTGGTCTAATTTTCCATAAGATACAGAAAGACAGCTGCTAAAGTCAATGATGTATGAATTAATGCTGGAGTTATTTCATGTAAATGGGGCATAAGAAGTAAATGTGCATATTTAAACTAAACATGATTGTAATTAATAGAGGGTTCATTTGGTGCTACCAACATATTTAGTTTATATTAGTAAAATATAAAACACTTCATTTATAAGCATCTGAGTGTGTGTATGTTTGTGTGTGTCTGTGTGTGTGTCCATGTACAAATACTTACATTGGTGCTGAGGCACAAACTCAGGTCTTCATGTCTGCGGAGCACCGTTCTTACTCAAAGAGCCATCTCTCTAGCTCCAAATACATTATTTACCTTAACTTCACTCCATAATGTCATTATTTTATATTTCATAATTTCAACCATGAAAATGCAAGTCAATATAAAATAACTTTAGTCATCACTCAAATGATATTAATTTACTTTAGACAGTGTAGACACTTTATGTCAAACCTTTCATAATCCCTAGGACAATTAAATCAAAACATTAACTTACCTAGGTCATGCTGTACAGTATAACACATTCGGGGTGTGTCTCTGTGTCTCTATCTTCAAGGAAAATCATACCACCTCCTCCAGGCATAGGAAGCATACCCATTTGCAAAGGGTCTGGGGTAAATATCCAGCCTAATTCCCTGCTCAGTGACTGGCTAAAATAGATCTTCAAGTTTCTTTGGAACATCCTGAATAATCAACAAATTAATGAGGCTTTGAGTTTCTCTAGAGGGACAAAGAAAGCAGCAACGATGGGAAATATATTCCAGTAGCCCGTGTCTGATACAGATTCTCTTATTTTGTACTCATGCAAATTCACACACACACACACACACACACACACATACACACAGAGAGAGAGAGAGAGAAACAGAGAGAAAGAGAGAAAGAGAGAAAGAGAGAGAGAGAGAGAGAGAGAGAGAGAGAGAGAGAATGTTAAGCAGGTAAACTATGAAATCATAAGTCAAAACCAACTATGGGCACCAATGAAGGTTCAAAATTCTGCCTTCTACTCCTTCCATAATGGAGCACTAGTTTTATATTACACCTTGCCTTAGACGATTGAGTGGCTAACAAAGCCACATAGCAAAGAAAAGGACCACAAAGAAGAAGATAGCTTACAGATCAGCCCACAAAAGGAATGGAAGAGAGGTCCACGCCAAGAGATGGTATTTTGTAGCAATGAGAGGGGCTTTTCTTTGTAGTAGGTGATATAGAAATATTTTCTCTGACTGTCACTGTGTGTCCCGATAGCTCATGAGTAGAAAAGTGTACCTTTTTGTGAACTACCCACATTGGAGGGTTTTTTTTTTTCAGTTGTCTCTTGGCCAATTTGTCGTTTCACTGTTTCCCAGGACTGCAATGTGTGGTTCTAGAGTAGAATTGTGGCTGTTGTTCTCTAGCAGTCTTAGATTTCTGGACATCTTCATAACAGAAGCGCTGTCTCTTAGAAGCCTATGCTTTCCTTCGTTTTCTTTTTTCCATGCTTAGCTAGTAAATAAAGACCTTTTTTTTTTTTTCAGGGATGATAAGATACACACAGCAAGGCACACAGAGAGAAACAAGCAAAGCAGAGGTGGGACAAAGGAGCAGAATTCTGGTTCCCTTCTTGAGGGCTTGTGGTCTTAAGGGGCTTTGAGTTGGGTCTTCCTGCACCAATTTAGAGTTGACAACGTTTTAAAAGTCAGGGGAACTGATAGATCGATCACATTGGTATAAGCAAGTCTTGATCTGGCCATGAACTAATCAAGCCAGGTCCAAGGCAGTAGGCTATTCAAGTAGGAAAAGAAGTGCACCAGACTTTCCATTTATGATGCAAATCGTGGACTCTTGTTTAGCAAGGTGAAGAAGAAGCTGGCCATTTGGGAAGGTTACCATCACTATTATCTAGCCATGTTCTCTTTGTATGTGCCTGCCTGTCAGCGAATCTGCCCAAATCCTTCCCCCTTGATTCCCCCTTTTCAGAGGTCATCCTAACTGCAGTTAGAAGTTTGGGGGTACAAGTCAGTCTAGTACACTATCTTTTTGTTCAGTTTTTTAGTTCATTTTTTTTAATTTAGTTTTATTTTATGTACATTAGTGTTTTGCCTACATGTATGTCTGTGTGGAACTGGAGTCACAGACAGTTGTGAGCTGCCATGCAGGTGCTGGGATTTGAACGCAGGTCCTCTGCGAAAAGCAGTCCTCGCTCTTAACCTCTGAGCTATCTCTCCAGTCCCTCATTTTTAATTAATTTATTTATTTACTTATTTTACATCCTGACCACAGTTTTCCCTTTTTTTTCTATTCTCCCAGTCCTCTTCCCAACTCGTCCAATGCCAACATCCACTCTTTCTCCCTTTCTTTTCAGAAAAGGGCAGGCCTTCCATGGATATCAACTAGCTACAATAAAACTAGCAGCATCCTTCCTATCGTGGCTAGACAATGGCGCCTACAGTACAAAAGGGTCTAAAGAGCAGACAACAGAGTCAGAAAACACCCTTGTTCCTCCTTTAGAAGTCCCACATAAAGACCAAGCTGTACAACTGTTACATGTGTGCAAATGGCCTAGGAAAGTCCCATGCATGCTCCCTGGTTAGTGGTTCAGTTTCTGTGGGCCTCAATGGCCCAGGTTAGCTGATTCTGTTGTTTTGCTTCTGGTGTCCTTGACCTCTATGGCTCCTACAATCCTTCCTCCCCCTCTTCCATAGGATCCCCACGCTCTACCTAACCTTTGACTGTCTGTCTCTGTGTCTGTTTCCATCAGTTACAGGGTGAAGCCTCTCTGATGACAGTTATACTAGGCTCCGGTCTGCAAGTATAACAGAATATCACTAATAGTGTCAGAGTGGGCTCCCTCTCATGGCATGGGTCTCAAGCTTTACCTGTCATTGGACTGATGAGTGGTTGGCCACTCACTCAATTTCTGTTAAATCTTTACCCCAGCTCATCTTGTAGGCAAGACAAAACGTAGGTCAAAAGTTTGAGGTTAGATTGGTGTCCCAATCCCTCTACTGGAAGTCTTGCCTGGTTATAGGAGATGGCTGGTTCAGGCTCTATACTCCCTTCCCCCACTGCTAGGCATCTTAGGGTCACCCTCATAGATTATTGCGATGTTCCATTGTTCTAGATTTCTAGCTCATCCCAGAGATTCCACCCCCATTCCCACTGTCTCTCCTAGCACTCTCTCCATCCACCCTTCTCCCACTGGATCCCCTCCCATTCCTATTCCTACCCCCAACCAACCCCATTGCTGGTGTGACTAAAAACTTGTACAGCCACTTTGGAAATCAATTTGGCAGTTTCTTGGAAAATTGGGAGTAGGTCTACCTCAAAACATAGCTATACCAGTTGTCTTCAACATAAACCCAAAGGCTGCTCTACCATGCCACAAGGACACTTACTCAATTATGTTCATAGTAACTTGTTGGAAAGTTGGAAAGCTGAAAAATTGGAAGCTGTAAACAACCTAGATGTCTCTCAACCAAAGAATGGATACATAAAATGTTGTACATTACACAATGGAGTATTGCTCAGCTACTAAAAAGCAAGGACATCATGAAATTTGCAAACAAATAGATGGAACTAGAAAATATTATTGTGAATGAGGTAACCCACAACTCAGAAAGACACACAGAGGATGTACTTTTTACATATACATACATGGTATGTATTCACTTATACATACATTAGCCATAAAGGATAATCATGCTATAATCCATAGACCCAAAGAAACTATTTAACAAGAAGGGCTCAAGGGTGGGGGGCTTGTGAATCTCAGTGAGAAGGGTGGTTGTAATACATGCTCTTTTAAAGAATGCTTATATGTACCATGTAAGTCTTTCTGCTTTTGGGTTAACTCACTCATTATGATCATTTCTAGTCCCATCCATTTGTCCAAAAATTTCCAGATTTCCTTGTTTTTAATAGCTGAGTAGTATTCCATAGTGTAAATGTACCACGGTTTCTTTATCCATTCTTCAGCTGAAGGACATTTAGGCTGCTTCCAGGTTCTGGCTATTATGAATAAGGCTGCTATGAACATGGTTGAACATATGCCCTTGTTATGTGGTGGAGCATTTTCTGGATATATTCCAAGGAGTGGAATAGCTGGGTCTTGAGGAAGCCCTATTCCCAGTTTTCTGAGAAAGCGCCAGATAGATTTCTAAAGTGGCTACACAAGTTTGCATTCCCACCAGCAATGAAGGAGTGTTCCTCTCTCTCCACATCCTTGCCAGCATGTGGTGTTGCCTGAATTTTTGATCTTAGCCATTCTGATGGATGTAAGATGGAATCTCAGAGTTGTTTTGATTTGCATTTCTCTGATGACTAAAGAAGTTGAGCATTTCTTTAAGTGTTTCTCAGCCATTTGATATTTCTCTGTTGAGAATTCTGTTGAGTTCTGAGCCCCATTTCTCAATTGGGTTATTTGGTTTGGTGGTGTTTAATTTCCTGAGTTCTTTATATATTTTGGATATTAGACCTTTTCCATATGTAGGATTGGTGAAGATCTTTTCCCAGTCTGTAGGCTGTCACTTTGAAGCATGCCCCATGAAAGTCTTCACTTACCAGGAGATTGGGATAGATGTGAAGACATCCTACTGAGACTAAGTAAGATAAATATAGGAGATGGGGAAATAGAAGGACCCAGAGGGTCCTAGAAACCTACAAGAAGAACAACGTGATTGGTGGATCGGGGGCCAAGGGGATCTGCTCAAACTATTGCACTAACCAAGGACAGTACAATAGTAAACATCGAACCCCTACTCTGATCTTCCCAATGGACAGGACATTCTCCACAGTTATGTGGAGAGTAGGCACTAACTTTGACATGAACTCTGGTCCTCCATATTTGACCACCTCCACTTGGTAGGGAGGCCTGATTGCACTCAAAGAAAGAATAAGCAGGCTACCAAGATGAGACTTGATAGCCTATGACCATATAGTGTGGGAGGAGGCCCCCTCAGTCATAGACCTAGGGGAGGGGAATAGGGTGAAAGCAGAAGGGAGGGAGGAATGGGAGGATACAAGTGATGGGATAACCATTGAGTTGTAATCTGAATAAATTAATATAATTAAAATTAAATTAATAAAAAAATAAAGGATGCTTACATAGTGAGGAGTCTTGGGAGATGTGGGTTCCTTTCTCCAGGAGGCTGGGCTGAGAATCTGGTCACAGAGTTTTCTTCAGCCTTCCTGAGGCTCTGTCCTGAGAGCTGGTCATGAAGAAGGCCTTCTGGGCAGGGAGATAGCCCAAGGTAGCTATGCTCAGCCAGGGTTGAGACAATAGAAATCTGCATCCCTTCCAGAGGGGAAAGGGAACCTCTGGCTTGTGAAAGGCCAGACCACACTTGATTAAAATAAAGACAGTCAAGAGTCAAAGAACTAGATTTTAATTCACTAAGCTTAATGATAAAAGAAAGACAAGGACAGAGCGCTATGGGGGAGAAATGGGGAGTGCACCCCAAACCTTCCAACCTCTGGGTTTTTAAACCAAGGTTACCTGAATAGCAGGAGACACTCCCAAGACACTTCCCTGGCTTGTCTCCAGGGCACCTTTTACCTTTTGTATGGATTAGGGTCTGCAAGGAACCTTTTTGACACATTTGGATCTGGTAGGTTATTATCAGCGGGGGCATCTGCTCACCTATGTCCCAGCATGAAGCTTACTGGGAGGGAGTGTCTCCTCTGCCTGTAGACAAAGGACCACCACAGGGAGAGAGGAATAGTGTCCCCTGTCTTGGCCTGCCATGTGCAAACTTATATTTTCTCTCCATTTTCATAACACTCACAATATATCCACCTATATACTAGCCAGTTGCCCACTACAGATTGGACTATGAAACACCAGTACGGTCCTGCCATGCTGGCCACAGAGTCACTAAAGGTAAAAAGGGTTTCTCTCTGGTGCACAAGTCTCGTGTCTTCTAGTTGACACAGGGAAGCTGGTTTTGCCAATTAACTAAACCCTGACAGCCTTCTATTTTTGACAGGTATTGTGGCTTGAAAGGGTAATATGAGTCAGGATTTGTACTAGGGTCATAGCAGACAATGATGAGTAACTCGTATGCTCTGAGCTCAGCGCAGTTAGCATGGAACATGGGAAGTGACCGAGGCTGAGAGCTACTGACTTAGACATACAAGCACGGGGATTTGACCACACCCTCTGTCTTTATCTTACCACACCCTCTGTCTTTATCAAGAACACAAAGTGTTTGAATCCTGTCAGCTGGTATGTAGTCACCAGCAAGTCTCTCAGTATAAATGAGTGTGTGCCGATGTTAGTTCAGTTGGCAGCCTTCCTGTAGAGATAAATAATTTACATGTTACATATAACATTACACTTTAGTGTATGACAGAAAGTGGTTATAACAAGGAAAAGTAACCCAGTTTGTTATATATATATATATATATATATATATATATATATATATATATATATATATATTTTTTTTTTTTTTTTTTTTTTTTTTTTTTTTTTTTTTTTTTTTTACCCGTCACTTGGGTATTCTGACTTATGTACGAGATGCCAGGTCAGGGAGAATGACACGCCACTGGAAGGTTCACGATGGGAAGAAAAAAAAAATTACCACATAAGAATTTGTGAGGCTCTGGGGCGCTTCTTGTTTTCATTCCTTAAAGGAAATGCACCTTAATTTTAAGATAAAAGTATGAAATGAAGGTTACCTCTGAAAATTAACACATAAAGGAAGTTTAAGTGATTAGATGTGGTCAACTATTTTCTGAGAGGGAAGCATTTGCTCCAGAGAGTTTGCTCTGAATGCCATGTTGGCGGGTTTGACATGACTGTCTTTTATGCCGTTTTAGTTGTTAAATTCTGAATAGTGTTCTTTAAAACTTTTTAAAGAAAAGGAATTGTTGAGTTCCTGACATCTTTGGAGGCTCTTTCTCTCATTAGTGATACGAGGTGCTTTTGAAATTTGAAATTATTCTTCTACCAGTCTTACCAAGGAATGTGATTGTTCCAGTCTCCCTGACACAAATGTCAAGTATGCTCATGTAATGCTCACCCTCCACAATTTGTGAACAGCTTGTTTAATGATGACATTGAGGTAGTCTCCAGGCCTTCTGGGTTTGTCCAACTATCCTTCTACATCAGTAGAATAAAGGAAAGGTGAGTGGTAATTCTATGAGAGTACTCTTACACATGGGGTGAGTACCAAGTAGCCTTTCAACTTTCAATACATGAGAAACATGAGATTATTCAGAGATATGAAAAAAATGTTTATTATACATATGAACCTTGTGGGTTAAGAAGATGAAAACCAGATTTGAAGAATATCTTGGTGTGGATAGAGCACTTGCCTGGTACGTGAGAGGCCTCAGTTTCCATTCAAATTAAAATAAAATAAACCACAAAAAAGAAAAAGGAAAGCTAAGATATTACATAATTATATTTGGTGTAACCATATATTTCATTATGGGTATTTGATTTCTTTGGCAGTTCTGTGGCAGAATAGCATCTTCTTCCGTGGATCAAGTGTTGCCAACCTAAAACGAATTTAACAGAAAGAACAGAGTCTGAAATGTGAGGCAATGGAGTTGAAATTTTCCCCCCTTTTCTTATGGTTCCTTGAGAAGCAACTGCTGTCTCAGTTAAAAACAAGATAGCGGCAAAACTACGACTCGTGACTAAACTACAGAAATTGAGAGATTTATGTTTAGAATAATTTATACCTTAAAATTCCCTTCCAAGTTTTTCAACTCCGCTGGTGCTTTCTTACTATGTACTCAATAATGCCTTTCGTCTCTAGGACAGAGAAATAGTTTTATGCATCATAAATCCTGAGCAGAACACACAAGTGCTGTTCTTATTAGCATTTGTGAGGACTGTTGTCTCAGAGAGCTCTCACTGCCCAGCAGAGAGTTCCTTAAAACATCATTTTTAATAAAAGACAGCCCTTTCCTGGGCAGAGAAGGCCTTTCAATGCATGTTTCTGTATGTACTAGGAATATACCAATGGTCAATAACACATTTCTCCTCAATTCAAAGATGCCTTTCACTGTGCACAAATATCAGCAGACATGTATTATATGGCCTGGGAGAAAATAGTGTGGGATAGCCATATAAAAACATACAAGAGCTCCAATATTAAGTATATTCTAATATTTAGATATTTAAAACTAAATATAGCCTACTAAGATAGGAATGAAACAAACTCTCAGGTCCATGTGTACCCAGCTTTGATTCACCAAATAATAGAAGTGTTCCTAAGAAAGCTTTGGTTCTCTGGCAGAAGATGTTTCCTTTATGAAAATGGGAACAGATTAAAATAAATTTCTAGCATGCTTTTGTTGACTGTACCAATTCAGGACACTCTGAAGACTGACTCAAGTCTCCTCAAGGACTCTCTGAACCAACAAGAATCAAAGCAGAGTATGTTTGTGTCATCATTAATCACCATCCCAGGGTCATTCTGCCCTTCCTGGGCAGAAATCAATGGGCACCTGAGGAAAGGTCCTTCTGATGCTCTTTACTCTTACCCTTCGAGTGTTTGAGACCTTGGAGCGAGATTTGCAGAAGAAGCTTACAGAACTAAACCCTGAGAGCTAGCATCCTATTTCTGCAGATGTTAGAAGCCAGGGACAGAACCGGAGGCACTCAGGATGCAGCCTCATTGCTCTTGGCTGTAACTAGCAGTGGCCTCTGCAATTGGCATCTATTATAATCTTCTGCTTCCAGCAACAGTTAGATGCAATCACAGATACTAGCGAGCAGTTGCGGGTACCATCTTCAAGAAAACAATTGCAAACGCGCTGACATCAGCTTTGTCATTCACACACATAGGTAGCTCTGGCAGAGCTACAGAAAGTCATACAGTAGAGGTTAAATGCAGATCTATATTTTACCTCTACCCAGTAGTTACCTTTGCTTCTATGTCAAGGACTACTGAATCTATTAGGGATTTCACTTTTGTGTACTAAGGAAAAAAGCTAAGACAGGAAGTACGATTAAAAAATTAAACTAACAAAGTACATTGTATTGTATGGAAGACTTTACTTTTAGTGTAAGATAATTTTTGTCTCACAAAGGCACAAAATATCTGTGTGCTGACAATAATGGAATAAAAGTATGCTTGATGAAATTTTTTACTATGTTTACTGGATGTGATATAATTTAGTGTAATCTTCTGATTATTTCTTTTTTCATAGCTCTGAATGTAAAAATAAATACCTTTTTTTTTTTATCCTATATCCCTCGGGCATCATGTTTTACATGTTGTGTGCATCACTACCCATTTCACTATGAACCTTTGCATTCTGGGAAAAGTTAGATTGGAGACAGTACTACAGTTATTTTTAGCATTAAAAAGCACATATGTCACAGTAGTAAATCACAAGAAGAAAGCAGTGAATGGGATTCTCAAAGAGAGCATAGAGCTTTTCTAGCATTGCAACTTACAGTGAAATTTGTTGGTACAATCCAGGTAATTAATTGTAATGATTTATGCCTGTTCAGTGTAAAATGCTTTATGCTCTATTCCAGGTGATAGGGATGCAGCTACGGAACAAACAGCCTTTTCAGTTATCCCAGTTCCTGTGGCCCAGTGTAGAAAGTGAATAATAACAAATAAGAAATTGTTGAAAAATACTAATTAGTTATGAGACCAGGGGGCTTTGAGAATTGGCATGCTGGGATCAAAATTCACACATGATGTGAACATGCGGTCTCTCCTAGAAGTGTAGTCTGAGATATTTTTTTTTTCCTGAACTGTGGCATTTGATTAGAGAATTAAAGGAAGGAAGTGGCTAAAGGGGAGGTCCGTGCAGTTGAGGGACTAGAAAATGGACCTGGTGACTTTTTTTGATGTGTTTAGTGTCATAGAGGAAACTAGATAATAGTGAAAAAAATGACTATAAACAGAAAAGGAAACAGTTACAGGATCATGTAGACCATAGAAACCACATCAAGAACTGCAAATTTTATTCCAAAGCACACTGTAAGGCAATAGATGTCTTGCAGCAGAATTGCACTATAATCCATTTTATTTATACAGCTCTATTTAGGAATAATTTGCATACTAAATATTGAAGTGATTAGAATGTGCAGTATATGTGGTTGCTTGAATAAGGAATGTCCCCATAGGCTCATGCGTTTGAACACTTGGTCTCAAGTGGTGGCAGTGTTTGGGAAGACATAAAACTTTTAGTGAAATGACATATCATTCTGAAACATTTAAGATTTTTAGTGACATTACAAGTAAATATACTAACATTAAAAGGTTTATTCTTCACTGGCTACCTTTATGGAAATTGTCACTTTACCTCTGGGATGACTATAGACAAGACTTTCAAAATCCGTACTAACTTGTGGATTTAGGTTGCTGTTTAATAACCAACTCAAATTAAGCAGTTATTTGCACTTTCTGTTTTTTTGGGGTTTTTTTTTGTTTTGTTTTTGTTTTTTTTTTGATGGGGCTTTTGGACATGGCAGCTCCCCAATGTGTCATGTTCTTGCAGGTGATTTTTCCAACTGGTTGCTAGTGCACCAATCGTGGGTGTGCTCATTAGCAAAAATGAGTCATCACTGTTATATAAATGAATGGGTCAACATGTCCTGTAGCCTCTTATACAAAGAATGTATATTAGTAGTCCTAAAATTGTTATGCTCGTGCTTGTTTTAAAGGGAAATATCTGTTTGCTTTATGCTGAAATAATGGGTTGTACAGATTGCATGTTTCCTAGTTCTAATTTGACTCTAATTTAATATATCATTGCCACCTTAAGACACTCAGAATTATCATGTAGAAACTCATAAAAAGGAATCCTGCTTCAGGGTACCTGCCTGAAATCTCAGTACCCGGGGAGCTGAGATTGGAGGATTGTTTTAAGTTTGGGGGCTGCCGAATCTCACAGCAAATTGTCTCAATTACAACGATGATTAAAATGTTCAAGTTACATTGAGACTTTAGGTGTGAGAAGCCTGGGAGAATGAGGAAATGGAAGGATCCGGAGGGTCCTGGAAAACTACAGGTGGGTCTGGGCCCTGGGGTCCTCCTCAAACTATGGCACCAGCCAAGGAAAATATAGGCAGTAAACTTCGAACCCCTACCCAGACTAGCCGATGGACAGGACATTCTCCACCGCTAAGTAGAGAAGGAGATCTGACTTTCACACAAACTCTGGTGCCCCATATTTGACCCTTGGATGGGAACGCCTGGTGGCACTCAGAGGAAGGATAATAGGTCACCAAGAAGAGACTCGATACCCTATGAGCATATACAGGGGGAGGAGGTCCCCCTCAGTCACAGACATAGGGGAGGGAAATAGGGGGGAAGTGGGAGGGAGGGAGAAATGGGAGGATACAAGGGATGGGCTAACAACTGAGATGTAATATGAATAAATTAATAATAAAAAAAGGAAAAATGTTCAAGTTACTCTGTTCAAATTAATGCCATAAAATTATGCATCCTGAGCCTGGAAAGAAATAAATAATAAAGACAAATAATTGTATATTAGGTACTATTTATAATTTTTATTTATCTATTTATTTTGGGTTTTTGATTTTTCAAGGCAGGGTTTCTCTGTGTAGCCCTGGCTGTCCTGGATTCACTTTGTAGACCAGACTTGCCTTGAACTCACAGACATCTGCCTGTCTCTTCCTCCTGAGTGCAGGGATTAAAGGCATGTGCCACTACACCCAGGTTAATATGCTTAGTTTTGTTCATTATTGTTTTAGTTAAATGGACTCACATTGACCACATTTTCCATTCTTCAACAACCAATTGCCAGGTTAAAAAATCCTCTTATAAATTCTCTTTTTCTTCAATTACAACTTCCAGGTGACCAGTTATATAAGCACATGAACCTCCTAGTGATAAATTGTAATTCCATAACTCTGCTTTGTTTTGAACGATCAATATTTGGATAACAGCATATAGCCACCTCCTGTGAGCTGAAGAAATATGAAATTCTATACCTCACTTCTACATCTCGGAAATGAGATTATTCCCCGAACTGTCTCATAATTGAATATGTAGGAAGCATGATTTTTATTCATCCCATAAATTAGTGCATTATTTTAAGTCAGCTGTGGTCGAGGGTCTGCTATGGAAAGAGGACACATCGACCGAGATGCCAGCCCTCATTTATTATATTTCATCTCCAGATAATATTTATATTGTGATAAATTCAACTGTCTTTAATAAGTAGTCACCCATTCTTGCTCATTTGCTCATACTTTTGCATGTCATGGATCTCAGTGATTTCCACTAGATTAAACCTCAGTTCCTTTATGTTTCTGCACCTGGGCCACTAAAGACCTGTAAACACTTTACAAACTGAAAAGAGCAAAATGTAGGAAAGATCGTCATGAACTTACCCAGGACAGATCTACAACTTATGAGCAAAGCCAATACAATGCTGCTTTGTATTTGGGGCTCTATTTAAAAACAGATTGACTTTTCTTTTTGTATCAATACCATAAAAATAAGATTTTCCTCTTCCTTATTGATATAATATATGTTACCATCCTATACATCATCCCATGTGTCTGAGTCGGCAAAGGCCTGAAACAAACAGAATGAACAAATCATTACACTTAACCTGTTAAGCATCTAGGTGATACTTTGGGCTTGAAAAGAATTTTAATGTAACAAAAACATAGTCCCTTTTCTTGAAAAGCATTTCTCAAATACTTTTGAACTAACTCCACGTCAATACTATTATCATGAATTCTCTAGAAGTCTTATCTAGAAATTTGCGGCTGGAGCAAGAGCTGTGGAATGTTGAAAAGCTGAGTTTATGCAGCTGAGCACAACATTTCGACTCCCGTGATGTGTTTGTGTGGGTGGTGCCTAGGTGTGCAGCAGAGGACTGAGGAGCTCATCGAAGCTGAGTGGTCCAAACTTTGCATTTTGGGGCCACGTCTTTAATTAAGGTTCTTTATTGAGACATATGCCCCAATTCTTTCTGAACTCTGTATTTGTCATGTTAATAAGCATGAAATGTGAAGCAATAACATGGCATATTAAAAAGCAAAATCATTAAGCCAAGGTCACTGAGCTTGTAAGTTGTTAACTGATCTATAATTTAAGCCAAATCAGGTAAGTAGACACGCTTATCCTGTTTGAATCTGATTTTCACATTCTCCCTATTATCCATTTGATAGATTTGAAGGAATGATGTTAATTTTATTTTTAAAAGTTATTCATAATGTATTTTAAGTATTTTTAAATTTTAAAAAGCACCCACAGTTTTTGTTTCTGACAGGCTATGCCTCTAGTGTAATGGCATGCTGACCCTCCATGGCTAAGATTTAAAGTCCACTTAAAATGTAATATTAATTATGGTGTCATTTGTTTCACCAAGAAGGCTTTACATTAAACACCTAATCCTTGTTTTATTTTCTTATTTAATTCTCAAGAAAAAATTTAGAGCCCCACATATAAGCTTTGTACAGATGCACAAACAGAAGTTATGAATAGGTAGGTACCTTTCTGAGATAAGTAGTATGGTGCTGATTTAAATCCAGGCTTCTCGGAAAATATACTTTAAAAAAATAATAGTTAACAGTATAGAAATATGTTAAATTTTAGATTGCTATGGGTATTTTCCTTTCTTCTCCTGAATCAAATAGAGTGGTCATATGAAAATGATACATTTACTGTCCTAAAAGTACATGAGGAAGCTGGATTTTTTTATCCACTACCACTTGTTCTACAGTTATTCCAATAATGATAGTGGAGAGGAGTATTTTCTTTTTGTCAAAAGTAAAAAGAAATGTTTACTCAGTCCCAGATATGGCACCAATGGCAGAACAAATTAACAGTTGCATCCAAGCCAAACTTACCAAATCCATGAGCTTATTGTGGTGAAGAACTATTTATAGAACCATGGATGACTCAAATGCAGCTGCATTTCTGAAAAGCTTACACCAACCTGGGAGATAACTCAAAAAGAGCTATGTATCTGCATGACTTTCAGGCAGGTCAGTAGGTCAAAAGGTGAATGACACTACTCTCAACAGCAGGCCATATTGATTACATAACAATTAGGAGGGACCTTGTGAATCTTACATGCTTTAGGAATATCCTGAGCCTTGTAAGTTGGTAACTTCCTACGCCTTGTTAGTTCTGCTTTCCTACTGAACCTCATAATTTCTGCATACTTCCTGATTAAGTTCTGTTTGCCACTTGAGTCTTTAAGGATGGAATGTTTCATTTCTAAGGAAATTGTTATATAACAGCAATGTAGGTGCTACCAGAAAATCCTAGAATTATATTTTCATTCACAGTTAAGACAGTGTGTTGATTTGTTCAACTAGAAAATCTTGTATATGTCAGTAACTTGCTAAAACTAGAATATGTATTCTACATTTCACTCCCAAGGTGGAATTCTTCAAGCATAGCAATGGTTGCTATGAGACCCTGGCCCACGACAGACAGGGGACTGTCCGTGGCCAAAGTAGTTCTGCTTCACTTCCACTTATTTTTTTAATTTTATTGATTTATTTATATTACATCTCAATTGTTATCCCATCCCTTGTATCCTACCATTCCTCCCTCCCTCCCATTTTCCCCTTACTTCCCTCCCCTATGACTGTGACTGAGGGGGATTTCCTCCCCCTGTATATGCTCATAGAGTATCAAGTCTCTTCTTGGTAGCCTGCTGTCCTTCCTCTGAGTGCCACCAGGCCCCCCCCCCCATCTGTCCATTCAACTGTGAAGAATGTCCTGTCCGTTGGCTAGATCTGCTCAACCATGTTCATAGCAGCCTTATTCATATTAGCCAGAACATGGAAACAGCCTAAGTGTCCCTCAGTAGAAGAATGGATAAAGAAACTGTGGTCCATTTACACTATGGAATACTACTCAGCTATTAAAAACAAGGAATTCCCAAAATCTGTGGACAAATGGATTGAACTAGAGATGATCATAATGAGTGAGTTAACCCAGAAGCAGAAAGAGTCAAATAGTATATACTCACTTATAGTGAGAGAAGCATGGGAGAATGGGGAAATAGAAGGATCCGAAGGGTCCTGGCCTCCTGTTATTAAAGAAAGGAGACTAATCAGGCCATGAGGAGCAGGGAAAATGTTTCCATGGCTTCTGATGCCTGGAATTCCCTCAGTGGTGGGGTGTGACCTATGAGCTGTAATATGATCTAGACTCTGGCCTCCCAAGATTCTGTTTAGCTGTAGTGTTTTATCATAGCAATAGAAACGCAAACAGAGGCAGCATTGTTCCCCCTGTTAATTAGGAGAGAGAAACATTTTGTTGTTGTTGCTGGATTGGTGAGATGGTTTTTTTATGTAAAAGAGACTGCTGCCAAGACTGACAGCCTGAGTTTTATCCCAGAGCACACAAAGCGAGAAATCGAAAAGCGAATCCTGCAAACTGTCACACCGTTTCACACACACACACACACACACACACACACACACGCACACACACCCTGCTGCATGCACACACATACTCTCCCACATACATTTTTTTATTAAAACTTTGTTTTAATATGAAGATTTTAACCTAAAAATTTATTGACTGGCTATACCAGGTCATTGGGTAAATAGAAAAAACGAACAGAAAGATAATACAGGATCTCTTTCCTAGGTCTGTGTATGAAAGGCAAGAAATTAGAATCACTAAGAACCTTCTGGTGAGGTTCCACAAAACTGGAACAAGCTGACTGGTGCTGGCATCCCTAAAACATGCCAGGAGCTTGCCTCTGCGAGCGGGAAGGAAACTTCCTGTCGTTCGACCACTGCTGTAGGAGAGCACTGTAACTACCCTAAGATGTTAACTTTCCTAGGGCAAGCTTCACAAGCAGAAGCAGGGAGCGTGCTCAGAGGAAACACCCAGCACTGTTTCCCTATCAGCCTTCCAGCTTGCCTGCAGTGCCCCCTGTTGGCAAAGCTTGGAAAAGAGCCAGGTGGCACAACTTTGACCAGGCGCCACCGACCAGGGTCTAGGAAGACGACAATTTCAAACTTTGAGATATTAATGTACAGCATGCCTCTGTTTCCAGGAGCACTGCCATTTCTGTGTGTGTGTTTTGTTTTGTTTTTTAAGTAGAGTGTATTTACACAGACTTACATAATACTACTTTTATCTCTAAATCATTGGTTCTCCAGTGTGGGAAAGACTGAAAGCTTTGTCACAGGTGAAAGCAGTCTTGGCAGGCTTTACCCTTGGGCACACCATGGATACCTTGAGATAGACTGGGTTGAGCCGTCCTGGGCCTGGATTTCAGGAAGCTGACCTGGGGACTCCACCTGGACTATTGTTTTTCTAATCGACCCTCAATGGGAGAAGGAGACCGCCCTTCACACGTGACACAGACAGGCAGAGAGGAGAGAGTAACAGCAGGTTCAGACAGGGCTTGAGCGCACGTGGATTAGCAAACAGGCTGGACCAGCACGCAGGCCAGAGACACCTAAGGACCCGTCCTGTGGAACAGATACTGGAAGGTTCACTCTTTTTTCCCTTTAACCATTTGTCCCTCTTGTGTGAGCTAGTTGGGTTGTATAATAAAGTTTAATTGTTAAAAACCAGAGCCTACACTCCAGTAATGTTGCTGCATAAAATGATGTTTTAATTTTATATGTTGCCAGGTCATTTTCCAAATAATACTGAAAAAAGAAAATCACATTACTAGAAAAATTTGTGAATAATCTTTCATCTTATCATCAGCAGCAAGATCTGATTACTTTGAAGTTTCCCTTCAACAGGATAAAGTAATGTTTCTTCAACACACCTCTTCCTAACTGCCGGATGCTCTGATGTTGTCCGCATGTGCATACTGATGATCAGCATCCCTTATTTTTGTGAATATTTGTTCTACCATGTGATCATTTTCCTGTAGAGTTTCTTCCTCTTGCCTTTTTTCTTTGTGAGTGAACATACAAAGTCTATTTGGAGGTCATGGGATGGTTCAAAGTTGAGCAACAATCACTGCTCTGGCAGAGGACGCAGGTTTCATTTGCAACGCCATCAGGCCACTCACAAATACCTGTACCTTCAGCACCAGGAGATCCAGCGCCCTCTTCTGGCTTCTCTGGGAACCTACACACATGTACATAAACATACTGTGTTCCCACACAGAATATACCAGTGACTTATTACCTTTTGGGTGCTGCCTTACTTGTATCAATGCCTTCCCATCATAAAAGCAGTCTTACAATTTAGGCCTATTTCAGATGTCTTTATTTCAAATACTTTCAACTTCATTCCATCGGGAGCCTGACTTTTTTTTTTAATACATTCTACTTATTTGTCAATTTTATAATAGTTACATTTCACAAAACCATCTTCCCATCTAACAATGGTTCTGTGCTTTCATCTGCACAGAATATGATTTATGATCTTCAATAAGCTTTATTTTGTAGTTCGTGGTCTTACACTTTTATGCCTTTGTTATTAAAGAGGTTCCTAAACATTACATTTCAGAATTTTTTTTCTGTGAACAGAGCACTATTGATTTTGTAGTATTTCCATTAGGAAGCTATAAAAGGCAACTGTAATAAGTAAAAATATAATTACTCAAGAGAAGTGAAGGTTTACTTCTCTGCACTGATGGAGTAGTGTGTGGCCAAACTTGACAGAAGATATTCTGCCCCTTAACCATCCAATCACCTCCAGCATCCAGAATTTGGCTCCAGTGTCTCTGACACTGGGTTCCTGTTGACCGTGACAGTGGTACCAAGAGCAAGGCAACACAAAAGAGCAAGAAGAGCCGCTATGGCATGACTGTGTGATAGAGAGGAAGCAGCAATCACTAGATCTGGCCACAGCTTGTTTAGAGGGAATTTGTTTTACTCAGCTGCAGCAGAAGAGGTGTGAGAGAGCATCCCTGGGAAATTATGTGCCCAGGGACTATTCTGTTCATACCAACATGGGTACAGCAGGTCTTAGAAGACTTCACAGATCCTGCAATGGCATAATTATCTGGTGTCTAGACCCCATACTGAAATATAATTAAGGACAGGAGCTATAGACACTTGAGGTTCTGTAGCCTTTCGCCATTAATAAGAAAAATTGGGGTTTCATTTCTCTTTCAGTATTTTTCTGCCAAATATTTTATTTAGTTGGTTTTGTTTCCTAGTGACTTGAGCAAATTGAATTAACAAAAGTAGCCTCTCTAGCAGAAAGGAGCTGTTTAATGCATAGCATTTCAACACTTCACTGTTTGGGATTTAGTGTTGATTTTAACAATATTATCTTTAGAATTTTAAAGCTTTTAAAAATATTTTACTTAAAACATATTAGACAGCTAATAGGATTTATTAATGTTTTCAGTGTTTACTTATGTAACTTTTTTGTCTCTTTCAATGTGTTGGGATAACTATTTGTGTTTACATATTCTATGATAAGAAATTCGTGGAGTGGATTGCACCCATCCGACTCTATGGAAATTATGGTAATACATGATAGATACATAATAACATTTAAATATATGTTGATATTTTCAAAACATTTTTTGTGTTTGTCCTCATAAATGAGACCAGAGAACAGTTGCCTTGTCTCACCTTCTGTCTTTGTATCATCTCAAGGAGTTTGACAGTTCTTTTATAAAAGATGAATCACATAAACCAGGCAAATGTAGGTTTCTCTGACATGATTGCTCTAAGGGAAACTTGAGTTGGGTTTCTTCCAAAGCCAACAAGAAGCTCAGTTGTACAATCATCATGTCCTTATCCAGGGGCTGGAGAGTCTCTTAATTTTTCAGCTGTCCCACATTAATGCTATCTTTTGCTTTCTTCTTCTTCTTCTTTTTCTTCTTTTTCTTCTTCTTCAACAAATTTTATGAATTTTATTTTTCTAGAGTATCACTTACTTAATCCACTTGCCGATTTGTTGAGCTGATGCTACCAGTGTCAGTCATGTTTTTCTCATCTTTCTCATCTATGGCTTTGCCTCCTGTTATTTTGTTATTTTCATTACATATTGCTCTATCCCCCTAAAATGCAGAACGAAAAACTTTTCTATCGTGTGATTATTCACAAAGTACTTGTCTTGAGAAAACAATTTTATCTGTTTAAATTTTAGTATATTAGCCTAAAAGTTTATATTGTATTTTTTGTATTCTTTCGGCTATATCCCTGAATAATGACATTATTGCTCAGGGATATAAATTTATTTATAAATTTCTAATAATAATTTTCAAAGTTTATTTTAGTCGTGTGTGTGTGTGTATATGTGCATGCATACCATGAGTGTGTAGGCATCCGTGGGGACCAGAGTAAGGTGTTGGATAGCTCCAGAGCTGGTGTTACAAGGACTTATGAGTTGAGGAATAAGGACACAGGGAACCTAAGTGTCTTGGAAAAACAGAATGCACTTTTAAACTGCTGAGTCATCTCAACAGCCCTTACAATAACAAATTCTAATCTGGATGCAATTTTGAGTATTTTCCAAATGTGTGATATTTTCTTAAGCTATATTCCTGCGAGTTGTCCTTCATTTGGGCTAAACAGCTTTTACATGAGTGTAATTCATTTTCGGGTAGTTAAGAGTTGTCATGTCCTAAATTTGTGTTTCTAACTTTATTAGATTAAAGTCAAAAGAAGAGCCCTTTCTCTACAATTCTGTGTACATTTTTAAAGTCAAACTACTTTTAATGCTCCAATGCCATTTAATGTTTTTCATTTGATATAGGAGATTTCCATGAATCTATTAGTAAAAGTTTCATGCACTATTCAGGATCCTGGAGCTCTCGTTTGTTTTTCTTAATTTGCTTATAAGTCACAGTTTTTAAGTGTTTATTTTATTACAGGCTTTGGTTACCTTAGCAGAAATAGTCCTCTAAATTCCTTGGACGTTTTTCCAGCTTGTCTCTTTTCCTTCTCCTTTCATTCGCTCCTGATTTTCACTCTTAAAGGAACTGGAGGAAAGTACAGCACATTAGCGATTCCCATGAGAGCAACTCAGTCTGCCTTCTTTTCGAAGAAGCATTTAATTTCCCTTTAATAGACATTTAAAACATACTAATTAACTGTGTGTGCATGCGTGCATGCATGCCTGCGTGCGTGCATGCGTGAGTGCGTGCGTGCGCGTGTGGGTATATGCTGCCATAGCAAGTCTGCGGGAAGTCGGAGACCAACTTGTGGAACTGAGTGCTCCTCTACCATGTAGGTCCCAGGAATTAAACCCAGGTTGTCAGTCTCAGTGGCAAGCACCTTTTATGCTCTGAAGCGTCTTATTAGCTGTAGTATACATTTTAGACCCAATGCCTAAAGCTTCCTCCCTGATCTCCTCGCATATACTGCACAGTGGGTAAAGCACTTGTTGTGCAACCGTGAGGGCCTGAGTTTGAATCCCTAGCCCCCACTTTAAAAACCAGGCCTATTGCTACCTAACTGTAACCCCAGCACTGGGGAGTGGGGGCAGGGACAAGCAGATCCCAGTGGCTTCCTAAAGGATCAGCCTAGCTGAAACAGCAAGCTCCACATTCTATGAAAGGAGCTGTCTCGGAGGATAAGGTCGAGAGCTGCACGGAAGACACTCAGACTCAATCTCTGGCTTGCACATGCACACAGTTAGGTGAGCACACCTGGATACACACACACACACACACACACACACACACATACACACACACACATACACATGCGCGCACACACACACACACGTCACAAACAAATCCTGCTATATTTAGCAAGATTGAATTTGAAAGAAAATTCAGTATAATAACCAAAGATTAGACACTTCTTGAAAATCTTAAAAAATACACCTTTGAAACTCTGAGTCTTTGTCTGTGTGCTGGAGATGATGTTAAGATCCAACGTTGCTCTTAAATAATCATATTCTTTGCATGCAGACTAGAAAGAAACTCTTGTTGGTTCCACATCATCCTGCAAGATCACTGTAATTTGGGTAGCAGTAAGATGTGCTAGGTTTGGGGACAGCTTACATTTAATCTAACATAGAGTAATCAAACTCATCGTAATGAAGTATGACAACCACACTGGCTATACGAAGACTATGTCATTTCAATTGTAAGGGAACAAGCCACTCAATTAATTAACAACAAACTGGCCACATTGCTTTGGAAGTTTTCCCAGAGAGAAAGTCTCTCTGGTGTTTTGATTCCAAAACAATAATTATATTCTTTACCATTCTCAGGAGAGAAAATTTCATTTTCTTCTTTTATTTTTGAGATTTATAATATAATTACATTTTCCTTCTTTTTCTGCATCCAAACCCTTCCATTTGTCTCTCTTTCTTCTATTTTAAAGTCATGTCCTCTTTTTTCATTAATTTTTGTTACATACATATACATATATACATGTACATTCTTAAACATAACCTTACCAGCTGAATGGTACCATACGTACATTTTAGGAGTCCGCATTTGGTATGGGCACATTGCAGAGAAAGGGGTGAAAAGATTTTAAGAGTCAGAGGACCAGAGGGTTTGCTGTGAGATTGTGTTGCCTACTAATGTCAGCACTTACACCATAAACTGTCACCAACCTGACCACATAAACATGAGCAAAGTGGGACACCAACATTAGACATGGTAAAGTGGATGGGGAAAAAAGTCCATGAGGCTTAATTCTATCAAAGAATTAGAGACAACTAGGGAATTTTGAGAATGGGAGAATTAGTTGTTCCCAGGTCAGAACACACCAGTTGGTTATCCAATTGTTTTTTAATTCTAAAATTTTACAGTCCAAATGTAATCCATCATAGGATTGCAGGACAGAGAACCCAAGGTGCTGGTGGGGAAAATTCTTGACTCTTATAATCTGCATGACCAACATAAATTAGTGGGAAACTTTCTGGGTGTTTCCTCTGTCTGCGAACAACAGAAATGTCATAACTTTGTAATATGAAAAATGTCTTTATAACTTATTCAGTCTTTACAACCATCCTGAATATATCACCTTCCATGTTTTATAATAATAAAAGTCATGTTCACCAGAGTCAAATATCTACTCATGCTAATACCAGCAAACCACCATACATATGATGGCAAGGCTCCTGTCACCTTAGATCACTACCAACACAATGCCCCTGCCCACTGGTGAGCTTGGTTTCTTTTCCACAAGCTGGCATAGAACACTAGAGAACTTGGCCATGAAAAATATTAACCATTCCCTAAACCCACGTTTATCTTTTAGTACCCAACCTTGTATTCTGAGAATATAGGGGCAGTGTATTTTATATTAAACAGCTCTGAGGTACCAAACCGTCAGATGGATACATTTTTTGACTGGAGCTTATCAGCACAGAGTATGTACATATCACTGTGGTGAACTGTTCTCCATTGGCAACTGAATTGACTCTCTGTCTTATTTCAAGCTACCACCAAGCTGCGGTTGGCTTGAAAAGTTAAGGGCACTTAATGTTACATTACGTTTTCTATTCTTCTTCTTGGCTCCTGGTGTAGCAGTTTCACTTGCCATTCCTTAACCACATTCCCAAATGTCATATGAATGAAAAACGGGAAAGCAAAATAACCACTATCACAACTACAAGCATACCCCATCCCTGCTGCAGCCAAAACAAAGAGTGTATTATTTTGTGTGGCTTATTTACCTCTGTTCCACACGATAATGTGTCAACATTCTGAATTTCGCTGAGAGAGGAAAATGTATTGGTTTTGTTAACTAGTGTCTGGAAGAAGGGTTGAGCTGTCAGGAGCAAAGTGCTGCTCTCCATCACCAGAAGAAGCTAATCAGGGAAACACATCTGTGGCAGCATGCGCATTCATCCAGGCTGGATCCCAGGCTGTTAGAAGGTGTGACTAATCACATCTTTGTGACTCATCTCAGTCTGTAATAACACGCTCTTTGGTGGCATCAGTGGTCACAGGTGATGGATGTCGCATATTCAGCTGGAATACTTGTGTATAACACAGCAGTAGTTTGCAATAACTGTACCCTTTTTCTCCACAATAACACATCTGCCACCACAAGTCTTCATCATAGGAAATTCCGGGCGTATTGCATGGGTCTGGGGCCATCCACTGGAGTGTGGAAAGCCTGTCAGTGGCCATATTTTCAAATGAGAATGAGTCTTGCTCCCTCAGCAGCAACCAACTGCCAGCTAAGTAAGTGCTGGTGCCATCTATTCAGAAATTTTAGCTGGCTTGTGTTTGCATGGGCACCACAACTGCTGTGAGTTCCTGTCAAGAAGACAGCATTAAGTTGACTACTTTTTGCACACTACATGCGTGTCCGTAAACTCTGATTTATTCTCACTTATCTTCTAACAGATATTTAGCAGAATAGAAACAGCAAAAATACAGCAGCAATCAGAAGGTTTTAGACCCTAATTCTATAGTTTCCTGGAAAAAAAATCACTTGCCTTCAAAGTAAAAGACCTAACTCCTACCCAGGTCTCTTTTTACATTAAAGTTTCATGGCATAAAAAATGTGATTCAAAAGCACTTTCAGTGTGCCTTTTCTCCTAAACTACAAAGTGCTTAAGAACAGGGTATACATTTTTAAAACATTTTTTAAGTTTTAAATCTTTTTTATTTATATTTTATTTATATATTCACTTTATATCCCAATTGTAGACCCCTCCCTCCTCTCTTCCTGGCCCTACTCTCCCACCTGCTTCCCCCCCTCCCCCTCCCCTTCTCCTCAGAAAAGGAGAGCCCCCAACCCACCCCAGCATATCAAGTCACATCAGGACTGAGCTGCTCCTCATCCACTGGGCCCAGGAAAGGTAGTCCAGTTAGGGAGAAGTAATCAAAGAGCAGGTGTCAGAGTATGTGTCATAGGCATCACCCACTCAACTTACTAGAAGACCAACATGAAAGTCATGCTGCCCATGGGTTATATATATGTAGGGGGCTTAGGTCCATGCACACTCTTTGGTTGGTGCTTCCATTTCTGTGAGCCCAGATGGGCCTAGGGTAGTTGACTCTGTTCATCTTCTTGTGGTGTTCTTGTCCCCTCCAGGTCCTTCTGTCCTCCCTGCCCCTGACCTCTCCCACAGGACTCCTCAAGCTATGCATAATGCTTGGCTGTAAGTCTCAGCATCTGATCCTATCCACTGACGGGTGGGGCCTCTCAGAGGATTGTTATGCTAGGCTCTGTTGTAAACATAGCAGAGTTGATGGGGTTAGGGTTTGGCTCTCTACCATGGGGTGGGCCTCAAGTTAGGCCAGGCAGGCCTTAGTTTGACATTCCCTCAGTCACTGCTCTACCCTTATCACTGTACAACTTGCAAATTTTGTGTCAAAGGTTTTGTAGGTGGATTTCTGTTCCTCTCCCACCAGTAGACACCCTGCCTGGCTAGAAGGGGGCCTCCTCAGTCTTCATGTCCCGTGCTGCTAGGCAGCAGCTAGTGTCGGCATTAGGGAGAATATGGGGATGGCTCTAGTTACATTTTAAATCTCAAGGCAAAACTTAGAGAGATTTTAAGTTTTAAGGATCAAGTGCCTACAATCATGTGAAATGACAGAAAAAAATAAACCAATTAAATGTGTTTCCTAGGAACATGAGTTGAAGGTATCTACCACACATTTAACACACAGTATTTACTTGCATGCAGACCTCAAATATACTCAGAATTTTCTGAGTGCAAAAACAAAAGGAAAAAATGGGCTATACTTCCATTCTCTAATTTGCAAAGAGATTGCATAGCTTTTTTGGGGGGGTGCTGTAGAAAGAAAAATTTCGTGTAAATAAATATTACTAGCTTAATTGCTACTTTGAAGTTAGTTGGCACATATTAATAACATACAGCTACGCTGTGTGTCCATCTGTCAGAACTATATTAAGAATATTCATAAATGTACATGATACTGCACTGTCTCTTCTTGGTGCTGAGAAATTGGACCACGCTTTCCTTTAATCAATATTTATAATTTTATTTTCCAGAATGAAAAGTCTCCAGGGAGATCTGCAAGTCGATCAAGTAACATATCAAAAGTAGGTGAAATCTTGTTTATTGATTTCTACTTTTCATGAGTTCAATGGCTATTGAAAATGTTTAACTCATAATTATTATGTATGAGAAATACCAAGATACTATTTCTTAATGGTTTGAACTATTTCACACTTTTACTGAGGGAAACATCATGCTTTCATGCAATCATATACATTGTCTTTCCACTTCTCAGTACAGAAGGTAATTTGCTACTTTCAGAGTTGTCCTGGAAACTAATGCTTCTTTTTCCTTCACTTCTAACACCATAGAAACAACACATATTCAAGTCAAAACTATTAGCCATCATGACAATTCCCATGGACTTAACATGTCAGGATTCAGCTTCAAGCCCAATGACATGTACACCGTTTTCATCTGGATAACTTTTAGAAATCGGCTTCATAGGAGCTTTAGTGTGACCATTTTTAGGCTACAGAATCAATAGATAAAAATCAAAAATATCCCTAGACTGCCTTTAAATTCAAGCTAGAAAGCAGAATCATTCTTATGAATCTAGACAAATAGTCTAGACTTTTTACTTTTATGAAAATTAAAATTCATAAATTGTTTTTTAAAATGGGTATCATGTGATGTTCAGATATGGGGGTAGCTTGTGATGGACAGATATGGTGCTTGGAAAGTAAAATATAATATACAGTAAGTTTTCAAAATGGGCGTTCTGATTTTCCAAGACATTGTCAGGACAAAGATAGGTTTATAAGAGGGCAAATTGCATCTCAGGGCTTTTCACTGGCCAGGGGCCTTTCCCATTCCCATCCTTAATTCTGTATTAGTAAGTTTACATTACCTTCTCATGGTGGATCTAGAAACAAATAACAACATTAGACTTTAGGACAGCTCCATCGTCCCAGTTAGACAAGCTCTACTTTCTGCTTAGATCCAGAAGCAAATGACTTTGATATAAGCCCAGAAGCAGGAGTTCCAAAGAGTCATCACTCTCTTCAGCTGGATTCCTGAATACAAATTTTATAGATATATGACATGTGCATATGTCCTGGATGCTTCCAGGAGCATATACTCCCAACCTTGGACATAGGAAATTTTTCCTGGATCTCTTTATGGAGGACCATAGTGTTACAATGCTACCAACTATGGAAGTTGCCTGAATAATATCCTTTGAAAGATGATCCAGATCATAAGCATTCATATGCTTGCTTGCAAAGCGTGGAGGACTCAAAACTGGTGTAGTTGGAGAGTAAGTGTTAGCCAAAGGCCTATGTCTTGCTTACTTGATACTCTGTAAAGTGGTAGAGCCGTCTCAATTGAGTGATATGTTGGTAGGCCAATAGAAGGAAAGCCCTTGAAGGACATTGTTGCAGCATGACCCAGCCTTTGCTCTGCTCCACTACACCACAAACTCTCACTGTGGTATGTTCCCCTTCTCTATGCCCCATCAGAAGCCTAAAGCCAATAGATGTTCTTAAACTTCAGACTCCAAAATTAGGACTCAGAATCTTTTCTTTCAATAACAGTGTTGTATCTTGCATTTGCTATAGTAATGAAAATATAACGGTAAATTACCGAATGTCTTGAATTGCATTCAAATCAGAGTCCCTCCATAGATATTTAAGAAGGAATGTGCCACGCTTTGCAGGGTGATACTTTAAATCCAATTCTCTGCTCTGTTGTTTCACACACATGTGACCCTGGGATAACCACTTAAACTCCCTACGACAGACTTGCTCCTCTCATGGCAAAGCTAGTCACCTGAAGGATTTATTCATTTCATGTATATTAGCAAACTGTGTTCTAAATGCACGTCATCCAAGTCTCATGGGAAGAACCCAGCAGGAGCCTTGGGATAGCATCATCTTTCTGAGCAGATCAATGTTGAGTAAGTAACAACTTGGAAGCTTGTTCAAAGGGCTGACAGTTCTATTATCACACCAAATATCCATAATCTAGGAGTATATCTTCTTTTCAAGCTGCTGTTTGGAAAAATTCAATGTGTTCACAATTTTCAGCCTTTTAGCTCATTCCTGTAGGAAGTATATAAAATCAAAATTGTTTCTTCCCTCCTCTGACTTCTTCTTAAGGATTCTCTGGCATTGTGTTTGGAAATTAATGAAAATCTTTTCTCTGCTACCTTGATTGTATCGCAAAAAAAAAAAAATCTCAACTACCAAACTCTGGTACATTTCTGTGACTGTTAATATCTTAGCCCAATATAATTCTGTTTATATTTGTGTCAGAGTGATAGTCCTCACTACTCTTATGAGTGACTACTAAATGATAAACTCTTCGACAGTTCTGTGGACTGCTGAGTATGAAATGACAATACCTACAAGTATTTGAATTCTTTCGTTTTAGAGGGTTAGAGAAGACAGTCTTTAAAGGATGCCAAATATCTTTATGTAAGAGTAGTGTATGTTTCCAGGACATGAGACTCAGTAGAATGGAATCATAAAGGGCATGAGGAGATCTGAGCACCTACTTAGAGGGGTTACTATGTTCCCTATAGCCTAGTCTATAAGTGGAGAATGAACGGCAACTTGTATACCTTGGTGAGGTACTTGGGAACTGGTTAAGCCATGTGTTGACATCAACTACTCTCATTGTGTAGCTCCAGATAATTGTACCTCAAGGATAGCCATAACGGTGTGGCTGAGAAATCTCACTTTGAGGAAGCTTGAGGCTGTAATGCAAGAAGCGTTTAATTTTTGTTTTAGGTGAACTAGAATAAATTAGACAGTGATAAGAATTAAAATTAAAGAAGGCATTAAAAACACTGTGTATGGCAGAGCTGGCCCCAGGGTCATGAGAGCAGTTCTTGTCCCTTCCTTGCTGCAGCACTTGGGAGACCAGCCCCACGCCTTACCTAGGCAACACAGCAGAGCTGACCCTGATGGCATGGATGTGGGAGACCAGACCCCGAGAGCATGACAGCAGGAGAGCCGTCCCTGCCCCTTGCTGGCTGTGGCATTGGGTGAGCCAGTGAATACAGAAGTTTTCAGTATGGTGCATAACAGATGCTGAGTTGTTAGTGAAGATAAAAATGTTTTTAGTTTGAATCTCTGAATTTTGAGATTTCTGGTCATTCCAAGTTTTTAAAAATTAGTTTATGGGGTTTTTTTTTTCATCTTAACAATATTACAGTTAGGCTATAGCTTTTTTCTCATTTTATATTGTTTATTTTCGTAGAGTCTCATTATGTATCCCAGGCTGGCCTTGACCTCTATATGTCTTAACCTCACACGTGCTAGGATTATAGCATATGCCACTACAACATTTCTGTGGGGTCTTTTCCTAATATTTCTTATTTTAGTTAAGGACAGTGCATTTGGATATATTAAAGTTGATCCAAGACCTATAGAGAATCTACACAGGTTTAAAACAATGCAGAAGATATTGTCAGGAAACCGCAAGTGTAAAGTGAGTCACCCTCCCCTTCGTAACACACACTTACTCTGAAGCTCTTAATGCATTATCAGTTCTCATTGCTGCTTTTAACACACACATGACTCGCAAGTTTCTAAAGATGAAACTCAGCCAAATTCCATCTTCCTTTCACTTCTTCTACAATAGGGGATCATTATATTCAGCTAGCGACATTATTAACTTTACAAGAATATCCACTCAAAAGCAGCTGTCACGGAGAAAGAAAGCTTTACTTCTAATTCAAGTTCATGAAATTGTTCTATGGAATAAAGTCTTTGGATTTGGGGTTGTGCAGAAGGCAGCTCGTGAAATTGAATTCACTTATGAAAAGAAATTCAAAGGTGACTACGTTAACAAAATGATACTTCAGTGAGTTTGTGTGATTTCTTGGTATATTCCCCAGACTGTATTGACTTGACAGGTTTCATCTAAATTTTTCAATTGCCTTCTACCTGGAAATATCTTCTATAAGGTTAGCATGAATATGTTCTATACCTATAAAATATTACTTTTAATATTTCTCTTGTATGAATGCCCCAGATCACTTCACAATAAAAGGTGATAAATAATGTAGTCAAAGCAATTTCTTCACCAAATACCTTTGAGAACATGCTGTGCAAAATGCGTTAGTGTGGACCACAGCATTTTAAATGAGTGTTACCTTTTGATCAAATTCATGCTTCATTTGTCTTCTGAAAAACTTTAGTGTTCAGTATTTTGCCAGACTGGCCTTTAAGATGCCAAAATATTTCCCAGCAAGGTCAAGCTGAACACGTTCCCATGTGCAAAATGTACTGGGAATGCCGTCAGCTGAACGCAAGCCAAGCATTTGCGTTTAATCCTACAACTTACCAAGGTCTCCATCTTGCTCTGCTGAGCTCTCTCCTGAGACAGCGCACCTTGGAAGATAACTCAGGTGGTGAAGGAGGGTGTAAAATCGAGAAATATCTTTAACTAGCTGGAGGGTTTTCATGGATCCTTGGTTCGGGTTCCTCTGGAGACCAAAGCTGAATGAATGGATATAAATTCAGATAAATTAGTAAAGGTCATCACCTTTACTATTTAAAAAAAATCTGAAGAGACTTTTTCTTTATGTGGGTCCTTCGGAGTGCTCATCTAATCTGGTGACTTTACAGGTCAATAATGCTCAGACCCATCAAGCCAGAATATCATTCATAAAAATCTGAATTCAAATATCATACTCAAAAAAAAATCATGTCACTGTATAATAATAAGAAGTCTCCAGTTTGGTTGCTGTAATAAGATCCAGAGATAAGGAGTTTCTGCTGTGACTTGCCAAGAAAGCAGGAGTGGAAGAAACCATTACTGGAAAGACTGAAGCAACACAGAACAGAAGTTAAGAGAAGGTCCCTTGCTCCTGTGTGGGGGCCTCTAGTATAAAATCCATGTAGGTTTGTCCTTTTGGAAGCCAGAAAGCAAGGCTTTCATATTTTGCTGGACACTTATTGGCTCGAGGTCTCTCAGAGACAAAAAGGTTTCTATGCATACCTGATACTCTTCTTAAGAGTTTAGCTACATAAGCAGCTTGTAAGCTATCTGATAAGCCACACAGAGGCAAGATCCCAAAGATACCACAGCTGCAAAACTGTAGCAAGAGGACTCCTCAGGAACTTGGAGACATATGTACTGACACATGTTTAAAGGGACAATTGAGGGGGTTCATCACAATGCTGGCAGCATCTGCTTTGGTGGTCCATCTTCTGTCTCCATGTGATCCATATTTACCCATCCATTCTGCTGTGTACTCTTGTAGGTGATGCCTTGCTAGAATTTCTAAAGAAAAACCTAAAAGGACAAGACAGTAGAGTGAGCTTCTTGCTATTGCAAATGTCATAAGCAAACGAATTTGTCTCCTTTTCTGGACACCCCTTCCAATGTCTCTTTCTTGGTGAAGTGTTTCTAGCTTCCCTTCGTTGTGATTTTGTGTCTGATCTTGACAGTGCCTAAAATCACTCAATTGCATTGAATTTTGTTTTGGGAAAAAAATTTTGTTTGCAGCAAACATCCCTCCTCATCTTGGCCAGTGCCGTTCTTCAATGAAGCACTGTTACTTCATGGCAGACAATGTAACCTGGTTTGAGAAAAAGGTCCAGGTACATGGTCCACTGGTGTCCACATTCCCAGACTCTGAGAGTCTAAAGCAAGCCAAGGCTTCTTCATGCTAGTGAGCTCTACAGACTAGAAATATGCATTCTTGCAGTTATGAATGAGTGGGTTTATCGCATGTATAGAAAGACAAAATAAAGAAGTAAATCACAAGTATTAGACAGAAGAAGCAGCAGAGAGATAGAAAATCATCAACTCAGAGTATCACAGGGTCTGATAGAAACAAACAGAGTGGTGATTGAGAACAGACAGAATAATAACGTCCATGCAAACATGCAGCAGAAATGACTGAGAAATAGCCAGTCATGTTGGAGTTCAAGACCCAGGTAGTGCCCAGCTGAAGCTCCTTTGCAGCCTCGCTGTGAATGAGCTTCTAGCTTTCCATTCCCACTGCAGGCATGTGTGTTTCTCTGCTGAAAACAGTTTATCTCTTTTTATTGTTCAAAGACAGAATGCTTTACAACCCTTAGTTGTCGGTGCTCTTGCCTGTCTTCTTGATACAGGGCCAGGGTGGGAGGTGGGAAGCCGCAGATAAGAAGCCTCGGAAGTCACCTTGGGACAAACATACTTGAGTTTAAAATGGGAGGCTCTACCCTGCTTCCAGAGCCAGCTTCTCAGTAAGTTTAAAATGGAACATGACAATTAACCAGGACACTGTACAGTACAAACAAAGAGAATTCTGATATATTCCAATGAAATCTATGACGTCCATCTCCATTAGTATATTTAGTTGATTTGGTTTTGAATTTTCTAAATAGAACACTTTATTTGTATAGGGCAGGCATGATCAATAATAGAGATTCAATTGTGTATGTGTGGAAGATAAATTAAAATATAAGTAGCAAAACTGTACATTTTTAAAGGTTGCATCAAAACCACATTTTACTTATATTTATTATAGCACTTCTGAGAACGTGAAATTTGCCATTTACTACTGGTCTGACATCAATGCAGCTTGTATCACAGCAGAAAGCTTTGAAGACCCTCTTTTCATCAAAGCTTACCCCAAACGGCAGCCTTCTGAGTCACCCGATAAAGGAATCTGTGAAATACTCTACACCAGCTTATCATGCCTTCAACATGCAGAGTCCTACCAAGCATCCTAGGTCTTTTGTAACAATAGGATAAAATTTGCCACTCAGGAAGGAAGGAATGTGTTAGCGTGCACAAGAACATAAGATTCCTAAAAATGTGTGCATTTGGACTGCCCTTTAACGTTTGTAGGCTCCTTTCTTTCTGCCGTATGGGATGCACACATGTAATAAACATATAATAAACATTAGCTGTTCCTGATCACTAGATCTGGTAACACATGATAATGCCATCAATGTTATGGACTACTCCTGTGTTTTATAATTGTTGTCTTATAAGGCACATATTTTTAGCATGGAATTTATGGACCTATAGAACAAACCTATGGCCCCCCATGACCAAATACACAGAACTTTTACATAAAGCCATAGAGAAGGTCTGGCATATAAACTGTACCAAATGTCAGTCTCGTCTTCCAGAAACGAGAGCTGTGTCGATACCTCTCTCAAGCAGAGTAACCTGCTGGCGTAGAGGTATATGGATCCCTGGGTAAGAACATTGCTACTTAGCCAGAGGCAAAAGGAAACAGTCAAGGTCATCAGCCAACATCTCAGCACCTGATTGATGGAGCATTGACCTCCAGTAAGGATCTTTGGGGGAGGGGGGTGATGGTCATTGGACAACTACAATTACCTTGTATATCATATCACCTCCTCAGAATTCCACTGGGAGTTTTAGCCCTTCCGGGAAACATAGCAGAGGTTTGCTGCTTATAACTGGCCCAATCTTGCTTGCCCATATGCATTCTAGCACCCCTCAGCAGGCAATCATTTATTTTCCCATCTATAACCACAACAGTACAAGGGGAAGCTTCCCTAGTATACACTGGAGGGAGCAATATATTCCTTCCTGCTGCTATTATGTAGCACAACTTCCTCACAGTGCGAGCCAGCATAATGTCCTGCAGACCCAGAGGTCTTCTGATCTACTAATGCAGAGTAGGTCCTGCCTAACATCATCTCACACTCAAAGGCTCACAAAGCCGTGCCAATATTGTACAGTGCTGGGACTTATCTACCATATCCTGCCAGGTGCTGCATGCTTATCTGCGTAATTATAAAGCCTTAGAATGCACCAGAGCCATAAGCTTAGAAGACAGTCCAGGAAAAGGAGACTAAGCCCCATAGAACGCACCATGTTCCAACACAACATATGTAAGCTAGGGCTCTGCCTTTTAGGGATCCATAGCTTTAGGCAAACATTAACGGGTAACATCGTGGTTACCCCAGTCCTCATCATCCTCATCGTTTCCAGTGATGTACTTGGATAATGTGTGCGCATCATAGTTATCAGTTAGAGATCTGTAGGCTTGTACGTTATGGTCCAAAGAAGGGATTCAGCCATCATGGGACACGGACGAGAGTTCTAGTGCCGGATGCTGTGACTGCAGGGTCCTCACAGGTCATCAGCAAGTGAAGGTTTCTCTTACCATATGGGTTAGTGTTTGTTAGCTTGCTGAGTTAGGTCCAAGGCTTTGTGCTGTGTTCCGGTAAATTATTGATGTTGCAGGGTATGAAATAGTCTCTTCATTGGCTCCTGAGCTATGTAATCATTATCTGTTTTCAATGTTACAAACATTTTCAGCTTTGCAAGCTCTCTAATACCTAGAAGACTTGGAAATTCTTTTAAATGTATTTTATGTGAGACAGTTTGGATGACTGACTAGTTGCGGAAGGAGTCTTTACTTCTAAAGCAAGAAAATGTATCTGCCTTCTTTTCAAGAACTGTTTCCAACCCCTGGTTTAGCTACTGTGACTAAATCCTTGAACATAATGCCCACAAAGATGTTAGCATCAGTAACATTTTATCTCGCAGAACATCACAGTAGACAGGTCATCTTTTTCCGTCTAATCCATTGTGTTCTGTTGCCACTCTGAACATCTCCTAAGAAGACAATGACTCCCAAAGAAACCCAGGGCCAAAAGAATTGTACTTGAAAGATAGAGCTTGGCCTTATAAAACTCTATGCTTGCAGGACTGAGACGTAGAGATGAGACTGCAGGAAAGCTCAGGTGTCAGTCACTGTGGGGCATGGGCTTATCACCGGCATTAGTCTCTATGCTTTGAACCCTCTCAGCTGCAGAACTCTGGGCTAGCTTTAGGAGTACAGGAAGCTCGGATCTCTTGATGCCATGTCCAGCCAAGCAGCCATCCCTAGAGAACTCAGAAACTGGGCCATGCCAACCACTCTTTGGGAATGTACAAGGAAAGCAAAAATAAAGCCAACATCTTAAAAGAATAAGTGTGGCAGTAGTAATCTTGGCATTATGAAATAGACTGCCCAACATAGCAAATTCTTCAACAGTACATTTTTTTCATTTCCTCATTTATACTTTAGTGTACATTGATGTACTTAAAGATTAATTAAAGATATTCTTTGATTCGTTTGTGTTTGTACTGCAGATAGAACCCAGCACTTAGCACATGTTAGGCAAGCGTTCTACCACTGAGAAGTACCCTTGCCCCAATATTATGTTGTTAAACTGTCCATCCTTTCTAATGATGCTAGTAAGTACCTCCTACATTTTACAGGTCATACAGAAAGTATTCTCCAAGAGTTTGGGCCCCTTTAGGTAATAGAAAAAGGTTTACTTCTGAAAATAAATGGGAAAATATTCTGTGGAGCTGATTTTCACTAGAAATTTCCTGGTACTGATTCTAGAACATCTCTGTCTAATGTGTCAGCCATTAGCCACAGATGGCTAGTTAAATTTAAATTAATTGCAATTATATAAGATTTAAAACTCAGTTCAGTCATACTGAACTAATTGATTATGAATGAGCCCTGGGGACTTAACACCAGCTCTGATTGCTACAGTAGTGAGCATGGCATTTCTGACATGAGAAGTTGTTTTCTGGGCTTAATCATAAAGTTAAAGCAGGCTAGTGTGTGGTTTCCTTTGCATCCTTGAAAAACAAATGAGTAACTCATAAATTTTTGGTATCACGCATGGAAATAATCCCCCATCACTTACCATCTGTCAGAATATGTAGAAAAGAACCAAGAAGCTAACTTGCAGGCTTACTTTTCGTTCCATCAAAAAGAACTTATTTTAAATGAGATTTATATTCTGGGATTCATTTTTAATGTTTGCAAATATTCATATGTTTCCATGTAATGAGTTTCTGAGGAGGCATAAAACACATAACCAGTGTCAAAATATACAAATATTGGTGGTTTTCTGTAACTGTGGGTACAGTGATGAAGATGGTGCTCACAGAAGGAAGACTGGGTACTGTTTCTTGGTATTTTTGGTCACTCTATATCCCTCTGGACTTCTTCAGCTAAAAACACAGTATAAGAAAAATGTATATGAAGATATCCCTTTGCTTTGAAGATCTTCAAAATTGATAGACTATAGATACATTCCTTATATTCATGTTGTCAAATGTGATTTTTTTTGCATTTAATTTCAATTTATTATAATTTATTCAGATTACATCCCGATTGTTATCCCCTTGCTTGTATCTTCCCATTCCCACCCTCCCTCCCTCTTGTGCCCCATTCCCCTCCCCTAGACCTATGACAGAAAGAGACCTCTTTCCCCACCATATGACCACAGCCCAACCAGTCTCATCCTGATAGCCTGCTTCCCCTTCCTCTGTGTGCCACCCGTCCTCCCCATTTTTGTGGCTATGTCCTTTATGTTTTAGGCCTATGGTGTAGTACTAGGAAATAATATTCCCGACCTACTAACTGTAAGTTCTATGTAGTGCCCTAACCTGCAGAGAGCATCAAAGTGCTGAGACCATTATGTTCAAATACTCAAAGTAAATCTGAGAAACATTAGACTCCTAAAAAAAAACAAAAACAAAAAACAAAACAAAACAAAAAAAAACTAAACAAGCTAAAGTTTTAATCATCCCAGTCCTTTGCTTTCTGAATGAAAGAAACAAAGATGATATATCACTATGTTTTGCATAGCGTATCAGCTCCCTTCTTGCTACCTCTCTCCTTTTGTTTCTCAGGTTCTCAGCAGCTCTTCTTAGTTTTTTTTAGGCTTGCTCTGGGTTTTTCTTTTTTTCTTTTTCATGTTAGTTACAATGGAGTCCTTCTGCTTGGCTTCTCCTAAATACATGTACATGGTAACTTTGCTATTATCTATCACTTCCTGTTTCTGTCCTTCCCCTTCTCTATGTTTCAGTCCTCTCCACGGGCCCTACTGTTGGCAGCCGTGTTGCTAATGTGATTACTGTGTAGAGTTGATTTGGATGGACTAGGCCAAATAAATCCACTTTGACGTAAGCTACCCAATTTAGCTGTCTTTGTTGATCAGATTAACTAGATAATTGTCAAGTCTCTATCTCACTAATTACTGCAGAGACACATTATGTATTCCCTCATTCAATTCTCGTTTCACTAAAATTTACCACTGAGGCTGTATGAATGAGTGCTGACACATAAATAGATCACTTTAAAGTGAAATTCAATAGTCGGGTGCATTGTTTTCCTTCTTATCTTTCTACCAAAGTAAGAAAATTTTTATTAATTTGTTTTTCTCTTGTTTATAATAAGGCAAGGAGGAGACTGGGGGGACTCTATGTTCACCTATCCAAAACCCATGATAGTAGTGCTCCCTCTTGCAACACAGCAACATTCCCACTGTGTCAGCTTCCTGACACACCATTTAAATATGAACATAGATGAAGCAAGGTGACCAAATAGAATTTTAAAAATACAATTACTGAATAACAGCAAACAGTTCTTTCAATTGCTGTATTTGCATGTTTAGTACAGTTAATTATCATATTATATTTATTTCATACATCTCATATACATTGTGAAAGAGCATTTTTCTTATCTGAGTTGAGTCTTCACGATATCTCTAAATGGAAAATAACAGTAATATTACTGCCTGTTGAGCACATCTGTCAAGTACCACATTTAGCATTTTATCTAGGATACCAACGTCTGTGCACAGTATTGGTAAAGGTATTCAGAAACTCAGATATGATGATTTTCTTATGGTTTCTGTTGCTATGATAAAACACCATGACCAAACAATGTAGAGTTTATCTTCACTTACACATCTACTCTATAGTCCATCACCAAAAGAAGGGAGGGCAGGAATTCAAACAGGGTAGACCCTTGGAGGCAGGACTGTTGCAGAATCCAAGGAGAGTGCTGCTTCTTGGTTTCTCCTCGTGGCTTGCTCAGTCTGCTTTCTTACAGCACCCAGGTCCACCAGCCCAGTGGTTGCACTACCCTGGGTGAACTGGGCTTTCCCATATCAATCATCCATCAAGAAAATATATGACAGCCTTGACAACAAGCCAACATAGTGGAAACATTTTCTCAATTGAGGTTCCCACTTCCAAAAGTATTATAATGTGAGTCAAGTTGATATAAATGTCCCTCATAAGGGCAGAGATAGTTTGATGAGCCCATGTTAAGTACTTAAAGGTACTTGAAGAAAAACTATCAGAAACTTCCCGCCTTCTATCTTTCACCTATCTTCTGCCTTCCTTATTCATTCATTCTCGTATGAACCCAAGTGAAAAAACAAAGTAACATATAATTTGTAGACAAGCCCTTTTTCCAAGTAGAAAATGATTTATTGGTTATTATAACATAGAAAAAAAACACTAAAAGTTTAACACTTGAGCATTATTTTATGCAAATACCCCCATATTATTGACCTCTTATAGGGTTGAACTTCAAAGGCTTGTTTGTTTTTTATGTGTGTGTTGGTATGTGTATATGCAGCAGGTTCTGTGTACTGTGTATGTGCCTATTGGCGAGTATGAAGAATGTCTGAATCTTTGGAACTGGAATTGCACGTGCTAAACTATACATAGAAAGTTCTCTTAAGCACTGAGCAATCTCTTCAGCTTTGGACTTTTGAAATTTCTTAAAGTCAGTGATGTCACATTAACAAGGATATTTAGTGTAAAAAAAAAAAAATCCTCGTAGGTCTTATATACTTGTCATCACTAACCCTGACAGGAACATTTCTTTTTCTCTTCATATGTTTTTATGTCTGTGTGGCTTCCGAGCATACATGTATATACATTCCCACGTGGGAGGGTGAACGTGTATGTTCATGTGTGTAGACAGGACTGATATTAAGACCCTTCCCTTGATCACTCATTAATCTTCTTCCATGAGTCAAGGTCTCTCGATGAAATCCAGGGCATGCTACATGGATAGTCACACTAGCTAGCCTGCTCCAGGAATCTTACCTCTACTTTTCAAAACTAAAAATAAAGGCATGCAGCCACATTCACTTGGCATTTACCTGGGTCCTAAATGTCGTGGGTTTTTTCCTGGCTCCACGCTTCCAGAATAAAGACTCATGAAACTCAAAATATTATTTGCAAATACCCAGACCATATAGCTGGGCTCCTCTATGACTAGCTCATAACGTTTTTTAAAAACCCATTTATGCTAATCTACATTTTGCCATGTGGCTGGTTTCCTTTGTTCAGGTACCATGCATCTGTTCTGCTCACATCTTGCTGGACTGAATATTCTATGCCTGGCTCTATCCCAGAATCCTTTCTGCCAGCCAGATGTTCCACCTTCTATTCAACCCTTTCCTATAGGCCATGTTTTTTTTAATTGACAGGCAATGCATCCATATAATACACAAGATATTCTCTCAACATATGGGAATGCCAATTCAGTCTCTTGCTTGCACAGAAAGTACTTTTAACTACTGAGCCATCTCCTCAGCTCCTGATAGTAACATTTTAAGATAGACTTAGGATTTAGAGATTAGAAAACTTGACTGTTATTGGGAAGTTGACTCTAAATTCCAAAACAAACTCGTGACAGAACCTGACTATTTAACGATGTATATATTTCAATAGTTATGATTCTGCAGACTGAAATAGCAATCTACCCGACAGGCCTTTCTTGGGCTTTTCTCCAGTGTGATACCCTCATGGGCAAATAACCACAGAAGTGGCTATGTAAATTGATATAAGCCAGCCACAGAAAGGCAAATGCCACATGATCCCACTTATGTGGGGACTCTTAAAACACTGACCTCATAGAACTTTTTAGAGAGATAATGACTAGCAGGAAGTAGAGAAAAGAGAGGTACAAGAAGCCACATCACTGGGATGTAAATCGCAGTAAATACAGTGTGCACGGTAAGGTGTCGATAGATAACGGCCTTGTAGCATTTAATTGAAGGGCTAACAAAATAGTTTGCAATGCTTTTAACCACACAAAAAAAGGGAAAACTTTAAGAGATATATGAATATTTTTTGAGATATATGAATATTTTAACATGATTAAAAGGCTACACATTTTTCACATGCAACCTAACACCGCTTGGCATCCCCATAAAAACATACAACCATCATATTCACATGTTAAAAGTGAATTTTAGTGAAAAATTTAAAAACGTAATGCCCATTAAATATAATTTTCCATGACAATGTTATTTAAAATGACATGAAAGAGTTTTTCAAAAATAACTGGGAAAAGAATGTGGTTATAGTAAGAAAATATTTTTGAAACCTTATCTTGGTAGACAACAGAAAGCCATTTGAAATTTGTGAGAAGATAAAGGGCACAATAAAAATGAAGCTTTAAAATGCCTGCAGGGGTTGGAGAGATGGCTTTTTCAGGGATTCTGAATTTGGTTACCATAGTCGTATCAGAAGCCTCACAACCAACCTTAACTCCAGCTCTGGAGGAGAGGGTTCGCTGCCTGTGGTCCCTGCTGGTCCCTGCACACACACACACACACACACACAGAGAGAGAGAGAGAGAGAGAGAGAGAGAGAGAGAGAGAGAGAGAGAGAGAGAGAGAGAGAGAGAGAGAGAGAGAGAGAGAGAGAGAGAGAGAGAGAGAGAGACTAGACGCACACACATATATGCAGGCCACACACACAGAACATATATACATACACATAGATACTAGACACACACACACACACACACACACACGTACACGCAAGTGTGCACAATCACTCACAGTCTTAAATAAAACTTTAAAAACAGGATTTTAATTTAGTCACATTGGACATTTAAGAGCTGTATATTTCACTACATCTGTTGCCTAAATACTACTATATATAATTATTGAATGATAATTAATGGTGTACACTCTGAATTATTTAGGAATAAATTATCCTTTTGTAGGTGACTTAGTTTTATATGCATCAGAAATAGACTATCTGTAATTAGATAGGACAATGAGTAAGTGAATAAATATGTGATATAATAAAAATTTAAAAGATATAAATTTGGATGTCAGATAGAATAATGTTCATTGCACAATTTTTCAACTTCCATGTTCATTTGAAATTTTCGTAAAATGTTGGCTAAACTACAAGTTGGAGAGATAGTTCAGTGATAAGAGCACTTGTTGCTTTGGCAGAGGACCTGGGCTCAATTCCCAACTCCCATATGGTGGCTGACAACCATCAGGAATGTCAATTCCAGTGAATCTGACACCTTTTTCTGGCTTCCATGGTCACCAGGCACACATGTGTGTGGTGCATAAACCACATACTGGCAAAAAAGCCGTGGATATAAAGTTTATGTATTTCATATGTATTATATATATTTAATTTGTATATTAATACATTATTTTATATTTATCACATATTTAATATATGATATATAATTAGGAAAATATACTCTATAAAAAATATGTTCATTGGCAGAAATGTATAGAATAGAATTGACTAGAACAGAGGAGCTAACAGGAAACACAATATTCCCTGAAGCATCCCAGTAAACCCAACATGAGCCCTGAAGGCCTATATTGATACTGGTGAGAATGGGAAAGAAGAAACATTGATTATAATTGACTAAACATAAAAAAAAGAAAGATTTTTTTGTTAAAATTAGGTAGGGTGGTGAGTAAATAAATATATGAGAGTTTTGTCATCCCGTCTTGGGGTAGGGCTCTCTAGCATGTCCTTGGGGTCCTTGGTGTTGTTTTTGTCCAGGGACTTTTGTCATGGGGTTCATCCATTTAGTGTTTTTGAAGACTCTGTCCATGAAAGAAGCAACACTCCTCCTAACTGATAGCCAAACCCTTTCTGGAATTCCCTGCTCCTAACACCAGTAATTATTCTGTGCCCAGTGTTTTGCTTACAATGTGACACTGGCATTCTGCTATCAATAAAGGAACCCTTTGTTCCCTTCCCATTTCCTCTCTAAATGTCCCTGGCCAGTTGGAAGTAGTGGAGCTTCCAACTGTAACTTCTCAGACAGGGTGGCAGAAAGCAACACATCTTTTTTTTAATCTTTTACCTGTCTCTGTTTCTCCTATGGCATATTCCTTGAGAGCCCTGACTGAGATGCTGTTTCAGGATGCTGGCTGCCTTCAAGCACTCTGCTGGAGTTATCCGCGTAGTTTCCACAGAGAGAAGGGGGAAGGCTGCTTGAAGAGCTGCAGCTGTTCTGATCACCACAGTTTGAGTCTTCCCAGCCCAGCAGGTAGCACCTGACTGAGTGCGCCTCGACAAAGCTCTTGCCCACAGCCACTGAGTCTCATTAGCTGGCACCAACTGGAGCCAGGAGACTTGTTCCTGTTAAGCCCTGTCCAGGTTGCAGATTTATGAATAAAATAAATGTCATCGTGTTAAACTACACAGGCTGAAGATCATATGGCAAGTGGCCATCATAAACAAAGCAGCGCAGAACCTGGGGAGGTGGCTCAGCTGGTAATATGCTTGTGGTTGGACTTGCATTAGGACTTGAATCTAATCCCCTGCACAGGCATAAAAACTGGAGCACGTGGTGAGGTGCACCTGTAGTCCCAGCACTGGGGAAATAGGGACAAGCAAATGTCTGGAGCTTGCTGGCCAGAAGCATAGTCAAATGGCTGTGTCCCAAGTCAAGTGGACAACCCTGCCTCAAAAGACATGACCTTAGTGTGCCATGTCTCCTCTTTCCCCTCTTGGCTGGTCTCCATCACTCTCCTAAAACTCGTACACAGAGATTTTCTTAATTAATTTTCTTTTTTTTTTACATATACATTCATATTATTATGCATATATACAATAAACTAGCTACAGCAAGCAGAACCATGAAACAACCAGGAATTTTATAAATGTTACATTCACGGTGTTTTGGCTATTTGTATTTGACAGCCTTGAAGAAAACATCTTTCCTATCTTGGTGCATCTAAAATTCTGAATGTAAATCAATATCTATCATATCTCATCTTTATCAACTTAAAACATCTATCTAAGATGTAAAAACATCTTCACCCGTAAACAACTAAGCTTAATTGTAAAACTAAACTATCTGGTGTTCAACACCATCAGAGACTTGCGGAGGAATAAAATTAATTATCTGAGTAGACAGGAAGTGTAGGTTAGCAGCTTCCAAAATGAGAACATGACAGAGTCAGTTCAAATAAGACGGTTTTGTCTTATTAGGATAAGAACCAACTTCTTTCTTACTTTCCTTCTTTTCTTTCTTTCTTTCTTTCTTTCTTTCAGCAGGAAACATGAATGCTTTTTCCACATCAGAGAAAATGAATCTTTTTCAAACTAATTTTCTCTCCTCATTTTGTGTGAGTGCCTAGATAGTTAAACTTGTTAAATATTCCTACAGGATGGACAGACAGTAATGCTGACAGCTTCCAAAATCTACAGTGTATAAGGTAGAAAAACACCGCTTGTTCGGTATACTAAACTTCCACCTGTCATTAAATTGTCACACTGCACTGACTTGCTAGAGCAAAATGTGTAGCTTCTACTTGATGGACAATTATTCTACTGTACTAAATTGTCATGTCTGTGGCAGGATGACATGAACAGCAGTCCTACAGTGCAGTGCAGGATCTGCACACTGCTTATGCCTGTTTAGAAAACTCTTCTTGAGACTTTCCTAAGTCTTCACTTGGCTAGAGATGGATAGACGCATTCTTCCAAACTCATACTGTACTGCGTCTCTTGTCATCTATGTGCCTTTGTTAGGCTACGCATACTGAAATCATGGCTCAGTGGGCAAAAAAAAAACTCAATCATTATGATATTGTTTGCCATTTTTCTGCATGCAATTCAGGAAAAAGACAGTCCCACTGACTGTCTGGTTATCATTTATCTGTCACATATTTTTGAGCACTTAGTATGTGTATGCACTTGTGTGTCGCATGTACTTGTCACGCACAACGCCATGCCACCAGGAATGCAATGGAAACTTAGAGAATGAAGAGTCATTTAGAGAATCATAAAATTATACAGATGTGGAGGTTCTAAATGGATGACATACTAGGAAGAAGATATTATCATAAAACTTAAGTCTACAGATAACTGTGAGTAACATGCCCATGGCCACAGAGGAAGGGTTACTACGAACTCTAGAACTTGGGTAGCGTTGCTGTTGTGAATTTTTTATTTTAGGCACTAGTCAACTTCAGAAAAAGCGTTCTTAGTTTTACAGTAAGACACGAGAAGATATTAGAAAATTAAAAAGAAAACGGAATAAATGGTGAAATCCACAATGGATTTTTGCATAAATTAAATACAAGCTGATGGTGAGAGAAATGGAGATATAAAGAGAGCGGAGAAGGAGAAAGAAAGGAAGGGATGAAGGAGAAGGGGACAGAAAGAGGGGAAGAAAAGAAAAAGGAAGGGGAAATGAGTGTGCAGAGGAGGGAAAAATGGGAGGGAGGCCTTATGCACGTCTAAAGGACAGCAGGAACCAAGAAGAGAGTTATGTTTGTTTGGGAGAGGCTGTTAGCTGGCAAGATGCATCAGGAAAGATGACAACCGTGGGAATGAGAACTAATTACTAGTAAAAACAAGATGTAAGCCTTGAACCAAACCAGGAACTAAAACTTTACCATGTGGTCCACAGGGAACATTTGGAGACTCAAACAGAAGAGTAAGGTAGGAAGGTCTGAATATTCATAAGAGCTCTGTAGTCAAGGGATGCAGAAAAGACAGAGAAGCCAAACAGGTCAGAGGCGACGCCGGCAGGCACGCAAAGAACCATAAGCATTTAAGTAATGAAAATAAACAGGACGTATAATTTTACAGGTAGAACAGGTACAGCTTACAAGCTTCAGGCTTTGGTAAGAGAGCTTCAGACAGGGTGTTAAGGTTTTTGCCCTTATTATCGCAATGATGTGTGGGTCCCTGTGCAGCCATATACCGCTAAAAAGTCATGGGAATAGAGGCCCATGAGGCTCCCTGTGTCCTGGTGTTTCCTCGGGAGCAGCAGGCTTTTGGCGGACTCTCCTGAGACCCAGGAAAAGATTGATCTCAGCAGAGTAACTACTCAGAGTTTTTCATCTCGGAAAAAAAATTGGGGATATCTTCATATTTAGCACACAAAAAAAATCCAAATGATTTTCTGAAATTCAGGACATGAGTGTAAACCCAAACCCCAGAAGCTCTTTTTCAGATTTTCCCAGAGCTCTCCTCTCGATGGATTTGCATGCACCAAGAGGCAAGCACTAAGCCCAAGACTTCGATGTACCACCGAGGACAATGACATACACTTCTTTAACCAAAGCTACCTACACCACAGCGATGACGGCTGCAAATAACTACATGTCCAGTGTATTAGCCTACACCTTTATTTGTGAGAAAAAGCGATGGCTATGTAAATGAATGTTCAGTTTTGAGTCGTGTTTTTGCCAAAGAAAGGGGCTTGTCTACAGCAAAAGGCTGCCTTACAACCAAGTGGAAAGTTAAACTCACAGTGGTGGTCTGGCTCAGCGGAACAGCCTGAAAAGTAAAACTGAATATATGGATAAACAGTAAAACAAAAACTTAAATTTCATTAAACTTTCATATTAAACTTTCATAATTCCAAGACTTCTATCCCAAGGAGAAAAAAATGTGGAAAAATGCAAGGTGTATTTCTGTAAGACTAAACTACATCCCAAAGAGACATAGCCAATAAAGAGAGCAGCACTCACCGTGCTGCCGTCTGGATTGACTCCACATAACTCACACAAATAGCTTATTTTCCGCCAAGAAAAAGCTTTGCGATAGTCAAGGAGATATACCGAGTGTTTATTCAGAAATTGCCTAGTGTAAAACTTAAGACATTTGTTTTCTTAAAGGCATCTGCCTGACATTTGAACTTCCTTATAAAATTGCATTAAATATGTATCAGCTTGGAGAGCCTACCAAAATAGAATAATGCATTTTCAATTTAGTCCGGGTTCCACTTGACCTGTTTTAAAGTGCTCCTCTAATGAAATGGAAGCTACACCAAAATTAATTCTATGCAAGAGGCAGCACAGACTCTGTGTTATTTAATCATAATGTATACCATGCGCTTTGCCTGAGCATGGAAACAACGCCGAGATGGAGATTGCTTTAATCTGGCAGGCCTGATAACATTGTCATAATAATCAAAATGAAGTTCAAGTGCTTTTCTGACCCGAATATAACACTCATGTTTTACAATGAAAAAATAAGGAAGGGCAGGGAACCAAAGAATTCCATCTGTGATCGCTTCAGCCTGTAGTTACACTGATAATTCTGTGTCAAGGGCAGTTGAGCTGGAGCAGGAAACAACGGAACCCAGTCTTGCTCAGCAACGTCATCTTTTCATCTGCTAGGTAAATGCTCACAGACTCAAGGCATTGTTCGCCCAAATGAACTCAGCAGTGAGTTTCAGCCCCACAAGGCTGCTCAGAACTATGCTTCTTACAGAAGAAGAAACTGAGGCCAGAAGAGTTTCCGTGTGTGTGTGTGTGTTTACCAGCTCCACTAACCAGGTGCATTCAGAAGTATGCTGGAACACGAAGGGTGTCTCACTGTACTTCAGCTTGAATGTCAGAATAGAGTCATGGTCTGGGCCAGCCAGATAGCACCGTGGGTAAAGATGCCAGAACTGTCAGCATTGCCAACTTGAGTTCAATCCCAAGAAAGAGTGGAAAGACAAAACTGAATGTAAGCTGTCCTCTGACCTTCACAAACACACTGTGGTATAAATTCGCGCACGCGCATACACACACACACACACACACACACACACACACACACACACTCATACCCATGCATATATGCATGCACACACACAAGAAAAACTACATGCATACACATATATACACACATATATACACTTTTAAAGTACATATATACATATGTACATATATATGTGTGTATATATATATATATATATTGCATCAGTGTAGACAGCAGACAAGATTAAAAACAAAATAACAGAGAGGAGACACAGTGATCAGGAAGGTGCTTTTCCCAGGGCGAGGCTTCCCCCTTACTCTTGAGGTGTATTGACCCCTATGATTTTCCCAAATTCAGGAAACTGTATAACTTGTGGTAGTGGGGGATAGCATTCTCAATCTCCTCTGGCTTTTACTGTAAATAAAAATAGATAATCCTACCTCAAGCATACATACACAGAAAACAATAGCCCATCCTATTTAATGTTAGTGAAGAAAAAAATTAACGTCACTGAGAAATAGGGGAACTAGGTATCTAGGTCATTTGCTTATTTTGACTTTCACATATATGGTGAAGTTTCAGACCTAGATATCTTCCGAGGAGAAGCTCAAACAGTCACAGGCATGTTAGGATGTTGTTGTAGACTAGCGAACACTGAGGTTGTAGGCAGGTGGGCCGCAGCTCTTCCACGCAGGGACCTGTGGGGAGTGATTTGCTGAAGAGTGCATGAGGAAGGGCAAAGAGAAACAAACTGAACCATGCAGACTGTAGACCCTGCTGGAGTTTACCCAGGAGCAGTGGGAAGCCACAGCAGCGGGAAAGTGGCACAGGCAGGTGTACGGCTTTAGATTTTGCCCTGGGCTCTGTATAAGACTGTCATTTCTGACAACTGTCAATTCACGCATTTCTCCCAGAAAGGTCTTGACTGTGTGATTTGACCCTGTTACGGGTGCATATTCGGATGCCACGCCCTCTTTTAACATTCTCTCTCCCATATTTATCTCCATCTCCTCGTAATATTTTTGCATTGAATTATATTTTGTTACAATTTTTAACTGTTTTATTTTATTTTAAAAATAATATAGGATTATATTTATGACTACAGCATATTAAAATATATACATACAATGTTCATAAATATGCAAAATGCCAACTTACTGTAACTGTGTTAACCCATCCTAGGCTCACATTTGTTGATAACATAATTTCAGAAAAAGCAAAGCAAAAATTATTATAATACCTGATTCTGAATAGTTTCTAGTCAAATTTATGCTAAATAATACTGAGTTACTTTTAATTGTTCTTGTTTTAAGAATATTGCTGTTAAAACACTACTAAATATTATTAAAACTTAACTCTAAAAATCTGTAACTTTTTATACTCAGTCACACATAGACACAATTATTCCTCTGGTGGTCTAATTTTATTTACTTTTATTACTTTTATTTGATAGATCTAATTTAGAGCTTTTCACTGAAGTCTATATTATTAGCTTGTTTTTATGGCAATTCATCTCGGCCTGAGAACTGGGATGTTTAGTTAGGGATCAGATTTCTTCAGTGGGCTAAGATCTTCCTATTTGCCACTTTACTCATGTTTTTTTTAGAATTTATTTTTTTCATATATTATTGACAAATGGACCAATTTTATTTTCCCTTTAATAAATTAGGACCATATAACTTTCTTTTTAACCATTTTCATTTTTTTTCATTTTTTTATTAATTTATTCTTGTTACATCTCAATAGTTATCCCATCCCTTGTAGCCTCCCATTCTTCCCTCCCCCCCCCATTTTCCCCTTATTCCCCTCCACCGATAGCAGGATACCAAGAAGAGACTTTTTTTATAATTTAAACGCTTAATTTTTTGTTATTAATTCTCTAGATTTAACTGAATTCTCCAATTTTGTTCTCTTTGTGTCTCTCTCACTCTCTCTGTCTCTGTTTGTCTCTCTCTCTCCTTCCCTCCCTCCTGCCCCCCCCCCCCCCCCCCCCCGCCTTCCCTCCCTCCTGCCCCCCCCCCTCTCCTCTCCCTCCTGCCCCCCTCTTTCTCTCCCTCTTTCTCCCCTTCTGTCTGTCTGGCTCTCTTGCTCTTCACTCCAGCCCTCCCTTCTGCCCCCTCCTCCCTCCTTTCTCTCTCTGCCCTTCTTCTTCTTCTTCTTCTTCTTCTTCTTCTTCTTCTTCTTCTTCTTCTTCTTCTCCTTCTTCTTCTTTTCTTTCCCTTACCCTGGCCACAAGAAAATGTACTGAATAATTTCTCAAGTTTTCTCCATGACACTTGTAGTACCTCTGTCTCTTTTTCTCTTTATTTTCATCCATTAGGACATCTATTCCAAGAGTAATATCATTCTGTAATCTTACCAAAATTTCCAAAAATCTTAAATGGCTAATAATATTCTAATGTTTCCCCAGTTGAACAATAATTCAGCGGGCTGTAGCTGCATGCACTGAAACTGTGACATCAGCACATGCTGCTCATCAAAGGTGTGACAGCCTGACTGTTGAGCTTATGGAGAGTGCTCATCACACTTGCTTTTAGAATATTGTCATTGTCTTCGTTAAGGTTTCTATTGCTGTGGAGAGACGCCATGACCATAGCATCTCTTTAAGGGAAAACATTTAACTGGGGCTGGTTTGTAGTTTTGTAGATTTCATGCACGATTGTCATAAGAAAAGCGTGGTGGCCTGCAGGCAGACATGGGCTGGAGAAGAAGCTGAGAGTTCTATATCTTCATCCGCAGGCAGCAGCAGGAGACTGTGTGCCACACTGGGCACAGCTTTAGTGTAGAAGACCTCAAAGCCCTCCTTCACAGTGTCACATTCTTCAACAAGGTTACGCCTCCTGTAGTGCCACTCCCTATGTGCCAAGCATTCAAACACAGGAGTCTGTGGGGGCCACTCCTGTTCAAGACATCACAGTCACTATCTTTGATATTACCACACCTTGCTAGGAAGATTGGGTAATGTTTTCCCATCTGCTTTATGCTCAGCTATTTACCAATTCTCTCAAACTGTGTGTTCTTGAAGCTTATCCTGCAATACTGTATTTAATATACACGCTTTTATACTTTTATCCTTTGGAACAACCATATAGAAAAGTTTTACTTCCTCAGTTCCTTCGATTCTATGTCAACTATTGTGTTTTTAAGCTTATTTTTATTTTTATTGTTTTTCAAGACAGGGTTTCTCTATGTAGCCTTGGCTGTTCTGCAATTCACTTTGTAGACCAGGCTGGCCTTGAACTCACAGAGATCTACCTGCCTCTGCCTCCCGAGTGCTGGGATTAAAGGCGTGAGCCACCACTGCCCAGCAAAGTTTAATGTTTTCAATCCTATGCCTTATTCTTTAGATTCTTAGCCCTATGCTTAAATGTACAAATTACTACACTTGTTTGAAAGTCTATCACCAATTACTGCTCTCTGATGCTACACAATGTTCAACTTAAATCTTTTGTCTATAACAATATGTTAATCAAGTATTCTCCTGTTTTGTCTGATGTTCCTGTTTCTCTGCAGGTATCAATTTCCTCCAGTTGGTGGTGCTGAGGGCAAGCTAAGGCAGGGTTAGGAATGAATGTCAAGGCACAAAGTCCAAAGCCAAGGCAGGAAGATTACCTGAGGAGGAGACTGTTAAAATAATGCCTAATAGCCCCCAGGGACCTAGAAAGAGAGAAGTTAGAGGTTTTGTAATGTCTGGAGAGAGTTTTTACTCCTTTACTCATAACCTGTGTTTCCTTTCCATTTGTCTCTTTATAGCCTATGTCGTTCTAAATCACTCATTTTCTGGCTATCATTGTGACTTTGGCAGGGAAAGAGAAAGGGATGCTTATCTGAGGACAAAGAGAAGTATTTTTTATTTATTTAAATAATTTATTCAGATTATATCTCGATTATTGTTCCTTCACTTGTGTCTCCCGCCCCCACCTCCTTTTCTTCCTTCTTTCACTCTTTCCCCTCTGCTAGGCTTGTGACAGAAGGCAGCCTCCTCCACAACATATGATCACAGCCTATCAGGTCTCCTCTGGGTAGTCTGCTTACCCTCCGTCTGAGTGCTACCAAGGCTCCACACCAAGGGGAAGTGGTCAAACAGGGGGCACCAGAGTTCATGTCAGAGTCATTCCCTACTTTCTATACAACTGTGAAGAATGCACTGTCCTTTGCCTAGATCTGAATCAGGGGGGTGTCTAGGTTTACGACATGCATTGTCCTTGGTTGATACAGTACTTTGTGTATTCCCCTTGTGTGCAGATCCACCAGCCCTGATGGTCTTATTACAGGGTTTCAGGACCCATTCTCCCATACCTCTCTCATCTGGAGTCCCAAGAGCAAGTCCCAACATCTTTTCTTTTTCTTGTGTTTGTGATTCTTTTCTTTTCTTTTTATTAATTAAACATTTTTTTATTTTTTACATATATGTGTATATTATTACACGTATGTACAATAAGCTACCTATAGCAAGAAGAACCATGACACAATCAGGAATTGTATAAATGTTATGTTCTTTTTTTTGTAATTGTTTCCATATACATTCATTTTATTACATATGTATAAAACAGACAAATACAGCAGGGAGAACCATATGACAACCACGAATTCTATAAATGTTACGTTCACAGTGGTTTGGCTATTTGTATTTGTCAAATTTGAAGTAAAGGTCTTTCCTGTCTTTTTTTTTTTTTTTTAATTTATTCTTGTTACATCTCAATGGTTATCCCATCCCTTGTATCCCCCCATTCCTCCCTCCCTCCCATTTTCCCCTTATTCCTCCCCTATGCCTGTGACTGAGGGGGACCTCCTCCCCCTGTATATGCTCATAGGGTATCAAGTCTCTTCTTGGTAACCTGCTGTCCTTCCGACTCAAATGTTATATTCTTAGTGTTTTGGCTGTTTGTATTTGACAGCCTTGAAAAAAATATCTTTCCTATCTTGGTGCATCTAAAATTCTGAATGTAAATCAATCTCCATCACATCTTATCATTATCAACTTAAAACATTGATCTAGACCTAAAAACATCTTGACCCATAAACTAAGCTTCATTGTAAAACTAAGCTACCTGGTCTTCAACCCTATCAGAGACTTGAGAAGGAATATACTTGATTATGCCGGAAGTGCAGGTTAGTAGCTTTCCAAATGAGAAGATGATAGAGACAGTTTACTACTTGAACAGTCACCTAAAACTCTCTATTATGTTGGAGCATCTTCTTCAGCCTTCTGGCTCAATATATCTGACAGACATATTTGTAAGGCAGGAACTATTGAGGATTTGCTTACCCTGTCTTGGCAGAGTTTGGCCGTCAACTCTGCCTACATCCAAGCTTGCCATTTTTTAGGTAGAATTCTGTCTGTGGTAGAAATGGGGACATTTTGCCCAGTAGCTTGTTTGCCACATTTGAAGCCATCTCCATAAGGAGGCTCTTTGATGCTCATCATGCTCCTTGAGGTAGGCTGGGTGTTGCCAGGAGTTAACCTGCCTCATTGTCAGTGAATCTTTAAAGTAATAAAAAACATTTTTAAATGCCATATTCTGCATACGTCTGAGGTTTTGGAAGACCTTATCTAACTATCGAGACATATCTTTCTATATAATCATATCAACCTGCCACACCTAAGATGTATACTCTTGTGATAAAAGTAGACTAGTAATTGGGAGGCAGAGGGGATTAGCAAGGGAGGGAGGATCAGGAGGGAATAAGGGAGGGGGGTACAATCGGGATGTGACGAATTTAAACTTCAGGCAATCAGGTAATGTATATTGCTAAGTCCCAGCATCTTAAAGATATGCAAAAGCAGTTCTTCAACACACCTCCCTCCTTCCCTCCCTCCCTCTCTCTCCCTCTCTCTCCCTCTCTCTCTCTATCTCTCTGGGGTACCCCTACCACTATAATAAACTTCTCATATCTGTTGGGGCTAAGCGTTTGCAACTTATTTATGTTTCCTGCTCTTTGTTTTTAATGCATATTTGAGTTAGTGGGGGTGGCTAGAAACTGACACTGCTTTTCCATCATGAAAAGAGTAGGTGTTTTGCTTTTTCACTCTGCTCTTCTCACATTTCTTTGATTTGAATCAATATTATCCACGTTTTCCAAATCTAATTCATGATTATATTCACAACAGATTCAGAAAGTAATATTTAATACATCAAACCCGCCCATGGCTTATGACAGCCACTGTAAAAACACACTTGGCTTCTATCAAATACTGCCTATGGATTTTCTATCATATCGCAACTCAGTATCTTCCATTTTTGTCTTTATAGATGGCAATGCCTCATCTATTCTTTTCTATGAATTCATGGAATATCTGTTTTAGGAACATTGGCATTTTGTTTTGTTGTTGTTGTTGTTGTGGGTCTTTTGTTTTGTTTTGTTTTTGGATAGAGAATACTGAAAAGGTCTGTGTTTTATTAATGAAAACTAAGTAAACAAATACAGAAATGATACAAAGGCAAGATAGTAAAAGCCTGGTTTTAAGAATATTTAATATCTGTGGCTAGATATGTTTTGTGTGGTCTTTATTTTGTTTACTTTCTTCTATTTGTTTTGTCCTATTCTGGTTGGTTTGTTTTGCTTTATTGTTTTCTATTACTTGTTTTATTATTGTTTTTATTTATTATTATTTACTTTAATTTTTAAGATATTTTTTATTATTACATCATAAGCCATGGGTGGGCTTGATGTATTAAATATTTCTTTCAGAATCTGTTGTAAATAAAATCATGAGTAATTATTTTGTATTATTAATTATTGTTTGTTTTCTAATAAGAGAGCAAAGGAAACAGTGTAGATTTGGATGGGAGGGGAGTTGGGAAGGACCTGGGAGGAGTTGGGAGTGGGAAAACCATAATCAGAATATATTCTGAAAATATATATCTATTTTCAGTAAAAGATTAAAAGCATTCTAAAAGAATTCTATTTAAGATTTATAGAACTTAAACTATTCAACATTAAAATAAAATGTATTTTTTTAAAATTCTGATCCAATTATGAGTTGATACATTTTGGGCATAAATTAGTAGTTATGCAGTAGGTGTTTGTAAATTTTAAGTAGACCAACAGTAAGCGAAGCCTGACAGGTAGCTTTATGTCTATGAAACTATCCTCAATGAACAGATTCTCGTAACTTTCCTTTATGGAATTGCTTTCCATCTAGTGCACTGTCTGTGGCTGGTCGAGCAATAGGCCCCCAGAGAGATCCCTTTCCTAATCCTGGTGATCTGTAAAAATGTCACCTTCTGTGGCAAAGTATTTGGAAAACTGTCACAATCTTGACATGGAAGGACGCTCCCAAACTATCTGGGTGGATCCAATGAAATCACAGGAGCTATTACCCAAGGGAGACAGTAGATACGTCAAAAGGGGGACTGGTAACAAAAGAACCAGAAGTTCTTTTGCACTTTGGAGAAAGGAGGTGAAAGAAGGGATTGAAGAGACGACTAGGAATCAGAAGAGCATGGAGAGGCCATCTCTAGAGCTTTGAGGAAGAGAGCAACTGGCCAACACCTACATTTTAGATTTGACCTTCAGAATCTTAGAAAAATAAGTCTGATTTGCTTTTAACCCTTGAATTGTGACACTTTTACAAAATAATAACAGAAAGCTTGTATAGTGTAAAATAGTAAAGGGTTTAAAACACAAACAAATTACAAAAGTTAAAATATTATGACACATGAAATATATGAGCCTTATACTTATTAAAGATATACTATAGAACAGTTGGTGACATAAGGTGCCTGTGGCATGTAGTTTATATTAGTAGGCAAAGTGGTAAGAGCTCATTTTACTAAGGAAATTACAAAGATCAATACTTAGCATTGATTAAGTGCTTCTTGTACTCCAGAAACTTTAAACACGCACCCATGATCACCTCAGTTAACTAATTATTTAAGAATGATACTATTGCTATCAATTTACAGATACAGATGAAGGTCCTAGGATATTAGAATGTTTCTCCATGACCACTCAGCTAATAAGCGACTTATAGTCGCCTGAGTTATAGGACTTCTAAGGGAAACATGTGCACTTCATTTTCTGTGAAAAAACAACCCCAGAGTAAGCAAGTCACATGTTACAGCTACAGTGAGTCCACACAGTAGAAAAAGAGACTTACTTTCTTCTTCTTTTTTTTTTTTTTTTACCTGAACAATAAACTTGAGGACATTTAAAGTGCACAACAGATAAATTTTAAAACAACATAAGATAAAAGTTTTAAAAATGTGTTGAGATGACCTTTTAAATAGTACAAGCTGGTGTCATTTAATTTTAGAAAGAAAAGTATATTTCTTCTTTCATACTAAGTTGCTCAGAATTTTATACAAATACGTAATTGTATAGAGAAGGAAATCATATCCTGACCTGCTTGATTGCATTCCACTCAAAATTCTGCAATTCTAGCAGATGCCTATTAAAATATCAGTGCACTTACTTACAAATCACAAAGAAACATATTAGAAAATACAGAATAAGGAATTAACCTAAAACTTAACCTTGGGGAGTGGAGAATGTCAAGATGACATCTTTGACTCACCTTAGTACTACCTAAGGGAAATAAAGACATAAAAAAAAATAAGTAAAGGCAACCAAAGTACTAAATGCTCTATATCCAATCCTTGTGCAGAAGTAGGAGGTCACTACTGAACCAACACCATGGCTGTGGTGAACGGTTATAAGTTTTGAAGCTATTGGAATGCCATGATGCCCTCAATTATTCCCAGCACTGAAGCATCTTGATGTAGATTGTATTTCCTTAATAACACCAGATTAATGGAGAAACAGTTATAATCATAGAAAGAAATAATAATAATGCACAAGAGCTTTCTCGATCATTCATTCCTTCTTTCATTTCTTTGTTTAATTTTAATTAAATAATTTACATCCTGACTGCAGTTTCCACTCAGTCCTCTCCTCCAAAGTCCTTGCCTCCCATTTCCCCTACCAACATCCACTCCTCCTCCTTTGTCTTCAGAAAAGAGAAGGCTTTCCAAGGACATCAGCCAGCCTTGGCATAGCAAGTTGTCATTAAGACTAGGTGCATCTTCTTTATTGAGACTAGAAGATCAAGCTATACATCTGTTATATATGGGCAAAGGGCCTAGGTCAGTCCCATGTATGCTCCTTGGTTGGTGGTTCAGTCTCTGTCAGCCCCTATGAGCCCAAGTTAGTTGATTCTATAGGTTTTCTTGGGGTATCCTTGATCCCTCTGCCTCCTACAATCCTTCTGCCCTTCTTCCACTGGATTTCCCAACCTCCACCCAATGTTTGGCTGTGGGTCTCTGCATTAGTTTCCATCAGTGGCTGGGTGAGGCCTCTCTGATGACAGTCATGCTGGGTTCCTGTGGGCTCTCTCATGGTATAGGTCTTAGGCTGGACCGGACTTGGCCATTCCCTCAATTTCTGCTCTGTCTTTACTCGTGTACATCTTGTACACTGAACAAATTGCAGATCAAAGGTTTTGTGACAGGGTTGCTGTTCCAAACCTCATTGGAAGTCTTGCCTGGTTAAAGGAGATGGCCTTTCAGGCTACATCACCCTCATTGCTAGGAGTCTTAGCCAGAGTTACCCCCCATAGAATCCTGACGGTTTCCATGTCCTAGGTTTCTCAAAACCTAGGCTTATCTCAGAGATGCCCCCCATTCCTCTTGTCTCTACCAGTAGTTAGTCTATCTCTGTCCCTCTCTATCTGTCTGTGTCTGTCTGTCTGTCTGTTTCTCTCTTTCTCCTCCTCCTACCTTATTCCTCCTATTCCCATCCCCACCCCAACCCCCATCCAGTCCCTCTCCCTCATTCACCCACCATATCTAACCTATTTTCCCTTCTCAGTGAGATTCAATCACCCTCCCATCGGCCCTGCTTGTTACTTAGCTTCTTTTGTTCTGTAGATTGTACCATGGTTATCTTGTACTTTATGACTAATATCCACTTATAAATGAGTATGTTTGTCTTTCTGAGTCTTGGTTACCCATTTATTTAAATAGGCACCAAGTATTTATTATCAACTTATAATTTTATCTTATTTCAATGCATGTAATTTTACATATGCAAATTAATTTTTGTCTCTTTTTAATTTTTTTTCTACCTTTTATATCTAATTTAGAAAAGCCCTCATCACATACCAATTGTTTTAACTTTATATTTTTATACTTATCTCTTTACCACAATGAAGTTGTTATGCATGATGGTTTTTGTAGTTAAGAAACCACATTTTTTTGTAAACAACTTGAATGTATGTCACCTACATTGACCTCTCCTTACATTCCAAATGTCTGTGGATCTTAATTCTACCAAATAACTGAAAGGTTACAAAATTCAGCCCATTGAAGACTTTGAAGAATTACCAGAACATGATGAAATATGGGGGAGGGGGGTACTCCACAGTGTGGCTCTGAGTCCCCAGGGACACTCACCAACTTCATAAGTAGTTACACAGGTGGAATCTGTATAAACCAAAGATAGAGCCCTGGGCTTACTTTTCCAGTGCTCAGGAAAATTGCTTTCAATGACTATTCAAGGCTGAAACCAAAGGCTGAGTGTGAAAATCTAGTAGATGTGGCCTGAAACAATCCCTAGAACAGAATTCGCATAATTTTGGGGTGTTAGTAGCATCAAGTCCCCGGAGCAAGCTTAAATTCACTCTTTCATTATAGCCGATAAAAGCTAAGTGGACAATGAGACAAGCTGAGACAAACCATGGTCCCAGCAGAAAAAGGGAAAATATTGTGTGTAGTCCAGGCATAGAATATTTACCAAAAGAGTTGAAAACATTTCCCAAGCCTGGACTATCCAAGAGTGCAGACCTGAGACTCTCACTGACTGACAAGCTCAGCTCCTTGTGAACACAACACCACGGGAGAGCTTCTTGGTGTCTTCACAAAAGCTGCTGTTGTGGTTCTCAAAAAATTATCTGCTATTCCCACAAAGTCCTTCATTGTACAGAAGGGAAGTAGACAGACCTGAAGGGCTCACCAGAAAGCCACCGTGATTCTCAGCTTAGCCCACACAAACAACTGCAAACACCCACGAAGGCTTCACTTTGCCTTTAAACTTCTAGACTACTCAAAAGCCGTTCTCACCAAAAGTTCTTTGTGGGGAGGGAGGATTGCAATAGCATCCTAAGTCACACCATACTCTGATTTCTGACTTGGCATAAGCTACTCCTGCCACTCAGGTCATTGGGGATGTTGTACTTCCACAGTAAGCTGCTCTGCTGTCCATTTGATAAAGGCGGCATTCTTTACCAAATGGAGCTAAGTTCTTCATCTTCCCTCAAGACTACCTTGGCCTCGTCATCCCTAGCATGAGGCATTCCTCCATCCCATTCTCTATCATGGAAAGATCCTATGGGCTTATTACCAAGCAGTTTTCCCACTGCTTCTTTCCTCCAGCGTTTCATCTGAAACTCCAACCATTCCTCTTCATTTTTTTAAGGTCTTATTTTATGGGTGTGGGTTGGTTTTGCCATCATGGATATCTGTATACTATGTGTTTGCCTGTGGCCTGTTGGATACCCTGAAAGTGGAATTCGAGGAGGTTATGAAGCACCACATATGTGCTGGGAATCAAACCCTGGTCCTTTGAGAGATCAGGAAATGTTCTTAGCCACTGAGCCATCTCGCTAGATCATCCAACCATTCTTGAGATAGTCACCATCCTTGTTTTGTTTTGTTTTGTTTTGTTTGCTTTTGTGTAGGGGGCGGGCAAGCTTCAGCGTATAAGGTTAGAATTGCAACAGTCTTATTGAACAAAATTCCGCAGTTCATTTCCAACCTGGCAAAAAAGTTGTGGGAATCTGAACATTCTAAATACACCCATAAAGCTGCAGTGAAGTTTTTCTCCGGTTCTGGTTGTTCACACCAGAGTAAAGTAAAAATCACAGTCAGTTTCTCACCTACTTGTGGTTTCTAAGGAACACAATTCAGTCCTCACGTGACAACATGCTTGCTAACTGGGAATATTTGGCAAAGCTGATATAAGAACTCTTCAGGCATTCATTGTAGCAGGGAACTTTCTCAATCAAACTATTGTACCAACCGAAGACAATATGTACAGAGAACCTGGACGCCCCTGTTCAGATCTAGCCAATGGACCGCTCGTTCTCCGTGGTGGTGGGGAAGAGCAGAACCAGGACTGCCTCTGACATGATCTCTTGATCCCCCGATTTGATCACTTCCCCTAGGTGGGGGGGCCCAGGGGCACATAGAAGGGGATGCAGGTTATCTGAATGAAACCTGGTAGGCTGATGTCAGATGGTAGGGAAGGAGGACCCCCTTCTGTCAGAGGTCTAGGGGAGGGGAATAGTGCAGAAGAGGGAAGGAGGGTGGGTGGGAACCAGAAGATACAAGTGAGATGTTAACAGTCAGGATGTAATCTGAATAAATTATAATAAAAAAGGAAAAAATAGAAAAAAAAAAAGAAGCTTCTCAAAGGCAGTGGTCTTTCAAAGTAGTGAGGAAAAGGAGCCAACATAGACGTCCATCAGCAGCCGAATGGATAGAGAAAAGTAGAACAGGCAAAATGACATTTTATTCAGCTTTTTAAAAGAAGTAAACTAATCAACTTTGCTGGTACATGGATGGGCCTACAAATTACTAAGCGAAGCATCTCAGACTCAGAAAGACCCATATCGTATGTTCTTCATCATGTGTGGACCACACACTCTAACTTTTATGTGTGTGTGTATTGGAAGGACGGGTCAGTATTGGTCATGAAGTTAGGTAGTGCATCCTGAGAAGCATGAGAGAGGCCTGATGAAGGAAGGAGGGGGAAAGAGAGTGGAAGGGTACAAGGCGGAAGGTAGGCGAGGAGTGTCAATAAAAGTAAAGTATAAGTAAAATGTAATCATAAGTCTATTGCCTGCATGATTATATAAATTTTAAAGGATCGTTGTTTTATAAATTGTTGCATTGCATTTACCTGTGTATGAACATGGAGGGTTCGGGTAAGGGAACATGCCAAGATGTGCCTATAGGTGGCAGAGAACACATTGTGGTGATTGCAGGGACCTAACTCAGGCCTTCAGGCTTGGGGGCAAGTGCCTTTACCCACCCAGACATCTCAGCAGGCCAAGCAGCACTCTTAAAAAAAAATATCCTGTTATTGGTCAGGCACGGGGCTTTGTGTCTACCTCCCCTTCTCCAAACCGTGTCTGATTTGAAGCTGTATGTACCTTATGCATGTCGTCACAGCATCTGGGTGACATTGTCTCCTTGGAGTCATCTACCACCTCTAGCCAATACAGTCTTTTTACCCACCTTCCTCCCCCCCCCCCCCCCCCCCGCCAGATCCCTGAGCCTTGGGGTCAGGGTGATAAAGACATCCCATTTGGGCTGAGTGTTTCCGAGTCTCGCACTGCTTGTATAAAGTCCAGTTGTGGGTCTCTGTGCTAACACCATCTACTGCAAGAAGTAACTTCTTCTCTGATGAGGGCTGAATAATCAACTGATCATAAACCAGTTTCCAGAGGTCTGTCCTGAGGTATATCAACCGCTCTTTGCCTATGCTATGAGTAGCTGTCCAACACAAAATGGACTACAAGTGTGTGTGTGTGTGTGTGTGTGTGTGTGTGTTTTCTTTTTTCTTTTTTGTCTTATTGAAACTTTGTTTTTTATGTTGAAAGACAGAGACAGAGATAAAGACAGAAAATGAAGTTGGGTGGGTAGTGGGGTATGAAGGATCTGTGAAGAGTTGGGCAAGGAGAAAGAATATGATCAAGATATGTGTAAAAATTTAGTAAAAAAGGAAAAAGTATAATTTTCCATCCCTCTAAAAGTTTTATTTTAAAATAATGGATACCATAAAGCTATGTGTTCCATATAAAAGTACTCTAAAATGGCTAGCACTCTCCTCTGGAATTCTATCTAAATTCAGAAATTGTTTAAAAATATAATTTCAATCTTAATTTAAAATGTTGAAAAATAAATATGTGTATTTCAATATCAAGAGTTTTATGCTCCACCATTTTCAATGTTTTTTTTAATTTATGAGCATCTTTGTTGTTATTATTGAACCCTTTGGTATGAGAAACTAAACACAATTAATTAGCAAGAAAAAAATTAAGTATTTCTTTATGGTTGGCTAGTCCACCCAGTTTCAACCACACCCAGAGCATGGGGAAGTTTATGATGTTAGGGACCGCTATACACTTTCAATTCAGGTTCAGTTTGTCCCTGGAGTTCAGGTACATTTCCTGGTTCCTTGATGGAATGTCTGCAGAAATTAACAATACTGTTTTTTAAAAAGACTTAGCACTTTTTAAATGTGTGTGTATGTGTGGGTGAGTGTGTGTATGTCTGTGTATATGTGTGTATATGTATATATGAATGTGTGTGTGCGTATTTGTGTATATATGTGTGTGAATGTGTGTGTGTCTGTGTGTGTATATGTGTGTATGTGTGTGTGTGTGTGTGTGTGTGTGTGTGTGTGTGTGTTAGGGCAGAGGATAACTTGCAGAAATCAATTCTTTCCTTCCACTCCACTGTAGGATCCTGGGGATCAGACACAGGTACACAGGCTTATTATCAAGCATTTTTACCCACTGCTGTGTTTTTCAAAAGGTGGCTTTAAAAAGAATGGCCTGAGCAAATTTTGTCTATGAAATTCCCCTGTGCTATTTTAGTCACCACATATTAAGAAAACAACCACAAGACAACCTCTAGATGCTAGAGGGAAAAATAATAACAATATTAATAATAATAAGCTTTCTTGCTTCTCAGAGTACTTAAAGCCGAAGAAGAAGGCAAAAAGAAAAAGAAAGAAATGAAAAGTCAGAGTTCTGTGTATTCTACTCACCATTTTTGAAGTCAACTTTTACGTTGCTTTTAAATTACACTTCAAAATGGGAACATGTAACAGTGGTTAGAAACAGGAAGTCTAAAGCAGAACCTGTAGGTCCATGAAAACAGGCCAAAAAGTACATTTCTGAGCACCGAGTCTTGTGACTTGACCACCTCTCCTGTTCCTCTGCTCCTCGCAAGTAAACATGACAGTGGGACTCATGATATACTGTCAGTGGACTCACCAGCAGTCATCACAGTGAAGAGAGGAGAAAGGATAGAAGCTATTGACAATGACTGTTTGCATCTAGAGCAATGACAGTGCCCTGAACACCAAGAGGCATCCCTGAAAACATCCTGAGAGCAAACACAAGAAGGCAGACCTCTTGCTGCAGTACTTCTCACCAAGTGTTCTTACTTTTATCTGAAAATTATTGGATTATTTTCCAAATAAAATTAAGATCACTTGGTGAGAGGCAATAAAAATAAAATGTAATTTCTATTACTGGTCAAATATTCCTTAAAGATTAGATTCAGTTACGGACTAAATGAAGCTCCTGGGGCAGAAAATGTAATACACAGCTGCATAATGATGACCAAAATTTTATCAAACAGAGTGACTTTATCAGATGACATATGTACATTTTTTTTTCAAAAAAAAACAAAAAACAAAAAAACACATGATGCAACAGTTCAGATATTCTGGCTAACCTAACTCGCTGCTTTAAAGCTAAACAAAGGGAAGGCTACTGAGGACTTGAGCTTTTCACTAAAGTCTGTTCTGCATGTTGTGTTGGCTCAGCAGTTAATGTTAAAAGTTTGACCACTCTGCTTTGCCCTGTGAGGTTTATTAAGCGTGTTTGCATGCAGTGTGGATGTTGCTGTTCCTCTGAAGGGATCGAGGATGGATGCCCTGCTGAACTGCCGAGGTACAGCCTCAGCAGTCATCGCTATACGCTAACCTCTGGGAGATATCTCAGTGCTCTTAGTGAAATGGCAGAACTGGTGGTTGTTTTTCTAATCTCTGTTGTGTGTGTGTTTGTGTGAGCACGCACGCCTCAGCATGTGTGGAGAGTGTGTGAAGACTCCCTTGTTCGCTACTCCGTAACTTCAGAGAGCTGGTGTGGAAGCTCCTGGGAGTCTCCTGACTGGAGAATTTCTGGGATTACAGATACTTGCTACTGACTCTGACTTTTATGTGCATTCTGGGGATTCGAACTCAGATAGTCATACTTCACTGCAGGCACTTTCCCTACTGATCCATTACTCCAGCCACAACCTGTTAATGTTTAGTTATCAAAACTTAACTTACACATGGCTGTGAGGATGACTCATTCGTCAAATTCGTTGCTTTGCAAACAGGAGGACCAGAATGCTGTACCAAGAACCCAGTTTAAAGATACATGTTGTGGTGACTGCTTATCGTTGTCCTGAGGAAGCAGAGACAGGCCGACTCATAGAGACCACTGCCTGAGGCTTTTTGGCAGGTCCCAAGGCAGTGAGGGATTGAATATTCCCTATAGTGTGAATTATTTTATTTCAAATAGGACGTAACTGTTTTGTAGGATTGCACTATTTTGTAGAGAAAAAAGTTAGAACACAGGTAATCAATGTAAGAAGAAGTGAGTTCATATCCAGTTCTTTTAAAAAATACACTAAATCGTATTTTGTGACCATACTGGTATAGAAATGAATACTGTCTGGTGTGGAATCATCACCATATACATTGCTTTTATTATATTAACTTTTCTGATTTTAAGAGAGATCAAAATTAAAACATAGCCCTCTGTTGTTGTATGCCCTCCAGAGATATCATTAAGAGAAAAGTGAATATTTTTGGAATATTATCAATACATATCTAAAAAGCGTTGCGATGGAAGCTCAGTATAGTTAACTGTAGAGCTGGTACAAAGATGGTGCGAAGATGCGAGCTTGCTGGTAATAGAAAAGCTCGGAGGAAGCCTTCAAGTCACCTTGTCATGTGACCATCTGAACTAGGAAGAAGCATCAGGTAGCGACATTCTCACCCAAAAGCATAGTCCATTCCTCACAGCGTCCTCGTCATCTGGTTGCTCGATTATACTTTGGAAAAAACCTTTTTTTAATATAGTTTATTAATTTATTCATATTACATCTCAATTGTTATCCCATCCCTCGCATTTTCCCCTTACTCCCTCCCCCTATGACTATGACTGAGGGGGACCTCCTCCCCCTGTATATGCTCGTAGGGTATCAAGTCTCTTCTTATTAGCCTGCTATCTTTCCTCTGAGTGCCACCAGGTCTCCCCATCCAGGGAGGTGAGAGAATCAAGGGAGAATGGGGAAATAGAAGGACCCAGAGAGTCCTAGAAACCTACAAGAAGAACATTATGACGGGCGGATCTGGGCCCAGGGGTCCTGCTCAAACTATGGCACCAGCCAAGGGCAATACATGCAGTAAACTTCGAACCCCTACCCAGATCTACCCAATGGACAGGACATTCTTCACAGTTGAGTGGAGAGTGGGGTCTGACTTTCACACAAACTCTGGAAAAAACCTGTTAAGCATTTTTTACACTAATTTGCATCTCTGTGAGTATGTTAGCTGCCGGACTAGTGGACTCTGCTATCTCTGAGAGACAAGACGCCGAGGCTGCTCCGCTGGCTGTCTTTCAGTGTCTGGTTTGCAGTTAGATGGTGCAAATTCACATATCACAGCAGGCTGCAGTTGGAGCTTTTGTTTGTTTATTTTTTCTTTTCAGTGCCCCCACCCCCATTTTTTAGCAGATCCATTGTAGCCTCCATCCAGTTGCATCTACAGTTCAAAGTCCTAATGTACAGCTAAGTTTACAAGAAGAGCATAAGAGAATTTCACTTCCATCTGTCTGTAGGTTGGAGTTTCTCGTTTCGGAATGTCAGCTCATGAGTTCACATAGTTGTTTGTGTTGAAATCAAAGCATTCTAGAAGCTGAAGCAGTCTAAGGTGGTGGTGTGCTGGAGAAAGATAGGTGCACTGAGTTAGGATAAAGGTGCCCGGGTCTCTGCATTTCTTGGTCGCTTGGGTCAGCTGCCCCAGCTCTAAGGGTCTTGAGGTCCTTGTGTGGAAACGCATTCAAGACTACTAGACACCTGGAGTAGCAGCATCGGAGACCATGATCTGCAGGCACTCCTAAAATACAAGCAGAAATGCTCAACAGCTTCTTTGTATGTGTGTATACATGCCTGCCCATGTATGTAGAGACCAAAAGCCAATGTCAGGCATGCTTCTCCATTGATCTCCATCTTTGTTTTTGAGTTAAGGCCTCTCAACTGGAGCTGGAGCTTAGTGACCATCAAGTCCCAGGAATCCCACTAGCTCTGCTCTTCCCTCTTTTCCCCACCCTCATCACTCAGGTTGCAGGTGGGCATCACCATGCCTGGCTTGACCTGGGAGATGGGCAACCAGGTTAAGGGATCACGCTTGTGCTAGAAGCCCTTGACTGCCTGAACCATCTCCTCAGCCATACGGGATAATTTCTGTCAGGAAACTCTCTCAGTGCCAAGCTATGCTAGCAAGAAGAGAAGACTACACAAATTGGAAAAGGAGGAAAAAAACATGAACTAGAAAGAGTGGTCTGAGAGTTGGGACCTGTAAGCTGTGATCACAAAGTGGACAGGTGTCAATGTGCACACAGCAGCACATCTCTGCCAGGAAACACTGTCACGCTGAACAAAGGAGAGAAAGTGCCAGTCTCAATATAAGACTCTGCATGGGGGAAGGAGATCACAGCCACAGAGGGATAAAGATAATGGAAAATCTGCTGATAAATATAATCACAAATTTATACTGCATTCCAGTGAGATGAAAGTTGTCAGTAATCTAGAAAACAATTTTCCTAAATTAATGATGATCTCCTAAAATGAAACTGTGATCTCTCTGAAACATGGGGTCACAACAGGGCAGACAGTTTTTATCTGCTGAGTTTGGATTTTCCTTCCCCTCCTGGATCTAGGGTACTGCATAAAACATATGCCCTGAGGTCATCAGTGCAGAATATTTTTAAACTGTCAAAACAGAGAAAATATGGTATTTCTAAATACTTCAACTCAAGAGAATTTCTTCACAGAGTCCAGCTTGAGCAAGAACCAGCTATGAAGTCGTTCTTAAACATCCACATAAAGTGTCTGGTTAGCTTTTCAGAAACATGTTCATAGTAAGATACAATGTCCAGAGATCAAGAAATACACAATGACATCTTAAGAAAGGGGGAGAGGGAGGAATTTAGGTAGAAAGTAGACTTAGAGAACTTAGAGACCATGAAAGGCACACATGCGTGCGTGCACGCGCACACACACACACACACACACACACACACACACACACACTCACTCACAAACAAGAACAACAAAATCTTGCTAATGTAATATCTCATGAGAAAGGGAGTATAGTAAACAAAAAATGTGCAAAGACACAGAGTGCAAACGTGGGAACGTGGAGATGGCTCAGTGTTGGAGGACGTGGACTATTCTTCCAGAAGTCCCAAGTTTGGGTCGACGTACCCAAGTCAGGTGGTTCGTAACTGCTTCTAAGTCCAGCTTCAGGGGATCCAATACCTTTTCTGTCTCTGTGCCTCTACAGGCACTAACATGCATGTTGTGTACAGACACAAATAAATAAATAATGATAGTTTAAAGTTACACAAGAACATACTTGCCTTGGCATTTGTGCTCATGAATGGATCACACACACACACACACACACACACTGTACACATGATGATAATAATACATTTTAAAAGTATATTCTGAAAAACTAAAGTTTAAGAAAATGCATAGCTTGGATTTTTATTTCCAAGATTGGAGAAATATGAAAAGCTACAAAAAAAAAAAAAAAAAAAAAAAAAGTAAGAAGCATCCGAAGAGTCACTGTGTCTTCAGGGACACCACCAGTTAGGACTCTAGTTAATTAGACTCCAAAACTTTAAATCACAGCAAAGGAAAAGCAAGCTCCATAAGAGATGTCACCAAGGGAAAAAATGAGGAGAATGCAGGAATGGGTTTGAATGTTAAGAGAGACAGAGCTTTTGCAAATTGGGAGGTGACTTGTTGAGAAAACTAGGTATAGAAACCTCTACCAGTGCTCCAAAGTTCTTGGCACAATCAAACAAAGAATCAGAAATGGATAAAGCAAGGACTTGAGACGTTTTATTACGAATCAAAGACAACTAAGGGCCTGCTTGAGAGGTGAGGAGGTGAAGGTGCCTGCCTTGAAGCCTCACAACCTGACCTCAGTCCGCAGGGCTCACATGATGACAAGGAGCAACTCATACGAGTTATCCTCTAACCTCCGTGAATGTGCTGTGGCACTTGAAGACTCTGTGTTTGTTTGTTTGTGCGTGTGTGTGTGTGTGTGTCTGTATTTTAAGAGATAGATTAAAATTAATTCCAAAAATTATCAATGATAAAACAACAGTTTTAAATATTAATATCATTTACTAAAGACTCCTCACCCATCTGTCCTGATTAATGTATCTGAGTAGTACTCTCATGTCTTAAGAATAATATGGTATCATTTTCTTTCTTTTCATGTTTTGACATGCTATTTCCATCCCCTCCCCATCTTAACACATGAACTCAAACAGAATCATTTAGTTTTACTTATTACAACACCAATACCTTCGCCAAGACTGGGAAACTAGACTCAGGTAAAGATTTGTTCATTATTTACTGAATCAGGATATTTGAACTTGCATAAGCATTAAATTTTGTGTAAGAAAAATAAAATGTAGTAAGAAAACAATATTTAGAGTTGTATACACATATTTAAAGTTATCAGTTGCCTTTTCATGTAAGTTAAAGGACAGAATATGTCTAGAACTTTCTAGAGTGGACAAATGTTGAAACATTTGTGCCCTTCTGATGAAACTTGTGATAAACAGCAAACAGTCAAGGTGCTGTCACACAATGCTAATAGCAAAGGAAATTTCTAGATCAAGCAATTACCTAGGGCTTCAGATGAGGAATCAGCTTTTGGAAACCTTAGAGAAAAGACTGCTCAGTCGGAGTGAAAAGTAAATATAAGATTACTGTGAGGAAAGAGTTGAATGTTGAGGGAGCAGAAAACAAATGATTGGCAATTGCCCTGGGTAAGGCATTAAACACAGACATACTTTATGTCTCTGGTAGCTATGGTCAAGGGCTGGCTGTTATTTGAAATGTAATGGGGAGTCACTGCAATGGTTCATTAGGAGGTAATTCATCATTTCAGTCAACATAAGCTCAATGAAGAAAGCTATGTTTCAGGAACAAGTGTAGAATATTATTGGCATGGCTTGAGGGACATCTTTAAAATGTCTACGTGCATCATAGAAGGCTTCCTGAACTCAGATAGTATGTGGAGGATCAATAGTCATCAACAGTCTGTCGATGAATGTAGAACATCCTAAGAACTGTAGAAAAAAATGTGTGTACAAGCCCTGAAGCAGAAAGCCATAATACTATACACATAGCTTAGAATAAGCAACACAGTGGCCATGAAAGAGGGAGAAGATGCTATAGAGTGAGGGAGGAGAAAGAGACAAGATCAGAAAGCCTAATCAGCTTTCATGACTTTGTCTTTAGGGAAATGGAACATCATTAAAGAAAATCAGTTAGGAGGCTACTAATACAGTTTTGCCATAAATAATGCATTTGACATGAGCTGAAAAGGTTGGAAGGAAAAAAAATATTGCTCACAGATATTTTAAAGGAAAATAGGAGACCTTAATCACGTGAAAGTAAGACAACCTTGGTATTCTGTTAAAGACATAGAAGCAACCTAAAAATTAACCATGCTTCTTTAAAATACTAAAACAAAAGTGTCTGACGTTTTGTGATGCTGGTGAGATGGCTCAAGAAGGGAAGTGTTCACTGCATGAGCATGCAGACCTGAGTTTCATTCCCATTACCCTTTAAAAGCCAGGCATGATGGAAAGGTGCCTATACCCCTAGCACTGGGAGAGTGGAAACAAGCAGATCCCAGATCCTGAGGTTCACTGGATCACCAGCACAGCCAAATTAGTCAACACTGGGTTCTGTGAGTGACCCTGTGTCAAAAAATATATGTGGTGGGGGTAGAGGAAGATATGAAAGTCAACTCCAGGTCTTCACATGAACATAGACATATAGATGAGTACACATAGATCCATACACAGATATGCACACATTCAGAGAGAGAGAGACAGAGAGAGACAGAGACAGAGAAAGAGACACAGAGACAGAGAAAGAGAGACACAGAGGGATGTGGCCAAAACTTTTAAGGACATAAACCACTTCACTGAGGGAATGTCCAACCAATGAACCAATGACTGGCCCAACCCAAGACCCACCCCATGTGAGAAAGCCAACCCCTGCACTATTAACAATACTCTGCTATGCTTGCAGAAAGGAATCTAGCAGAGTTGTCCCCTGAGAGGCTCCACCCGGCAGCACTCTGAAACAAATACTGAGACTCACAGCCAAACATTGGGCAATACATAGGGAGTCTTGTGGAAAAGTGAGAGGGAGGGGAAAAGGACCTGGAGGAGACAGGAGCTCCACAAGAAGACCAACAGAGAAAGCTAACCAGGACCTAGAGGTGTTTGCAGAGCCTGAAGCACCAGCCAAGGACCATGCATGGACTGGACCTAGATCCCTGCCATAGCTGTAGCCTATGAGCAGGGCAGATCCCCTAGTAAGGGGAGCTGGGGCTGTCTCTGACACAGACTTTGTTCCCAGATTTTTTTTTATCACTTCCCCCTTATGGGACTGATCACCAGCCACAGGGGAAAAGGACATGCTGGGTTCTGATGCGACTTGATGAGTTGGCATAGATGGGAAGAGGGGGGATCCCCTTTTCTGAGGAATAGGGGAGGGGGGACTGAGGAGAGTTAAGGGCTGTTAAGACTAGAAGGAGAGAAGGGATCAGGCTATGACCAGGTTGTAAAATGAATAAGCAGAAAACACACACACACACACACACACACACACACACACACACACACACACACACACAGTGGAAGATTAGTATAGTAAAAAAAGAACAAACAAAAAACATGTTTGAAGAGCAGGTAGTTATGGGAATTGAAGAAGCTGATGCCTAAGTATACGGTAGGAAGCTGAGAATTCCAGAATCCCTGAAGGTGAGTTAGTGACTTTCAGAATTAAGGACAAAGAGGGCAGCAAAAGTTTAAGTCTAGTTGAAGCAACTTCTGTGGAAGATCACCCCAAACTGGAGGAAGAAAGGCTCAGGAGATACCAGACAAAGACCGATAGGAGACTGAGCAAACTGCGAATGGAAGAGATGGCCTTCCACAGAGACGGGAGTGCACAGCCACACTGACTGGTTGTCCAGCGCCAAATGATCATGCCCCAAACCAAACATGCAACTGCCATTATACAGACTGAGTATGTTATATTTAGAAATTCATGTGCGTGTACATATACTCATGCAAAACAATTAGTAACGAAAAAAGAAAAAAACAGGACATGAGTGTGAAGGAGAACAGGGAAGAATATATGGGTGGGTTTGGAAGGAGGAAGTGTAAAGGAGGAATGTTTTAGTTAAATTATAGACTTAAGCATTTTTAATTTAAAAATTAAAAAGAAACTAAACAAAATAAGGAAGAGACTCTGAAATGGGTTTCCATTTGAACACTCTAAAAAAGGATCTAAGAAATATCAAGAATATAGTAAGAAAAAAAATGTCTTAAGCACCTGAGTTTGAAAATGATCGTAAACAAAAAATGACATCCAAAACAAGCCATCCATTTTCTCCCCTGTTCAAGAAGTGTGTATCCAAGCAATAAGGAATAAGGCTGGGTCTCGCTTTGCAATAAACTCTCTTCATTCAAATCCCAGCTCGGCTATGCATGGTCTGTGTGACTTTGGGTAGGACCCATCATCTTTACCAGCATCTATGTCCCTTTGTAAGATAGACCTTCATGAATACACAAGACACCAGAGCTGACTGTTAAGAAGATCAAGTGAATTAGTGTCCTAAGCTTCTGTTTTACAGCAAGCACACTGTAGACATTTCTTTCTTTATTTGTTAATACAGCCTTCAGAGTCATCTCAAGTCTAAAATTACAGTCAGGCTAAAGCATAGGGCAGACATGATAGAGCCAGTAGAAACTCATAATTGCTTGATAGACTGTAAAATTCCAGGGACCTACTAGCCATCCTTTGAGAGTTTGTTCTTTTAGGACTGCTTTCAGACCAAAGAAATGGTCAAGAAAATGAAAGGTCTTATTTGGTGCTGTCATATTTCTTAGTGGAACTGAATTTCCATCAGCAAATTTCCAGAGAAAAAAAACTAACGTAATACAAGTAGCCAAACACACTCACACACACAGTCAAAGCTGCTAAGAATCCATGACTCAGGAACTTTGTAATCACTGAGTGGCAGAGCAGGAACCTGGCATACATTTGCCTTCAAAGCCCACACACCACAGCCTCCTACTTCCTGATGTTAATGCTTGGTATTGTATTAATATTTATATTTTTAACACTAGGTGTAGAAAATGGATCAGATTTTTTTGCCCTTTATTTACTACTTGTATTAATCTAATGGTTACTTTTAAAAATTATTCTTTGAGAGTTTAAATCATGCATACTCCATTTTAGTCATTGTCAAACCTATGGCTCTCTTTTGCCCACTCCTCTTATCAGCTACAATTCTTCCCAAAAAGCTTCCCTTCTACTGAACTGATTTTTTTAAATAAGAAATCTTTATTTTATAGATGTTCTAAGAAATAAAGTGGTGAAAACTTGAATCTAAATAACCTGGTCTAGAAGTTAATACCCCTGTTAGTCCTTTTATTTGTTGAGATTATGATATCATTTTCTCCCTCCCAATTCTCCCATATAACCCTCCTTACTCTTTCTTTCAAATTCATGGCCTCCCTCACCCATAAAGTCTTACTAACATTAATGTATAATGAGCTGACCAAGGATAACAACAATGCTACTGTGGATGCGAAAGGCTCATGGGCCACACGCCTATCCCTGGTGAGATGCTGACTGGTGCAGTTTTGTGCTGATCTTAGGCAGTGATGTCGTGTAGACGATCACCACACTATGTTCAAAAGATGTCTGTCTGAAGCACACCTTCTTTTCCTCTGGTTCTTACATCCTATCCATCCTCTCGTCCTCAGTGGCTCCTGAGACTAGGAAGGAGTGATGTAGCTGTCCCAACTTCAGCCATGCACTGCATCACTAGTTGATCTTGGTCCTCTGACCAGTGAAAAGTCTCTGCACTAATTGCTTCCATGGGTATCAGAACCTGCTTAGACAATGTGTGAAAATAGCATCGATCTTTGGGCACAACCATGTGTATTTAGAAGTTAGTTTAACAACTCTGCTACCATAGCAGTAGCTAGGTCTTCTCTACAGCCTTTGGCTTCCTCAGCCACTGCCTCTTGACCAAGATTACAGTACCAGATGGACATGACTTTCTTCCTGTGGCACAGGCCTCAAGTTCAATCAAAAAGTGTTTGGCTACTCCCAAAACAGTCATGTTACTTTTTTATCAGAAGGCACATCTTGCTTGGCAGATTAGTGGTATAGTTCACATGATATAAATATTGGCTAACATGTTTTGAGTATTTGATTCAGCCAGCCTAGGTTCATTGACTTTTTTAGTAATTTTGTATATTTTGTGTCTTATTTTTAGTGCCATATCATGTATAAGAACATAAACAGCTGATCAATAGTGGTGAGCTACTTTAGGCTCAGCACTCAGGAAGCAAAGGCAGGCATATCTCTGAGTTAAAGGCCATCCTGGACTACAGAGAAAGTTTTTATGACAGCCAGAGCTACAAAGACAAAAACCTGTCTTGAAAAAATTAATGATAGATTACATAGATAGATAGATAGATAGATACATAGATAGATACATAGATAGATGATTGCTAGATAGATATATAGATAGATAGACAGATGATAGAAGAATAAGTAAATAAATAAATAAATGTTTTTTGACCAAAGAACTTAAACAGTACCAGAAGTTGCTATGGAGGCTTTTGGGCGCAATAGTAGAACAAATGTTATGAGAATAACCAACCAACCACTCCACAAAAGGAACCACATACCTGGTATTTCAAATCTGGTCATTTAAAGAACTCTCATGTTGGGAAGCTCACAGGCCATAGTGGTAAACCTACTACCCTATGCTGCTAAATACATATAGTACCAAGCTGCTCTCTGTGTTCATCTCTCTCTACCTGTAGCTTAGTGTAACACTCAGAGCTCACTAGAGAAATGTTACTTTTGGCAAACAGTGGTTAATGCAGAAACCTGAAATTGATCAAAGTGCAGTGATAAGTGTCAGTGGAGTACAGAGTCATAAACAAAATAGCCATATCAATTCCCCCACAGACAAAGCTCAGGGACTATTGCAGAAGACAGTGGAAAGACTGTAAAGGCCAGAGTAAAATTGGTCTTCTAGACCTGGCAGGACCCCTGCACTCATGGACTGGCACAACAAGATCATTTCAGTCAACATGCCAGCCTGGAAGTGGTAGAGAATCAGCAGTCCTTCAGCCCTAATGAGAACTCAATGGCTTTTGAAGCCAATGAGTGTGGTCCCGGATTGGTTGAACATGCCTCAGTGGCCAAAGTAAAAATCAATAATAATTTGAAAAAGTTGTAAAAGACTTATATGGGACTGGATGTATCTCTGTAGTACAGTGCTTGCCTAGCATGTTCAAGAACCCAGATTTTCCCTCTACTACACCAATCCTTGTTCAGTCTTTATATCCTAAGTCCTGTCAAGAATGTTATTGTACTTTGGATCATGGACATCACACAAAACTCCATAAATTTGGCCCACAGTTTGGTGCTATTAGGAGATTATGAATTCTTCAAGAGATGGAGACCAGTAGGAGATCCTTATGTCATTGAGCTGTGCCCTTCTAAGGGATAATAGAAACTTCCCATCCATTGATGTTCCCTGGCTCCAAAATGTTCACTTTTGCTCTGTGACAGTCTTCTGCCCTTGCTAACCAGCAGGCAGGTATCAGTTGTCTAAATGTGATTCCCGCCTAATTGTAGACTGGAACCTTAAAACTGTGAGACAAAAATGAACCTTTCCTCTTTTTCAGTTAATTGTCTCGAGTATTTATTATAGTGATGGAAAGATGACTAGCATATTTTCCAGGAAAGACCTCTTGACATCCAGAGTCCTTCTTCAGATCATCTTGCAGAGAAAATGGAAGAGATTTGTCTCTAGACACCAGAGAGGGCTGTTCTCGCTCAGCTGTTCATTTTGCCTTTGTCCTCAAATTGGTCTGCTCTCTGCTCTTTTTAGGATGGAATCAAGTGCAGCTATTAAACAACCATGCACAGGACACAGTGAAGAAACTAGGTGTGGCAATCCTCTTATATTTGTGTGTGAATATATTTCAATATCCACAGTGCATGCTTAAAATCATCGATAATACCAAGCTCTACACATGCTACATTATTCCTCCATAGGAATTCCTATGGAAATGTTTACTTGATTGATTAGATTAGGAATAGTAAAAAGAGTGACAGTAGCTAAGAATACAGTGTAATCTCTATATTAATTAAGCCATGGGTCATAAGAGAAGAACACTGTAGTACACCAACAATTGACTGATACTGTGTGACTTATAGGTTGTTATACCCAACACAGACATTTCGGGGATGATTCATATCATGGATGGAACACAGTGAGACTGCTTCACAACTCATCATGGCTCTTTGAATAAAGCACAACATAGGTCTTATGAATTCTTTAGTTCTAGAATTTTATGTTTAACAGTTCTGGATTACAGTTAAGGGGGTAGGGGAATGACATAAACCCAGAGAATCCACAATCTATTATAAGGTACATGTTAATTTGTGCTGATTGTGGGGACAGTTTTGGATGGCATCTTCATGTGTCTTTTGTTTAGTTGTTCTGTCGTAGACTTGAAACCATCATATTCTGTAAGAAATGATGCAATCTAGTGTGGATAGACTCAACACTGCCAACTACCTGAGCCTCCAGATGTATCTCACAGATTCTATTTCCATCTAAAGAATCAATTTAACATTTCACCAGATCAATCTCTATGATTGATAGATTTGGAAACAAAAACATGAGTTATCACCAATTGCTTTTTCCAATAGCCCTTTCTTTTCTGCATGCCAATGTCTTTTGATTTATAACCCTCTGCCTGTAGTTATTTCTTCCATTGTGGCATCTAGCATCCCTGTGGGGTTTGAAGAAATTAAGCTGAATATAGTTAAATTCTAATAATATTCCAGGAAAATGCTTATTTTTTCATATGACTTCAGTTCATATGAGAGCACTAGTAGCTTATTTCAGAGCAAAGAATCCATTTGTTTTAATGGAACATCCAGTCTAATGGAGCATATTGTGCTCAAAGAAAAACTCATTCTCAGGAATGTGCTGTGCCAGGTACATAAGCTACCAGAAATGAAGCCAAGTTCAGCATATTCTAGAAAAATGAATTATACGAGCCATGGATGTTGTATTGCATACTCAACTTATATAGTACTGTTTGCCTTCTATAACCATGATGATATAAGAAAAGCCCAAAATACAGTACTATTGGGAAGATAGGACACAGTGAATGCCTCATGCCTTTATGTTTGTTATGTTTGTAACAATGCCTCAAGAAAAGAAGAAAGAGATATCTCATTGTTTTACTATTTTAATTTGGAGCTTCTGATGTAGATAATTAAACAGCAAACATTGTAACCAAGGTTGGGTATAATTTAAATGATTAATAATAAAATAAAGCATACACGTAGGCATATATACACACTATACCTTGCCTCTTTCTTTCTTTGGCTCTAGAATGCCTCATGTGTTTTGCAAGGAACACTTCTTTCTCATGAGTTATCAAGTGTGATTTTTATAGATTTGTTCTGTACATAATAAATAGAGGAACTATATAAAACTGTCAGTTTGATTTTCTACCTGGATTTAACCCTCCTATCCTGAGCAAGGTAATACAAATTAAATTCCATTCATGACCTTTTCACTTCTTTACTGTCCTTTAAGAATTACTGTTTGGGGCAGTCTCATCCTCTCTAGGAGATTAATGGACCCGTCCAGCAAAGATCGGCCGGGAGTAACTGGAGGAAGATGCTCTTCCCAGTTTCTGAGTTACTTAGAAAGAGAATGAAATGCAGTTTAATATGAAATTCTCCATGAAATAGAAGGGGTTTAGTTCAGTTGGGGCATTGCTTGCCTAGCATTCACAAAGCCCTGAGTTCAATTTCTAGTGCTACATAATAAGCTTGCGGTAGTACATGCTTGTAATCCCATAACCTGGGAGGCAAAAGCAGGAGCATGCAGAGTTCAAGGTCATCCTCCTCTATACAGCTAGTTTGAGGCCAGACAGTACTAGATGATATGTTGCCTCAAATAAGAAAATAATTAATATAGTGGGATCTGAATATTCACACTCTATTACTCTTGATTCTGTGAGGACAGGGTGGTGAGGTACCAAGAAAAACACAGCAAAACTTTATATAAATGGACCAGCATGTAAGATACTAAAGCTGAGAGCAGATACCAAAGCCATGTGTCATCAGAAGCAGTCAGTTAGTAAGGATATTTTTATTAATTTATTCAGATTACATCTCAATTGTTATCCCCTCTCTTGTCTCCTCCTATTCCTCCCTCCCTCCCTCTTATACCCTATTTCCTTTCCCTAGGTCTGTGACAGAAGACAACCTCCCCACACCACCATATGGTCACAGCCTATCAAGTCCCATCTTGGTAGCCTTCCTATTCTTTCTCTGAGTGCTACCAGGCCTCCCCACCAAGGGGAAGTGGTCAAATATTGGGCACCAGCATTCATGTCAGAGTCAGTCCCCACTCTCCACACAACTGTGAATAATGTCCTATCCATTGGCTAGATCTGAGTAGGGGTTCAATGTTTATTGCATGCATTGTCTTTGGTTTGTGCAGTAGTTTGGGCAGACCCCCTGGATCCAGATCTGCCTGTCATGATGTTATTCTTGTAGGCTTTTAGGACCTTCTGTATCCTTCTATTTTCCCATACTTCTCTCACCTAGAGTCCCAATAGGAGGTCCCCACATCTATCCCAATCTCCTGGTAAGTGAAGACTTCCAGAAGATATCCCAGTTGGGCTAGTGACCAATTATAAGCAAGAATATATCATGTGAGTCTGAGTTTGGGTTAACTCAGTCAGTATGATCATTTCTACTTCCATCCATTTGCGCACAAATTTCAGGATTTCCTTCTTTTTAAGATCTGAATAGTATTTCATAGTGTAAATGTACCACAGTTTCTTTATCCGTTCTTCAACTGAAGGACATTTAGGTTGTTTGCAGGTTCTGGCTATTATGAGTAAAGCTGCTATGAACATGGTTGAGCATATGTCCTGGTTTGTGGTGGAGCACTTTCTGGGTATATTCCAAGGAATGGAATAGCTAGGCCTTGAGGTAGCCCTATTCCTAGTATTCTCTGAGAAAGGGATAGATTGATTTCCAAAGTGGTTGTACCAGTTTGCACTCCCACCAGTAATGAAGGAGTGTTCCCCATTCTCCAGATCCTTCCCAGCATGTGGTTTCACTTGAACTTTTTATCTTAGCCATTCTGATGCGTGTAAGGTGGAATCTCAGAGTTGTTTTCATCTTCATTTCTCTGATGACTAAGGAAGTTGAGCATTTCTTTAAGTGCTTCTCAGCCATTCGATATTCCTCTGTTGACAATTCTCTGTTTAATTCTGAGCCCTATTTCTTAATTGGGTTATTTGATTTGGTGGTGTTTAATTTCTTGTGCTCTTTATATATTTTGGATACTATACCTTTGTCAGATGTAGGGTTTGTGAAGATCTTTTCCCAGTTTGTAGGCTGTCACTTTGTTCTGTTGACAGTGTCTTCTGCCTTACAGAAACTTCTCAGCCTCATGAGATCCTATTTATTAATTGTTGACCTTAAGGCCTGGGCTGTTGGAGGTCTGTTCAGGAAGTTTTCTCGTTTGCCTTTGTGTTCCAGATTCTTCCCATCTTTTTTGTCCAACAGATTTAGTGTTTCTGGTTTTATGTTGAGGTCTTTAATCCACTTGGACTTGAGTTTTGTGCATGGTGATAAATATGGGGTCTAATTGCATTACTCTACATGTAGACATCCAGTTAGACCAGCACCATTTGTTAAAGATGCTATCCTTTTTCCATAGAAAATGTTTGGCTTCTTTGTCAAAATTCAAGTGTCCATATGTGTGTGGATTTATTTCTGGGTTTTCGATTCAATTCCATTGATAGCCATCCTATTTCTGGGTCAGTACTATGCCGTTTTAATTACTGTTGCTCAATAGTACAGCTTGAACTCAGGTATGGAGATTCCTCCAGAGAATCTTTCATTGTACATGATTGTTTTAGCTATTCTGGGATTTTTGGTTTTCCATATGAAGTTGAGAATTGATCTTTCAATGTCTTTTAAAAATTGTGTAGGTATTTTGATAGGGATTGCATTGAATCTGTAAATTGCTTTTGGTAAGATGGCCATTTTTACTATGTTAATCCTACCGATCCATGAACAAGGGAGATCTTTCCATCTTCTGATGTCATCTTCAATCTCCTTCTTCAGAGATTTGAAGTTTTTTCAAACAAGTCTTTCACTTGCTTGGTGAGAGTAACTCCTCAATATTTTGTATTGCTTGTGGCTATCGTGAAGGGTGTAGTTTTCCTAATTTCTTCCTATGCATGATTGTCATTTGTATATAGGAAGGCTATTGATATTTTTGAGTTAATTTTGTATCCAGCCACTTTTTTGAAGGTGTTTATCAGCTGTAGGAATTCTCTGGTGGAATTTTGGGGTCACTTATGTACACTATCATATCATCTGCAAATAGTGATAATTTGACTTCTTCCTTTCCCATTTGGATCCCCTTGATCTCCTTTTGTTGTCTTATTGCTCTGGCTAGAACTTCAAGAACCATATTGAAGAGATATGGAGAAAGTGGACAGCCTTGCCTGGTCCTTGATTTTAGAGGAATGTCCTCGAATGTCTCTCCATTTAATTTGATGTTAGCTATTGGCTTGCTGTATATAGCCTTTATTATGTTTAGGTATGTGCCTTGTATCGCTGATCTCTCCAAAATTTTAAACATGAAATGGGTGTTGTATCTTATCAAATGCTTTTTCTACATCTAAGGAGATGATCATGTGGTTTTTTTCTTTCAGTTTGTTTATATGGTATATTACATTGATGGGTTTCCATATATTAAATCATCCCTCCATGCATGGAATGAAGCCTACCTGATCATGGTGAATGATACCTTTGATGTGTTCTTGTATTCAGTTTGTAAGTTTTTTATTGAGTATTTTTGCATAAATGTTTGTAAGAAAAATTTGTCTGAAATTCCCTTTCTTTGTTTGATCTTTGTGAGGTTTAGGTATCAAAGTGACTGTGGCCTCATGGAATGAGTTTGGTAATGTTCCATCTATTTCTATGTTTTGGAGTAGTTTGAAGAGTATCAGTATTAGCTCTTCTTTGAAGGTCTAGTAAAACTTTGTGCTAAAACTATCTGGCCCTGGGCTTTTTTTGGTTGGGAGACTATTAATGACTGCTTCTATTTCTGTAGGGGAAATAGTACTATTTAGTTTATCTGATCTTGATTAAATTTTGGCAAGTGGAATCAATCAAGAAAATGGTCCATTTCCATTAGATTTTCAAATTTTGTGGTACATATGCATTTGACATAGGATCTTATGATTCTTTGTATTTCTTCAGTGTCTGTTGTTATGTCTCTCTTTTCATTTCTGATTTTATTGATTTGGATAGTGTCTCTCTGCCTTTTAGTTAGTTTAGCTAACAATTTGTCTATCTTGTTAATCCTCTCAAAGAACCAGTGGCTGGTTTTCTTGATTCTGTGAATTGTTCTCTTTGTTTCTAATTTATTGATTTCAGGCCTGAGTTTGATTATTTCCAGACATCTAGTCCTCTTGGGTGTTTCTGCTTCATTTTTTTTTCTAGGTCTTCCAGATGTGTTGTTAAGGTGCTTATGTGGGATGTTTCCAATTTCTTTACAAAGGCACTTAGTGCTATGAATTTTCCTCTTAGCGCTGCTTTCAATGTGTCCCACAAATTTGGGTATGTTCTTCCTTCATTTTCATTGAATTTCAGGAAGTCCCTAATTTCTTTCTTTATTTCTTCCTTCACCCAGGTGTCATTAAGTAAGGAGTTGTTTATTTTCTATGTGTGTGTAGGCTTCTGTTATTTCTGTTGTTGTTGAAGTCCAGCCTTAGACCATGGTGATGTGATAGGATAGAAGGTATTATTTCAGTCTTCTTGTATCTGTTGAGGCTTGCTTTGTGACCTATTATGTGAACAATTTTGGAGAAGGTTCCATGGGGTTCTGAGAAGAAGGTATAATCCTTTGTGTTTGGGTGAAAAGTTCTGTAGATATCTGTTAGATCCATTTGATTCATGACGTTGTTTAATGTCATTATTTCTCAGTTTAGTTTCTGTTTCAATGACCTATCCTTTGGTGAAAGTGGGGTGTTGAAGTCTCCCACTATTAATGTGTACGGACTGATGTGTCGTTTAAGCTTTGTTAATAGTTTTTTTACGAATGCAAGTGTCCTTGTATTGGGAGCCTAGATGTCTAGAATTGTGATATCATCTTGGTTGACTTTACTTTTGATGAGTATGAAGTACCCTTCTTCATTCCTTTTGATTAATTTTGGTTCAAAGTCTATTTTAGTATATATTAAAATGGCTATACAAGCTTGCTTCTTGTGTCTGTTTGCTTAGAATGTCTTTTTCCAGCCTTTTACCTTGAGGTAATGTCTATCCTTGTGGCTGAGATGTGTTTCTTGAATGTAGAAGAATGTTGGATCTTGTTTATGCATCCTTTCTGTTAGTCTGTATCATTTTATTGGAGAATTGAGACCACTGATGTTGAGAGATATTAATGACCAGTGACTGTTAAGTCCCTTGATTTTGATGTTGGTTGTATTAGACAGTTTGTGTGGTTGTGTTTTTGTGATGGTATAGTTATCTATTTCTAGTATAATTTTGGTTGTAGCTTGTCCCTTCGGGGTGGAGTTTTCTTTCTAATAACTTCTGTAAAGCCATATTTGTGGATAGGTACTACTATTTGAATTTGTTTTTGTCATGGAATATTTTGTTTTCTCTGTCAATGGTTATTGATAGTTTCGCTGGGTACAGTAATCTGGCCTGACATCTGTAGTCTCTTAAGTTTGCAGGATCTCTGTCCAGAGTTTTCTGGCTTTTATGGTCTCTTGTGAAGTCGGGTGTAATTCTGATAGGTTTGCCATTATATGTTACTTGGCCCTTTTCACTTGCTGCTTTTAATATTTTTCTTTTTTCTGTATATTTTGTGTTTTGATTATTATGTGGTGGGAAGTTTTTCTTTTCTGATCTATTCTATTTGGTGTTCTGTGGGCCTCTTGTATGCTTATAAACATCTCCTTCTTTAAATTGGGCAAATTCTCTTAAAAATATTTTCCGAGCATCTTCTTTTTCCTCAATGCCTATTATCCTCCAGTTTTGTCTTTTCATGGCGTCCTTGCTTTCTTGGATGTTTTGTGTCAGGAATTTTTCATATTTAGTCTTTTCTTTGATGGTTGCTTCAAGATCTAGGGTTGTATCTTCTAGTCCCAAGATTCGTTCCTCCATCTCTTGGATTCTGTTAGAGAAGCTCACCTCTGTGTTGCTTGCTTTCTTCTCTAAGCTCTCTTGTGCCATTTTTCTTCTGTCTGCGGCTTTATCATTGTTTCCATTTTCATCTTCAGATCTTGAACTGTTTTATTGACTTCCTCCATATTCCTGGGTTTCTTCCAGTGTCTTTCTATAGGCCCCTTTTATGTCTTCCACCTGTTTGACTGCATCTTCCTGCACTTGTTTATGAATTGTATTCATTTCCTCAGTTATCATCCTCATTACTAAGGATTTGAGGTCATTTTCTTGTATTTAAACTGTGTTTCCTTTCTCCAGGTTGCTTTCTTTGGGACAGCTAGGACCTGGAGATGACATATTTTAGTTTTTGTTGTTTATGTTTTTATGCTGTCTTTTATTCAGCTTGCTGTCACTGATGTTGTGAGGTAGTTTCTAGTGTCCTTCACTGGTTGTTCAAAGCAGTTTGTTGGTGAGTGATTATAGGTTGAGGCCTTTGCCTGTGGTGATGAGGGAACTCTTCCCTGGGGAAGGTGGGTAAGCTGGTTTTGGCTCCGGGAGCCTTTGCTCCACGCCATGGGCTCCCCACTGGATCAGCTGAGGTAGTACTTGTGCTTTTCAGCTCCAGTATCAGTTTGAGGTAGTGTATGTACAGCTGGTTGCCCTGTCTTTTGTTGGGCTTTGAATACCCTGCTCTCTGGCCGTGGGGCTTTGAGCCCTAGGCTAACACCAACCTAGAGTGCCTGAAACCCTGCTGGCTTCTAGTAGTTGTTTAAGTTTCTGTCTGCTCCAACCAGAGACTGTGACCTAGGTTCTGCCTGCCAGAGAGAGGGCAGCTACTGCCTTCTGGTTGCTGTTGGTTGGCTAGATTTCTGCCTTTTCCCCTCTGGCCTGCCCAGCCTCTCCCAAGAGTGTGTGAGTCCCTGCTAGGCTGTGGATCCTGGCTAGGCTGGGTCCATTGTGACCTACTGTGCCAGGACAGTCCTCTGAGGCCAGCAGGTAGGCTCATACCTGCCCCACTCAGACAGCACTGTTGTGGCTGGACGATGTATTGACAGCCATTTGGGCCCTCATGTTGCACCTGGGCTTTCTGTGAACTGGCACGGTGTGGGTGGGGAGGTTATCTGAGGACAGATCCACCAGTTTCCCTGAGATTTCCCTAGGCCAGGAGCTCTCATGCTTCACTGCTGGGATCTCTGTCACCCAGTGATCTCCAGCTCCCATGGTCTGTGTCTCCCAGTAGCATCTGATGTCTCCTCTCTGCAGCTCAGACACCATTTGTCTTCCTCGCTGCCATTTGAGCCCCACCCATCATCTGGATCAGTAACAAAAGTCTTCTAAATCAGTGTACATACAGCTGAATCCAGTGGTAGTTACTTTTTCTATAATATAAAGGTTTTATATAGCATCTCGCATCCTCCATTAACAGTCAGCTATTCCCAAAAGAGATTCAAGCACACTGACAGTCAACCCCACCATCTCTGCTGAAACGTGGACAGGTGTGATCCTGTACAAGTCTCATGTAGGGAACCAAGATGCTTTGAGTCCAAACATGAAGCAGGCTGGTCATATACAGGAGGCACTGTTTGGCCCTGCCCCTGTCTGACTTTGTTCTTACACTCTCATGGCTCTTCTTTACTGGTGGTTCTCATCTTTTTTTTTTTTTTTTTTTTTTTTTTAGTTTTTTCTTTGTTCCAGCTGAATCTTTTTCATCTCTCCTGCACCTCTGCCTGTGGCTGAATCTCCTGCTGAATCTGCATTTTTGTTTTGTTTGATTTGGTTTCTTTTTGTTTGTTTTTGTGTTGGATTTTTTTGGTGTTTTTTGTTATTGTTGTTTTGTTTTTATTTTCTTTGTTTTTGTTTTTGTTTTTTGCCTTTTTGAGACATGGTTTCTGTGTAGCCTTGGCTGGCCTGGATTTAGTTTGCAGTTCGCAAGGATTTTTAAAACTAAAATGGGTTTGAAACGCAGTTTGTCAATCAGCTATATATCGTGGCCTAATCCACTTACCTTCATTGGGGATTTTCACTGAAAAGAAAGAGCAGCAAAGGCATATCTCATTGAATGGTGAAGATAATAAGCTATTCGCTCAATTACATAAGTCTTGAATTTAAAAAGTTTAAATCAGCTAATAGAGAAGAGCAGACTCCAACACCTCAAATGTTGTCAAGGCCATCTTCTGTTTTGCTGACTATTGGACCCACTATGGATGAATTTAATCCATTCAACACAGAGATGAGAATGGTTGCAGTTTGATCATGCCCTAGCAAAGCAGACGCTGTCAAGAGACCTTCTCTTGTCAAGCCTCTGTAATTAGAGCTCCGAAACACACCGTGGTTGGATCAGCTCACTCTGACAACAGCCACTGTGCCTAGCGTATAGGAGGTTTAAATAAGCTAAGCCAGAAGGCAAACATAACTTCAGATTCGTGGTAGGATTCTGTATTCTTATCAGCACAGTCCATGAAGTCCTGTCACTCTTGCTCTTTGATATACCATATCTCTATTTACAATTGATATAGTAGTGTACAAAAGTGGCCCCAAAATTTCAGTAGGAAACTCCTACATCTGATTAACAGTTTCAACAAAGTACCTGAATACAAAACTAACTCACAAAAATCTGTAGCCCTCCTATACACAAATGACAAATGGGCTGAGAAAGAAAGAAGGGAAGCAGTATCTTCCACGATCACCTCAAATAATATAAAATATCTTGGAAAAACTCTAACCAAGCAAGTGAAAATATTGCATGACAAAAACTTCAAGCCTTTGTAGAATCAAATTAAATAAGGTATTAGAAAATGGAAAGATGTCCCATGCTCCATAGATCAATAGAATCAACATAATAAAAACGACCATCCTACCAAAGCAATGTACAAAGCCAATGAAATCCCCAGCAAACCTCTGCACAAATCTTTACAAGCCTTTAAAGGTCAATTCTCAGCTTCACATAAAAAAAATCCGGGATAGCTAACATAATTCTGTACAATTAAAGAACTACTGAAGGCAGCAACAGCCCTAATTTTAAGTTGTACTACAGAGATATAGTAACAAAAGCCTCATGGTATTGGCATGAAAACAGACACATTGATCAATGCGATCAAACTGAAGACCCAGACGTAAATCCAAACACATATGGAGACCTGATTTTTATAAAGAAGCCAGAAATACACAATGGAAAAAAAACAGACAGCATCTTCAACAAATGATGCTGGTCAAACTGAATGTCTGTATGTAGAATAATGTCAATAGATGCATATTTATCACCCTGCACAAAAATCAGGTCCAAGTGCGTCAAAGACCTCAGCATAATACCAGGTACACAGAACCTAACAGAAGACAAAGAAGACTTTCTGACTATAACACTGATAGTGCAGTCACTAAGACTAACATTAATAAATAGGACTTCATGAAACTAAAATGCTTTTGTAAGGCAAAGGGCGCTGTCAATAGGACAAAATGTTAACCTACATAATGGGAAAAGGTTTTTACCAAACCTAGTAGAGGGCTGATATCTAAAATATATAAAGAACACAAGAAACTAGCTATCAAAAAACCAATATAATTTTTAAATGGGGTACAGATCTAAACAGAGAATACTCGGTAGAGAACTCACAAATGGCTGAGAAACACTTTAAGAAATGTTCAACATCCTTAGCCATCAGGCAAAGGCAAATCAAAACTATTTAATATTCCATCTTATACCTGTTAGAATGACAGCTCATGCTGGCAAGGATGTGGGACAAGAGAAACACACTTGCCTCCTTCACTGGGGGAAATACAAACTTGTGTGGCTACTACAGAAATCAATATTGCAGTTTTTCAGAGAACTGGGAATTGATCTACCTCAAGGCCAAGCTATACCATTCTTGGGCATATACCCAAGGGACACTCTATCTTACCACAATGGCATTTGATCAACCGTGTTCATTGCTGCTTTATTCATAATATGCAGAAGCTGGAAACAACCTGGATGTCTCTTGAGCTAAGAATAGATACATAAAATGTGGTACATTTACACAATGGAGTCTTTCTTGGCTATTTAAAAAAATTGCATCATAAAATTTGTAGGCAATAGAGAGAACAAAAGGAACAAAATCCTGAGTGTGGTAACCTGCAACCTAGAAAGAAAAATACGGTATGCATTCACTTAAGAGTGGATTTTAGCTGTTAAATAAATGGTAACCAAGCTATAATTCATAGATGCAGAGGAAGTAGGTAAAGAGGTAGGGTCTAGGGGAATACATATATCTCTCTAGGAAGGAAAAATATAGTAAATTTTACAGGGGGGAGCAGGAGGGATTAGGAGGGGGAAAGGGGATGAAGAGAGAACACTAAGAGAGATGGCTGGAATTGGGGGGTATTTGGAGGCTGGTGTGGAAACCTACTGTAGTGCAGCTTCCTAGTAGCTATAAAGATGATTCTAATGAGGGTTCCTAGTGATAGAGGATATAGAGTATCAATTGGCAATCTTTTGTAGCCAGGCAAGGCTTCCAGTGATGAGACTGGATTTCATTCAATTGAGTTTTTGCCAAGGGAGTTCCATGGAAAAACCCAAACAGCCAATACTGATGTTAAGACAAAGAGTTGCTCTCTACAAATTGACAGCAGGGCCCCACTGCTAAGGACAGCATTCACATATTTCATTGAATATGGAGAAGTCAAGCTGGTGCCTGAATAGAGCTTTCATTCCTACATTCTAGTCTCTATAATGTAGAAAGATACTCTTTGTGTTTTTAAAAGAGAAACGTGGACACCAACCCAGGCACAAAACCTTTGACCAACAATCTGTCCTGCCTACAAAATATGCTAGGGCAATGGTGGTGTAAAACTTGTGGGAATACTCAACCAATGTATGATTCAAAAAGAACCTCCACTTTCTACTGGATACTGCTTGAGTAGCCAAGAATCAGAGACTAGGTAGCTCAGAAACACAGTAAAATCAAACAGGAATCAATTAAATGAATTCTAATGATAGTCTGCTGTACTTGTAGATCAATGTCTTATCCAGCCATCATCAGAGAGCCTTTCTCTGGCAGCATATGGGAACAGATGCAGAGATCCACAGCCAGACATTATGCAGAGTCTAAATTAGAGGTCTCCATCAAATCCCTTCCTTCCGAGCTCAGGGAATCCTGTGGAAGAGGACATGGAATGATTGTAAGAGTCAGAGGTGATGAAGGACACTAGGAGGACAGTGTCCTCTGAATCAATTAAGCAAGGCACATATGAGCTCACAAGACTGAAGCAGAAAACACAATGACTACATGGGTCTGTAGCAGCTCCTCTGCATATATTATATATGCTATTATATTATAGCTATTAGCGTATTAGTTTTAGAGGACTCCTGACTATGAGAATAAGTAGGTCTCTTACACTTTTGCCTGCTCTTGGGGTTCTTTTCCTCCTATTGGGTTGCCATGTTCAACTTTGATTTGAAAGTTTTTGCTTCATCTTATTATATTTTATTTTGTCATATTTTGTTGTTTTCTCTTAGAAGCCTTTTTTTTTTTTTTTTTTTTTTTTTTTTTTTTTTTTTTTTTGTGAGTGATAGAAAGGAAGTAGCACCAGAAAGGAGGTGAGGAGAAACTGGGAGGACTAGAAGGAGAAACTTTAATCAAGATATGATGTATGAGAAAAGACTCTATTTTCAATAAATGAAAAAAGAAGTTGGCATGTAGAAAAGAGAGAAGGTATGTGAAAATCAAAGAGAAAATGAACAAGATTTGAAGGTTGTCTTGTGGATTCTTTGGTATTTCTAAATGTGTCAGCTTTGTACTTTCCAACTACAAATTTTTACTGTGACCTAAAATTATAATAATCCTATTTTAGTGTCAAACTTATGTCAGCAAAGTATGAAGTCGACTATTTAACTTGTTGTATACAACAGAAGATGACAGCTCAGGCTTTTATCTAAACAGATGACTTTTGGAAAAATGTTTTGCATAAACACAGTACAAGTATAATTAGATATTGTCATGGTTACTTTTCTATTGGCTGTGATAAAATATTCTAACAAGTGTAACTAAAGGAAAGAGTAGATTATTTTGGCATAGAGTTTGAGGTTATGATCAATCCCTCATGTGGGGAAGTCACACTGACAGGAGCTTGAGCTAACTAGTTACATCCCATCTGCAGGCAAGAAGCAAAAAATGATGGATGATGGATAGGGTCACTTGGATACAAGCCAAAGAAGAATGAGACTGCCCCAAATGGGGAGATGCTCCCAATTAGCCTAATCAAGGTAATTCCCCACAGGCATGCCTAAAGACCCATCTGCCTGGTGATGCATCAAACTAGCAATTGAGTTTAACCATAACAACTCTACCCTTCGTCAACTTAACACCCAAATACATCACTTTAAATCTACCCCCTTGTCTTCATGGTCTTGCATTTATCTCACAATGCAATCCACATAAAGTTTCCACAGGCTTTAACAATTTTGCCAGTTTAACAAGCCAAAGTATCTTCCGAGACTCAAGGAAATCTCTAAAATATAAGCTCCTGTAAAACAAAAGCAAGTTACATATTTCCCAACCTGCAATGGCAGAAAGTGATTGCTATCATTTCAATATGGAAGACAAGGCACAGCAAGGAATGATAGGAGAGAATCTAGGCCAAAATCCAAAAGAACAAAGACCACATCCTGCATCCCTGTGTGGAATGTGGGACTCTTCATGCAAGCATCTGGCCTCCAAGGTGTTTGAGTAGCCCCATTCTTCCAGCTCTGCTGCCAACAGTATGCATTCTGTCTCTGTCTCTGTCTCTCTCTCCTCTCTGTCTTTCTCTTCTCTCTCTCTCTCTCTCTCTCTCTCTCTCTCTCTCTCTCTCTCTCTCTCTCTCTCCTCTCTGTCTTTCTCTTCTCTCTCTCTCTCTCTCTCTCTCTCTCTCTCTCTCTCTCTCTCTCTCTCTCTCTCTCACCTCTCCTCTCTCTCTCACCTCTCTTCTCTCTTCTTTCTTCTCTCTCTCTCTCTTCTCTCTCTCTCTCTCTCTCTCTCTCTCTCTCTCTCTTTCTCTCTCTCTCTCTCTCTCTCGCTCACTTCCTGTCTGCAGCTTCTATGGTGAGCATCACTTAGTCCTGGCATCCTGGCATCTCCGGAATCTCCAACAGCCTGAGATTTCCATTACAGCTTAAGCTTCATCTCCACAGATTGAAATAACAGCCTCTCAGGACTGCTTTCAGGAATTCTGATCTGACATACATTACCCAGCATCAACACCTTTCTGAAATAGGACCCTGAGTCCTTGTCAACCTTGCACCTTTTATGACTGTAAAGCCAGTACCAAATGGATGGCACTGTCAAGTTCTATCGCTGTCTAGAGGTGTACCCTGTCACACCTAGATCTGATTAGCTGTCTGCTGACTCTAGAGAAACATTTCCCATATCAGTCATATGTGAGGAGCCAAAGAACCTCTTCAGTTCAGGGTTTCTTCTTTCCAATGAATTTGGATCTTCATAAGATGAAACTTGAGGTTTCTCTAAAGTGGTAGTGATTTCTTTAATAATTCAAACAGCTTTCTCAGCATCTTGAAATTTCCTCTGCCAAGTAAGTTGGTTCATTATCAGTTTCAACCTCAGTCATGTGATCAGGATATTAGCAGAATGAAATCAAATTCTTGTCCAAAATATCACATGAATGGCTTGTTGTTTCTTATGTGGTCCTTGACATGCTTTGCAATTCCATGAGGCAAGACTTTTCCCTCTGCATCTCTCTCAACACTACTCCTCCAAGCTTCCACAAGAACAGCCCATTCGGACAGAACATTCCACAAGAACAAGTGTGTCTACAATACTCAATTAAGGTCAAATTCAAATTCTGAAAACACAGATGAAGTCAGTCTTGATTTTGCTTAGGGTGGCCTGTGGATTGGGGCAAGGGCATGGAGGAGATATGAATCAGGACAAAGAACACATGATAAGGGCTTACAAAGTTGTACTTTTTTATCTTAGTACCCTACATATTCACTAACCAAATAGCTGGTCATCGTAGTCTCCCACAAAATTATTAAAGCTGTTTCAATCTCTACTGTACTTTCTTTTGATCTTCCTTATTTCCTTTACAAACTTTTCCTTTGGAGAGAAAACCATCCCATTGTATTTCTTCACTAAGCAATACTATCTGCCAAATCAAATAGCATGACAAATACTTGACAGACAAGCAGGGATTTTTGTTATTGTTTTATTTTTTTCAAAACTTGATAGAGTGGGTAGATAATAATATTTTATAACAAACATAGGAATAAATTTTAACCATATTCATTATTATATGAAGGCATAGTGTTAAAGGAAAATTCTTTTGATTCACTGAGTTTTACTTTGGCATTAGGCCATTGGAATATAGTAATTGGCATATGGCAGACATTTGTTGCACTATACATTATAATAATCATAATGAATGTGGGTGTTGTAGAATGCTTTCAATCCCAGCACTTGAAAGAGTGAGACAGGAGGATTATGAATTTAAGAACAGCCTAGTCTGTATAGAAAAAATATATCCCCCCTCTTAAAACTTCCACCACACACCCCCCCCATACAATCATACTTGGGAGTGACGCCTTCAGTCATCTGGTCCAACGATTAAGACTCAACCTCTATTAAAACCATAGTGGTCTATCTTCAGCCTTCAAGAATTTCATGTCTATCTTAACTTGCAAGTAGCATCCACTCAGTTCCTGGGTTATGCAGAATATTATAGCATCGACCAAACACTTAAGTTCAAAGATTCATCTGATTCGAGGCAAATTATTTTCCGTGTGATTTTATAAAAATATTAATTTTCAAATAACAATGTATACATTTCCAAGACAAAATGGTGAGAAAAGTACATAATAAGTATTCTTGTTTGAAAGTGGATGAATAGAGAAATAGAAAGAAATAATGGGTCCATCAGTGCAAGACCTAAAGGTTCAATTCCTAAAGGTGTGCACTGCTGAGGATTGGGACAGTCAGTCTTTAGAGATGTATTTTCCAAGAAAGCACATTGATGTCAGCAGCTTGTCACAGCTTTCTGCCACTGAGTGGCACACTCCTGGTTGGTCTAAATTTCTCGGGTCTCATGTGTAGGTCTAGCTAATGGCTGTATTCGATACACCATGACTGTGTGCAGTGCCTCCAAAGTTGCAACACCCTTTTCCTTGACCTTTCTGGCCCACCTTGTAAATTTCAGTGGAAGTGCATCGACTTCACAATTCTGCCTTCACCACAACTTAGAAAAACAGCACCACATAGATAATATCCAGATCTACTACTGGCACAAGTTGCATCTGAACACACTTAAAACATAGTTTCAGACTCTCTGAAATATTTTACCAGCAAGCAAATAATACATGCTCCCTTTTATCCACACTCCTCTCTCTAGCAAATAGCAGCTCATCCACATCCACTTTTTTCTATGCTTTCCCAGCATCCTTCCCACATCTTCCCTGGCTAGGCCATGAATTAGCCAAATCTTTCTGCTTATTTTTCCTCTTGATGCTCATGATAAAATCAAACAGAAGTGATCAATAAAATCCACGCCATATCATGAATTATCTACTTATTCGACATATCTTCCTACACTTTTAAATTCAGCTTTCAGCAAAGTCTTAGAGTATGGACACAATGTATCCAAATTCTATGCTTCACTGTTCGCCTTTAATCTGGTTTCCAACACAGTTAGACTTCTAACTTCCAGATTTCACTCCTTTTTCCAAGAAATAAGGTTGTAACAAATTCATAGTGACAAAGAAGAACAAGAATCTTTTTTTTTTTTACAAATCATTTTTTAAACAGGCTAATTTATTTTTTCCTACTTATTTTTTTTATTAATTTATTCTTGTTACATCTCAATGGTTATCCCATCCCTTGTTTCCTCCCATTCTTCCCTCCCTCCCATTTTCCCATTATTCCCCTCCCCTATGACTGTTCCTGAGGGAGATTACCTCCCCCTGTATATGCTCATAGGGTATCAAGTCTCTTCTTGGTAACCTGCTGTCCTTCCTCTGAGTGCCACCAGGTCTCCCCCTCCAGGGGACATGGTCAAATGTGAGGCGCCAGAGTACGTGAGAAAGTCATATCCCACTCTCCACTCAACTGTGGAGAATGTTCTGACCATTGGCTAGATCTGGGTAGGGGTTTAAAGTTTACCACCTGTATTGTCTTTGGCTGGTGCCTTAGTTTGAGTGGGACCCCTGGGCCCAAATCTGCCTATCATAATGTGCTACTTGTAGGCTTCTAGGACCCTCCAGATCCTTCTACTTTGCCATTCTCCCATGCTTCTCTCATCTAGAGTCCCAATAGGATGTCCTCCCCTCTGTCCCAGTTTCCTGGTAAGTGAAGGCTTTCGTGGGACATGCCCCTTGAGCTAGTATGCAGATATAAGTGAGTATATACCATTTGAGTCTTTCTGCTTCTGGATTAACTCACTCATTATGATAATTTCTAGATCAATCCATTTATCCACAAATTTTGGGAATTCCTTGTTTTTAATAGCTGAGTAGTATTCCATAGTGTATATGTACCACAGTTTCTTTATCCGTTCTTCTACTGATGGACACTTAGGCTGTTTCCATGTTCTGGCTATTATGAATAAGGCTGCTATGAACATGGTTGAGTAAATTTTCTTGTTGTGTGCTAGAGCATCTTCTGGGTATATTCCAAGGAGTGGAATAGCTGGATCTTGACGGGAAGCCCTATTCCCAGTTTTCTGAGATACCACCAGATAGATTTCCAAAGTGGCTGTACTAGTTTGCATTCCCACCAGCAATGAAGGAGTATTCCTCTCTCCCCACATCCTCGCCAGCATGTGGTGTCGCTTGAATTTTTTATCTTAGCCATTCTGATGGGTGTAAGATGGAATCTCAGAGTTGTTTTGATTTGCATTTCACTGATGACTAAGGAGGTTGAGCATTTCTTTAAATGTTTCTCAGCCATTTGATATTCCTCTGTTGAGAATTCTCTGTTTAGTTCTGAGCCCCATTTCTCAATTGGGTTATTTGGTTTGGTGGTGTTTAATATATTTCTTTATATATTTTGGATATTAGACCTTTGTCAGATGTAGGGTTGGTGAAGATCTTTTCCCAGTCTGTAGGCTGTCGCTTTGTTCTCTGAAGGACAAGAATCTTAACCTTTAGCATATTTAAAAGCTGGCCTGGAAAGATTCATAGACCCTACCACAAATATTAAAGTGTAAAGCATAGGAGAAAAATCTGTGACCTTCAGTAAGACGAGGTTGTCTCTAGACTCATCTAGCTAGCAAAATTATGAAATAAAATGCTAATAAAGTATCCTTAATATAATTTAAAATGTTTGCATTCAAGTGTTCTTTGGGTAAAGAACTTAGAACAAAAAGAAGAAAAGAAAGAAAGAAAGAAAGAAAAGAAAGAAAGAAAAGAAAAGAAAGAGAAAATGCGTAAAAATGCTGACATAGAAATATGCAGGCAAATAACCAAACAAAAATGGTTCTAAATGTTTATTGAAGCCACTAAAAAAGATATGTGTATCTCTAATAAGCATATAAAATATATTCGCATCATTACTCTACGAATAGCTAAGGCACAGTGGCATACCACTTCACATAAATTGTTATTCTTCAGTCTCCCCCAAAATCACTCACTACTTACGTATGAAATAAGGTACGACACTGTGGGCCAGTGTGTCTTCGTATAAGGCCTTGTCTCCTGTTTCCCGACTTTCTAATGATTTTTTTACTACTCACAGCTCCGAGCGTATATGGTAAACCTGTACATTTCAAATGAAAAAAATGCCTTGGAGCTGGAGAGATAGCTCAGTGATTACAAATAACTACTGCTCTCGCAGAGGACCCCAATTTGGTTTCCAGCATCCATGTCTGGAAGTTCACAACCACCCACGACTCAAGCTCCAGGAGAGCTGACCTTATGGCCTCTGTGGGGACTTTCGCTCACATGCATATACCTGCACAGGTACACACACACAAAACACACACACACACCGAGACGAGAGAGAGAGAGAGGAGATCCAACAAAATTTTAAATGAAAAATAAATGAATCTCAAATGAACTCCAAACTTAAAGTAAAAATGACGACCAATGGGAGGCAGGGGATTGACAAATATGAGCATAAGGGATAAATAAACACTAAAGGTTTATGATGCTAAAGGAAAACATAAACACTGAGGAAACTCTGTATGGCTGCCGTGGAAGTATAAGAAGGGCTGATACAGGCAACGAGAGAGAAACAGTTTCCAATACAATGCGTGATCAATGTACCTACACCACTTGGACAGTGCATGGGGAGATACTCAATAAATGAACTCCCCCTATTGGCTAGGCAAAGGCCAGATGGCCACCTAGGTTCAGTGCTATCATGTGTGAGATGGGAACTTGTCCCCATTCTCTGGATCCCTGAGATTGTAAAAGGATGCTCTCAAAATGAATGCATTTTAAAGTGCTTTAAGCATCTTTTTCATCACTACAAGAGTTTTCTGGGTGATTTTAGGCTAAATTTCTGTTCCTGGGAGCCAGTGTAATATTTAATTTTACAGCCTTTAGAATGCTATTCAGGAGCTACTTTTAAAATGAATGAGGGTATTTTTTTTATATATAAAAGATAGACACCTCTGCACGGTATCCGCCCATCTGCAGTTCTGGAATTACGCTTCTGTCGTATTATTAATGTATCACTAAATAAGAGAAGCCGTTTGTAAATGATCATGAACGATTACTCTTTGTCATATCCATAAATTATTTATTGGGCCCGCCAGCGCTGTGGATCTAAACTGGTCAGAGCAGCAGGAGGTAACAGCTTTAGAATCTTTTGAAACAAGAATTAATTTTCAGAATGCCAAGGCCAATTGACAGCAGTTAACATTGCCTTGCTCTCCCTGCCTTGCGCCGCCCACCCACCCTCCCTCCCCCAGAGCACAATCATGGCTGAGATGCCACGGAGACAAGTTGCCTTGTGCTGCCTATAAATGGATTCTCTGAAAACCTAATTTGAAATCACTGCCTTTAATTATACTGCTGATATAAATAACCTTGATAAAATTAATGCAGCTGGCTTCCTGTTTGTTTTTCCCGTTCCAATGCACTGTACAGTGTAATCTTCTGAGGTAAACATCCATTATGAAGAATGCTTCATTTCAAAGAACATATTATTCCGCTCATTCCACCAATTGTTGTTTTTCCTTCCCTATCCCCATTTCAATCTTGCACCTATTAAAAGGACGAACAAATTACCAAGCTCTTGCAATGTACCAACTAGCAAATTAAAACAATACATTGCTGCTGAATGAGACCATGCATTTAAAATATTTTAATTCATTTGTATGCCCAATTACTGTATTTTCCTTTTAAACAGTCCCTGCCAGTTAAACACGTGGTCTTCTCTGCATGCTATACTTGTGTCCTTTCCTAAAATATATATATATATATATATATATATATATATATATATATATATGTATGGCAAAGAAAACAAATGATTGGCAATTATTTCATATACCTCCTGATTCCAGTTTCCAAGGAAAGAGTCTCAAGAGATGGAATTGCCCCTTCACAATACAGGGCTAAATTTCTTCATTGTTCATTGTGAAATGATTGTCTTCTACTATCAAGATAGGGTTTACTAAGAACAATTCAACTCAGTTCAGCTATCAGGGAGCTCAGTTCAAGAGAATTCAACAATTACCAACATCACTTCTGCTACAGGACTCCCTATTGGCTGCCGCTCAGTGCGGGCACCAAGAGGGTTTCTACAGTGTAGGGCATGGCCTCTTCACCTTAGTTTGTAGTGAAAGTGTGGAACACATTAGCTATAGAAGCCCTCGGCAATTCTGCAATAGCTAAGCAAGGATACAACTGATGAAAATAAATGCTGGAGGGAAGGAAGCAAAATGAATATTGTAAAAGAATTTAAGGCAGAGCCTTGGAGGTCAGAGAAATTTATGTGTACAAGGTTTGGAAAATTGCCCAGTCTTGAGGGGAATACTTGAAGCCTGTGCTCTGGCAGTTTTCTCTCTGTAAAGGCATGGAAACTAAGGCATAGTCATGTTTAGAAATTGTGTGTGTCCACATCCTCCCTGGGGAGTCTTGTAGAAGAGTGGGAGGAAGAATAGATGGGGGTAGAGGGGACAAGAACTCTACAAGAAGACCAACAGAGTCAACTAACCTAGAGTCCAGAGGGTCAGAAATTCAAGGTGATTATTGATGACGTAGTAAGCCAAAGGAGAGCCTGGGATATGGAACTGTGTCTCTAAGAGAGGTAACGACAACAGAAATTTTAAAAATGTCTCCCATAAAAGATACAGGTATGACAACAGAGGAAGCTGGTAAGGCCTTGACTCAGGGAAACCTGGTAAGGATGGCACCAAGAATTGAAGGGCTAGAGCTGGAGCATTTTCCTCCATCTCAGCCTCTGTTTATTGAGGGTCCCCTAGCAATTATGTATGTAGAGGCACGATTGTGTGCAGGCTTTGGCAGATTTGATAGCTGGCTTAGATGAATTTGCCATTATCTTTAAGAAACATTTTCCAGGCAGTTTACAAAGCCTGGGAACAGCTATCCATGGTGTGTCTGTGTAATTCTCATTAGCCTTCCCCATGCAAACACTTTCCACCTAAGTCTCACCCATCCTGGGACCCACTGATTGACAGCTCATTGAGGATCGTTAATACTCAGCAGAAGGTCCCTTGTTAGTCTGACTGTGAGTGATCCTTCTCCAAAGTTCTACCACTTGCCTTTTCTTCCCTTCAACTGTCTCTCCATTTGAGCTTCACTTACAATATACCTGACAAGAATCTGAGTGCAGGTACAACATTTGGGAAATGTCTCAGGGGCTGTGTGGAAATATAAGGACTAGGATGCAACGACATATTAGTTAACTTAAAGGTACACTTTGAATTTAATTCACAGAGGCCTGATTCTGACTATTCCAATGACTCTCCTGAAAATATCTATTGTCTCTCAGATTTTTTTCCCCCACTGGAGTAAGATAAATCACTTCTGCACAGACTCCCACTGTCCCTGTTCATTAAGCATTGTTCCCACTTGGGTTAACTCCCTCCTGTTCAGGCATATGAAGGGACAGGTGGATGCATTGGCAATCAGAAATAGACACACTTGAGGTACAAGAGTGGCATTGCAAGGCTGGCTGACACAGACAGAAAACAATACACCACAGCTGTAGCAGAAATGGGCAGAAAGTCTGTAGCCTGGGGTACCAGGGAGAAGTTCTTGCAGCTCTATCTCTGTCTCACACTCAGAAAACCCGCATCTAACTAAGTGCATGGACTCCACAGATCAGAACACATTTTCACAGAATGGTACCCAGTCTCTCCTGAGAGCATGCTCCCTGCTCTCACACCTAGGCTTAACTCCTGGTCTCCTTGGTCCAATTTGACCTAAAGGCAAAGATTATCTTATTTCTGACCTTATCAATGGGAGATAATAGCCATTCCTGTTTAAGCTGAAAAGGGACAAGACTCGGATTGTCTAAATTTCCAGCCAAACACTACCTGTTGAAAATCATTATCCCGTCTTTATTTTATGTCTTTTTTAAGTATTTTATTTAATTTTAATTTATGTGCATTGGTATGCTGATGTCAGATCTTGAAGTTACAGACAATTGTGAGCCGCCATGTGAGCAGAGAATTGAACCCAGGTCCTTTGGAAGGGCAGGCAGTGCTCTTAACCACTGATCCATCTCTCCAGCCCCCTCATATTTTTTATAGAATTAAGAAATATATATTAATCACTGAAGTCATTTTTTTAGGATTTCATACATGCATACAATGAAGTGTAATCATAATCATATCTAGACTGCTTTTCCCCATCCAACTGCTCCAATATCACCCACAATGTTTACCCTTCATGCTTCTTTTTTGGATAATGTACTTTTCTTTAATTTTAATTAATTATAATTTATTCATATTATATCCTGATTGTTATCCCATCCCTTGTATCTTCCCATTCCCCACCCTCCCTCCCTCTTCCACTCTATTCCCCTCCCCTAGACCTCTGACAGAAGGGGACCTCTTCTCCCACCATATGACCATAGCCTATCAGGTCTCATCCAGATAGCCTACTTCTCCTTCCTCTGTGTGCTGATGGGCCTCCTCACCAAGGGGAAATGACCACATGGGCACCAGAGTTTATGTCAGAAGCAGTTCCTGCTCTCTCCACAGCCACGGAAAACGAGCTGTCCATTGGCTAGATCTGAACAGAAGGTCTAGGTTTTCTGCATACATTGTCCTTGCTTGGTGCAACGGTTTGTGCAGGGCACCTGGGTCCATATCTGCCAGACTTGATGGTCTCCTTGTGGGGTGTCTTGAATGCTCTGGGTCCTTCTTTCCTTCACCCCCTATGTCCATCCCCACCATTCTTCTGTACCACTCTCACCTGGAGTCTAGCAGTGAGTCCCAGGATCTGTCCCAATCCCCCACTGGGTGGAGTCTCTTAAAGAACATCTATGTTGGGCTAGTATCCACTTATAAGTGAATATATACCATGCGCATCTTTCTGAGTCACACCACCAAGAATGATCATTTCTAGTTCTATCCATTTTCCTGAAAATTTCAAGATCAAGCAATCTTATTCATGATAGCCAGAATCTGGTCACAGCCAGATGTCCCACAACTGAAGAATGGATAAAGAAACAGTGGTACATTTACACAATGGAATACTACTCAGCCATTTAAAACATGGATAATGTATTAAGCTGAGCTCATGCTGCCCATATATGCATGGGTGTGGGGCCATCTACTGAGCATGAGAAAACTAACAGTGGCCACATTCTCTCTTTTTTTTTTTTTTTTTAATTTATTCTTGTTACATCTCAATGTTTATCCCATCCCTTGTATCCTCCCATTTCTCCCCCCTCGCAATTTTCCCATTATTCCCCTCCTCTATGACTGTTCCTGAGGGAGATTACCTCCCCCTGTATATTCTCATAGGGTATCAAGTCTCTTCTTGGCTACCTGCTGTCCTTCCTCTGAGTGCCACCAGGTCTCCCCCTCCAGGGGACATGGTCAAATGTGAGGCACCAGAGTACATGAGAAAGTCATATCACACTCTCCACTCAACTGTGGAGAATATTCTGACCATTGGCTAGATCTGGGAAGGGGTTTAAAGTTTACCTCCTGTATTGTCCTTGGCTGGTGCCTTAGTTTGAGCGGGACCCCTGGGCCCAAATCTGCCTATCATATTGTTCAACTTGTAGATTGCTAGGACCCTCTGTATCCTTTTATTTTGCTATTCTCCCATGCGTCTCTCATTTAGAGTCCCAATAGGATGCCCTCCCCTCTGTCTCAGTTTCCTGGTAAGTGAAGGCTTTCGTGGGACATGCCCCTTGGGCTAGTATGCAGATATAAGTGAGAATATACCACTTGATTCTTTCTGCTTCTGGGTTGACTCACTCATTATGATCATTTCTAGCTCAATCCATTTATAGTAGCCACATTCTCAATAGTAATTTTTTAAATTCTCTATCCCCTATCAACTATCCTCTGTCAATAACTCCTCCATGGCTGGAGTTTGCATTTGGTCTACCACATCCGTGTACGGCTTTGAGGTGGCTTGATCTCTTGCAGGTAGCTAGAGTTGCTGCAAGTTCATGATGTTAATATCCATCTCATGCTAGAAAATAACACTTCACAACATTCCTTCCTATCCTCCAGCTTTGACATTCTTCCTGCCTCCTCTTCTAGATGTTTCCTGAACCTTTTAAAAATATTTTATCCATCCTTTGAGAATTCTACACATTTATACAATGTATTTTAATCATTTTTATCACCTACTCACAACCCCTAACAACACATCCCATGTCTAACTTCCTGTCATCTTCCTTCTCCTCTTCTTCTTTCTCATTCACTTCCTCCCTTTCCAATTAGTACTTCCTGTATTTGCCTGAATGTGGAGTTACCCACTGGTCAACCCTACCACTGTCCGTCTTCCACCAAAGTAAAACCATTCTCCCTCCCCAGCAACTACCGACTGCTGGCAGCCTCTCGGATAAAGGTGGGGCTTTGTGAGTCCCTCACCGTTCTACTTTGGAATTGGGCTGCTGATCTGGCCCACGTCTTGTGTAGATAACCACAGCGCTTGTGAGTTCATGAGAACAACAGTCGTGCCATGTCCTGAAGATGGCATTTCACCACACTCTTCCCCATCCTCCCACTCTCTAATATTTTCTTAGCTCTGGGTGGGGATTGATACAGATGTCACATTTAAAAATGCAGTCACTTATTCTCAGCACTTTGAGCAATTACAAGTCTCTATATTTACCATTTCCAACAAAGGTTGAGAGCAGAGATTGCTGGGTTTCAGTGTAAACATTTAGAAGGCTTTTTAACACGATCGTTTCACAACCAATTAGATGTTTAAGAAAACAAAAATAGTTGGTTATTTGACTCATTTCAACAGAAAATATGTGCTAGGAGCTCCTGGTGTTTGTTATATCTTCTACTTATGACTTATTGGAAAAGTCTAATCTTGTTCTAAAGCCTTCTCCAAGCGGTATCAGTTGTCAAAGGCAAATTTTGTTTTCCCTTAAAGACATTCCATTCCTTCGCAATAAAATATACCAAAGGGTTGTTAAGACCACCCAACCTGCCATTATTTTCTTTTTATGTTTCACAATGTTTCTCCCTTCGTGTTTCATTAATACTCCATAAGACAAAAGAAATAAACTTCACTCAAACCAAGTGTGGTGGTACACACCTTTGATCCCACCATTCTAGAGGAAGAAACAGAACTTGTGACTTTAAGACCCAACTTTGTTCTACATAGTTAGTTTCATCCCAGCCAGGGCTACACAGTGAGACTCTGTCTCAAAAACAGGTAGGTGTGAGATGGCTCCAAAGGTAAAGGCAATTGTAGACAAGTCTGATGACCTGAGTTTGATCCCAAGGGCCACATAATGCAAGGAAAAGCTGACTCCTTCAAGTTGTCCCCAACCCCAGACCTTGAGACACACTGTCTCCTGCCACCCAATAAATAAACAAATGTGATTTTGTTAAAACAAACAAGCAGACAGACAGACAGACAGACAGACAACTACAAAGCACTTCACTTTAACATCATTCTAGATTGTGGAATCACACCATTATACAGAGGGTTGCTATGTGGAGATTCAGGACGCAGGGTAATATTTCTGTAATATGGGTGTGAAAATGTGGACTTCTAAACCTGATCGCAGTGCTCATTTTCAACCCTGAACTCCCTCCATTGCTGGTGATGTGTGAAATGTTTGATTTGTAATATATAAATGAATAAATAATAAATACATAAACTTCAGTCACTGCCAGCTTACAACTTTGCCATGATGAGACCCTCAAGATTTCTTCTCTTCCCCTTCAACTGTATAAATATCTTTTTAAAAAATATATTTTATTAATTTATTCATATTACATCTCAATTGTTATCCCATCCCTTGTATCCTCCCATTCCTCCCTCCCTCCATTTTCCCCTTACTCCCCTCCCCTATGACTGTGACTGAGGGGGACCTCCTAGCCTTGTATATGCTCATAGGGTATCAAGTCTCTTCTTGGTAGCCTGCTATCCTTCCTCTGAGTGCCACCAGACCTCCCCATCCAGGGGACGTGGTCAAATATGAGGCACCAGAGTTCGTGTGAAAGTCAGACCCCACTCTCCACTCAATTGTGGCCATAGTCACATTGATACCTAAACCTCACAAAGATCCAACAAAGAAAGAGTATTTGAGACCAATTTCTCTTATGAACATTGATGTAAAAATACTCAATAAAATACTTATAAAATGAATACAAGAACACATCAAAGATATCATTCACCATGACCAGGTAGGCTTCATTCCAGACGTGCAGGGATGGTTTAATATATGGAAATCCATCAATGTAATCTACCATATAAACAAACTGAAAATAAAAAACCACATGATCATATCCTTAGATGCAGAGAAAGCATTTGATAAAATCCAACACCCATTCATGTTTAAAGTTTTGGAGAGATCAGGAATACAACATAATTAAGGCTATATACAGCAAGCCAATAGCCAAAATCAAATTAAATAGTCAGATACTTAAGGAAATTCCTCTAAAATCGGGAGCAAGGCAAGGCTGCCCACTCTCTCCATATCTCTTCAATATAGTACTGGAAGTTCTAGCCAGAGCAATAAGACAACAAAAGGAGATCAAGGGGATCCAAATGGGAAAGGTGGAAGTCAAATTATCCCTGTATAAATATCTTAGAGCAGCCTCTGGATAGTTTTGTCCTCCAGATTTTTAACAGGTTGGATGCTTATGTGTTCCTGGCCAGTGAACTGGTGCCAAGCTATTTTCAATTAAGCCAGGTTCAGCCTCCAACACGTTCTGGCTTTTACCTTTCACCAGCAATGCCAGGCCTCTTGGCCGAGTAACCTTTCCTACAGTCCTGTGGTAAAGTCATATGAGTCTAGCTATAGTGATCTCTCGTTATTTACTTAGGTGAGCATTCTCCTCTGAGCTCAGTAGGCTTTCTTGTTCTTATTGGCCTGGGAGCAGACATTGCTAGATCTCTGTGTTCCAGTTGCTTGTGCTTCCCCATGGCCCATGATGTTTGAAATGCTGACCCGATGGACAAGAGCAGGTAAAGGAGGAGTAGATTTCAGGATCAGGTCATGGTTTTTCCCAAGGAGAGCCTGGTGAGTCTTCCACATACACTGTTCCAACTTCACACCTGCTTCATACACTGTGTCCAGTGTAGCCTGCCTCAGTAGAAGGCAAGTATGACAGGCCATCTTCCATTTTTCTTTTTCTGTCCTGCTTTTCAGTCACATGCTGTCCTAAGCAGAGGACAATTTGAGTGTCCTTACACTGTAAATGTCCCCCAAGTTACAACTTCTCTCTTCTACCAGAGTTGTAGTAAAATTATGCTGCATTTCAAAATCTCTTCTATTTAAATGAAGGTGAGCTTTGGGTATTTATAAAAGGTCTTTATAAATCTCTCTTTCTTTCTCCTCGCTCTCTGCTCTGTGTGTGTGTGTGTGTGTGTGTGTGTGTGTATGCATGTATGTATGTATGTATGTATGTATATGTGTGTGTGTCAATAAAATGGAAAATTACTCTTGTTATTAAAATTGGCAACTTTAAACTTTAGAAACTGTGTGTGTGTGTGTGTGTGTGTGTGTGAATGTGTGTGTGTGTCCATCCCAGAAATGATCACTACCAATAGCCAGCTCTCCACCTTTAGACTTTTCATGTGTATAAGCAAAATAAATACCAGCAGAATATAAATTACTTGAGCAAGATCACACTGTAAAGAAATTTGAAAGATAATCTTCCTTTTAAAACATATTCAAAAAGAGTGTATATGTAGTAGGGTGACATGGGGTAGAACGTACATTGTATAACTGTACAAAAATATCCTTATGAAACACAGTTACCACACACAATGACTACCAAAAAGAAAAATTTTAAGTGAAAATAAAGTTAAATTTGTATTAAAATGTTGATTTAAGAGTATATGTGCAGATATACGCTTCTTCTTAGTCTACTTAAATGCTTGTGTATTTATAGTAAATACTTAAGCATTTGAGGTACTTCTAACCTCTTCCTTTTATAAATACCTAAAGTGAACATCCTTTGGATTGTTGCCTAGCCCAATTATCATCAGAGAGGCTTCATCCAGCAACTGATGGAAACAGATGCTGAGACGCACCCAAACATTAGATGGAGCTTGGAGAATCCTGAGGAAGAGGGAGAGGATGTATGGGAGCAGCCAGAGAGTTCAAAGGCATAGCAAGATAACCCACAGAATCAACTAACCTGGGCTCATAGGGGCTCACAGAGACTGAAGCAAAATCCAGGGAGCCTGCATGGGACTAACCTATGCCTTCTGCACACATGCTACAGATATTTACTTGGTCTCCTTGTGTGACTCCTAACAATGGAATCAGGTCCTGTCTCTGACTCTTTTACTGGCTTTTGGAACTCTTCCTCCCGCTGGGCTGCCTCATCTAGCCTTCCTATGAGGGAGGTGTGTAGTCTTAGTGCAACTTGATAGCCCATGCTTCCTTGATATCCGTAGGAGGCCTGCCCTTTTCTGAAAAGAGTACATGGGGAGGTGGTGCAGGGAGAAGGTTGGGGGAGGAGCTGGGAGGCAAGAAAGGAGAGGAATCTATGGTTGGGGTGTATATAATAATAATTCAAAAGCAAAAGAAAATGAAGGAATATGTCTTTGGACAATTGAACAAGTGTTTCAGCAAAATTAATTTTTATAAATAGGATTTTTGTTCTATATTATATAAATATTTTCCATTTCAATAAAGTTTAACAATATCCCTACAAATAAGTTGTCATAATACAGGGTTGGGAATGGAGAGATGGCTTAACAATTAAGAGTGATTGCTGAGCATCATTGGCTATCACTTAATGAATATATTACTATCCCTCCTTTTTGAAGAGGTCATTATATCCTTAACCAACTCTTATTCTGTCTACCCATTCTCACCTCTGAGAAATACCATTCTCTTCTCCTCTTCTGGTAATTCAATTAATTTTCCTCCCCATAGTTGTATCTGTCATTTCATTTCTTTTTTTTATCATTTTTTTATTTTTTTATTAATTTATTCCTGCTACATCTCAATGTCCATCCCATCCCTTGCATCCTCCCATTCTTCCCTCCCTCCCATCTTCCCACCATTCTCCTCCCCCATGACTGTTCCCGAGGGGGACCACCTCCCCCTGCATATGCTCACAGGGCATCAAGTCTCTTCCTGGCAACCTGCTGTCCTTCCTCTGTAAATATAATTACAATTTGTCAATATTCCTAAATATCTTGAAAGTTCAAAGAGAATAAACTTTAATTCCATGGTTGTTTAAAAAAAAAAATAAGAAAGAAGAGTGATTGCTGTTCTTCCAGGGGACCTGAGTTTGGTTCCCAGCACCCATATCATGGAACTTGCAACTACCTGTAACTCCAGATCAAGAGGAAATGATGCTTTCTTCTGTTTTCCAGATACACAGCTCCCCTCCCCACCACACACACATACACACCACAAATAAACATAAAAATCCTTTAAAATGTAGGATTCCTTCCAAGGTACATGGCAATGTTTCATTTTCATACTTTATCTCCACTACATAGAGATGACCAGTCTTTTGAATGCACTGACTTGATCAGTACAGACCATTGTTAACTCGTTTTGCTTTGTTTACTTGCAGAATTGAGATCATTAGAAATGTGGTTCTTCACTCTTTGTAGTCCCTTTTGTGTGAACTACCCATCCTTATGTCTTACTTCTTTCTCTTAATGGAAAATTTATGTCATAATTTGTGAAAGATATCTGACTTAGAAAAATTAGCCATTTGACTTCATATGTGTTATAGAATGTGTCATGAGTGTGTTATAACTTTCTCTTTGTGAGCTCCATCTATGGTTGTATTGCTGAGTGTGTGTTTCTTTGTCATAAATTAGAAACTTTTATTTTTTAAATCCTTGTACTTAAATGTTCTCTATTTTGTTTCATATTCTTGTAAATAATTCTTCAATATTATAAATATATAATTGTTTCTTTTACATATACTATGGCTTTGTTATACTTAAATCTTTTATTTACCTAAACTAGGGCAATTCATAAAATAGATTGGATTTTCAGTTTTAAAAGTGACTAATCTGTGTTTCTAACATCGTTGCCTAATTAACTGCTATTCCCCACTTACTCAAAATGCAACTTTATACATGATACATGACTATATGACAGAAAACACATGGATATATAAATAAATATTAAATAATTCATCAATGATATATAAATAGATAAAAGATAGTAGATTATAGATAAATAGAAGATAGGTAGATTGATAGATGATAGATAGGTGATAGATAGATAGATGAGGCATAGATAGATACATTGTCAGTTTTAGTCTAATAATACTTGTCTCGCTGTGCCATCTGCATATTCGGTTAATTTCTGAGCACTCATACCTCTTCTCTTTACACACTTGCACACACTTGTCCCTCCCGAAACAACTCCTCCAAGTTAACTCTCAGTATTCCTTTCTAGGTTGTTAGCACCTCTATAACTTTATGGTATGCACTCTCCATTCAGTGGACCATCAGTCAGCAGTGTGCTCAGTAAATCTCATTTTATATGCATCTCCCTGAAGCTAAATGTCTTTAGATTCTGTTTCTTTATTCATAACAGGACCTGTGGTGTTATATGGCTCGTTAATTTATATTTTCCAGACAAATAAGTGAAAAGTGAAATAAGCTAGGGTTCATTTGGTCTCAGTTTCCAGGAGAGGAGTCAACAGGTCATGACCTCAGTCTCACCTAGATAATCTGTTTGTGGGCTGCAGCATGTGGTTTTACCCAGATGCTGTCTTCATGGGCTGAGGCATGCAGTCTTACCTAGATGTTCTTAGTGGGCTACAGGCATATAGTCTTATCTAGATGCTGTCTTAATGGGCTGCAGGAATGCAGTCTTATGTAGATGCTGTCTTCATGATCGGCAGGTATGCAGTCCTACTGAGATGTTCTTTACAGGCTACAGGTATGCAATCTTACCTAGATGCTGTCTATGTAGGCTGCAGGTAGCTTTTATAAACTAAACTAAACAATAAAACTACAAATTTTAGTTTGATAAATTAAACAAAAACTAGACATGGAAAAGATGAGGCAGAGAATAAGGATGCACCAAATGACATACTAATAGTAGATGAAAGCTAGCCCTTGGTCAGCTAGGGGCCTGTTGACAAATTCTAAAATCAGCATGGAACTTTCTAGAACTGACCTTCCTTTACAGTGGAGAAACATTTACCTATTGACTCTAATCTAGGAGTCCCTTGCTGGGATTAATTTGCTATGTACTTTCAGGCTCCAGTCAAGAGATAAGGGAACCAGAAGAGACCAAAAACAGAGACGCAGATAAGTTAAAATGCTGGGATGTGAAGCATTCAGCATGCAGGCAAGCTCAGAGGGTGCGCCAGAATACAGGCCTTACCTTCTGTTTAGTAAGATAACAAACTTGGATAAAGTAATCTGTGGTTTAAGCTATTTGAGTGCGCTTTGAGGGAACATAGCTTGTTTCCTAGTAACAAAACAGTAAAAAGCTGTGGTGCAAAAACTACATGGGCCCATACACTCTACAATGGAAAGCTGCTTATTTCTCCCCTTCCATGTATTTACTCAGTGGTAAATGTTTCCCATTAGACAACATGTATTTGTGCAGACAAATGAGATTATAAAATGAGTTTGCTATTGTTATGGCTCTTTCAACATCCTTGCACAGCTTCAGAGTCATGTGTATCTGTGCTCAGCATAATGTGCTTCATATTTGTAACATGATACGTCTTCAGCAGCAGTGTGAGCACACTTTGGGCCTCGTTCCTATTTTTAAAGCGAGTAATCTTCAAAAACGATCTTCACTCGTTGTTTAGTCTGCTCAGAGCTCCCTAATAATCTCTATGGATATGTGAGGGGTATAAGATGCAAATCTTAGGAAACTTACTGCTTGCTGTTTAAAGTGTATAAATCTTTCCTAGGTGCCTATTAAAAGATCAGGGAGAATTTAAATTGTATGTTGCCTGCCTGCCTGCCTTCCTTCCTTCCTTCCTTTCTTCCTTTATTTCCTTACTTATTTATCTATTGGGGGCGTGCCTATGCCACAGTGCACAGAGGGCATCAGAGGAGAACTTACAGGATCTCGGGCTCTCCATCCATATGGATCCAGAGGATTCACTTCAAGTCATCAGGCTTGACAACACGCACCTTTACCAGTTAAGCCATCTTGGCAGTTCCAAAATGGTAGTACTCTGAAAGGAAAAAAAAAAAAAAAAAAACAATATTTAATTGAAAGAAATGAATCTTGGTACAGATGTTGCATATCACAGAACATGTGTGTGGCTATTGAAAGATATTCAAAGCTCAAAACAGACAATATTCCTGTTATACATCAGACGGCCACAGAAGATGGGCATCGGGCTAAGAACACGTTCATGGTGTCGTCCTTTCAGTGCACTGTTCGTTTGACCTGGAATGTCTCACTCTCTTCCCATTTGCCTTTTAATGTTAGCCAAACTATCTATTCCTTTGTAAGTTTTCTATGACTGGTTAAGAAACTGGCCAAAAACTAGTTGATATTATATACAAATTTATTGTCTCATGATTCTAGTGGTAAAAAGCCGAACACAGATCCCACTGGGATAAAATCCAGGTGTCAATAGGCTCACATTTCTTCTGTAGAAGCCAGGGAGGGGTGCATTTTTTTTTTCTAACCCTTTCCAGCACCTCCAGCACACTTGCATTTCTTAACTCAGAACCTTTACCTTCCCAGACATCAGGCCTCCTGTCTGACCTCTCCTCCACCCTTTTATTTTCTCTACCTTAATGCCAATGCTTCCCTTTTATAAGGTCCTACGATTACATGAAGCCTGCAAAATCTCTCCATGACGAAACCTCTAACTCTGTCACACATATAGCATCTTTTCTTGCCATGGAAAGTAACACATCCACAAGGCCCAATGATTAGAAATCTAATGTAGTAGCCTACTCCAAGAACTTGAGCCCTGGAGATGAGGGGACCAGAAATTCAAGGTACTCATCAGCCACAGAGCAAACTCAAGGCTTTTATAGAGATCAGAACAATGACCTCCTTAGAACGCCGGTGTTCAGAGCACCATCAATACTTACATAGCTTTTTTCTGGCCTCATGGTTTAAAATTACTTTCTCTTTTTTTGAATCCCACCATGATAAGTGTGGGAGACAACTCTCATATTTCTAACACAAGGTTTTTAAGAAATTCTTTGAAATGTGCAATCTTTCTACTCTTAGCATTATTTTCTTGGTGGCAAAATTATGTATTGGACTGCCACAGTGAGCCAGGTCAGAAAGTGGGCCTGGGATTCCCTTGTTTTCTTTTATTCAAAAATCTCTGGTGATTAGAACATAGAGGACAAAGCCAGATTATTGGTCCAAATGTTCACTCTTCTATGTCTTAACAAAAAACTACCTCAATGTCTCAGCTTCCTCAGCTGTACTTAGAAATAATTATAGCATTTACCACAAACACTTATTGTCCTAATTGAATATGCAAAATTGGTTTTAAATAACTCAAATCTGTCAATTAGTTTGCATGCGTGAAATTATTGTAAAGATTAGATAAAGCCACAGTTTAAGTCCTGTGGTGAATCACCAGCATAGCATGGCTCCTAATTTATCAGCATTGTCATCACTAAACATAACAGTGCCACAAAGTCAAGTGGATTCAAGAGACATTGGATTTCAAAATAAAGAATTGAGTGAAAAGTACTTAACTTTGTATTAGCCATCTGAATTATTTCAAGCTCTCAGCCTCAAACTCAGTGTGTCACAGGGAGGGATAAACATATAAGAAAGGTTAACAACACACATATACAACACACACAACAAAACACACATATATGTTTTGAAATATGGGTTATGTTTACTCCAATAATTAACTCACAACAGTAGTAGCTGCAGGATTTTAAGTTTTACAAAGTGTTTTTAAATATATGCTCTCATGGGACTGTTTTGCTAACTCAAGGGGTTACCCAGCAACCTGCTATCTATTTGATTACTCACAGTCTGCCATAACCCTCCTCATATCTTGGCATTGTAGACTTTGCTTCATTGGGACCTTTGAATATTCATTTGTTTCCCAGGCAAATCGAGCTATTCCACTCCAGTGCTTATAGTAAATAGAATAGAAACTTGTGGAATCACCTTCCTCTCTCACAAATGAAGCAAGAGCAGAGCAGTACAGCACATCAGCTGTTTCAAGTTCCTCAAATGGGTTTTACTTTTGCAAAACAAGTCCTCTGACTTCCCACATTCAGTGGGCTGCACTATGAGCAACATGTCCAGCAGCCACATTTGTTGTAATTTTTTCAATATGTGGAAAAAAAGCAAGATATCAACCATGTATTACCTTAATCAAGATGCCAAATTATCTAACTTGTTTCTCCAGGCAAGCAGCCCAACGACAGGGACAGCTCCCAGGAGCCAGTCAAGGTTATCCGTCTGTCCATCTACTCAGGACATCTGCAGGTAAGTCTTGGGCAAATGATCCTGTTCAGTGTTCGTGAGACCAGCATTTTGTACTTCTGTTTCATGACCTGAAGACCTGTGGCTCTTGCCTCTGCTTTACATTGTCCACGGATCTAGGCCTTTAGGATTTCTTCAGTTTATCTTTACTTACCAACTTCTTGTCATGTTGTCATTTTCATCAGTCTCTCTCTTTCTCTCTTTGTTTGCCCATGACTTTCCTTTCCATTCCCATGTCCCATCCTTTGCCTGATGCCTTGTTTAGATCTTCCATCTTGCATGACATGTCAGAAGACGCACTTGAGCACTACACCCCTGTCGTGGTGCTGAGCCACGCTAGAAAGGAGTCTGATAAGAAACCAGTAAAACAGAAGCCTAGGAGGAGGAGGAGGAGGGTTTCTCAGAGGTATGAGCATGCAGAAGAACACGCAAAGGAGAGAAGAAAAGATTTTCATCTCCAGATCTCCAGTCCCAGGTGGAAAGAACTTTCTACGGAGACTTCAGATTCATCTTCCACAGATGAGAGTCACTGGGTTCAGGCAAAAAGACAAGCCCAGGTTAAATTCAGACTGTCTCGAAGGAGGAGAAATAATAGTAAGCCGTGTGGAAGCTTGGCTGGGTCTTCCACACCTGACAGAGTTGACCTGGTTGATCTGGGATCCAAAGGTGAAAAACACCAAGAGCTGATGGAATGTGCAAGTCATTCTTTAAGCATCTGTAGAGGAAAAGTCATAAGGTACCAAGAATGCAGTCCTCCCCTGCCAAGGGGGTCTTTGGTGGAGAAAAGACCCCCAGGGAGTCATTCAGGGAGTAAAGGCAGATACTGCTACAGAGATCCTCAGTTCTTGCTCACACTTAGGCAAAAAGAAACAATCAAGGAAAGATTTTCAGAAACCGATTCCAATACTGAAATCCTGGCAGCTGCAGAAGGGGGCCAGTGTGTGGATGACGCAGGGCTCCAGCTGGATACCTCTGCTCTGAAGCCTCCTGATGCTTGTGATGATGATGGCTCTGATAATTTTGAAGTGTGCAGGTCAGTAGTTACAGAAAAAGACTCGGTGCAACCCAAATATAGTTCTTCTGGCTGGGAGCTTGTGTTTCTGAACTTCCCTCAAAGCATTGCTTTCATTTGTACTGTTATAGGCTGAATGTAAGGTGGTAAAAGACTACGAGAAAAATCCATAGGCACAAAACCATATAGCATTAGATTTCTTCTCTTTCTTTAATTTATGGCTTGTTCTGGAATAGAGCTGGGCAAAGCCAATGAGTTTTATACATATCCTACCTAAAGCCATGACGACAGAAGCAGTAGGAGTGAAGCTATTTGGAAATGCCCAGTTCAAATATGGTCAATTTTCTTCAACCTGACAGAAAGGTATTCAAGCTGGAGGCTCTTAAAGGTCAATTTTTTGTATCAGAAAGATCTTCTGTGCTGTTAGCTGCAAATGGTTCTTCAATTGTCTGTCTGATTCAACAGGGTAACTCAAGACCTAAAGGCCAGAGACACAGGTCCTGGGCTTGTTGGTAGGTGCCAGAACCTCCAGGGGAGGGGGAGCTCACTCACTTTACCGATATCCAGGCACTGGTGATTTTTAACCATGTGGGCATTTCTTAGCAATAAGACCATTTTGTTCTGTTTTGTTTGTTTGTTTGTTTGTTTAGCCTCAAAGCAAATACTTTTAAAGATAGTGTTGAAAAGAATTACTGGGCTTTCTATTATTGTAGATATAAGTAAGACAGTTTTTAAACTGATACTATACTTAATTATTTAAGATGAATTCTGAGTCCAAGGAAATAGTGCCATTGCATATTGTTTATTTCATTTTGTTCTTACAAAAGCTGAAGTTGTTTTATAAAACCTACTGCATGCATGTGTGTGAAACATATGAACTAGAGTATGTGGCCCACAGCCACTCAGGTCAGAAGGAGTTAGGTCCAGATGTGAATAACAGGACAATTTGTTCTCTAAAGCTGTATCAGATAATTACTTATAAAATGTTTACTTGTTCCATCATTCTAGCATATTATGCACCGGACTTTATTATGAGAATTTGAAATTTTCCGTGCATGGTATTTGGATAGTTTCTGATATGGTAGCACTTATGGTTGGATGAAGAACACAGACTGAAAACTTATTTTGCACTTAGTACAGGTTAACAATCCCAACAGAGGATTTAGGAATGCATAAAACAGGGGTTCAAGTCACTCTAGAAACCAGAGGGCAATCCAAAGTACAAAAAAGAGTTGATGAAAGAAGCTGGAAGCCCATCCTGAAGAGGATGCTGACCACAAGAACCAAATGGTGGGAGGGACATGGCAGAAGTGTGGTAGTTCAGGGAACTGAGAGCCAGGATGTGGTGAGTGAGGGCAGTGGACGGTGGAGGTTCGCATGAAGAAGTGGCATGGGCCAGAATTGTCAAGACCCTTAAAACATGCCAGGGCATTTTAAAGGGCTAGGAGTAATGTGAGAGGCTAGGGAAACTGCTCAGTGGGCAGAGCTCTCACGGCAAAAGCACGAGGATCTGAATTCAGACTTGCAACACATAAACTTTTAAAAGGCCAGGGGCAGCAGCTGTACCTGTGACCTCAGCATTGGGAGGAGAGACAGGAGGACCCTTAGAGCTTCCTGGTCAGCTATTCTGGCCAACTCTGTGAGCTCCTGATAGACTTATAGATCTTGTCTCAAAACACAAGATGAAAAGCCAGCCAAATGGCTTGGTGCATAAGGGCGCTTACCACCAAGTCAAAAGACCCAAGTTAAATAAGCAAGACCCATATTATGAAATGACAGAACCAATCCTCCTAAGTTGTCTTCTGACTCTCCCACATACACCCACAATGGAAAACATGCATGTACATACACACACGCGCACACACACACACACACACACACAATGTGCACACATGCATGTACAAATAAATAACTATGCATGCCAACAAATGCCATATTTCTTTTTCAAATAGCAATGATCAAGTGGAGAGCCACTGGGGAAGAAATGTGATGTTGACCTCTGTCTGCACACATGAATGCATGTGCATGCATTAACTCTTATATGTGTGATACGCATATAACACACACACACACACACACACAATGCAAGTAAAGTGGCATCAGGTGATTTATGTAGGAATATGTGTTTCTTGTAATTCTTTGAACATGATGACTAGATGTCTTTGTTAAAAGTTTACACCATTTCTTCTCTAAACTGAAAATTTCCAGCTTAAACTGCCCCCCCATTGTCACACTCCCAAATCCACCTCTATTATTTAATAAATTTTACTTATAGAAGCTAATTTACTGGTAACTGGATGGGGAGGGAATAATATTTATGTCTAGAGCCAGAATAACAAGCTCTTCTTCTTTATAAGTACTGCTTTGGGGAGACACTTCCAGAGCTAAACGCTTTATTTAACTTAGACTTCTACAAGTGAGAGAAAGACCAAAGCACCTGGAGTTATTATTTTCTGCTGGGTGATGCCATCAAAATAACCGACTAAGCAACTGCCATGGGCAGCTTATACTCCTGGAGGCTGGAGGACCAGAAGTGTCAAGAGACTTGACATTTCCTTTAGCTAGTCTGTTGTCTATCTAGGTGGGGGACAGTGAATGTATACACAAAAAGACAGAAATTTGAGAGAGCCAAAATTAAGTGTAAGCAGAGAAATGCTGCAGGATTTTGAAGAAAAAGAAATCTTTTTCCTGACTTGATATGATGTAGAAATCCTTTCAGATCAGGTGCAACTAGAGCCAGGCAATGTGAGCTTTATACTGATGGAGATGCATGGGTGTAATTTCAGACATTCAAGTTGGTGAAAATACCACTAGGGAAAGACAGAGCTGAGGCACTAACATTGTGTGCTGAAGTTTCTGTGAATGTTTTTATGGGTAGACTGGAAGAATAATACAGGCTAATATAAATTTCAAAGCATTTTTAAGAAAATACAGAATCAATCAAAGTTGTTTAGCCCTGTTTTACAAATCTCTGCTTCCCAATGGCCTCCGTGAACTTCTTAATTTTGAGGGTTTTTTTTTTTTTTTTTAATCTTAAAAGCTGAGCCAGGTTGGGGGAAATGTGCTACATTTAGCCCATCTTCAGGCAAAGGCTGGCCATCGTTGGTTTTCTTATATCTCCTAGGTATCTTCATGACATTCCTTTAAAGAATAATAACATTTCAATGGAAAAACAAGTACAGACAAGAGTTTGGTAAATAAAACAGACTAGAAAAGCCACATAGAACTCACATGTTCTCGGTGATGGACTGGTAAAGAGACATGGTATATTGGCAGAAATACTCTACTGTGATCTAAGTAAGATATAGATAGATATAGCTATGGATATGGATGATACAGATATAGATATAGGTTAGTGAAAAGGAGACTGAATGACATGTTATTAGTCCACCAAGTAGGAACCATCTTATTTCTTAGGTTTAGTGAGAGCATAAGTTAAAGTTGTTGAAGACCATGACAACCCTGGGAACACGACAAACAGGAGACCCTGGTATTGACACATGTAGGAGACATCAGCGGCTAGTTGGCCTGAGAACAGTCTGATGATGAGTTCCATTATGAACAGGCCAGTTGTGATTCCAATAGCAATCCAGTGTAGGTTGTCCATAAGTCAGTTGTAGGCTTGTTGGTGAACAGCCTTGGATACATACACAAAAGGGGATCACTAAATGGACTCAAGAGGTTGTACATATGTGTGTGCATAATATGTGTACACATGCAACAATAATAAATAAAGAATATGTCACAAACTTTGGTGATGGTGATACCAGAGGAGTTGGGAGGACAGGTAGGAGAAATCCTGGTGGGGTTTTCATGTATAAAACTCTCAAAACATAAACTAATAATAATAGACATACTACAGAAATGCAAAACAGTTAGTAATTTTCTTATAATTGGTGAACTATACATTGCAATACCAAACAGCTCCATATGTATAATTCACACAGGTAACATGATATATTAACAAGAGAAATAAATAGCTACTGAGCATGAAAAAAAAAATCTTTTCAAGTCCAGGGAGAATAGAAAGATTTGGAGCTTATGCTGAGAGGAGTGGTGGCAATAACTAAAATAAATAAAATTAACCCTCTATAAGTGATGCTGTGGAGGAGAGATGCTTCCAGACAGATCATACACAGCAGGTTCCCCTGCTCAGGGAGTAAGATGGTGGTGAGAAAAGCAGTAGATGCCTGTGACCTTGCAGTTCTGTTGCTTCAGACATGCGAAGGCAGGACCAGCCTTAGTCACAACCACGAAGAAGAAGCAACCCCTGAGCCCTTCCTCCTTTTCTGTTCCTGGCATTTGGTCCCCATGTGAACACCATATCCTCTTTCACATAATTGCCACAGCCTTGTTCTGAGCAAGTGTTGCTATTAACCAACTATAAATTGGAAAACAAGACATTGTGTTGTTACACTCACTGTGTGTGCTGCTGAGAAGCCATTTCATAGAAAGATTATATCTAGAAGATGAGAAAATGTTAGCTTCTTGTGATGTTTCCAGTGGGTTGCTCATTGCTCTCGGTGGGAAGTGAACAGTCTTTAATATGATTTCCTAAGTCTCCACATGGTCTCTGCGTGAGATCTGCCTCTCCAGGTTTGATATGCACCATTAACTGTGACCTTCCTGTGCTGAGATCTTCCTAATTCCCTAAAAGAATCTAGGTCTTCCCTTTACATGGCTTACATTAATGTCTTCCTCCTCTGACCCTCACCAGATTTGTTGCTAGTCACGATTTCTCAGTTTAAAAGTCATTTCTCCCAGGACATTCTATTGCCAACCTAATTAAGGCTCAAGGCCCTCAACAGTCAGGCCCATGACATATCTTTTTATTATTTTTATTCATTTTTAGAAATAACTCTGATTATATTTGTTCCCCTACACACATCCAGATCTTTCCCACTCTCTTCCACCTCTTACATCCCAAATAACCCCTCTCTGCCTTTCACATACATGTGCACATACGCACATGTATTGCTAACTTTAGGTTCCATATGTGAGAGGATATACACAGCATATTTTTCAGTGCTACAATGCAACTATTTTGTGATTAACCATCATCTATTTCTGCTCAACATTTCCAAAGTACCTATAACAACACCTTGCAATTGCACAAACTACTCAGCGCAGGATATTTTTAATGAATTTAAGGAAATGTACTTTTAAGACTTTGGTGGGGACAATGTGAAGCCATAGGATCTGGTTTTGGATAAGTTTGCCTGCTATAAAATCTACCTATAAAGGATTCTTGACTGCTGTGGTTCTAAGACCATAACAGGAATTGACATCTACTAGAAGGCTTGCTAAAACACAGACAAGCAGTCATTCCTAGAGTCTCCTGCACTTTGGACTTGGAGCCATGAACTTATATTTTTTGGGTGGTCTCAGAGGATGTTGAGGCTTCAGACTAAGTATCATGTCTTAAGAACCATTGTTCCACGTTGTAGGTCACCTCATTGTTTAGATGGGGGAAAAATGGAGGAAAAGGAAGCAAAAGATGAGTTTGGGTAACTAAGCCTTAGGCATTTGTGTCACACTCCTTTGGAGTGTGACACAAAGCATAACTCAGTTTCTTTCTTGTTCACCATCATGGACTGATATAGTTGAATCTTTACCAGAAACCCAATCACCCTGGTTAGGTTGTTGCTTCCATGCAAAGCCACTTCCTCAACTCAGTCAACCCCGTTTCATCCTGTGAGCCCACAAGCTTCCTGAATCCTGTTTCTGACTCTTGTTTCATGTATGTAAGATGTGTTCATTCTCCAACAAGTCACATCATTTCATTCCCCAGAAGTCATTTCTATTCTATGCCATATTTCTCAATCCTACTGTTCCGTTCAGCTCCTTTTTACTTACTTTTCACGTTCTGGAGTCTAAACCCATGGACCTATGCATGCTAGAAATCCACATTTTTATGTCACTCTTATCAATGTTTCCCTGCCCACAACTGGTGAAATCTCATTTAAAATAAGTGGAAGGAGAAAAGGCTGCGTTAAGCTGGGCATGGTGACAGATGCTTGTAATTCTTCAGATGCTGGGTCAGGATATCCATGAGTTCAGTGACATCCTGAACTTCATGGAAAAATCCCTGCCTCAAAAACCAAAGGGAAGAAATAGGACACTAACTGTCTAAGTACCAAATCCAGGTATACAGATAGCTTCTGGGACTTCAGACACTCAAACAATGTGGCTGTCTTCTTGCCTGTATGTTGTCATTTTTTTTTTCTAACTAGAGACAGATTTCCTGTACATTATAAATGGGGTAAACAGAATCTACTTTGGGTTTACAAGTCATTAGCAGGGATCTGAAAGAGAAAAGAAATGCTCCCAACTCCTTGAAAATAAATCTCATGTAAGAAATATAATTATGCCAGGCCTGGATCACATGTATCCTAGAGTCAGTCATCTCAGGTATATGGGGATAAAGCACTTGGGTAGGAATGCTATATTTAAAATGGAGTTACTAGCAACTTCTGAGATATTATTGATTGGTAAAAGGATATTTGAACAGAAAAAAAGGTAGCAGCATCAGTAGAAATGGAAAATAATTAGAAAAAAGAAAAAGAAAAAACAAACTAGAAGACAATGATAGTGCTAGCTTTCAGCATCATTGACTGTGCTTCTTCTTTATCTTTATTGTCCTCTGCAAATGAGGCAATTTTCACCTCATTTTCATCCTGCTCCCTGAAGCCTTTCCAAGCTAGCTTGACCCACAATGTTCTTTTCTTTCTTGCAATTCCTATGTGAATATGGCATACCTAGTACTCAATTATCTTAATTTTATGTGCATTTATTCTCTGTTCTCCCTGCAGTCTTTGAAGAGTCTTGCTTCCATTTTATGCCCTCTAATACTTACAACTGTTGCATTGCTCAAGAACTTTTGAAATGGCTTTCATAATCAGCGACGTCTAAGAGGAGAGGCTTTCTCAAACCATGGGGAGTAATACGAACTAGGTGCACAGTGTAAAACAAATCATGAATACCAAATTCCTTCCCTTGATTTTTTTAAAAGGAAGAGCTAAAGGTTGGTGATAATTCCCAGAAATGTCCTGGTTTACCTGAGTTGTCTGGAGCCACAAGATATTATGCTGAAATCTTCCTATGTGTTATGCATGTTCTCTTTTTTTTTTTTCATTTTATTTTATTTTATTAATTTATTCTTGTTACATCTCAATGTTTATCCCATCCCTTGTATCCTCCCATTCTTCCCCTCCCCTATGACTGTTCCTGAGGGGGATTACCTCCCCCTGTATATGCTCATAGGGTATCAAGTCTCTTCTTGGCAACCTGTTGTCCTTCCTCTGAGTGCCACCAGGTCTCCCCCTCCAGGGGACATGGTCAAATGTGAGGCACCAGAGTACGTGAGGAAGTCATATCCCACTCTCCACTCAACTATGGAGATTGTTCTGACCATTGGCTAGATCTGGGTAGGGGTTTAAAGTTTACCGCCTGTATTGTCCTTGGCTGGTGCCTTAGTTTGAGCGGGACCCCTGGGCCTAAATCTGCCTATCATAATGTTCTAGTTGTAGGTTTCTAGCATGTTCTCATATTTACTAAGATGTCTCAGAGGCAGGCATGGGGGCCTACACTTTAATCCCAGTGCTTGGCAAGCAGAGGCAAGCAGACTGATCTGTGTGAGCTTAAGTCCAGACTAGCCTGCAGAACAAGTTCCAGACCAGCTAAGCCTACATGGTGAGATCCTGTCTCAAACACACAGTCAAAAAGTAACAAAGGAATTTTTAGAGCAACCAGACTATGGCTTTTGGGGAAAAATTAAATTGTAAAATTAATCTAAATAACTTCTGAGTGTTGAGCCTGAGAGTCTATAAGAATTGTATTTAAAATTGATCCTCATACCCAGTTATTAGATATTTAGACAGATCTTACAAAGAATTTGTAAAGTGCTGGTTGATGAGATGGCCCAGTGGGCACAGGCACTTGCATCCAGGCCTGACTTCCTGAGTTCAGTCCCCAGGAACCACATGGTAGAAAGAGAGAACTAAATGACACACACATACACACACATACACCAAATAAAAATACAATTTAAAATTTTAAATGTGACTAAAGTGTAAGCATTAATTAAGATAGATCAGATAGGTATAACTTTTTTTGCATTCCAAGTTAAAGGTGACAACATAGATATGAATATGTATAAATCTACAGAGCTTGGAAGTTTTATTTGGTAACTTTTTAAGTTCTTACCAAACTAAGGCCCTTGGATAAACATCCAATGAAATTTGAATTTGAGACAAGAAATAAAGAAGTGTTCATTTGGACATGCCCATACTGTGAAAGTATTCATTGGTTCTCTGAACTTCAAATTCAGGTGGACATCCTAGGTATTTTTTGTTAAGGGTAGCAAGGATAAATATGGCAAAACAAATAATATTGTTGAAATTATGTCAGGGTTCATGGCTAAAAACATGAAGACTATTGCATGTGTGAAGTATAATTTGCCTCTATAATAACTCATTCAAGTACAAACACAGCCAAGGAAAACAGCGGATCATAAGCCTAAAGGAGTGGCATCACATAACTTTTGATACTTACATACAATTTTACATATGTGTAGCTATGTGTTAGGTAGAGATATAAAAGCTAGCGCAAATGGGATGCAGATAAGATTTACAAAGTAAAATAACACTTTAGTGAGTAGTTTTGCACTAGTCAATTAAATAAGATATAAGCTTTTTATGCATCTTGCATGTATGTGTGTGTGTGTGTGTGTGTGTGTGTGTGTGTGTGTGTGTGTGTGTGTGTGTTTATGTTTACATGCTACATGGGGCACATGAGGTAGTCAGAGAACAAATTGCATGAGTCTTTTATTTTCTTCCTCTATATGGGTCCTGAAGTTCAAATTCAAGTTTTCGGGATTGACAGTAAGTGCTATTACAGACTGAGCCATATCACTGGCTCTATAAGATTTCTTTATCTTAACTATTTAAACAGTTATCAATCATTAGAAATATTCATTGATGATTCACCCATCACCCAGCTGGCCCTCCATCTATCTGCTCAGTGAAGACCCTTGAAACATCAGCATGTTTCTGCACTTTCTTGAAATGTTATCTTCTGTGGTACTTCTTTCCTCTTTGTTTTTGTTTTTGTTTTTGTTTTGTTTTGTTGGGTTTGGGAGGGGGACAAGATTTCACTGTGTAGCCTTTACTGTCTTGGACTTACTTTGTCAATCAGGCTGGCCTCTAACTCACAAGAGATCTGTCTTCCTCTGCCTCCCTAAGTAGTGGGATTAAAGGCATGTGCTACCAAGCCCATCTCTTTTTCTCTTTCTTAATCTCTAGTTCTGGCACAGTTCTTGAAGTTGGGCTCTTTGTATTTTTCAGCTGTTGATTCTGTGTTTGTATTGGGTTAGTGGCTGGACTTTGTTCTTTTCTTCCTACAAGTGAAACTGTCTATTATTTTCAAAATTCTTCCCATGATTGTCCCAGTTACTATCAATTGCTTTGACAGACACCATGACCAAAGCAGCTTACAGAGGAAACATTTTACTTGAGGCTCATAGTTTCACAAGGTGAATCCATGAGCATCATGACAAGATCAGGGGCAGGAGGCAAGCAAGCAAAACATTGGAGCAGTGGCAGAGAGCTCACATCTTATGACACAAACAGAAGACAAAGAAAGAGGGGTGAAGTTGGGAACGGCATGGGCCTTTGAACCCTCAAAAGCACCTTCCTCACAGAGACACCTACTAATCCTTCCCAAACAGTTCCACCAACTGGGAACCAAGTATTTAAACATCTGAGTGTATGGAGACTACTCTCATCCAAACCACAGTGGATAAAACGTACATTGTTCCACCTGTAGTGTTGAGACTTGAGAGGCTATTCTATGTGATGCAACATTCACCTCTAAGAGACAGTGAGTGCTTAAGAAAACTCAAAGGTTTGCCCTCTTCCTTATGTTATGGCCTTTGTTCTACTGAGTCTTTGAGGAATTAAGAGCATCCTGTATCCAATACATCTTAATAGCAGCTAAAAGAGGTGTGGTGGTGCACGCTTGATATCCTAGCAGCTGAGAGGTGGAAGCAGAAGCATCAAACACTTCAAGGCTAACTCCAGCTACCTAGAGCATTTGAGGCCAAGTACAACTACATATCGTCCTGCTTCAAACAAACAAATAGATCAAACACCCACTGAGTTGGTAGAAGCTACAGATCGAAGCAAATAGTGTTGACGACCTTCCAGAGGCACAATACATGGGAGAGTACCCAAAAGAGGCAGAAGCATCCCTTTAAATTCTCTCTACCTAGCTTGGCTAAACTTAGAGGGAAAGCGGCCTCTCCTTGCTGATGTCATCACATGAGAAGAAGAACCTGTGCATAGCACATGAGTGCATTCCCTGAACAACCTGTGCATAGCACATGAGTGCATTCCCTGAACTGCAGCACATGAGACTTGATCTCTTCCTTGGAATAAACGGTGGCATTCATCGCAGTCTCTGGTGCACAACTCGGATACATAGCATGCTTCTTATTTCACAAAGTAAAGATTTCTCCACAGACAGAGGGAAAAAAACATTTATAATGCTACATTTTAATGCTATAAATATTTTGTGTTATTTATCTCACTCTGTCATCATTTATCCAATGCTGAAACAATGAAGATACTGAAATAAGTAAGACACAAAGATATAAATCAAAAGGATTATTAAAATGGCATTCAATATGCTCATATATATACATATATGTATTTATTTAAAGGTATGCCTTGATCTTTTTATAATACTTTTATTCTTTGAGACTTGCATACATATGTACAATGAAATATGATCATAGCTACCTGCCTCTCCCACTGTCTCTCCTACACATCCCCCTTGCAACCTCACCTCTGTGATAACCCACTAAATCCAGTTAGTATTGTATGAGTAGGGGGCCATTCTTTGCATCAGAGGTATAGCTTGTTCTTTGCTGGGGTTTTCTTGTTACTATTTTATAATTGTTCACAATTTTAGAGGTAATTTTCGCAAGAATAGAATGGTGATTTCATCAATAATGCTGATTATATCTTGACCAGTAAATTATTTCATATGATCAGAACATCGAGCACTGATTAATTGCTTTCTAATCTGGCTAAACGGGTTCTGCAAATTTTAGAAAATGTATGCATTCTATAGGCCAGCTATTTATGCTGTGCTTTTAGAAAAGAGTAAACAGCCAGGTGGAGGTGGCACACACTTTTAATCCCAGGACGTGGGAAACAGAGGCTGGTGGATCTCTGTAAGTTCAAGGCCAGTCTGGTGTACAGAGTAAATTCCAGGACAGCCAGGGCTACCCAAAGAAACCCTGTCTCAGAAGGAAAGAAACAAACAAGCGAACAACTAAACAAAGAAACAAAGAAAGAGAGACAAAACAAAAGTAGGTCATTTTCCTTCCAAAACCATGCAGAAGTAGGTTTCAATAATCTCAGAAAGCCTCAGGCAAAAGTAAATATAAGATGCTTTTTGAGATATGTCAGCCAGACTTCGTGAAGTAGGCTTGGATAACACTTATTTTCTTTTTTGTAATTTTTAAGTTTGGTAAATAATATGTAGAGGCAGTTTATCTACTTGCTTAACTTAAAAACAGTATATATTCAGGATTATAGCTGTTTTCAAATGTACATTTTCTTTGCTGGATATTTATTTATTTATTTATTTATTTATTTATTTATTGTCTTTCACTACAGAGTTTTCTCTGTGTAGCCTTGGCTGTACTAGACTTGCTTTGTAGACCAGACTGGACTTGAGCTCGTAGAGATCCACCTGCCTCTGCCTTTCAAGTGCTGGGATTATGCCATATTTGACAATACAAAAACTCTCCTAAATAAATATTTTTTAAAAGCCTCTCTCTCCCACATAGCCATTGCTAACGTGGTCATGTGCTTTGCATTTAGATATATTATATATTTATGCAGACAGAAAATGAACATTGTTGAAACCTGGTCAATGAAACAGCACTTTTGCCACTAAATCATTTAGTCTGTGATTTTATCACTAGCTTAAACATTTCAATTTAATTACCACATTTGGGTTTTCCTCTTCCTTAGAATCATTGCAGAATATTTGGATTCATATCAAATCTTCTGTAATAATCCTCAGGCTTGAGTAAATCTAAACATTAGTATTTAATTTAGTCCTATAAGAAGGCCACTTCAGCCGCTCAGTGGTTTCCTTTTGTTCCGTTTACTTGGATAGTCTGTAGGAGCCAGTGCTCTCCATCCTAGCTGCAGGAAGAAGCATCCTAGGAGGAGACTCATAATTCATCTTGACTCTCTGACAGGTCCAGGTGTAGAATGGAAAAGGCCACAGCACAGATGTCTCTATCTCTTAGGTAGATTTTACTGAGGACAGTTTGCTGAGACCTTGCTTGTTTCTGGAGATGGTCGTTTTCTTGCTGTTGTTCTGGCCCTACAGACAGAATTCAGGACCTTGCTCAGGTTGGACAATGTTCTGCCACTGAGGTGTATGCCTAGCTCCTTAAAATTATATTTTATTTACTACATAGTATTGTGAAATTTTGTCTCTCCCTTTCAGCTTTTTTAGCAAGTGATAACCAAAACCCCTAACTCTATTACTTCCATTTTATACCTAGGTGAGCAACTCTTTCAGGAAGGAACCAAATTAAAATGTTTACCATACTCTAAGATGGGGTCAATGGAGAAAACAAAAATAATGAATGAAAAGAAAACAATGAACTACAAGTTATATACACCATAAAATTCACCCCGCGTATCTCACTTCTAGTCAGGGTTGTAAGGCCTCACAGTCTACCAGATTAAACTAGAAGTGACCTGAACCAGCATTTTACAAACAGCCCTCAACCTGAGCTGCCTGGTAGAGACACCTGAGATGTTGAAAGAAAAAAAAAAAAAAAAAAAAAAAAAAAACAAAAAGATTCATTGCCTGATCGCTCTGAAGGTCTCAGTGTGAGAGCATTTTTAAGAATGTGCTGGATGATTCTAAAATAAAACTTACCCTAATCCTGGCCAAATATATATAGATACGCATACGTACATGTATGTATGAAGGAGGAGGGAAGGGAGAAAGAGAAAAGAGGTGGAGGAAGAGAAAAGAGAAGTGGAGAGAGAGCTTTAAAAAATTATGAAAAAAAAAAAAACTTTACGAGGTAGTCCTCTTGGCTTTGTGATGTAATCTAAACACCTAATAACAGAGCCAGGTGGTGAACAATAAGTGAAAATTGTTTCCTCCTCTCTCTTGGGGCTATCTAAAATGTGAGATAGCGGTTACAAAGTGAGCAGCTTTATTGTAAAAATAGGAAAAAAAAAAAAGATTACTTTTAGCTCTTGGATTAAACTTCAGATTTTTCATCCAGTTGGCATAGAAATATAACTCCCTTTTAAATGAAGCTTTCAGGGAAACATGAAGTCATAACTCAAAAGATAAGTCACCACATCTGTACATCTGGAAATTTGCTAAATAAACAAATCAATGGGTCCCAACCTGTGATCACTGGATCAGAAGGTCTGGGAACTGGATCAAAATGCCTGGGTTTTAGCTAGTCCTCTGTGTGTGTGTCTATCTAGTGGACACTAAGGTCTAAAAGTAGTAGCATGTACAGATAAGAAGCCAAGAAGTGATATATCCACACTTCAGTGAGATGACTATCAGGCAGATGCTTTACAATGTAAGAGAAAGGAGACTATATGGGTGTGTGCATGAGAGACAGCAAAGCACAATGCCAAATATAGAGACAGCCTAAGTTTACAGTGTCTTACCATCAAGTTCTGCCCAGTAACTAAAAGCAATGGCTGTACACATTTTCGAAGTCTCTGGAACCACGTTGGCAAACAACTCAAGAAATGGTAACACATTCCTGGTAATTTGCAGTATCTGGTGTCTAATTGGGGCATTGAAATTCCTCTTATCTGTGTATTTGCATCTATTTTAAGAAGCTGCTACAGTGATGAGCTTCCACACTACTCTCCTGTCTCTTTCCTACTCCTGCTGAGCCTCTTTCTTTCTCCTTAGTCTACTCATTTTTTTTATGGCCCAATGAGTTTAATTAGGATTGTTTACAGTGGTATGGGTAAGGGTTATTTACAAGTAAACGAGTCTTCTCTTACCTTCACCGCTAACCGCCTACAGATGCTCAGGGAGGGGTCAGCTCTCCCAAGTGTTCCCTCTTCCATGGTGAGATGTTGCCAGGCCCAGTTTTGGGCTGGTATTGTACAGATAATCACTACTGCTATGAACGCATGAATACAATAATCATGCAGTGCTCAGAAGACAGCATCCCACAACATGCCAACTCTTTCTATTCTTTCAGTTCCCTCTCTGCAATGTTCTCTGAGCTTTAAGGGTGTGTGTGTGTATGTGTGTGTGTGTGTGTGTGTGTGTGTGTCCCATGTTGCCGCTGAGCATTCAGATAGCCATTTCTTTTCTGTATTTAATCAGCTGTGAGACTGTGGTAATATCACCCACTTCAAAAAGAAGTTTCTGTGACCAAAACTGACTGTAGTAATATATGTAAATAAACATAAATATGTTATGGCTCCAATATGTCCACTTAGTAAAGTAAACCATATATAAGCCCCCACTAAGACCTGTGGCCTACCCAGGCACAAGCTTTTGAGTAAGTTTACACTCTGAAAAGTGAGTTTCACCATGTGAAACAGGACTTAAATCCAATCAGAAAGTTGTTGGTTAATCTCAATAAGTATGCCACTATTGCACATATGAGTATGTTTTGCCTGGCTGATCATAGCATTCCAGTACAAAGCTGAGTAAGACTGCTGATGACAGTACAATTCTCCTCCAACAGCATGGATAACATCTTCATGCACTTCGAAAACTAACCAGAATGGAGGAATCTTCCAGCATAGTGCCAACTTGATTTCTTTTTTTTTTTTTTTTTTTTTTGGTTTTTTTTTTTTTTTTTTTTTTTTTTTTGTTAATTTATTCTTGTTACATCTCAATGTTTATCCCATCCCTTGTATCCTCCCATTCCTCCCCCCCCATTTTCCCATTATTCCCCTCCTCTATGACTGTTCCTGAGGGGATTACGTCCCCCTATATATTCTCATAGGGTATCAAGTCTCTTCTTGGCTACTTGCTGTCCTTCCTCTGAGTGCACCAGGTCTCCCCCTCCAGGGGACATGGTCAAATGTGAGGCACCAGAGTATGTGAGAAAGTCGTATCACACTCTCCACTCAACTGTGGAGAATATTCTGACCATTGGCTAGATCTGGGAAGGGGTTTAAAGTTTACCTCCTGTATTGTCCTTGGCTGGTGCCTTAGTTTGAGCGGGACCCCTGGGCCCAAATCTGCCTATCATATTGTTCTACTTGTAGATTTCTAGGACCCTCTGGATCCTTTTATTTTGCTGTTCTCCCATGCGTCTCTCATTTAGAGTCCCAATAGGATGCCTTCCCCTCTGTCCCAGTTTCCTGGTAAGTGAAGGCTTTCGTGGGACATGCCCTTGGGCTAGTATGCAGATATAAGTGAGTATATACCATTTGATTCTTCTGCTTCTGGGTTAACTCACTCATTATGATCATTTCTAGCTCAATCCATTTATCCACAAATTTCGGGAATTCCTTGTTTTTAATAGCTGAGTAGTATTCCATAGTGTATATGTACCACAGTTTCTTTATCCACTCTTCTACTGAGGGACACTTAGGCTGTTTCCATGTTCTGGCTATTATGAATAAGGCTGCTATGAACATGGTTGAGCAAATTTTCTTGTTGTGTGCTGGAGCATCTTCTGGGTATATTCCAAGGAGTGGAATAGCTGGTCTTGAGGAAGCCCCTATCCCATTTTTCTGAGAAGTAGCACAGATAGATTTCCAAAGTGGCTGTACTAGTTTGCATTCCCACCAGCAATGAAGGAGTGTTCCTCTCTCCCCACATCCTCGCCAGCATGTTGGTGTCGCTTGAATTTTTGATCTTAGCCATTCTGATGGGTGTAAGATGGAATCTCAGAGTGTTTTGATTTGCATTTCCCTGATGACTAAGGAGGTTGAGCATTTCTTAAGTGTTTCTCAGCCATTTGATACTCCTCTGTTGAGAATTCTCTGTTTAGTTCCAAGCCCCATTTCTCAATTGGGTTATTCGGTTTGGTGGTGTTTAATTTCTGAGTTCTTTATATATTTGGATATTAGACCTTTGTCAGATGTAGGGTTGGTGTGAAGATTTTTTCCCAGTCTGTAGGCTGTCGCTTTGTTCTCTTGACAGTGTCTCCTGCCTTACAGAAGCTTCTCAGCCTCATGAGGTCCCATTTATTAATGGTTGACATTAAGGCCTGGGCCGTTGGTGTTCTGTTCAGGAAGTTGTCTCCTGTGCCAATATGTTCCAGGCCTCTTCCACTTTTTCTTCTAAGTGCGTTAGTGTCTCTGGTTTTATGTTGAGGTCTTTAATCCACTTGGATTTGAGTTTTTGTGCAAGGTGACAATATGGGTCCAGTTTCATTTTTTTACACATAGACCTCCAGTTAGACCAGCACCATTTGTTGAGATGCTATCCTTTTCCATTGAATGGATTTGGCTTCTTTGTCAAAAATCAAGTGACCATAGTGTGTGGATTCATATCTGGGTCTTCGATTCGATTCCACTGATCAACCAGCCTGTTGCTGTGCCAGTACCATGCTGTTTTAAGTACTATTGCTTTATAGTACAGTTTGAGATCAGGTATGGAGATTCCTCCGGAGCATCTTTTATTGTACAAGATTGTTTTAGCTATTCTGGGTTTTTTGTTTTTCCATATGAAGTTCAGAATTGAAACTTTCAATGTCTTTAAAAATTGTGTAGTTATTTTGATAGGGATTGCATTGAATCTGTAGATTGCTTTTGGTAGGATGGCCATTTTTACTATGTAATTCTCCCGATCCATGAGCAAGGAAGATCACGCCATCTTCTCAGGTCATCTTCAATCTCTTTCTTCAGAGTTTTGAAATTTTTTTCATACAAGTCCTTCACTTGCTTAGTTAGGGTAACTCCTAGATATTTTATATTGCTTGTGGCTAATGTGAAGGGTGTGGTTTTCCTAATTTCTTCCTCTGCAAGTTGTCATTTGTGTATAGGAAGGCTACAGACTTTTTGAGTTAATTTTATATCCAGCCAATTTGCTGAAGGTGTTTATCAGCTTTAGGAGTTCTCTGGTGGAGTTTTGAGGGTCACTTATGTACACTATCATATCATCTGCAAAGAGGGATAATTTGACTTCCTCCTTTCCCATTTGGATCCCCTTGATCTCCTTTTGTTGTCTTATTGCTCTGGCTAGAACTTCGAGTACTATATTGAAGAGATATGGAGAGAGTGGGCAGCCTTGCCTTGTTCCCGATTTGAGAGGAATTTCCTTGAGTATCTCACCATTTACTTTGATTTTGGCTATTGGCTTGCTGTATATAGCCTTTATTATGTTGAGGAAGTGCCTTGTATCCCCGATCTCTCTAAAACTTTAAACATGAATGGGTGTTGAATTTATCAAATGCTTTCTCTGCATCCAAGGAGATAATCATGTGGTTTTTTATTTTCAGTTTGTTTATATGATGGATTACATTGATGGATTTCCGTATATTAAACCATCCCTGCATGCCTGGAATGAAGCCTACTGGTCATGATGAATGATATCTTTGATGTGCTCCTGTATTCGTTTTGCAAGTATTTTATTTAGTATTTTTGCATCTATGTTCATAAGAGAAATTGGTCTGAAATTCTCTTCTTTTTGAGTCTTGTGAGGTTTAGGTATCAATGAGACTATGGCCTCATAGAATGAATTGGTAATTTTCCATCCATTTCTATCTTTTGGAGTAGCTTGAAGAGTATCGGTATTAGCTCGCCCTTAAAGGTCTGGTAGAATTCTGCACTGAAACCATCTGGCCCTGGGCTTTTTTTGGTTGGGAGACCATCGATGATGCTTCTATTTCTGTAGGGGAAATGGGACTATTTAATTGTTTATCTGTTCTTCACTCAACTTTGGCAAGTGAACTTGATCAAGAAAATCGTCCATTTCCCTTAGATTTTCAAATTTTGTGGCGTATATGCCTTCAAAGTAGGATCTTATGATTCTTTGAATTTCTTCAGTGTCTGTTGTTATGTCTCCTTTTCATTTCTGATTTTGTGATTTCAATACTGTCTCTCTGCCTTTTAGTTAGTTTGGCTAATGGTCTGTCTATCGTGTTGATTTCTCAAAGAACCAGCTTTTGGTTTTGTTGATTCTTTGGACTGTTTTCTTAGTTTCTAATTTGTTTAATTTCAGCCCTGAGTTTGATTAATTTCCAGGCGTCTACTCCTCTTGGTGTTTCTGCTTCTTTTTTTTTCTAGGGCTTCCAGTTGTGTTGTTAAGATGCTTATGTGCGATGTTTCCAATTTCTTTTTAAAGGCACTTAGTGCTATGAATTTTCCTCTTAGCACTGCTTTCAATGTATCCCACAAATTGGGTATGTTGTTTTCTTCATTTCATTGAATTTCAGAAACTCCTTGATTTCTTTCTTTATTTCTTCCCTGACCCAGGTGTCATTTAGCAGAGAGTTGTTAGTTTCCACAACGTGTGTAGGCTTTTTGTTATTTCTGTTTGTTGTTGAATTGCAGCCTAAGAGCATGGTGATCTGATAGGATACAAGGTATTATTTCAATCCTATTGTATCTGTTGAGGCTTGCTTTGTGACCTACGATGTGATCAATTTTGGAGAAGAGGTTCCATGGGGTGCAGAGAAGAAGGTGTATTCTTTCTTGTTTGGGTGAAAGGTTCTATAGATATCTGTTAGATCCATTTGACCCATGGCATTGGTTAATGATGTTATTTCTCGGCTTAGTTTCTGTTTCAATGACTTATCCTTCAGTGAGAGTGGGGTGTTGAAGTCTCCCACTATTATTGTGTGGGGATCGATGTGTGGTTTAAGCTTTTTTAGGAGATCTTTTACATATGTGGGTGCCCTTGTATTGGGAGCATAGATGTTCAGAATTGTGATGTCATCTTGGTTGACTTTACCTTTGATGAGTATGAAGTGTCCTTCCTCATCCCTTTTGATTAATTTGGTTGAAAGTCTATTTTGTCGATACTAAAATGGCTACACCTGCTTGCTTCTTGTGACCATTTGCTTGGAATATTTTTTTCCAACCTTTTTACCCTGAGGTAATGCCTTTCATTATGGTGAGATGTGTTTCTTGGATGCAGAAGAATTGTTGGGTCTTGTTTATGTACCCATCGGTTAGTCTGTGTCTTTTATTGGAGAATTGAGGCCATTGATGTTGAGAGATATTAATGACCAGTGACTGTTAAGAGTCTTAATTTTGATGTTGTTTCCAGTCGAGCGTTTGTGTAGTTGTGTTTTTGCCATGGGATAGTTATCTATTTCCTGGGTAGTTTTGGTTGTAGCTTGACCCTTTGGGATGGAGTTTTCCTTCTAGTACCTTCTGTAAAGCTGGGTTTGTGGATAGGTACTGTTTGAATTTGTTTTTGTCATGGAATATTTTGTTTTCTCCATCAATGGTTATTGATAATTTTGCTGGGTAAAGTAGTCTGGCCTGGCATCTGTGTTCTCTTAGGGTTTGCAGGATCTCTGTCCAGGGCCCTTCTGGCTTTTATGGTCTCTGCTGAGAAGTCAGGTGTAATTCTGATAGGTTTACCATTAAATGTTATTTGGCCCTTTTCCCTTGCAAGCTTTTAATATTTTTTCTTTGTTCTGCATGTTTTGTGTTTTGATTATTATGTGGCGGGCAGTTTTTCTTTTCTGGTCAATTCTATTTGGTGTTCTGTAGGCCTCTTGTATGTTTATAGGCATCTCTTCTTTAGATTGGGGAAATTTTCTTCTATGATTTTGTTGAGAATAGTTTCTGGGCCCTGGAGTCTGATGTCTTCTCTTTCTTCAATGCCTATTATCCGCAAATTTCTTCTTTTCATGGTGTCCTTAATTTCTTGGATGTTTGTGTCAGGAGTTTTCCAGATTTGGCATTTTCTTTAATGGTTGATTCAATATCTGTGATTGTATCTTCTAGCCCTGAGATTCGTTCTTCCATCTCTTGGATTCTGTTAGAAAAGCTCACCTCTGTGTTGCTCGCCTTCTTCTCTGAGGTCTCACGTTCTCGTTTTTCTTCTGTCTGTGTGTTTATCATTAAATCCATTTTCATTTTCAGATCTTGAACTGATTTTTTGATTTCTTTCATCTGATTTTTTGTATATTCCTGAGTTTCTTCCATTGCCTCTTATAGGTCTCAGAGCTTGAACCGTTTTTAGTTATTTCTTTCATCTGGTTGTTTGCATTTTCCTGCAATTTTTCAGTTCCACTCTATGTGCTTCTTTATGTCTCTCACTGTTTGTCTGCGTCTTCCTGCATTGATTACGAATTTTATTTGTTTCCTCCATTATCATCCTCATTACTAAGGATTTGAGGTCATTTTCTTGTATTCCGTTGTATTTGAGTTCTCTGGGTGGTTTTCTTTGGGATAGCTGGAAACTGGAGCGCCATGTTGTTTTGGGGTTTTTTTGCGTATGCTTTTTCGTTGTCCTTTAGACATCTTGCCGTCTTTGTTTTTGTTGGGTAGCTTCCAGAGTTGAATGGAGGGTGTCTGATGATAGATTCACTTGTTTTCTTACGATTTCCCTAGGCTGCGAGCTCAAAGCTTCACTGGTGTGGATGTTAGGAGGTTAGCCCTGTTGTTCTGGTCTCTCACAGCCAGTGATCCTCAGTCCCTCTCTGCTGTGGATCCTGCAATGTTCTGGGTCTCTGAATGAGCGTTGGGTCAGGCCAAGGTATCCACAGCCTTCTGTGTTCCCTGCCAAGTCCAGCCAGGAGCACTGGGACCGAACCACGGGCAGAACTCAGCTAGATTCTCAGGGCCAGAAACCGTCTGCCAAGCTCAGCTAGGGATTTTGGGCCCAAAATGCACACAGGGCCCAGCCAGAATTTTTGGGCTGGGACTACGCACCAAGCTCCACTTAGGGCCTTTTGGCCCAAAGTGCGTGCTGTGTGGTCAGTTATTGACTCAGGCCCGAACTGACCACCAATCTCAGCCAGGAATTCTGGATTCAAACTGTACACTGTGTCCAACCAGAGTCTTAGAGCTGGTGGAACCGAGAGCTCTGTCCAGCCTGTGCCACAGCAGGAGAACTGCGGCTGCTCTGAGTTAGCGCCAGTGGTGGAACAAGTGCTCCGCCCGGACTGTGTCCCCGCAGGGAGCTGCCGCTGAGCTGAGGTGGGGCCTAGGATGGAACCGAGCAACTCACCAAGCCTGCGCAACAGCAGGAGAACTGCGCTGCTCTGAGTTAGCGCCAGTGGTGGGACAAGTGCTCCGCCCAGACTGTGTCCCCGCAGGGGAGCTGCCGCTGAGCTGAGGTGGTGCCTAGGATGGAAACCGGCACGTCACCAAGCCTGCGCCACAGCAGGAGAACTGCGGCTGCTCTGGCTGTTAGCGCCAGTGGTGGACAAGTGCTCCGCCCAGACTGTGTCCCCCGCAGGGGAGCTGCCGCTGAGCTGAGGTGGTGCCTAGGATGGAACAGAGCACGTCACCAAGCCTGCGCCACAGCAGGAGAATGTGGCTGCTCTGAGTTAGCGCCAGTGTGGGACAGTGCTCCGCCCAGACCTGTGTCCCGCAGGGGAGCTGCCGCTGAGCTGAGGTGGTGCCTAGGATGGACCCGAGCACGTCACCAAGCCTGCGCCACAGCAGGAGAACGGTGGCTGCTCTGAGTTAGCGCCAGTGGTGGAAACAAGTGCTCCGCCCGGAATGTTGTCCCCGCAGGGGACGCTGCCGCTGAGATGAGGTAGTGCCTAGGATGGAACCGAGCACATCACCAAAGCCTGCGCCACAGCAGGAGACTGCGGCTGCTCTGAGTTTAGCGCCTGTGGTAACCCAAGTGCTACGCCCAGACTGTGTCACGCAGGGGAGCTGCGCTGAGCTGAGGTAGTGCCCAGTGTGGAGCAGCAAGCTCAACTAATGCCTGCGCCACAGCCGGGGAGATATGGCCACGCTGAGTTAGTGCCTCAGGGCAGAATTGTTTGCTGGCCGGGCCAATACCAGGGACTCTGGGGGCCGAACTGTCCGCCGAGTCCAATCTGGGTCCAAAGGCTCCACGCGACCCCAAATCCTTGCCCCGAGTCCCCTCTCCCGCAGCAATTCCCACCAGCCACCACACCAATCGCCTCCACCGGAAGGCTATGAGCTGCAACACCTCAGCCGCCGCTGCTGGTGCCGCTGGTGCTGCGCCTCTACCGCTGCCGCTCCGATCAGAGAAAAACCACGCTCCTCCCTGTGTCAGGGGCACGCGAGGTCTCCGCACCTGGTCCCCTCCGAACCGTGGAGCACTCCCGTGCAGTGATTTTCGGACCTCGGTGTTCCTGGCTCAGAAATCTGTGCAATTCCCTGAATTGTTCACTGGAGCCTCCAAACGCGGTCCACACTGCTCGCCGCCATCTTGGATCCTCCCCAACTTGATTTCTTATATCCCACAATGCATGTGGTATCTCCAGCAGAAGAGTCTCACCATCTAGCTCTGGTGGGTAAACATGAGCAATGGCAACAGCCTCCAATGTCTTAGAACTTCAGGCAACTCCCTAACCTATAAATCACAAGATAGTTGTCCATTCCTGGACCTTCCATTTTCATTAAATTACCTATAGCCTCTGACAGTAGCATTATTCATCCACATAGAGTGTGGATTTTAGTTTATGTTTTCACTAACTAAAAATCACAAGGTTTTCTTATGTTTTATCACGTGTCCTTTGGCTGACTTCCACAGCCTCTCCCCTCCTCTCTCTGACCCTTATCCCTGATTTAACCTTTCCACGTGTAGTATTCCCTTCCACTTCTATATCGCATGTATTCTACTATCTTCCCTGCCTTCTCCACTGAGCCCCACTTCCTGTCTCCTGAGCCCTTTTCTGGTCTCTTTGTCACTTCCATTTGTTTATAGAATGCTTCAATATTCCAGCTGAGTAAAGTTAGAGGCTGGTGTGTACAGGTAGTGTGGGGAGTACGTACAGGGTGTGTGTGTGTGTGTGTGTGTGTGTGTGTGTGTGTCTGTGTGTCTGTGTGTCTGTGTCTGTGTGGTGTGGAGGGGGGTGTTTGTTTGTGTGGTATGTGGGTACCAGCACTAACCGAAGAAAATACGAGGCACTCTCTCATCTCACTTATTTCTCAGCACAAAATCCCATTATGATCCTACTCACACGGTTATATTTACTTTGAAATTGTCCGCACATTGTACCTGATGAGCTGGTGGATCTTATTTCTAGGCATTCTGTAAAATAGTCTTCCATCCCCAGAGCGTCCTAACAACACTCCTGTTCCCCTGCCAAAGCTCCACCTGACTTCAACTCCACTGCTTGTTATATCTTTCCTCAGTTCTCAGCCACTCTTTTCCTTCACGCGTCTACATATGATTTTCCTCTCACTCCAACACAGCAGCATTTGCCGTCCTGCATACGCATTGTACCCCAGTACTACTTGTATTCTGGCTAGTCGTACAATTACCCAATATGTAAACTGTCATAACCTAAGCTCCCTACCTAAAATACAGAGACAGGGATGCACACATGCTAGTACTTACCATACTGCCTTATAAAACCAAAAATTACTTGTTGAAAGGATGATATCAGGGTGAATATGGGATGAATAAATGAGCAAGTGTCTGGGCATTGAGTATTCACTCAAAGTAGACAGACTGCTTTAAAATGTCAACATCTTGCCAAAACATGTGTATGCCGTTGTCAAAGAATTCACATGCAGAGGAGGATTTCTGAGTGAGAGTGCTTTACGGCTGCCTATAGATAAAGCACTTGCTTTGTTAATTATCCACAGCAATGTGAAAGTTCCTTTGATGTCATGCCTAGCCAGGTAAGATGAATGAATGGACAAAATTGAAAGAAAGTCATGGTTAAAAATGTGAACTTATATTTGACACTTGGCAACAGCAAAAAAAAAAAAAGAACAATCACAAAAAAAAAAAAAATAGTTTAACTTTATAATGTCTGCCCCAAGCATAAAATAAAGGGATGGGAAAACTGTGACTCACAACTTTAGTTAGAGCTGTTACATGTACAGAAGCTAGCTGCAGAATCTGGCAGCATACGCCTCTCTGATTACATCTACGCAGAGAAGACAAATGAGTCTGCATTATCTCTTTGCTTATCTTTTTACTGAGGCATGAGGATGATAAACATCTAGGCTGATAACACTGGGTTTGACTTTTTCAGTCTAATAAACAATTCCTAAGAGATCTCCAAGCAGATATAAGACAAATATTTCTGACATCTCAAAAAACATAGAGAAAATGCCAACCAATTATCAATTTAGTTATTTACATGCAGCCAAAAACATAAACAGGGATCTGGAAAAATAAAAGCCTTTGAGGAATGCTGTGTCTTCTGCCTTCAAAGGAAGTTATTCTCTGAACTTATAAAATAATGGGTAAGGCAGAGAGAAGCATCACAAAGGAGAAATTGTCCAAAAAGCTACCTGTCAGCTTTTGATCTCTCCTTCATGTGGAGTTAGACAGTTTGAGAGACCTCTCTTCATGCTATATAGTGTCCTGACCTCTTTATTCCTGAGGCTACATATGCCAACACAGGGAGTTGGAAAGAAAGCTTTGTATTCCACAAGCCCAAAGAAATTCCTAAGAAAATTCCCAAAGCTGAGCATGGGGGCACATCCCTATAATCTCAGTATTTGGGAGACTGGAACGGAAGAATTATAAATTCTTTGTCAGCCTAAACCACACAGCAAGAGCCTATCTCAAGAAAACAAAATTCAAGTGAAGCCTTCTGAAAGTGCCTCGCCCAGTGTTTCAGTTCGAGCCTGCAGTGTGCTCCACAGACACATATGCTAAGCTCTTGACTCCCAGCCTGAGATAAAGATTTTAAAGGATGCTGAGCTTTAAAGAGGTAGAAACTAGGGCTGGAGGGATGGCCCAGTGGTTTAGAGCACTTGCTTCTTTTCCAGAGGGCCAGCGTTTGGTTCCCAGCATTCAAGTCAGGCAGCTAATAATCACCTGTAACTCTAGTCTTAGGGTATCTGATGCCTTCTTCTGGCCTCTGTAGGTACCTGAACACAAGGTATGGACACACCCATGCACATAAAAATAACAATAAATCTTTAAATAATAAGTAGATCTGGCCTGGCTGGGAGACATAGGTTACAAAAGGTTGACCTTAGAAAGTTACACTCTGTAAGACTCTGATCTGGAGAGTCTATACTGGGAAGCACCAAATTAGAGAGACAGAGACCTAGTCGATACAAAAGCAAGAGGTTTATTGTTCCAGTGTGCTGGGGTCCACCTGCTCACAGAAGTGAGGTGACCCCGAACAGAAGAATCATAGGGTTTTTATATTCTTAGGCTGGGCAAATTTTGGTCACAGTTCATGGAGGAAAGGGGTAGGTGAGGCTGTGGAAACTTCACAGTTCCTTAGACAGGTTGAGTGGAGACTGAGTCTCCAGGGAAGTTGTCTTATCCCAGCTAATTTCTCCGGTGGAGTTTCTAGAAACTGCTAGCAGGTCTAGTTTATGCCAGTGCATAGTCATTCCTGGAACGCAGGAAGAAGTGAAGTCACCGAGAGACAAGTTCTCATACAGAACATGGTATTAAATGCAGAATATAAATCACATATAAGATATGGCACTAATTTTGCCCCTACAACTCAATCCTGATTGGAGCCTGCTGGCTTCCTGGCCCATTGTGATACTAGAAGGATTCCTCCTCATGTTGTTGTCACTGCCCCCACTAAGGAAGCTGCTCCCATGCTATGCATTCTCCATCATGGCGGACGACAGCCCCCCCAAAGCCAAAATAAGCCTGCACTCCCTGGAATTGGACCTGCCAAGCTGGCCACAGTTGATGTCTCTGCTGTAAAACCAAACCCAAATGCTTAGGCAAGAATACAGGAACCTCAGAATCCTCCACCTCAGTTAGGATTTAAACTCCTACAATCGATGAAAGATACCATCTCCATAGGAGACAGGGGCCCAGAGGGATCAGTGCCAGTAGGAACCTCCCAATCTGTTATAGCACCCAAGGCCTGGGAATGCAAATGAGATGCGGCCTTATTTGCACTCATTATTAGCACAGCAGGATAATCATCTTCTCCACTGTCTTCCCTCTGTGTGGGAAGGAAATGCAGCCGATTACCTATGCTTTGGATTGACTCCAGAGCATCTCAAGCAGCCATGAGCATTGCTGTATCATTGTCTTGGTTGTTTATCGCTCCCTCCAGTCCTGCTCAGATGGTCTGAGATTTTGACCAAACCATTGGTGACAAATTAGGGCATAAAGTATCATTCAAGTGAGTCATTTTATACAGCAGGCTATTTGAGTTGAAAATACTGCACTGAAAAAACAAAACACCTTTGTAAACATCACTTATGTATAAGGAGGTGTCTCTCATCCATTGGTGTTTTTTAAAAAAAAAATCATGCAGAGTGGCAAGCCTTATGATCACAGAAATGTTCTCATTCTTTCTAGAACATTTTTATTCTTTATAACAAGCAAGGCAATACTAATAGTTTTGTTCGACTTTTCAAAATGCTTTAAATCTTAGGTTTGATAGTAGTTTAAACTTATCTTCTTTGGTAAGAATATTTTAGAATTCTGGAGTCTAACATTGTTTTTTTTAATTATAGAAATGTATGATGGCTCGAAAACAATAAGCAGAGCTGGAAGCAGCTGTCAGTGAAAACTGTTATTAAGTGCTGTCCATCTCTTCTCTTCTTATTAGCTGTGGTACTTCTCCTTTCTGCTGAAAATCGCCCTGCCTGACTTCCTCTGCTGCTCAAATAGGCTATAGAGTTGGCACACCTCAGCTCACTTCCTCAAATGCAAATTGAAGAGTGCACAGCATATAAAACTGTTACCTATTCCTCACTTCCACTATGTGTGAACTTTCCCAAACCATAAAGGACCCCCTGATTACTGGAAGCCACCTCTGGAAACTGCTGACTCATTTCACTATGCCCTCTTGGTCTCGACTAGGCTCACATTTAAGTCCAACAGTCTGGCAGCATCAATTCCTTCATGGTCTAGTGGTTAGCTATTTTTACCCTGACTTATTGACACTTTTTCCACTTAATATAAACATAAAAATATGAAAGCATGCTATCTCTGCAATCAATAAGCATGACGCTACTTACTTTTCTAATTACATGTTATGATAATGGGTTATTACCTAAATTGATGAGACAATCAACAAAGAGACATTTATGTGGTACAGGCTTTCAGAGTAATGCAAGCTCAAGGAGAAAATAAATTTTCCATGAAAAATCTGAGGATTAGATATTTTTTTTAGGTGAATCTTCAATTTAAATGTGTTCTTAAAGGAATATGAGGTATTAACAAAAAAGGGAAGGTATCATGAAATCATATTTGATGACATCCCCAGAGATAGACATTAATATAGTCAGTGCAAAAGACTGAGAAAATATCCATCTGGCCATTGATCAGGCAGTAAAGTGCAAACCTAACATGCATGAAGCCTTGAGTTCTGTCCAGAGCACAGAATAATACCACATGGTATTTAGGAAGTGGAGGCGGGAGACTTGACATGCAAGATCACCTTTGTCTACATAACAAGTTCAAGGCCAGCCTGGGCCATGTGAGACCATATTCAAAATAAAATGTGCAGGCAAATGAAAACAGTATTCTATAAGCTTTGTTGATCATTGGTATAATTGTTACTGAAATTCCGTGATGTAGACACTTGATTTTCCCACTTTCCTGCTGCAGAACTTCACCAGGCCTGAGACACACGTAGACGCATAGTTATACATTCAATGTAGCTGTTTCTTTCAACAAGGACACCAGTGGTTCTCAACATCAGTCACATGGAGACATGTTTGTGAATCAATGGTGCTGAGCAGGCAACACCATGAGGACCTCTATAGTGCCTTTTGGCTTGAAAGGAAGCACAAAAGCACTTACTCGTAGCTAACCACACAGAAGCTGGTTCAGTACCACGCTGCTACACATAGGTGTCAGTGGGCATCTCACCTCGCCTTGTTAGGGTTGGGATTCCAGGTGGGCACTGTCATACTTGATTGATGTGATGATAGGCCACTGGGATTTCACTCATGCCCGAGAAGACACCACTAACTTAGCTGAGTTCCCAGGCCAGGAAGTATGTGTTTTAGGAGATTCTAAGTAGCTATGGAAACAAAGCTTATTTTTGTAAATGTCTTATTTTTTTTGAAATTATAATAAAATGAGATAATTTCCCACTTCCTTTTCCTCCCTTCAAACCCTTCCATGTGCAGCATGTTACACCCCTGCTCTCTTTTAAATTCATGGCTTCTTTCATCTTAATTGTTGTTGTTGTTTTTGGTGGGGATGATGATGGTGGTGGTGGTGGTGGTGGTGTGTAAGCATTCCTAAATATAACCTGCTAAGTCTATATAATGTTACAGATATGTATATGCTCACAGTGCTGGCCATTTGGTATTGGACAATAGGTTGGTGTGTGCTTCCCTGGGGAAGACTTTCACCTGCGCTTAGCATGTCTTAGTTGTCTGTTCCTTGTCTAGAGTAGAGGCCTTTTGAGCGTTCTCCCTAGGTTGGCATGTTTCTTGGTGCTGTCCTTGTTCAGGTCATGTTTAGGAAACATGATAGTGTGACTTCTTGGCTGTGACTTCTGACTCTTCTAGGTGACAGCTTAAAGACAATTTGTGCATCTATTTGAAAACAACTGTTGGGCCATCTCTGCCTTCCCAGCCTTTCCTCATCTTGTTAAACACAGGTATTTATTAGTCTCATAATAACTATGGTCAAACTATAGAAGTTAGCCCATTAGACCTATAATTTTGAAATACAGTAGAGAGTCTTAGTTACAAATTTAGATAGCTTGAGTTCTTTGTTCTCCATCATTTCACAGGCTCCAGACTCCAGACTGCCAACATCTTCAGTCTGTCTGTAGTAAGTGACACTATTTTAATCACTATAATCATTGTCTGCTCCTTTTAAGTCCAGGTTTCCCAATGTAAAGTGTTGCATTTCCTTGGGCTTAATTACAAACACATCGTGCGTATTTTAGTAGAAACACAATCTCAATAGTAAAGTAAACTGAGGAAGAGTGCCTTCTGTCATGACAGCTCCTTGAGGCAAGCCATGACAGGCTCATTCTATGCTCAGTAGAGACATGGAAAATCACATTATCCTGATTAAAAAAGAATTAAAAGCAAAAAACATTTAGAACCTGCATTGAGGGACCTAGAAACAATTTCTGTTGGTTTTACTGATTGTATGTTAGCAGCGGTGCCTCACTTTCAGGAGGTTGTTTATACTTAGCGGGTTTTCTCAGCTATCACAAGCCTGATAACCGCCAGGTAAGATTTTACAAATGAGAGAGCCAATTCGAAAAGCTGGTCATCAGCACACGTTAGAATGAACTGTAAAGCTGAGCTAGTCACATATGTCCCTGCAAGGATCCAAAGGGGCACATACACCTTGCTTTCATCGAGCCAGGGCTAAAATCGATTGGCTCAGAGACTCAAACACACGATCTTCCAACCGGCCCTGTATGGAGTCAGAGCTCACAACCTGTGAGTGTGCATTCTAACTATCTGCTGAAAGCATTCAGGACGGAAACCTTGGCACTAATGTCATATAGAAGTCGGACGCTTATAGGATTCCATGGCTAGGCATAATGAAATTAACCGTTCAAAGCTATGTAAAAAATCATATAAGCTTTAAATAAATAAGTAAAATAAGCAGAGATTTGTATACCTGCCACTGGCCAAGTTTGAGGCTCTTCTCATTTAGTCTGTACAGCTCCTTAAACATTACTTTTTAATTTATTTCTCAAGTGAGCAAGCTGAGAATTTTCCTAGCTTAACCGGCACAAAGAGTAAGAGCATTGGGATCTGACTTACTTCTGAAACTCAAGTACCAAATAATTCTGCCTACCATATTTTCCTTTCACTATGTAAAACAAGCACAATAAAAAGTATAAGAAGCCATCTGTGAGAAACACGGTTATCCTGCATACACACACTCATTGTCAAGCGCCACCAGTTCTTCACATGCCTTGTGACCTCCAGGCCCCCAAGATCACTTTACCACATTACGGTAACTGAGAGAGTTTCACTTGTGCACCGGCTCAGAGTTGAGGTTTAGCATTATAGTCCTCACAAGCATCCTTTAGCATGCCGTAACCCTTCCTTCCATATCTTTCCTGTGTTGACACCTGTAATGTGGGGACAGTGGTACGTGTGCCTCGTACAGGAATCCTCTCTTCCTCAGTGCTGTCAAGTCGCACCACAATGCTCGTAGCATTTTTTCTAAGTCGCTGCCTTCTGATCTCCCCCAGGGACCTCAAGGCTGAGCCACAATTCTTATATCCACGCTTGCTTAATTTCCCATCACTTTCTCCGAGCAGTTTTTCTCGGATTTTCCTCCCTCATGTTGGGTGCACATTCAGGCTGTATCCTCTGTAGCAAGCGATAGCTGGACCCCTCACACCTGTATCCTCTACCTGCCATTTTTTTCTCTAGTTCTTGCACTCAGGAAAAGGTCTCTGTGTCCACTCCATGGGTCCTTACACTTGTCCAGAGATGTTTCTCTCTCTTCTTTCTCAATACTTTGGGGGTTTTGGTGGCTGTTGTTTAATAACTGAGCCTTTTCTTGCATGTGATTTAATGTCTAATTCTCTGTGGCACCTTCACAGAGCCTGTGAAAACACACCAAGTTTTCCTGCTAACGATAAAAATGCTCCCTCTGCCCCACCCCTCTCTCTCTTTTCGAGACAGGGTTTCTCTGTGTAGCCTTGGCTATCCTAGACTCACTTTTATAGATCAGGCTGTCCTCGAACTCACAGAGATCTACCTGCCTCTGCCTTCCAAATGCTGGGATTAAAGGCATTTGCCACCACCCCTGGCAAATAATACTTTCTCAAATCTCTTTTCCCCCTCCATTGGAATGGAGACAGGACAGAGAGGCCAGACAGAGAGAAGTTGATCCCTTCAACCATTTGCTTTGGCACTAATGTCTCAACTCTGCCTTACTGCCTTTCACTATGCTTTTGTCCAAAAACATTTAGAATAACTTTTTCTGGCTTAGAAAAAAATTCAGTTTATGGAGACTGGCCCAGCAGGCAAAAAGCATGCTGTCAAGCCTGATTAACAACCTGAGTCAGGTTCCTGAGATACCCATGTGTGTACACACATACACACACACACACACACACACACACACACACACACACACACACACGTACACACACCACTACACAGCACACTAAATTAATTTGTTAAATAAATAAGAAATAAAGTATGCTTTTGTAAAAAAAGAAAAATGAGTTTATAAGTAAATACTGAACTTTTGGTTATTAGATCTGAACTCATTGAATCCTAGAAGTATCCATATTACTATGTTTAAAAATCATTCAGTGGGAGAAGGTAATAAGAAAAATATAGACAGTAAGTAACCACAGAGGTAGACTTAAGAAGATCTGACAAAGCACAAAAGGTAAAGCTGGCATGGAGTAAGGGATAGGAAAGTTGGGAAACATGATGAAGAAAACTTCATTGCTCAACTACTGTGACATTTTCTCTATCTGTTCATCAACAGGTGGACACCTGTGTTGACTATAAAGTTAATGAATGAAAAAATTTTGATATACAGCCATTGCAATGCTCACCGGGATGACATTAAGTGTTTCTTAATTTATTAAAAAAAAAAAAAAAATCTGACTGAGCCAAGAGCACTTGGCAGGAAAGCAGATGGAGAATAGAAGTCATTTAAAGATATTTAGGGTTTTGGGTATTCAGGTAGCTTCAAGGATAAAGGGACTTGTCTCCAAGACTGCCAGCCTGAGTTCAGTCTCAGAGCCCTATGTGGTAGAAAGAGATCGCTGACTCCCTCAGGCTTGCCTATAACCTGCACGCCTGTTCACCCACATACAAACATACAACCTCCCTGGACACACACACTAACAATGGTGATGATAATACTAATAAGAGATATAATTTCTAAAGTTTTAAAGATACCTAAGACCCAAATCAAAGGCTCTTTCCTATCAGCTCAAACACAAGAGCAATGGAGATAAGTACATATTGGCCACAGAACAATCTAAAATGTAGTTTTGTCTATAGCATTCGTGTATTTCATATACATGAGGCGATGAGGACATATTCATCGATTGACAAGTCTTGTGTATCAAAAGAACCTCAACATGCACTGGCTGGACTGTAGACAGATAGTTACAATCCACAAATGTCATGGGAGTCTCTGACTTCCACTTGTTCTTACCTCAAAATGTCAGATATACCAAAGTGAATCAAGAACAGCTTCATAGAATCTCCGAATCCCCAAGCTTCAAGTTCCCATCCGAAGAAAACGCCTTACATTTTACAATGTAATTTTATTATAGCATGGAAATCATTTTCTTTGCACAATCGTTCTTTAGGGAGACACCTGTTTCTGTTTCCGTTGCCATGTTTTCATCTGTAATGTAGCCATGATGATTTGTGCAAAGCACATCAATTTTACACCTGTTTAATTATTTCCTTAATAGCACTATCACATTATTTTTTATTTTTATGAGAGGCTTGAAGTTGATGTTTTGTTCCTAAATTTATTCAGAACAATCTAACCGTAGCTTAAGGAGACTCTCGGGGTACAACTTGAACTGGATAATTTAGAAAAAGTTCAAAACAATAAAAACATGAAAATGTACATTGTATAAAATGGAAAGGAAAAAGAATCAAGAATTTGATTTTCCCTGTGGGAAATAACTTTAATTTTATGAGAAAAGAATGTTTCTGGTTTGCTTCAGGGAAAGGTTTTAACAGATTTTTCTTAAAAAAAAAAAAAAAAAAGAGAGCATTTTAAGACAGGAAGTTGGACCATACATAGTAAGCTGGCAAGGTCAGATTGAGCTCGGTAATCAGCTAGGTCTTTGTTTAAAGCTACTTATGAATAAATTTCTTTTTTCACATCAGGAAGAGTCAGAGCCTGAGAGTCTTTTGGCAGCTGGAGAGCATTTGACACAATCTTCCTTTTCAGTGATGAATTACCACATGGCATTAACTCCTAAATTCTCTTTTTCAAGCAAGAACCTTTGCCTACAGAAGCAGTGAGATGCAGTGCCACACACACCAAGCGGAGATTTCATCTGCATTGTGACTTCCTTTTTACTTCTTTGTTTAATCTTTCTTTAAATTCCTTGATTACTTGAAGGAATAGATTGGGGTGGTATATGCGTAGAACATGCTCTGTTACCGTTGAAGTGCACTGTTCTAAATACCAAAGATCCGTGAATACTTTAAGGTAGGGGCCTGCACACTTTCTCAAAAAGTCTTTGTTGCAATGTTCTAGGGGGCTGAGGAGATATTCAGCAGTGATTGTACTTGCTGCTCTTGCAGAAGAGCCGGTTTCTGGTCTCAACACAGATGGAATCTTAATCAGAATAATTAACATCAAGGGCATATACAGTAGTAGGGATGTTGTCGGGTTCGGGGAGAAACTCTATTTTTTTTTTTTTTTTTTTTTTTTTTTTTTTTTTGCTGGTAGAAGTTAAACTGGCATCTTTATGCATCAGTATGAAAAGTTCCCAGAAAACTAAAATTAGGACTAGCAAATGACCCAACTGTAGCATGCAGGAGTATATTCCAAGAGACAGCACATCATCGTACCCCAGAAATACTTGCACATCTGGGTTTGTTACCACTCTATTCATAATAGATAAGAAATGGCACCAGTCCAAATGCTCATCAATAGATGATGAAGTGATAAAGAAATTTTTATGGTGCATATGTGCAGTGTAATGTTTTTCGTCCACAAGGAAAATTAGATTGATGACATTTGCAAGGGAAACGGGATGGAACTGATGATATTTATTGTTGAGCAAAGATGCTAAGAGTCAGAAAGGAAAATATCATATGCTTTCTCTGATATCTGGATCCTAGGACATAACCTTTATTGAAAAGGGGTGACTGTTCAGTATGTGAAAGAGATTGTATGTCATGAAAGTAGAAAGAGAGCATGAGAGTGGAAAAAAGTCTTAGAGGAAAGCAAAAAGAGAGGGCATGGAACACGTGCCATATGAAAGCAAAAGGAGAGCATTGTGGGAGAAGGAGACCAGTGGGAAAGGAAGAGAGATAGGGAGAGGGTGTCAGGGGAGGATCAATAAAAAAAGTGGACATAAAAAAAAAAACACCATAATGAAGCTCCTTAATTTTTATGCTCATTTTAAGCAACTAATTTGGAGGCTGAGAGAATATCTCCTGTCACTTCTCTGTAATTCCAGTAGCTCCAAAAATCAAATTATAATCAAATTCTGTGCAGTGGAAACCTTGTTTTCTTTAACTGGATGCTTCTGTTTGTTTTGCTTTGGTTTTGGCTTTGATTATTTTTGAGATTGTAATTTAATTACATTTCTCCCTTTCCTTTTCCTCCCTCCAAGCTTCCCAATCCCTCTCTCCACTCTCCTCCAAATTCATGGCCTCTTCCTTCATTCTTGTTGCATATGTGTATATATATATTATCATTCTTAACTCAACCAGGAAGAGGGGGACACTGATCATTCACTTGTTCTCATCCAACAACCCCTAACCTGAGGTATGGGAGGCAGTGCTCTTCGGCTCTGTTTTTACTTAAGAAAGAAATACAAAGCACACATATACACTCCGATAAATGCTTTTTCCTTTGTGAAGCTGGTAGGTCATTGGGTTTCAGGTCCTCTGCCGTCCTGCACTAGCTGTGTGACCAGCCGCCTCGCTTCCACTAGTCCTCTAGGGAGACAGTGCATTTTCAGAGTAGACTCTTCAAAGTTCAGTCTTCAAAGCTCCTGCGCCCGGAGAAGAGTGTACACCTGTGAGGCAGTAAAGGAAACTGGTTTGTGTGTCTTTCCAGACTTTCACTCAGTAATTATGTGGATTTAGAGGGGCTTTAGATATTATATTTGGTGCTTGTGTTTTGAATAGGTATAAATAGGAATAAAGCAATATTTTTTATTTATTTATTTTTTTTATTTATTTTTTTTTTTTTTGAGATAGGGTTCCTTTTTATAGCCTTGACTGTCCTGGAATCACTTTGTAGACCAGGCTTCTCTGAAACTCTCAGAGACCCCCCTGCCTCTGCCTCCCTCATGCTATGATTAAAGGCGCCACCACTCCTGGCCTAAAGCAATATTTCTAATGAAATTTATTAACCACTCTCAATATCTGGTTAGGTTATGAATTGCTGATGATCTAAGAATTATTTTTCTCTTCCATCTGTGTATATGATGCACATGTGTATTCATGCATATTCATGTGTGTGATATCAGACACATGGGTGCAGTACACATGTGGAGAACACAGGACTTGAGGTGTCAGACCTCAGCCTCACTTTGTTTGACACAGGGTCCCTTAGCTGTTAACCCCAGCTGTCCCACAAGCTTTCAAGGATGCTCCTTTCTCCCATCATGCCCTAGGGCCCTGGGATTTCCGACTCAGAACCATACCCACACTACATGGATCCTGGGCATCCCAACTTTGGTCCAAACACTCATAGGACAAGAGCTTTCACCAGTGAGTCATCTCTCCAGCCAAAAGCTGATTTTAACTCACTTTTTAGAATTATGAAAGGTTTATGTCATTCAAGGAGAAAGCTTTCTAAAATATGAAAATAAGAGTAGTGAAGAATTCACAGACTGTAAACCTATGTGACTAGAATTCACTTTAATTCAGAAACTAATAGAACTCAGAATTTGTAGACGGAAAAGCTACCCTTTTCAAACAGTAGGATTTACTGAACTAGAATTTTATTGCACCAGGAATTTTTGTGAGTTTTATACAATGATAGCAATTGACAGTTCATCATGGCCTAATCAATTTGCATTTTCCTATGACATTTTTTTTTGTGATGCATTCAAGCCATCCTTTCAATTTAATTTTATGATTTGGTTTCACTTTGAATCTTCTCTAAATTCTTCCATAGTAGTAATAGTCCATACTTACAAATTATACAATGTGACCCTGTAATTCTGGCATCAAAATAACATGGTGAAGTTATCAAACTATAAAATTCTTTGGAGTATGTCTTCTTCAGTTTTTTCTTTTTCTTTTCATTTATTATTTATTTAGTATTTTATTTGGGACAATGTCTGAACCATGTTCCTGGCTGTCCTGGATGTGCTTTATGGATTAGGCTGGTCTCGAACTTGGAGTAGTCCCCTGCATCCTCCTGGCTAGTATCGGGATTAAAGTGTACACTACCACACCCACCTTCTTTGGGATGCTTCTAAGTCGTGACCTTTATGTATTAAACACCATGGTAACCTTTTAAACAGTCTAAGCTCAATAGATCTGCTCTTTAAATTGGCTTCACTGTCAAATGAAATAAATGGGCTTCTGGTGCATCTATATCTAATGCCTTATCAGAGGAATTGAGTCCAAGAATAATGACCGTGTGAAAGCAAATGGCTGTTGATCAGAAGTTTGGTTACTATCAAAGTAGGAGTAGAAAGACCCTGATTTCTGGAGTGGAGGTTCTAGCCTCTAATACAGCCCGACATAAGCAGAGGCGGACCTCTGCCGATGAGCAGTGTCCTCTGGGAGAACTCATGCTTTCTGCCGCGTCCTTCCCCAGGATCTGCCACTGCGAAGGAGACGAAGAGAGCCCACTCATCACACCCTGTCGCTGCACGGGAACCTTGCGGTTTGTCCACCAGTCCTGTCTCCACCAGTGGATCAAGAGCTCAGACACACGATGCTGCGAGCTCTGCAAGTACGACTTCATAATGGAGACCAAGCTCAAGCCCCTTCGGAAGGTACAGTGTCCCGGGGAAGGGCAGATTAGGGGTGGGAGAAGGCTTGCAAAGCAGAATTGCTTGCTTCCAAACTTGCCGTCCTCCCGTGGTAAGACTCTGCCAACGTACTGATTGATGCTCACGGAGGACGATTGTCCAGTAATGCACTCAACATGCAAGATACAGCTGTGTTTTTACTGGTAAATCAGTTTGTTCTGTTTTATTTGTATGACTTCAGACTTAAATGCCATCCTCCCAAGGTTTTTTAAAGATGCGTGTATATGGAAAAACATTGAAAATGCATATTAAGTGCGTATATATGGGAAAATAATCTTATAATTCAACGTACTTGAATTGATGAGAACCACGAGAATGTTCTTCTTTTGAGGTCATTTCTCTAGGCTGGATGATAGAATCCACTAAACAGCATGAACTCGCCTACATTTGTAAAACTTGACGATAGCATAATAAGAGAACAGTCTATTCTACAAGACGTGGCCTAGATTATATTTAATTTCTTTTAAGGTTTGGGCCGAGGTTTTATATATCACTAGAGGGGGTAGAAATAGAAGCTACTACTTTCTATGTTGCTCATCAAGTTGCAAGAGATACAGAAGTGTATTTTTAATCTATAAAATGGGTCTTCACCACTTCATCTGTGTTCATTCTTTTCTGGAACATGATAGTAAGACTGTGAGCCAAGTATAAAGTTAACATTTCAGGCAGTCACCAATAGACCATGTGTCAAGGAGACATGCAAGGACAGTGTTCTGTGTATAATTCATTCTCCAGCCCTGCGATTTAACATGTAACTTATTCATTTTTTGCCGCCTAACTGCAGCCATATATATATTATATGAATATATATATATATCCAAAGGGAATGTGGGGACTGCAATTTAAATAGTGAATCAGCCCAGAGCTGCTTTTTCATTTAAATTAAATGCAGAGCTAAATTGGATAGAAAAAGCAATGCATGGAAATAAACATGATGAGTTCCAGAGTGAAAGGAGACGAAAGCAAACAAGAATATCCCACTAGGCTAGGCATCCAGTGGGCGACAGGCCATGTAACCATGGTGATTCTGTAATCCATTCATTCTTTAAATTATGAGCAGGGAGAGTAACGTGCTCTATCTTTATGGTAGAGTTGATTATTTTTAATCTTTAAGTGATTTATAGATCTCAAAACTATGTATAGATTACTTTGGGGGAAATGCATTGCCTTTGTTTTTAACTTGGGATGACCCACATCCAACGGGCGACTTTCTGGTTCTCTGGGTCCCAGAGCAGTCGTTGCAGAAGTGGGACACGATGGGTACTGCACAATCTTTGCTTTACATGCTACGCAGACCGAAGGAGCTAGATGATGAGCTTGTCATTCTTTGAACTTCTTTTCTTGTCCTTCAGGGAAGTGGTTTCACAGCATCTGCATCCTCCCTTGTCCCTTTCTCACCCTCTACCTGCGCAAAATTTTTATTTCAACTTAGTCAAACAAGATATTTGAATTAAAAAGCAAGAATCTAGATAAATAACATATCCAAATTGTTTCTTTTATATTAAGTTTATATTAAGCTGGCCAACACACACACACACACATACACACACACACACACACTTGGGGAGTATAGCATATTGACCATGATAATGGGGAAAAATTCAAAGCCTAACCTAGCATAAATAGAATAACTCCTTAAATACAACTTAGATCCTTTATTACTATTTCATTATAAGTAATTTACAGTCACCCTGCTTACATCCATCACAATGAATATATTGCTACAATTAGAGTGGAACATACCTGCTTATTAATGGAATAGCATAATTTATTTACAAGACAACATTTATTTTGACTATAAGTATTGACAAAGGACACTATTTAAACATGCTTCATATTTGCTATCATAATTATACGGGAAGGGCTAGCATCTAACACAGATGCAGCTCCTTGGCAACCCACAAATGTGTTTTATTTAAACCATTAAACTTGAATATTAGTTAAAAATGTTTAACTATGTAGTTATTTCTTGTAAAAATTTTACACATTTCTCACCCCTCACTGGGATCCTGAGGTACCCAAACCACCCCTCTATTTGCACAGCTGTGGCCTGGAAGGAAGATACGAACATCCAATTTCTGTGTAAGGCAGAATTCCTGGACCTGAGGAATGGGTACATCCCACCATCCTTCCAGGACCATCAAAAGCTTTGGAAAGTATTTTCAATCCTCATTCTCCTTCCTTTAGACATATGAAACGGAGCTAAGGTGTTTAGGAGGCGGTGTCCTCAACATCATTTTAGATTGTGAGGTGATGCAGAAGAACATGCCAAAGCCTGTTAAACTCTCCTAGATGGTTTGTTTTGATGGCATTGAAATTTATCAATGGTAAGTCTTCAAGTGCTCATAAAAAATGCCAGGTATAACATTTGGTAAGAATATATTTGAATTAGTCCCAATTAATTGCTCTCAACTCAGTAATCCCATTATACTTTATAGCATTCTAAATACCCAGCACCTGAAACAATTTATTTAGCTAATGATTCTGCATACCTACCATGAGTGAGCCGAGGTGGAAGGTTGTGATTGGGTGAGATGACTTCTGAAGAGACAGTGCCAGTCTTCACATTCTGACAAGAGCTTGGGACTTCATAGTCACTACAGACCAGTAAAACCTTACTTCATTGATTGTCACTTCTACACCCAAAATATTAGCAAAGTCATCAAGGTAACCTAATATTTGCCAAAGAAAATCTCTACAGTCAAAATAGAATCAAGGGTTCATTCTAGGGAAAGCGAGTCTCCATCACCTCTAAATCAGTAGCTTAGCAACCTTTATGACAATCAATAAAAACTCCTATTAACTTGCTTCGTTGCCTGTGGTCAAGAGGAATTCTCAGAGCCCAGGAAAGAAAAAAAAATCACAAATAAAGAAAGTACAGAGATGAGCTAGTAAAATTTGGAAACATACACACTGTTGGTTAGAAAATATAAATTAAACTTGCATTCTGAGCCTAATGTCTGGAATTCCCAGTCTGGAATACCTGAAGGAGAAGCCAGGTGCTGATGGAAGGCAGCTTCCCAAAGACAGCAACTTCTACTGACAACTTCTGTCCTACTCTGAAATATTTGTGCATATGATGCACATGGTAAATTTAGAATATAAAATAGTCAAGTTCATGTGTTTATTTGACTTTTCTCTGCTCTAACTAATACAACCTACATTTCTTGTTTTGAGTAAAGACATGGATCCCACACTAAGAAAACTTCCTTCATACACCTGGCAAAACACTTTACCCAGTATCCTTTTCCCACAAACTCAGTTACACCTTTATATGCATACTGATTATTTTCCATCCAAACATCGAATGCAGAAACGGAAAATATTTAGGTTACCTTCACTGTGTTTTTCCAGTCTTTCTAAAGGTGTTTCCTGAGTGCATCAGTCTGCCTCGTGTTCTTTCCTCCTTGCTATCAGCAACACCATTTCTTTGTTCCCTGGGCAACCTTAGTCAGCACTGCACATAGCTCTTTTCCGACTTAAACAATAACAAAGCCAAGCGACCTACACAGCTGGGTTTCCCAAAGTTTGGACTCAGTTCTGGAAGCCTTCTGCATGGTTCTCTTTGATGGCTGACGAGAGTTTTGTGCGCATGGCCATTAGGACCCTCATGGGATTCCTTTTCTCATCCTTTTTAGTTCTCGTTTTATTCAAATATCTTGAAATCACAGTACAAGAAAGTACACATTAGATGAAGCTGTGTTGCCTCTAGGCTGTTCTCTTGCCTAACTGAGCTCATTTCTGAAAATTTGCTATTCCATTTCTTCACAAGCATGCAAGGCTGCAGGCCATGAACATCTATTTCCATCTTAGTACACAGTGTAGACAGAATTTTCTCTGTACTTCTTGCAATGATCTCTTTACTTTTCCTTAGTTTCAGATATCACTATACCAACCCAACAGGAAAGCAAGGGGGGAGGGGGCTCAGAACACTCTGTATTCCAGCTCTACTGTCCCAATGCCAGATGTTTTTTGCAACAAATTGTTCACTGCCTAATGTGATGGTGTCAAACACGGCTCCTCTTGCTTTCATTCTCTGCCATTCCCAGAGATGGGGTCCAGAAGTTGACTGTCATAGATAGGACACAATAAGCAACCTTCTAAGGACAAACAAAACAAAAATACTCCAACTTGATAGAACTTACCCATTAAACTGTGTTTTTTTAAAATTAGTTACATTGCCTTAACACACAAGCATGCCCCATAATTATAATTGATATTTCAATTAAAAATAATATTGCATATGAGTCTGTGACATTGCCTATATGTCTTCTGTCAAGTAAGTATGAGATGGAAAACACAGGTGTCTTTCTGTTTATTCTATTAGATACTTGGGGTTAGTCACATAGGTTTTTATTATTGTGTCTTTAAATGAAGCACTAGCAAGTCAATGAAATATATAGTCATCTAAAATCAGTACTGTAGGGTATTTTGCTAATAATAGAAATAGTTTTTTTCTGGTCAATAAATTCTTTTTTTATTTATGAAATTTCCATACATAAATTTAGTCCTCCATATAGGCAGGTTTGAACTCATACTACCAGTAAACCATGTCTGCATAGTCATTCCAGGAAGGTTCCCATGATGCTTAGCTTATGCCTTTATTCAACTTACTATATACAAAGAATCTACCATATGCTAGGAAGGTTTAGTAATAAGCATGACAAAGCAATTCCCTCACCATCTACATAGATGGGAAAGGATGGGAAAGCATACAGGAGTATAATGTGTTGTGTAGGGAATTGGTATAGGGAATTCAAAGCAAGATGAATTCCATAAGCATCATCTTGTAAAACCATCCTAGCTAAGAGAACAACTATAACCTCATAGCGAGGTGGCTCTTTTTCTCTTTTGTTCTTCATGCTAACCTAGATGGTGTCTTTCAACAGTTGGGCACCCAAGGCCCTTAGGAGAGATAACTGGTAATATAGGAAGGACTTGAAGAAGTTGTCTCAAGCTATTTTTGAATAAGTAACCACTGACTAAGTAACTACTTAACAATTATTCAATTCTTCTTTATTACTGAATGTATCTGTATATTAATTTAGCTCTGTGTCTTTCTTTGAAAGCTAATATCTAAAGAGCACTACTCACTTTTTAGGAAAATTGCTGCCTTCTGTTCTTATTTTAGATATGAAAAAGTCATTTAACTCTGCAGTAGCTTTGCTATTGAGATGTCTAACTAGATAAACACTCTAACAGAAACTGAAGGCATAAAAACAGATTCTCTTAGATATTATGTGTTATGGTTTTCTTCTTTGAAAAGCAGGCTGTGGCTGCAGTGAGGGGATCAGTGTCCCAGTGATGACCTGGAGCACAAGGGAATCAAGGCGGCACCCACACAAAGACCACATAAGGAGTTCTTTAAAGCACCCTTTCTGATTAGGCTTTAAATTACTTTCATATTTAAATCTTTCTCTAGTTTAATGGTTCTCAATCTTCCTAACGCTGTGACCCTCTTTAATACAGTACCTCGTGTTGTGGTGACCCTCACCATGAAATCATTTCATTGCTGCTCCTACAGAACTGTAATTCTGTTACTGTTATGACTCATAATGTAAATACTTGTGAAAGGATCATTTGATACCCCAAAGGTCTAATGTCCTACAGGCTGAGAATTGCTGTAGTTAAAAATTTAACTCATACTTATAGGGATAATTTCCGTGTATATATTGTTCTAATATTGTGTCTTGACACCAAATTTTTGACTGATTCTTTAATATGTAAGTCACTGGATAACGATGTATTTTCAAAGCAAATATCTTAAATCTAATCAAAAAAATTCCATTGAATGAACTAGAGAAAAATCTTTCTATTTTTTATTTATTATTTATTTTGCAATATGGTGGCTCAAACCTGGGGCTTTGTGAACACTAGGCAAGGTAACCTACTAGGAAAATATGAACTTCAGCCCTCAGTTCTTTGAAACAGTCTCTTGTTATATAGCCCAGGCTGACCCCAAACTTATGATTATAATGTCAGAAGCACAGGTGTGAGCTATAACACCCAGGCCAAGAAGAACACTTTCAAATGATCTACCTGAATTGATGGGCTCCAACCCCGTTGTACACATATTAATATGCTAGTACAGTAACATTAACATAAGTGACTACATTTATCATTCCAATAAGAGTGCATTTTCTCACAAGCCAGCCCCTTCCCTGTTTCTTTCTTTCTTTCTTTCTTTCTTTCTTTCTTTCTTTCTTTCTTTCCTGCAAAGGGTATTATCATGTAGTTCCTTTTCTGTAGTCTTTCACACAGATATTCCAAACACAGACGTATTTATGCTGGTCATCTGATGAAGCAGCCACAGATGGAGCACAGGCTGCCCTTGCGAAAAGTAGGAAATAGTTGATTTTACTTAATTACTTCATAATATTTTTAGAAGAGTAGACTTTAAAAGGTGTAGAACTAAAAAGACAGGAAGTGGAGAAGTGATAAACAACATGTTCTTAGCACCCCCCCATCCGCCCCGCCCTTCTCACTAGCCGAGATGCGACTGTTTTCTTCCCTTGGAGTTTCCTATGCACAGAAGCATGAAACACAGAACATGGTTACTTGCAAAACAAAGTGCTTCTCCTGGGAGAGCATCCCCTGAGAGGGGTGGGGTGGGGCATCTTCTCTTCCATCATATAATGCCCAAAGAATGATAGGTATCTTTAAAGCACCCGTATCTAAAGTAAAGGAATAGCACGAATTGAGAAGAAGTAGTTAAAAGCCACAGCAGAAGCCAGGCCTGCTGGCAGGGATCTGCAATACCAGCAGCTACTCAAATGATGGAAGCAAAAATACCGAAAGTTCGAAACTTGCCCTGGCAACTTACCGAGACACTGTCTCAAATGAAAAAGCAAAGCACAGAGTGGGCATGTAAGCTCAGCAGTAGATTTGCCTAGCATGTGTGAAACTAGAACCTAAGTTCAATTCCTGGGAAAGTCACAGAAAAAGAAAGAAAGAAAGAAAGAAAGAAAGAAAGAAAGAAAGAAAGAAAGAAAGAAAGAATTAATACTGGCCCAGGATTCAGAACACCAGCTTCTTATTCTGATTCTAACAGTGAAAACCTCTTGAGCTGTGCCTCAGTTTCTCCATGTGTTAAAGGAGGAGTTAGGATAAGCCTATCTTCAAAGTTTCTTCCAAGTTAAAATTTACAAAGTGAATATTAAACCTTTGTCAGATGAAGGGTTGGTGAAGATCTTTTCCCAGTCTGTAGGCTGTCGCTTTGTTCTACTGACAGTGTCTCCTGCCTTACAGAAGCTTCTCAGCCTCATGAGGTCCCATTTATTAATTGTTGACATTAAGGCCTGGGCTGTTGGTGTTCTGTTCAGGAAGTTGTTTCCTGTGCCTATGTGTCCCAGGCTCTTCCCCACTTTTTCCTCTAACTGAATTATTGTCTCTGGTTTTAAGTTGAGGTCTTTAATCCACTTGGACTTGAGTTTTGTGCATGGTGACAAATAAAGGTCTAATTGCATTTTTCTACATGTAGACATCCAGTTAAACCAGCACCATTAGTTGAAGATGCTATCATTTTTCCATTGAATAGTTTTGGCTTCTTTGTCAACATGTCCCCTGGATGGGGAGGCCTGGCGGCACTCAGAGGAAGGATAGCAAGTTACCAAGAAGAGACTCGATATTCTAAGAGCATATATAGGGGGAGGAGGCCTCCCTCAATCACAGACATAGGGGAGGGGAGAAAGGGGGAAGTGGGAGGGAGGGAAGAATGGGAGGAAACACGGGAAGGGCTAACAATCGAGATGTAATGTGAATAAATTTTTAAAAAATGTAAAAAAATAAATTAAATTCAAAAAAATTACAAAGTGAGGGATTCACTTACAAAGAAAGTAAAGAAAGGGGGCGGAGCTAGGAGGCTGTTCTGGTAGCTCCCCCTGGCCTCAGGCACAGCTGGCTGAGGGGGGAGGAGTTACCTCCACCCCTGCTACCCAGCCAGTGGGTTCCCTCCTGATCTTTTGCGAGTGGGTGGGGGTGCAGCCGCCTCGCAGCTCTGTCCTCAGCTTTTCCTCTAGAGCTGCCCCACCCTTTCCTGACAGATTGAGGTCTCTCTCGTTCAGGCTGTCTTTTTTGCTAAGAGTATGCCCCCCACCACCCCCGCCCCGCCGCCGACCACACCCTTTGCGAAACCCCCTCACTCCCCATTTCCCAGACTGAAGATTATTAGCTTCCTGGAGAAAGAAAAATTAAGATTTCTGGGGCAATGATGTCTATGACCAAAAATCCTCAGGAAGCCCCGGGGTCATGGCCCAGAAGCACCCCGGAGAAAGAGGGTTGTGTGGAGCCCACCCCAGTGGTGGTGCCTCCCTCAGGATAACAGGACCCTCTGTATACCCTGAAATACTTTCATTCTCAGGACTCAGGGACCCGACACAGACAGCTCCTAATGGTACACGCTGCCTCAAAGTGCACCCTGGCCCTAAATACACACAATCCCCAAACCCAGCCCACTGGTTGGATCCAAGCCATGGTCCTCCAGGGGGTCCAGGACCACCTAGACAAGGAGGCTACCCTGATGAGAGTGAGGCATCTTCAGAAGAATCAGGAGTAGACCAGGAACTCTCAAGAGAGAATGAGACTGGGTACCATTTTCTTCCCATTCCACCTGTTTGTAGCTGCCAGGGAAGCCTTGGAGTGCCTGCCTGAAGGGACTTACTCCGAGGAAGGAGATGGTTCTTCCAGCAACGTTTGCCACCACTGCACCTCTCCTGCCTTGGGGGAAGACGAAGCGGTAAAACAGCATGATAAGGAGGAACGTCTTAAATTTCCCAGTGATTTTTCACGTGTGTCCAGTGAAAAGAAACCCTCATCCTGGAGGCAGAGGCAGCGTTTTCTGACCAAGGAGGATACTCGGGAGAGTGGACACAGTGATCCCAGGTCTCCTGGTCATCATCCGCTGGGCCGAAAACGAAGTCAGACAGATAAGCGCAGAGGCCAAGCACTGTGGAGAGTGGAGGAACTACGTCAGCTTGGACAGGCAGGCTTCCCGTGGCTGACTGGACTTCTGGTATTGGTGGGAGAATATGTGGAGACTTGTGGCCATCTCACTTATGCAGGCAGGCGGCTGAGAGGCAGTGATCTTGGGCCTTTTCTGAGTCTGGGTGGGAGTCTGGGCAGAGCGACCTGGGGGGCTGGGCCCATGCGATGTTCCAGTGTCTACGTCCGTCTGAGCTTTTACTGTTCGGCAGGGTTGTTGACCCGTTTTCTTACGCTAGGGGGTTCTTAGCTACTCCTGGCTCTAGCTCTGTTTTTGGGTTGCCTACAATTGGGCTGGCGGGTTTGGGTGGGACTGGCTGACCGGTTAGGCTATGTGGCTGTTCTCTTGGCTGGATTGTCCAGCCTTGCATCGTTACTTGACTCTGCCGAAAGATAGCAGGCCATGGCAGCAGCTGCTAAGATTGGTTCAGTAGGGCTGGCTGGAGTTGCCTTGGGTCAAGCAGAGGACTAATAAGCAGGGTAGTGCACCTGTAGCTAGCACGCGCTACTGCCAGCCGGAAGAAGACGTGGCCCGACTTCTGGCAATGGCTGGGGTTCCTGAAGATGAACTAAACCCTTTTCATGCGCTGGGGTTGACGCTACAGCATCAGGTACTAAACTGAAGAAAGCTTATAGGCAGCTGGCTGGGATATGGTGAGTACCGTTGCTGCTGTCTGCTGCTTTCCCTATATTTTCTGTTCCAGTTTCAGGGAGTGTAGAAGTGAGGGAAGGCTGAGCAGGAAGCCAGCCTGAAGCTGACAGATTCCACTCCTCTGTTTGGTTTTGTTTCTGAGACAGAGTTTCCCCTTGTAGACAGGCCTCCATCTGTGAGTGCTGGTTTACAGGCACTTGCCACCATCCCTAGCTAAGGGCAGCACACTTAATCTCTGACTGGGAAATCTGACTTTTTCTCCTTAGGTCTTTTATCATGAGGTGTGTGTGTGTGTGTGTGTGTGTGTGTGTGTGTGTGTGTGTGTGTGTTATAACAGGCAGGGTTGAACTCACTCTGCAACAGCTAAGTAAAGTTCCCTTAGTTAGGATAGGGGAGAAGTCTACTCAGACAGTCCCTTAGTTGCTCTCACTTGAGCAAAGGAATTTTTGTTTTGTTGTTTTGGGGATAGAGTATTGCTGTGTAGCTCCAGCTAGCCTTTGATTTGTGATCCTCCTACATTTGTTTGTTGTGAAAGTCTGGGATTTTAAGTGCGGTACCATGAATGGTAAAGGAGGAATTTAAAGAGATTATCTTTTGGTTTTTGAGGCAAGATTTCTCTGTACCCCAGGCTGTCCTAGACTGGCTTTGTAGACCAGGCTGGCTTTGAACTCACAGAGATCCACCTGCCTCTGCCTCCCCAGGGCTAGGATTACAGGCTTGCGCCACCCTGCCCTACTGATGTTATCCTTTAAAAAAAAAAACAACTTTTTATTGAAAAAAGAAAGGAATGTATTTTAAATGTCCAGAAAAACAACAACAACAAAAAAATATACATGGTGTTGTGCTCTACGTACATCAAGTTGTATAAGACAAAATCCTGGGCAAAGATAGAGACTGGTGTCTAAAGGAACAGGCTGCACGCTCCCTTAATGCTTCTGTTTGCAATTCTTGAAACTGTATTTTAATTACAACATTTCTCCCTTCCCTTTTTCCCCTTTCAAACCATCCATATACCCCTCCCCACTCTCCTTCAAATTTATAGGCTCTTTCCCATTAATTGTCACTTGATATGTACATATACTTATATAGTCCAAAATATAACCCATTGAGTCCATATAATGTTACTTATATGTATGTTTTCAGGGCTGGCCATTTGGCACTGGACAACCAGGTGGTGGGCTCTTTGTGGGTAGGACCAGCTCTCCTGCTCTCAGCTTTACTTGGTTGTCTATAGTTCTTTGTGAAGAGTTGAGGCCGTATGGATTTTTCCCATCCAGTTTGGCATGGCCATGGGAGTCATCTTTGTTCAGCTTATTTTGGGTCATCATGTTAGTGAGAATTTACATCTATAGCTTTTGATTGTTCTAGGAGACATAATCTTACAGCAAAGTCCCCAGTCCTCTGGCCCTTAGAGTCTTTCCACTGCCTCTTCCGCAGCATTCAATGAGCCTTGAGTGTGGAATATTTTGTAGATGTATCCATTGGGAGTGAGCTCCACCACTTTGTCTTTCCATTGATTGTCGTTAGTCTTTAATGTTTCTTGTTGCTCTTCAGGGAGAGCCATGATGAGGAAAGCAAGAACCTTTCTTGCATTTAAAAAAAGAAAAATAAAAAGATAGGACTAGAAGAATTGAAGTTAGAAAGGGGGAAAGAGGGGAAGAAAGAAGAAAGAAAGAAATAGATAAGGAAGCATGTGTCTGTGGCAGTTAGCAGGAGCAAAGTCTCCTACAGAATGTCAGATCTCTGTCCAGACTCCATTCCTTTCCTGCTAAGTTGTAAGCTGGTGGTTAAAGGTCAAGGCAAAGCTAGTTCAAGTGTTTCTTGACAGCTGTTGTATAGCTCAGGGGCATCTGCAAAGGCCTCTGATTCTCCAAACAGAGGTTGAATCACCTGGAAGCCATTTCCTACTTGGCATTGAGAAGATAACCTGAGAAGATGTGAGGTCTCAGCAAGCTAGTTGTGAAAAAAAGAGAGGGGAGGAGGGAGGAAGGAAGAAAGGAAAAGACAAGACAGAAAAACTCCAACATTTCATTTTTAGGCTGGAGTTTTTATATATTTAGGACTATGTCAATATAAAGTTGTAGCTAAAAAGTATTTTTAAATAAATAAATACAGTTTAGTTTTTTAAGTTGGTTTTTCTGCATGTGAAAATGACCTGGTAGATGAAAGAGCATCTACTGAGCTGTATTCATATATAAGATGACACTGGAAGGAATCTTTGTCTAAAGGATGGAACACAGAAAGGGTTTCTGAGAAGTCCCAGTTCAGATCCAAAGTACAACTTCACCGAGCAGCAAATATTTACCAAGAACCTTCTGTGGGCAACTTGCTGCCCCTAAAATTATAGGAATAAATGAGATGCAAATTATCTAACCTCAAAGAATTTGCTTTCTGGTATGGTGGGACTAGGGGTGAGAAGTTTTACAGTGAGTTGGTTGGCCTCCACACTCTGTGCTTTATTGGTTGTGGTTTTCTTTAATGGTCTCCATCTGTTGCAAAGAAAAGTATCTCTGATGAGGGATGAAGTTTGCACTTATCTTTGGGTATGAGGACAAATATTGGAATCTACATCCATAAAGTTTCACCAACATGGCTGCCTAACTGTGAACTGAACAAGAACAGGCATGCCAAGGTAGACAAGGAAAGTCCCAAAACATGTCAGCCTTCTACAAACAAACAAATAAACAGATAAACAAAAACTATAGGCAGTGAAGGAATGGTGACAAAGAGAGAAACAGTCTTTCTCAGGTTAGAGGACAGCAACCGACAAGCTGATACCAACTAGTCAGCCCTGAAAACACAAATACAAGTAACATTATACAGACTGAGCAGGTTGTACTTAGGAACATGTATGTGTGTGCATGTGCATACCATGCATGCAATAACAAAGAAAAAGAGGCCATGATTTTAAAAGAGCATGGAAGGGCATATGGGAGGGTTTGTAGGGAGGAAAGGGAAGAGAGAAAGTTGCGATTATACTAAAATCTCAGAGAGAGAGAGAGAGAGAGAGAGAGAGAGGTGGTTGTAATATCTTGACATAGATCAGATAATGGTGTAAGAGATAGTTCTAACACCTACAGGAGGGCTGTAAATTTGTAGGGTAGTTTTGGTGAAGAAGCCCTCAATATCATAATTGCCTCTGAGTCTCAAGCAGCATAATGAGGAAAATTAAGATAAGAAGTATGTTGCTTAAATACAGTGACCCAGGGCCAGGGGCATGAAGGAAGAGAGCCCTGCAGAAGTGGACTGAGGGGGATAAAAAGCCACGTTGGTGAGAAGGGGCTGAATCTCATGGACAGTTTACATTAACAGTCAGGCTACAAATAAATGAGGCAGCCATGTTTCATAAGGGTGAACACTCCATACAGAAGTGGGCTTTCATCGGGAGATGATGAACTCCTTATGACATTGTGTGGCTCCTTTTGTGTGGTCCTAAGCTTAAGGATGATTCAGTGTCAACAGCAGATAAACAAGACAATAAATAACATTAGCCTATAGAGGAAACTATGGCCTCATCAATCCCACACCTTGCCTATGACCCACAAGAAAGAATACAAGTGGTGCTGCGAGCAAAGTCTTTCTTTGCTCATGGTCATGGGCACATCTGCTATGTTGCCTGGGCCTGCACATATAGGAGCTATTGCTGTCTGTAAACGGATGCTGCCTGAACTTGCAGGAGCTTGACCAAGTACTTTTTGACTCACTACAGATTCAGTTCTTTGGCTCCTCTGGTCCCAATTCATTTCAACAGTCTCAAAGCCGAGAGCTAAGAAAGCAAAGGACATCCCAGTCACACAGGACACCTCTTTCACTCAGGGCCTCCTCTGATAAATATCTGATGAATCACAGCATGAAATTGTGTTGGAAACAAAACCCATACAGCACATGAAGCCAAAAAGAAGCATTGCTCTGACTTACCTTTTTTAAAAAATATATCATTTTATGAAAGGAAAATTTTTTTAAAGCTCTCATTCAAAATTGCTTTATGGTGATTTTTTAGAAGCGGAGGATCAGAACTGAGAACTTTGAACAATGTCACAAAGGAAGCAAGCTGTTTCAATAACATGGCTTTTCAATCATGGTTTTTTTGTTTGTTTGTTTTTGTTTTCATCTAAAGCTTGATACTTCGCAGATAAAGCTCTCCTTGGCCCTGGCAGAGTAATTGGACTGAATGTTAACAAGGTTTTCTCCTATGTGACTAAGAACCAGCTCTGGTGCAGTAATACTTATTTATGCTCATTATTTATGGCTGTGCAAGAGACGCAAGTGGTAGTCCTTAGGGAGAAACTTTGAAAGAGAGACTGCAAGGGAAATCAACAGAATCAGGGTATGACATATTTGTCTCTGCATAATCAACGCGCAGAGAAAGTGCAGAAAGCTCTGGGTTCCTTGTAGATGCTCAGTGATTTCGAGAGGGTACAGCCTGGGGTAAACACATTTCACTCCCTCTCTCCTCCCTGCCTTGGCTGCCAAGAGTGTCTATCTCTTCGAAGAAGGCTCATGGTAACAACTGAGAACTAATATTTCGTAGGTCAGGTAACACTGCCTTGCTGTGGAATTAGTTTTCTTTTAACCGAATTTGGTAGATCGTTTGCCATCTTGACAATTACAGAGGTCCTGTATTGCCTGGATTTCTTGATGCAACCATCCTGTTGTCAAGGCAACCAACTTCCCTGCTTTGAGGTTGAGTTTTTTTTTTTCCTCCCCTAGAAAACAATGTCCAACATTGCAAACCCTAAATCACAATCATCCTTTATAACACCTGGGGTCAGATATGTCCCCTCTATGCACAAAGCTGTTACATTTTTATGAGATATTGTGTCATTACAGTGAGAGAACTTGACTTGAAGGATAAAATGTATATTAAAACATTGAAGTTAAAACAATCCCATGGTCTTTTTATCTGGTTGCTTTAGTCCCAGGAGATATGAAGCTGTTTATTACTTGCAGTTACATGTTTTTTTTCTGAAACCGCTGTATTTATGTTGGCATCTTTTGACTAAATTTCTATGTAAATTGATTGCAATCAACAGCTTTCTCCTGGTTTGTGAAATTAAGCTACTAAAAAGACAAAGTGTTTTCTGGAGTTAGTAATGCCCACCTGTTGCATGTTTACCCCTCCCCCACTTTAAGAGTCAAGGCATATTCTGAGAGTCCTTTTTCCTGTAAAATGAGGTCACATTGCAACTTGCTGAGAATCTCCTCACACTTGCATTCAAGTGGTTCTCCAAAGACCTCAGCAGCATCACAGTTGTTTTCAAGATAAAACCTAAGGGAATGAGAGGAGAAGGTGCCTGACACTATTCCTTAGCTCCTCATTAGAGGAATTGTGGGTTTGGTTAAGATTCTAATTTAGGCTTGGCAGCCTAAATCAAGAAGCAGAGGCCAAGAACTCTCAAAACAAGGCTAGCGTGGTCTACAGAGTGAGTTCCAAGACAGTCAAGGCTACCCAGAGAAAAAAGATTCTAAGTTAAGTTCTGAATGACCAACGACTAATTTTAGACCTGAATCTCCATGAAGCACTCTACAGGCCACATTTTCCTTAACGGTAATCACAAGTGATTCTTCATTCTTAGTCAACCAGGACCCTTGGTCTAAATTTCCAGTTAACTTTTCAAATATTTTCAAGGCTTCCTTTCCGGTATATTTTTGCTCAGAAGTTGATTATATAAATGGTAGGCACATTTAGTTTTACAATTCCCAAAGGTTTTAGGACAGAAACATGTGGCTTTAAATACAGTTTCTGTATGAGCCTTAGTGGGTAACAACAGTTTCATGTTGCATGTGTCAGCTCCTTCAGCTGCCATTATTTTTACAAGAAACCAAACCATTTATTCATTTTTTAAAAACTAGTACAAAGTATCACCTCTGCTTGAGAAGAATTGGCTCTATTTTCTTTCCATTATTGGGATTAGACAGATGAAGCTTTAAATGTCAGTCAAGATTTTAATATCTTGTATATTTTATATCTTGTGTATATTATATTTTTATTAGTTATTTGAAAATTGCATGCAATATAGTCTGGTCATATTCATCCTCACTCCTATCCTAATGCCTTATCTCTCCCAACTCCTGTGTCCTCTTTTCTGTTTTTAGAAAAATATTCTATTGGTGCCAATTCATATATTGTCCTGTGTTTGGGCTTGTCTGTAGTGTGTGGTCAATCTACCAGGGGCTACACGCTAAAAGAAAACCCATTTTCTTTGCCAGAAGCTGTCAACTGAGCATAGCTCCTCAGTCAGGAATGGGGCCTCGTAAACCCCTTCTCCCTCTGTGTTACAGTGATGACTAGCTTGAGCCAGTCAGTCTTCACATGTTTTACCGCTGCCCTTTTCAGCCTTCTCCTGTTGTAACCTTCCAAAAGAGTTAGTGCCCAGCCACGGTGCACAAAGAATTTAAGCCTGTTAGATTAGATACTTTTTCTGGTGCTATGATAAGATAGCCTGACAGTGCAATTTAAGAAAGAAGGAGTTGGTTTTGCTTGGTGGTTCTGACCATCACGGTAGGGAATGTATGGTGGCCAGAGACTGAGGCAATTAGTCACATGATATATACAATCAGAAAGCCGAGAGTGGTAGATGCTTGTCCTCACTTAACCTTCTCTTTGTTATGAAATCCAGAATCCAAGCCCAGGAAAGAATGCTGTCTTCCTTTAGGGTGGGTCTTGACCTACCTCAATGAACCTATCAAGACACATCCTTAACTCTCAAGCCCAGGACTTGTTGCCTAGGTATCTTCAGATCCTGACAAGTTAGCAGTCTGTACTAACCAACACACTTGGGTATGGGAATCCATATAAAAGAAAATTAAGTGACTAGATAAAGAGAGTGTGGTAAGAGTAAAAATATAACCATAAGGCAACCATGAGGAAGATGTGTACCTGGGCCTTTAATCTAGTTAGATGGGGGGAAGAGCAGCCAATGCAGACAAATGCATAGCCAATTAAGTGACCTGGGAGCTGTCTTTCCTGTTACATTTACGTTTGGAAACATTTCTACAAATGACTCACTGAATACACAGAGTGCTGAGTCATTGAGATCTGAAGAGAAAGCTCCCCCTAGGATATCATTAAGTAAATTCAGCAGAGGACATACCATTACAGTAACAACTGTAAACTAGGAAGATTATGTTAATAACCACAATCAGTGGCCAGAAGAAGCTCTGGGTTGCTAGCTAATGCCTTTGCTGTGCTTTGTCTTGTACATAGCCCCCATTTAATCCTCCCAAGGACCACAAATTATATGTATTTTTATGACTTTTTCCTTAAGTATGCATGCAGGTATGCACATATGTGCTGATACCAACAGAGGCCAGAAGGCAGCACGGGATCCCAGAGCTGAAGCTATAAACAGTATGATCCACCCAAGATGGGTGATGGGAACGCATCTCAGGTCCTTCGCAAGAGCAGCACAAGCTCCTTACCACTGAGCCATCTTTCTAATTCACCAAAAGATGTTTTGATCATAGTGTCACAGAGATGAGAGCTGAGATGTAAAGGATGAAAGAACTATGTACGGTCTTCCTAGTGTTCCATGTGGTAGAACTGGATTCAAGCCAAGGTCATTGCTTGTGTCTACTGTTTTGGGTTGTAACATTGGTAAGGTTATTGACACCACTTCTGTGGTTCTGAATAAGAAAAGGCTGGCCATTAACACAGACCTGGATTCAAGCCAAAGTCATTGCTTGTGTCTAATGTTTTGGGTTGTAACATTGATAAGGTTATTGACACCACTTCTGTGGTTCTGAATAAGAAAAGGCTGGCCATTAACACAGAGCCCTACGGCTGTACAACATGCAGAGAATGGGAGACAGACTTTGGAGCATTCAGTCCTAAATGAGATGTCATCATCAAACCGCTTCCCATAAGGCTTAGGAATGTATGCTTAGTAAGAGATGCAATGATTGTAAGAACCAGAGGGGGTGGATGACACCTAAGAAACAGTGTCTCCCAAACACAACAGGACAGATGCCCTTATGAACTCACAGAGCTTGTGACAGCACAAGGTCCAAGGCAGACATGGTCCCAGAACTAAGAGAGAAGCAGACATGGAGTTCCATCCCTGACCAAGAAGTTATTTGCAGTTAATAACCACTGGCAAAGGAAATTTTCACCAATGGAGTTTCACAGAGTACATCAACACACTTGACAGTAGGCCCCATGCCTGGGAGTAGTTGGCCAATACAAGATGAACTCTGTAGGTCTTATTTGATTGGGTATTTCTTGTCTTAGTGGGTTTGGGTTTGCTTGTTTTGATTTGATTTGTTTAGATCATTTGTTTTATTTGTTTTGTTTTGTTTTGTTTTGAGAGAAAGAGAATATAAACCTGGGTATATAGGGAAATGAGAAGGAGGAAGAAGGTGGGAAGAGTTAGTGGAGGGGAAAACATGATCAAAATCTATCACAAAACATGTTTTTTAATTTTAACTTTTTAAATTTTATTATTATAATTTATTCCCGATTATAATCTCATCTCACCCATCCTTCTGTTCTCACCCTCTCTCCCATTTCTGTTGTATTCCCTACCCCTAGACCTCTGACAGGTGAGGTCCTCCCTCCTAGCTGTCTGATCTCAGCCTGTCAAGTCTCATCTGGATAGTTTGCATCTCCTTCCTCTGTATTCCCACAGAACCTCTCCTCTAAAGGGTCAGTGGTCAAATCACAGACACCACAGTTCTTGTCAAAGACAGTCCCCACTCCCCCAACAACTGTGTAGAAATGAGCTGTCCAATGGCTAGGCCTGAACAGGGGATCTAGTTCCTCTGCTTGCAATGTCTTTGGTTGGTGAATCAGTTTGTGTAGGCCCCCCCAGGTCCGGATCTGTGAGACTTGGTAGTCTCCTTGTGGAGCTTCTGACAACTCTCCCCTGCCCATCTTTCCATACAATTCACAGCTCTTCACCCAGATTCCAGCTGCATGTCCCAGTATCTGTCCCACCCACTAGGTGGAGTCTCTCAGAGGACATCTATGTTGGGTTAATATCCACTTATAAGTGAATATATAGCATGCATGTCTTTTGGGGTCTAGGTTACATCACTCAGGATGATCTTTTCTAGTTCCATCCATGTGCCTACAAATTTCAAGATTTCTTTGTTTTTGATCACTGAGTAGTATTCCATTGTGTAAGTGTACTGCAGTTTCTTTATCCATTCTTCAGTTGAGAGACATCTAGGTTGTTTCCAGGATCTGACTATTATACATAAAGATGGTATGAACTTTGTTGAGTAAATGTCCTTGTTGTATGGTGAAGCATCTTTTGGTTATATACTCATGAGTGGAATAGCTGGATCTTGAGGTAGCCTGTTCCCAATTTTCTGAGAAAGCATCAGATTGATTTTCAAAGTAGTGCACAAGTTTGCACTCCTACCAGCAATGGAGGAGTGTTCTCCTTTCTCCACATCCTCACCAGCATGTGCTGTCACTTGAGTTTTTGATCTTAGCAATTCTAATGGGTGTAAGATGGAATCTCAGAGTTCTTTTGATTTGCGTTTCTCTGATGACTAAGAAGGTTGAGCATTTCTTTAGGTGTTTCTCCACCATTCAATATTCCTCTGTTGAGAATTCTCTGTTTAGTTCTGAGCCCTGTTTCTTAATTGGGCTACTTGGTTTGGTGTTGTTTAATTTCTTGAGTTCTTTATATATTTTGGCTATTAGTCCTTTGTCAGATGTAGGCTTGGTGAAGATCTTTTCCCAGTACGTAGACTATTGTTTTGTTCTGATGACAGTGTCTTTTGCCTTACAGAAACTTTTCAGTTTCATGAGGTCCCATTTATTAATTGTTGACCTTAGAGCCTGAGCTATTGGTGTTCTGTTCAGGAAGTTGTCTCCTGTGCCAATGAGTTCAAGGTTCTTCCCCACTTTTTCTTCTAAAAGATTTAGTATGTCTGGCTTTATGTTGAGGTCTTTAGTCTACTTGGACTTTAGTTTTGAGCAGGGTGATAAATATGGATCTATTTGCATGTCTATTTGCATGAAGACATCCAGTTAGACCAGCACAAATTCCATTGTATGGGTTTGGCTTCTTTGTCAAAAATCAAGTGTCCATAGGCGTGTGGGTTTATTTCTGGGTCTTCTATTTGATTCCACTGATTAACCAGCCTATTTCTATGCCAACAAAATGCTGTTTTTATTACTGTTGCTCTATAGTACAGCTTGAGATCAGGGAGGGAGATTCCTCTGGAAGATCTTTTATTGTACAGGATTGTTTTAGCTATTCTTGGTTTTTTGTTTTTCCATATGAAGTTGAGAATTCATCTTTCAAGGTCCACAAAGAATTGTGTGGGAATAACAAAAATGTTAATAAAAAGAATAGGGAGATGTCCTGTGTGTCTCAGTAGGTTAGGAAGTGTCCTCCCCAGGAACGAGAGTTGAAACTGGATGTGCATAGTGGGAATATGGCTGCCCTTGCGATATAGAGATAAGGACATTCATTCTAGGCAATAGTACAATTAAAGGCCCAGAAAATTAACAATGTAGAAATTGAAAATAGTTGTCACTACCAGAAAGGGTAGCAACAGCCAAGTGGTCCTTCTTCTGAAGTGGAAGAGTAAGATGTCTACCCTAGATGAGTTGTGATATTACATTAATAATATAACTTTAATAATGTGAATGGTTTTACTAAAGAAGATCATAGGCAAATTCATGAAGAAAAAAAATTGGGGTTGGGTTGGGATTAAAAGTCACTGGCTGTTCTGACAGCGGATCCAAGTTCAAGTCTTAGCACCCACATGACAGCTCATAACCATCTGTTAACTCCAAATCCAGAAGCTTCAATGCCCCTTATTACCCTCAGAGACACTAGGCACCCAACTGGTACACAAACATACACGCAGGCAAACATACATACCCAACAAATAAAATTGAAAAGAAAGAACAGCACTATCAGATTATATACTAACTGTGATAAAAAAAAAAAATTTCAACTCTACCAAGAAAGAAAAAGGAAGATAAAGAAAGATGTTAAGTATGAAATTAATACAATTTTATTTTCAAATGTCATGCCAGCATGGAGAGAATGAATTCATTATCCAGTAAGTGATCTAGGCTCAGTATGCAAGGTGGGAAACAGGATGAACTCAAAGTAGGTGCTGAAAAGAGAGAAGAAAGAACTGGGCAGGGATGACACTAAACTGCTGTGAAGGCTGAAGATGAGGCCTGTAGTGGAATTGGCTCACCATGAATCTCCATTTTATGACTTGAGTGGTGAGTTGAGAACTTCATTTATAAAGGGGGGAAGACTACTGCAGGTGAGCAAGCCTGGGTAAATAACTAAAAAGCCTGTTAGAGACTATAATTGGGAGCTGCCTTTTGTCAGCCAGGCTTGAGCGGTATATCCAAGAAAGGAAGAGTCAGGATTTAGAAAGAAATGTGGGCAGTCTCAGAATGCCTCCAGAAGTCTTAGGCTTGTGGGAAACAACGATAAAGTAAGAAGAGAGAAAGTGAGCTAGGAGAGGAATGAAATGGAAGCAATAGAATCCAGGTGAAAGGGCAAGTGTGGAAGAGGAGCCAAGAAAACAATGAACAATAGCAACAAAAGAGGGAAAGAACCAATGAGCAATAATACAAATGTGAAGGCAAAGCTTAAAAGAAAAAAATGGCAGTCAGGCATGCTGAGACACATTGATAACTCCATCACTTGGGAAGCTGAGACAGGAGGATGGTGACTTTGAGGTTTGTCTAGACTACCTATACAGGAGGACCATTTCTCAAAAAAATAAACAAAAGTTGCTCAAGAGCCAACAGTGTCAGGTGGATGCAGACAAGACTTAGAATACAAACAGGTCTAGTGTTTTATTGTGACAGCGCAGTTTCCACAGAGCAGGGTTTCCAGTTACTTCAGAGGATTGGAGAATCAATGGAAGATGAGAGATCAGCATTTGAAGACTGGTAGAATATGTCTCCCAAAATGTTGCCTAGGAAGAAGGTGTGAGCCAAGGTCTTCATGTAGAGCACAAAACCAAGGGATGCATGTTTCACTGAGATAAGCATCAAGGTGGTCTTAAAATTAGTAAGATGAACAGCTGACAAAAAATTATTATAAGGAATATGAGAAAAGTTCACAAAACCACGCAGACAGTAACATATACACAATCCATTTCATTAACAACCTAAAAAGAAAAATATTAAATATTCTTTGTTGTATCCTTGCTTAAATTGTAAAATAAGCATTTAAATATATTAATATGGAAAATATGTGATATGACTTTCTTAGAGTGAAGTGTGTGTGTGTGTTTCCAAACTCAAGAACATTTTTAATAAGTGTTAAGAAAAATAATCAGATTGGAAAGCATTAACTTAAACAGTATTTATGCACCAGTGACATGATTTTATATATATATATATATTTTTTTTTTTTTAAAGGGTGACATCTACCAACAGCTACTATGACCAATAAGTGAACGTACTAAGTTTTCCAGATGCAAGTTCAGCATATAAAAAATCAAATGTGTTTCTATAAGACAGGAGGAACCCCTAAACACCCCCTCCCCAAATGGAGCCTAACCAGGACTATATAATGAGATCCCATCTTAAGACCCTAAATAAATGTAAATAACTAAAAGTGAAACATTGGCATTTTAAATAGCATTCCAATGACCAAATACCTAGGGACAGATGTGACAAAAGATGTGACAAGATGTATACGTTGAAATGGACAAAGCATTTCTAAGATACATGAAAGCTGTAAATAAGGAAAGAGACATACTTTGTTCCCGAGTTGGATGAGTGCATGTGGTAAAGAGGACAAATCTGCCCATTAAGATGATCTACAAATTCAAGTCAACAAGCATTGTAAAAATTCTATAAAAGTTTTTAATACATTGCCAAGCTAATTCTGAAACTGATGTAAAAGTTAAGAAACTAGAATAACCAAACATCTTTGCAAATAACACTTGACTTGTAGGCATTATAAGGCCTACAGGAACCAAATCATGTAAAAGAGTTGCCACGACAAGTAAGTAAATCAGGAATCAACACATAGACTTTCACATATGCCATCAACTGACATAGGTCAAATGTTTGTTTTTTTTTTTAAAGCAGTTCAAACAAATGGAAGAAACTAGATTATGATCCACATCCCAGTTCACAAACAAAAAATTAGCACAAAGTGTGTTCCATGAATATAAACTCTATAACTGTAACACTTCCACAAAAAAGCATAAGGGAAAACCTTCATGGCTTTAGATTAGGCAAATATTTTTTAGCAAATGAGGTCTACAAAACAGAAGCCTGAGTGGCGGCTTAGTGGGCAAGATCACTTGTTCTGCATAGGAGGCAAACCAGATTGATCCTGGGAGTGTGCTGGCCAGCTAGCCTTGGTAAAATGGTGAGTTCCTGATTTACTGAGTGACCCTGTCTCAAGGCAGTAAGGGACAACAAAAGAAGAAAATGACTGATGTCCTGGCCTTGCATGCACATGCATTGTCAGTCATGATCATACATTGATGTGCATGCAAGAGTCCGCCGCAAAATAAAATCATCGCTTATAGCATCCAACTGATATCTTAAACTTGAGGAAAATTAAAAATGTACTCTCTTCAAAAGTTACTATAGCCAGGTGATGGCAGCAAACACTTTTAATCCCAGCACTCAGGAGGCAGAGGCAGGCACATCTACAGAGCCAGTTCCAGGACAGCCAGGCCTACACAGAGAAACCCTGACTTGAAGAAACAAAAAGTTACTACAAAGATGAAAATACAAGCCGCACATTGAGAAAAAAATGTTTCAAAGTTATATGCCTCACAAAAACAATACATCTCTTCCATGAAGTGACCTGAATATATGCAGCCTGATAAGTAAGAATTGGTGAAAAAACATAACCGACATGTCACCAAAGACTCAATCACATAGAAGGATGTCATCATAGTGAGTCACCCAATAGGTGTATATTCAAACGACACTCCCCAGTATATGTCTAGTAGAGCAGATGACACTGAAGGGACTGATCGTTCAGTTCTTGGGGAGGAACGGAGGCTGTAGGCCTTACAGGCTGCTAGTGAAAATTATTAAATGGGACAACCAGTTTAAAAAATGATTTGGCAATTTTTACAGGTACATTTTGCATATTAATCAAACAATTACACTCAAAGCCATTTATCCAACAGAAATAAAAAGCAAAGCCTTGGTCATGAGTGCTCATAGAAGGCCACCTCCAAATGGGGGGCAGGGGGAGGGGGACGGAAATGCTGACAAGATAAATGAATAAAATGTTACGTCTCTCTCCTGAAATACTACGTAACACTATTCAGCAGTGGCTGAATAGATGAAACAACGTGAATAAAAATGCCTGAGTAATTCCGTTGAATGAAAGAAGCCAGAACTGAGGGTGTGGGCAACATCATCTGATTTCTATGACACGGCACAACTTTGGGGGCTGTGTCTGGTGCCACATGCTTCAGAGGCAGGAGATAACTCTACAGCGAGGTGTCATCTCCAAAATAAAGAAAACCATAGCATCATGAGAGGTTACAGGCAATCTTATGCTCACAGACATGTCCATGGGGTCAGTGTGCCCAGGATAGATATAAGAAAAGCCCAATATGGAAATTAAAACATGATTATATTTTTTTCTTCATTTTCTTTTTTTTTTTTTTTTAAGATTTGATTTTTTTTTTTAACTCAGTTGTGTGCTTCTCAGGTATAAAGTTTATAGACAACAAATGTCATAATGTCAAAAGGTTAGACACACTTATGAGTGACCTATAGTCTAGCTTTGAAGATTGTGTTGATGTTCCTGAGTGGAGAGGGGGATATGACTTTCACACGAACTCTGGTGCCTCATATTTGACCATGTCCCCTGGAAGGGGAGGCCCGGTGGCACTCAGAGGAAGAATAGCAGGTTACCAAGAAGAGACTTGATACCCTATGAGTATATACAGGGGGAGGAAATCCCCCTCAGTCACATTCATGAGGGGGGAATAAGGGGAAAATGGGAGGGAGGGAAGAATGGGAGGATACAAGGGATGGGATAACCATTGAGATGTAACAAGGATAAATTAATAAAAATAAATAAATAAATAAATAAAAAGATTGCGTTGATGGTTTCGCAAGTGTGTAAACAGGTCAATAATATAATCTTTTCTGCCTCAAATACGTTCAGTTCATATGGAAATCACACCTTGAAAAAGCTGTTGTCTAATCTAAGCAGGAAGCAGGTGTGGGTGGATCCCAGGATGCATTGCTTGCTTCTCCTCACTAAGAATAGAGAAGGTGTCTCCAAAACCTTATCTCTACATAGTCCAGGTTGACCGCTGGATGTGCAAAGGCCCTGGAGCATCCCAAAATGGCTTGTCATCCCGACCATGCAGGCAGGTACAGGAGGAAGTGCGCCAACATGGAAAGAAACACTCCTGTTCGGCAACTAATGGATGAATCCCCATTCCTGAGTTCTGCTGGAGTAGGGAGCAGTGTGCATGAGACACAGCACAGATAAGTCTCAGGCAAAGGACAGGGGTCTTTTACGAGAGGACTCGGGACCTGTGTGGCTCCTGTCCTTATCTTCTTTTTAATTTGTATTGAGTTATTTCATTTAGCATACAAAATACTGAGTCTCTCCACAGCACTTCCATGCACATATAAAATTGCACTTTGCATGTTGTCTCTTCATTATTTGTGTTCATCCCTCCTCCTTGTCTTGCTGCTCTCCGTCCTCCGAACTGTGCTCCCGCTGGTCTTTTATCACATATCTGTGAGTGTGTGTGTGCGTTTAAAAGTAGACTCTGTATATGAAATAAAACACATATTTGTCTGTCTTCTCGATCCTTTGTGTTATTGTCTCTTGTTCCCAGTTTCTCCTCCCTTGGCCACCTTTTCAACACCATCTCCCACAACCCTTCTTTGCTGATCTGTTCTCCAGCTAATTCTTGAACAACTGTTCTCTGTGAGGGTTTATCATCCTTATCACCCTCGTGCTTCCCAGTGTGGATGTGCTCTCTCTCCCTCCTCCCATTCTCTGCCCTCTTCTTAGGTCAGATGGATGGTCTTTCTACTTTCTGAATCATCAGCAACTCCCCATGCAACACCCCTCCATCCTTCAAGTGCTAAGGAAACAAAAAAAAGAGATGCCAAAATACAAGCACACTTTAAACGGCTTCAATGTTTACATTCCAGAATATTTCAATGTACATACAAATCAGAAGATTGCAAATAAAATTATGGATAGTTTTTATCTGTTTTACATCTCTATATTTTATAAGTTATCTCCAGTGAGTAGGCAGTTGATAAAATGATAACATTGGGAAATAAAATATAAGGACACAGAAGCAAAAGTCCATGTTGGAGAAAAAGGCAGCAACCAGGAAAGACAAGTAAAAACAAGTGGGAAAGTATTGTTTGGTCAATAGTTGCAGGAAATGATTTGTTTGGACTGTGCAGGAACCTTCTGTCCTCACAAATAAGAAGAAAGGAAGTGAGAGACCTCAAGGCGTTATAAATATGCACTCGGCCTGAAGACAGGAAGTGAGGGGAGTTTACCCATAAGAGTCTTCGCGTTCTCCAAAGCAGAAGTCATCTTTGACTGAACTACTGACACATCAGAACCTGGATCCTCTCGTATGGAGTACTGTAGGGACCAGAAGCTGCTCCCTTCTGTCCGCATCATGCTTTCGATCACCCAGAAATCCCATGCTTTATGTGACTGGAGATGTGCTTGACTGTAGCATTGGCCACCATGACCCACGACTTCCCCACCCCTCATCTCCTTCCTGCAAGGGCCTGAAGTTTATCTTCTCTTTCTGCATAGCTGTTTTATTCAGGCAGCCCTGCATCTGTTTCTGTGCCTCTGAGCTTGGAGGTTTGTCACATTATAGATTTCACCTCACATTTGGTGAGTTCAGGGCCAGAAAATAAAATGTCATCTTGAAGCAGGACTTTCCACCTTCTCCCAGCTGCGCCTCGCCCTCCTCCACTCCTCCATCCTCTTCTCCGCGGAAGCAAGTGCAGCCATGCTATTTGCTTATGTCCATGTTATTCACTCCATGATTTTCTGGGTCAAGTAGTCATTGTGCAATTTCCTCTAAAGAAATTGCGCATGGGACTTCCAGGATGTCTGCTCGCTGCCCAGCCCACATCAATCCTGACCCTCTGTATTCCTTGACTCTGACGAGGTGGCAAGGACATCAATGACCACATGCCCACTCTCCCCTCCTGCACATCCTCAGGCAAATCTCTGCTCCACACAATACTCCATAGCTTGATATAATCTAAATTCCCCTACCCCTTCCCACTGTAGCACAGCCAATCAGAAGGCAGGTATGATCCGCAATAAACAGGAGATGCTTAGATGGAACTGTTAAAGAGCGCCCATCCATTTTCAATGTTAGTAACTGAACTTTGCCTCTTCAGTGGTTTATTGTTGGTTTGGTTGGTTATGTTTTGATTTGTTTTGTTTTTAAGATTTTGTATGTGTTTGTGTACTTGCACACATGCACACACATGTGCCATTGCACACGTGTGGAGGTCAGAAGGGAACCCGCCAGACTCAGTTCTCTCCTTCTACTATGTGGGATTAGGGCACTGAACTCCAGTCATCTACCTTGGCGGCAGCAGCGGGGGGGGGGGGGGGGGGGTCGCTTATCCACTGAGCCAGCTCACTGGCTCTGATTGGTTGTTCTGTGAGCCATGATCTCACCCTGTGGCCCAGGCTGACCTCAAATTTGAGGAAGTCCTCGTGCCTCAGTTTCCTGAGCGCTGAGATTAAACACATAGACCCTCACATGCAACTCTCTGTGGTTCGCTGCTTTTGTTTTTCTTTCTTTCAATTAGAAGCAATTATAAGAATAATGTCAGAATGTTTAGTAACTTTTTTCCACTTCAATGGGTGCTAGTGATGGCCAGGAGGTTCTTCAGGAGAGAAAACAGTTTGTTATCTAATAAATTCATTAATAAGCAGTAAGCCCCAATAATAATCAGGAATGAAGGATACAGGGAAAGAAGCAATGTCACCTAATTTTATAAGATTTCTAATAGCAAAGGACAGAATATAATGGACTATTAAATAAGTGCTTTAAAATAAGATTTCCTCAGGTAAGTATTTCTTCTCCTTTTTACCTTCATGCTAAGAATTAAACCCAAGGCTTATATACATGCCAGGCCAATGCTCTGCCACTGAGCCATATCCCTAGCCCCCAAGGTCACTTCTTACCCTTAAGCATTAGGCAGAAAAATGTGAAGGTTGCTTGGCCTCAGGAAAAGCCTCACAGAGCATGCAAGCCTAGGGGGCCATTACAGGAAACAGAGTCTCTAGGCTAGAGTTCCTTACAACCCAGAGAAATTACTCAGGTGTCCTTGCACCTGAAGTAAATTCTGGGTCCTCTGGGGCTGACCTTATTCCAAAGCAATTTCTCCCTGAAGAGTTTGGCCATGGTAGAATGGAACCAAGTCCCCCTTTGGATGATGGCAATGTTGGTGCAAATGTGACTGTTTCCACATGTGAGTGAGCATTTCCTGTTTTCTCCCACTTTGTCACTCTTCTTGTTGCTACAACAACCATTTTCATCAAAATAAGCAACTTAAAAAAAAAAAATAAGCAACTTAAGGGAAGAGTTTCTTTTGGTTCATACATTGAAGGTACAGAGGAGGTGACAGGGAAGGCATGGTGGCAGAGGTCATGGGGCCATCAGAAATAAAGCAGAATCAATTTTTAAGTTGCATTATTATTATTATTTATCTGTCCATGTGTGCATGTGTGTGTGTGTGTGTTTGTGTGTGTGTGTGTGTGTGTGTATGCACATGCACACACCATGAAGAGTTTGTAGAGGTCAAAGGGCAACTTTGTGGAGTTGGTACTACTCTCCTTCAACCTTTTACATGGGCCCAAGGATTGAACTCAGATGGTCGGGTTTGCTCGGCGAATGTGGCATACTGCGCCACCCCAACACTTTCTCCTTTTTATTCAGTCTCAGACCTCAGCCTGTGAAACTATGATGCCAATCACATTCAGTGTGGCCATTTCCACCTCAGTTAACTCGGTCTAGCATGCCTGGTTAACTGCAGCATGCCCAGTGGTTTGTCTCTTCGGCGAGTCTATATTCTGTCAAAAAACAGTAAGTGAGCCGTCACGCCCACTACCAAGTGAGCTGAGAACCAGCCCTGAGATGGAACCCATTGCAGTCAGGATGTAGTGTATGGGAGAAGAATAATTTTTTTTAAATAGTCATGCATCAAATCAAAATGCATTTTAAGCTGATTTTAGCTATGTTAGCGGAGACACTCTTCATTTAAAAATGTTACCAGATCTGAACCTTGAATCAATAAATTATAGATTAAAAGTAAGCTTGCTTCCCTTTAAGAAGCAAGACAACAGTTTCAGATTTATTTCAGAATCTTAGTTGGTAAAAAAAAAAAAAAAAAAAAAAAAAAAAAAAAAAAAAAGAGTCTGCCCCCCAAAATAAAAATAAAATAATCAAAAATTCAACTGTAAATTCTATGCAATATTGAGATGTGGCCGTAGCAGTGAGTTGGGACAAGATGGGAAGGTAAGAATGTTTTTGATCTATGAAAATAAGCAGAGACAAAAGGATTGTCTATAGAATTTAGCTTATTGTGGTGTCTGTAACTAGGGTCCCAAGGAGAAATGTTCCTCTCTCTTTGCTGCCACCTAAAGGAATATTCTAGAATGATATTTTCCAACACAAAGTAGGACTGAAAAACCAATACAAGTTTAAGCCTATTATCTTTTGTTGATGTGCAATTACACAGTCTCTTAATCTAATAAACACCCCAAATGCCACATCTGCCACCCTAACCAGTCATCTTCTTTTCCAACACCAAGAACACTGAACACTGACCCTGTGCATTGTGGTACTGTCTTCATTAGGTCCTGAAATAAAAAATCAAAAAAGTCTGTCACCCTAGTTTCATGTTCTAGGCCTTGGTTTCTTCTTCTAGAAAATGAGAAATTACAAATGAACAATTTAGCCTAGTGTGGTGACACATCCCTATAATCCCAGCACTCGGGGAGGCAGAGGTAGGAGGATCTCTACGAGTTTGAGCCCTGTCTGGCCTACAAAGCAAGTCCAGGACAGCCAAGGCTACGTGAAGGAAACAGTCTCAAAAACAAACAAAAAAAAAGTGAACAATTTAAAATATATTTTTTCAGTTGGGACAGAAGGTAGGCAGGTCTCTGTTTGTCCCAGGCCAGCCTGGTCTACACACTGAGTTCCAGGCCTATAGATAGATAGATAGATAGATAGATAGATAGATAGATAGATAGACAAACAGAGATAATGTCTTCCTCACCAGGACTGGGGGTATACACCTGTAACCCCAGTACTTGGAAAGTAGAAGCAAGAAGGATTATATCAAATATGAGACCAGCTTGGTCACATTCAAAATTTCAGGCCAGACAAGGCAATATAAAAAGACAAGCAGTCTCTCTTCTAAACACTCCTAATCTCTGTGAGTCGGCTTGGTGAGTGGAAACTCTCCTGCATTCCAGAGTATAACCACTGAGTGGTCACAGAGCAACCTGGCTTGAGTAGACCCCACATGTGCTGTGGGGAGTCACTAAAGAGGAACAAAAGAGACACACACACATGGCCGGAATCAGCATGAGAGACGTGCTTCCAGAGGGGCGTGTGGTCAGTTGACGCAGAGCTGGAACAATTCCAGAGGTCCTTAAGTCTGCAGGGAAGGGAGACTGTGCCGTGCTGGGAATAAGAAAGTGCCTCCACAAACAGCGCAGTCAACACACCTGAAGCAGCAACGCTGACTTCTTTCCAGAGTGCATGGTTTGATATTTCTCCCCAGAACCTCTTGGAGAAAGCAGAATCACCAAGATTTTTAAAGAAACTGCTTAATCTGGCAATTTGATCTTTAACTAATTTGTGGTTTTTGACATGATAATGGCAGCTCAGATAGGTGAGTTTGGGGAGAATGTGAAAAAGGAGAAAGAAATAGGATCACTAATATAAAAATATTATTATGCATGCTATTATCTCTCTAAAATATTTCCCTAAACACTTCTTCTCTTTGGGAGGTAATTCTCAGCCCTTGCTCTGTATGAGAATCATTGGCAGTTTGCACTAATAATGCAGATTCCTAGGCTCCTAGCCCAAGCCATGAATCTATGATGCAGGCTAGGAATTTGCCATTTTAACTGCTTACTCAACAGGTCTGTGCAGATATGTCTAAGTAGCATGTATTATTGTTACCTCAAAATAAACTAATGAAAAACACATTTTCCTCCCCCTCCCCCTTGGAAATAATCTTCATGGTAGCACTGCGCCCTCTAGTGGACAAATTTGCTGGGCCGGTTTCCCTCAAAAATACGTTACAAAACTCTTGGCAGAAAACAATGGAGAGATGAGCATAAGAAAATACATCTTGATAATCAAGTATCAGACTCATGCACACTTATATAGGAACTTATATTTAAGGTAGGCTTATATAATGTATGCATATTTTAGAGGGAAATTTTAGACAACGTTGACAACTCAGAAACATCTCTTCTGTGCTCAGATTGTGTTATCTGCAGATGCCGTCAATTGTGGATCTAAATTAATCAGACAAAAAGAAGGCCTGTACTTTGATCACGTTCCCACCTCTTTTCTTGCCATTGCTTCCTGGACACTATAGTCTTGTATCCTTTCTTGTTACTAAACCTCCTCTGGGGACGAGTTATAGTATACAAAAAGATGTACATAGGTGATATACAACCACTCTGCCATTTCATGCAACAGACGGAGGCCTGAACACTTCTGAACTCCTGACAAACTTTCCTTAATGCTGGAAGGCTCTTCGGCCACTTGAAGATTCACAAATTCAGCTGTGCACAGACACGGAGCAGGGTATGTAAATGAGGGAAGGGTGACAGGTGTACGTGAAAGAGATGGTGGGGGCCCAGGCAAATCGAGTTTGCTACAAAGAAATAAATTCAAAGAACGACACAGCTGTTCAAAGCCAGCTATGGGCCTAATGGAATTTTGTTTCACAAGCCAGCGGGGATTCCCTGCTTTACCTAGTGACTTACTGTGGTCTACGGCACAGCCTCATCCAAAGAGGAGACAGCTGTGGATATGTAGCTCAGCATGCCCAGCGCATGTGAGGTGCTGACTTGAGCCCCAACATCACAAACAAAAGCACATGGATGGTATTTCCCCATTTTACTAAAGAGGCAACTGAGGTGTGAGGAGAGTGGGTCTTTTGCCCCAGGTTAGATAAAGCTCTTTGTCAATGTGTTTCACCCCAGATTCTGGAGACTGCATCATATTGGCCCAGTGGCTCTCCAAAGCACACGTATGAATGTGGCAGCCCAATGCTGGCTCACAACCGCAGGCCTCCAGGTCCTTGTCCTTTCTCTGCTCCCCTTTCTCGCTCAATAGATAGCCTCCGTGTTCCTTTGTTCTTAGACTCTGTCATTCATTACCTTTGCTTTTAGATGGTTTCTCATCTGTAAATTAGCACCATTGGAGTACACTGTGTGTCCAACAGCTCCACTGAGTTGTATTTCTTGGTCCAGATCCCTCACACTGTAAACAAACTCAATCATCCTATATTTATTCAGCCCCTGTTAGTTGCTCTTGCACCTCAGTCATTTGGCATCTTTAAAGCAGTGTTGCAGTGACACACACACACACACACACACACACACACACACACACACGGGAGGTTTGTGACAAGTAACATTTGGCTGCTTTCACTTCCCTAGTTCTCTGTCCCAAGTGCAGAAGCATCGTTGATGCTGACACAACATCAGTGCCATAACAGAAATGGTCATTAGTAGTCTCTCTTGGCACTTCAAACATTTTAGAAAATGTGACATTAGGAGGCTGCTATAAAGATCCACCTTAGCCACATTTTGAAAAGAAGAGCATTTTCTCGTGCTTATTCACCTGAAGGAAGCTCCATGAGCCACACCATTGCTAAAGTTGTTGTCAGGATAGCTTCCCTAGGCCATTTCCACCATCCTACCCAAGTTCTACACTTCACATGTGAGATAAAGCCTTGCCACGAGCATCACAGTGGTGCCTTGGGGTATATGTTTGCATGTGGACTTGAACTCTGGGCCTCATACTTGCTAGAGAAGCACTCTACCATTGAGCTTCATCTACAACCTTGGCATGTTTGAGTCCCTTAACCTTTCATTAAAAGAAAGCATAAAGTAGGGGATTCAGGTTAATCTGTAATGTATGTAGTCACTCCTAACAGAAAAGGAACCTACTGTGTGCAAAGCAACATACCTCTTCTCTCTCTCATGTTTGTCCTTACAGTCAACAAAAAAATAAATCCTATTAATTTGCTTTGAGGTTTGATATTCAGAAAAGTCTTTTCTTCATTGCAAAATAGATTGGGTGGATGACTTAATCCTGCATGATCACATCTCATCCGCATCCCTCAGAAATGGTACCAACCTTCAGAGTTAATGCAGAAGAAGGACAGACTAAGTCCACTTGGACACGAGGCTACAGATTCCACTGTGTGTATTTATGATAACTGATAGATGCTCACCAGATCCTTTTCAACTTACTGGTACTGTTCAGCATTTACATTGTTACTTACCTCTGCCAAGTGAAGCTGGCTATTCTTGTCATCATTTCAGGCATGAAGGAATGAAAAGATAGAGAGCTAGACTAACTCAGGTGGGTCATACAGAGCTAGAATATGGCCCCAGAAACTTCCATCTCAATAAGTATCCATTGGGTCAGAGAACTGCACTATAGATCTGTATGACAAAGACAGCAAGGTGTGTGTGTGCCTTGTTTGCACAATACCTGTTACTCAGGAGTTCAAAAAGCAAAAGAAGACTCAGTTCAAAAAAAAGAGCAACTTAAGGATATTGATTTGAGATTGTCGACCCTTCTTCTCCTTTATAATAAAACTTACCAGTCATTCTTAGTAAGACAGCTGTTTGCAGCATTATGTTTACCTCAATCAGATATCAATAACTACATCCTAAACTAACCCACGAGCCAACTCCTCAAATGGCAGTGCAATATTTCTATTTTCATTGGACACTTCACAGGCCCCTCTGGATATGTGGCCCATCTCTTCCTGTTTCCACTTAAAATGCCTTTGGATGTCCTTGCAATACCATGGTACAAAATTGTTTCCTCTCATCCCTGTTATCAAGAGAAACAGAAGAACTGGACACACACACTATCCCGTCACTATAGGCCATGTTCAGAGGTGCCAAATATTATCAGCGTTCTCAGATAAAACATCTAAGTGTTTAGTTATCAGTGACAAAGCTGGGGAACCCACCTGGATACTTAAGTGTAGTTCCATTAAAGGATTGGTTCACGCTGGGTATATTTTCTGACTTGTCTGGACAGTAACTACCTCTGTTACTCTGTGACCTTAGCCTGTCTCTGTCACACGTTGGCTTACCTGTTTCCAGGTGACCATCAAGCTATTAACAATTCCACCAAAGGTCTGGAAAGGTTACCTTTCACTTCTGCTGTTCTGAAATGACTGACTACAGGTATAGCTGTGAATTTTCATCTCAAGAGTTAGTCCTCAAAAAAAGTTCAGACTCTGAGTTTTGGGTCCCTCCCAAAGTTCTTGAAACTGTTAACTGACGCAATTCTCTTTTTAATAAGTGTTCCTGTCACTTCAATGTTAATTTGGAAAGTAAAACTAAAATGGAAATGAAACTGTTTGTTTTAGTGATTAATGAGCTGACTGCCATTTTATTTTAAACCAATTCACTGGCTTTGTGCTTTTCTTTCACTTAAGCATGAGGTATTCCCATTACAGACGGACAGATGGACTGCCCTGCTGTCTCGGTCACCTTCCCTTAACCACTGAACTAATTTGTGATAGAGAGTAACAAGTGCTGTTCCTATGATCCATCAAGGCTGTGCCACTGCTCTATAAGGAACCCACATTACGTAGGAGGACCTCAAATTTCAGAGTGTCAGACCAATTGGAGGACTTGCTAGTACCCAGGTCACACCTGCATTTGATTTCAAGAACACCCATGGTCTAAGGGTAGACACATCCTGTGACCTCCACAGCCATCCTGTGGCAAGTGTGCACACTCCCACCCGCCCTCCTTCCCTCTCTTCATCACTCTCTCACTCACTCTCTCACTCCTTCAGGTCTCTCACTAAATACTTGAAAAACTCAGATGACAGGAACGCTGCTGCCAAAATTTCCAGTTCAGTGGTTATGAGGGTGAGGTTCCAAACCCTGAATTACTGCCAAGCTCCCCAGCTCCCTGGCTGATGCTGGGGAAACACACTTCAGAACCACTGCTCTACAATGGAGCCTCAAGAAACTGCTCCAGTGTGTCAGAGCACAGAACTGTTGAAACGTGTCCATATGCTCACTCATAACATACTGTGGTATGGTATCTGCAGAATGCGATGCATTTTAGACCTGATGTACGTGATAAATCCCACAGTAATAATACAAAAAGACCCAGAAAAATTTTAAAGAGTTAAAATGCAGCTTTGCATCTATGCAAATGAAATGACAGCAGTAGTCTAAACAGATGGCTAGAAACTCCTGGTCCTGGCTGTACAGAAGCACTGGGGGCTGGTGTCACCCAGGGGCATCATTTGACCTATCTGACTCTAAATTCCAGAAGTAATCTAGGTTATGTTAGAAAATGGAGAGATATATAGAAGAAGAGAAGGGAGGGAGGGAGGGAGGATGGGAGGGGAAAGCGATCATAGGATTGCTAGGTGCTTGCCTGTTTGGGAGTCTCAGCAAGATAGCAAAGGCCAACAGTGATGAGAACAGCAAGTGCCAAAGACCAGGCGGTGCAAAACCTGAAAGCCAAGTCCAAGACCTGCTACGGAGGGGATGCTAACGCTTGGCGAAGCTGGTTTGGCCAACCTCAGCTGATGTGTTTTCAGGCTATGATGAGGGGAACTTGACTAGGGGTAGGCAGACAGAAAAGTGAGAAAATTAAAGAGCTGTGAGAAAGAAGCCAGACATGATGAGGGAAGCTTCTTGTGAGTCCAGCACTCCAAAGACTGAGACACAAGGGTGAGACACGAGGCTGAGACACAAGGCCAGCCTGGGATACACGGCGATACTCTGTCTGAAATAGCGAACCATGAGGCTGGGTGATCTGCAGGCCTAGCAGGTGCCGTGGTGTTGTTGGGGATGGAAGGGTGGGAATGCGACACTGATGGACAGTTGGACTCTGAGCAGTGAAGATCATCTGCAGGAGATGTCCCAATGTCATGTGGCATTTCTGGGAACATGAACACAAGTCGCCGTGCATTGCTTTAAGGAGTTGGGCAAGAGACAAAAACGCAACGTGAATTTTCTCTGTGTTTCACTTTGTTTCCGCCTAGCCTTTATGCATCAGGCTTGCTACTGACTCAATTTCAACACTGCAAATATTAAATTACAGAACTTTCATAGCTTGTTAAAAATGAGACTTGCACCCTTACTTCCTTCACTCATTTTCCACTAGGAAGCATGCAGACTTTGTTGAGACGTTTTTTACTTTTTGTTGTGAGCCTAGCCTTTAATGGCTGAGCCATCTCTCCAGCCCTGTTGAAATGTTTTTATTTTTACACTGACCCAAGCAGACATGACAGTTGATGAATGCTTGGACTTCTGGGGAACCTTGTGTAGAGTATCACATGCAATAACGCCTTCAGCCGGCAAGGGGCACTGTGGCCCTGCATTTACACTGGTGAATTTCTGAATGGTTCTGGGAAGATTTGTAAAGTTTGTTACACTTTCTCCTTAAAACTTCACTTCTAATGTCATCATCAAGTGATAGCCTCAGAGGTCCTGTTCTTTGGCATGGGAGTCTTTACAAATGATTTGGTTCTACCCTACCCACTCCTGCTATTTATTTTATTGTATTTTATTTTAGACTCACTGATTTTAGACAAGGGATTTCATTTCATAAAATTACTTTTTAGATATAAGTCACAATTTTTTAAAAGACAGTGTTCATTTGTATTTACATGTAGCTGTGAACCGAAAAGCATTCCATCCCCTTGAGCAGGAGTTACAGGTGCCTGTGAAAAATTTGATGTAGGTGGCAAAAAAAAATGAGCCCTGGTCCTCTGCAAGGCCACTGAGCACTCCTTACCACCGGCTGCTTCTCCAGCCACAGAAGTCCCAATTCTTATGATTTTTCTTTAACCTAGTTTTCTAATTAAGAGTGGATTTGTGTGTTTGTGTGTATCTGTGTGTGAGTGTGTGTGTGTGTTTACTAAAGCCAATCTCCCGTACTAGGGTACAGAAGATCTGTGTACACAAATAATTGATTTTCTGAATGATCTTGAGTTTTGGGGGTGATGATACTGGGGTAATTTAAGAAATGTTTATCAAATCAGAAAATGTTATCGGCACATGATAATGTTCTCTGATTTATATAAATTATACCAATTAACTTCACAGAAAAATCAAAGCCAGGACAAGATCTTAAAAATCACTCTTTCTCAGAAATGATATATAGTTT